>NC_138377.1:73635231-73697342 GCF_054177405.1 Leptonychotes weddellii | reverse complement strand
AAAAAAAAAAAGATTTTATTTATTTAGGGATACCTGGTTGGCTCAGTCGGTTAAGCATCTGCCTTTGGCTCAGGTCATGACCCCGGGGTCCTGGGATTGAGTCCCACATCAGGCTCCTTGCTCAGTGGGGAGCCTGCTTCTCCCTCTGCCTGCCTCTCCCTCAGCTTGTGCTCGCTCTCTTCCCCCCATCTCTCTCTGGAGAATAATTAAATAAAATCTTAAAAAAAAAAAAAAAGGGATTTTATTTATTTATTTCACAGAGAGAGAGTGAGTGATAGAGCGAGCACATGCAGGGGGAGCGGCAGGCAGAAGGAGAGAGAGAAGCAGGCTCCCCATGGAGCAGGGAGCCTGATGTAGGGCTCGATCCCAGGACCCCAGGATCATGACCTGAGCCAAAGGCAGACGCTTAACCGACTGAGCCACCCAGCACCCTGGTCCCAAGAATTCTTCACTCAGCCTCCCCGAGTGTTAACGTCTTACTTAACAACAGTATCAGTATCAGAAAACTGTCAGCGATACAGCCCAGAGTTTGTTCAGATTTCTCTAGTTATAAATGCACTCATCTCATTTGTATATATGTGTATAGTTCTATGCAATTTTATCACATCTGTAGCTTCATGTAACTACCACCACAATCAAGATATAGAACTATACCATCACAAGTCAATAAGCAGTAAATGTAAAAATTATAGAGATATCATCTAACATTTACTAAATGTTTCTTGTGTACCTGGCATTGTGCTATGCATATATATGTACCATTTCATTTAATTCCAATAACCTATAAGGTAGGAAGTCTTTTTATCCTCACCATGAAGACAATAAAACTGAAGCACAGAGATACTAAGTAATTTGCACATATTCCTGAATGCATACTATTTTGCACCCTAAATAAAAGAAAACTTAAATGATTAAATATTTGGGGAAACAACAAGAAACAAATCTAACCTTGCAATAATTTAGGACAGCAATGTTTTCAAAAGTTCAAAAACTATAGGTTTCCATAAAGTCCAAAAGTTTAGTGTGCACTACTGTGCACCACCATGCATTGATACTATAACACAGTATTCAAACATGGAGTGTTTTATCAGATTTTTCCACTTTGTGTTAAAGTAAGCAGAGGATGCTTACTCTCTCTCTGAATGCAGTATTAAACAGAAATTCAATTATTTCATTGGCAGATAATTTTAGTATAAGTAAGGTTCCTCCCGGCAGCAGTCTTACTTCTTCAATGTGGATAGTTCTCTTATCTCTTAATCATATCTAACACATAAATTCTACCCAAATACTTTAGTTTTGTTCTGTGACTTGGATGCTTTGCTAACTGCAGTTTACAGAAGATGAAAAGGGATTACTATACCTTGAAGTAATTTGTCAAGTTCTTTTGAGCCAGTAGTAATCTGTATGATCTCTGACCGCCTTTGGTGGAACTCAGTTGCAGTAGTGAAACCCATTGGAACTAATTTAGCTGCCTCAGTCTGGGAAAAATAAGAAATGTCAAATCAACAAAATATGATTATTAGTAAAACAAGAATCAGACATACTGCAGGAAGAGACAAATTCTAACAAAATTTCCAGAGTGCTTTCTCTTTAAAAAGTCATCAAAAGGAACGCCGGGGTGGCTCAGTCGGTTAAACGTCTGCCTTCGGCTCAGGTTATGATCCCAGGGTCCTTGGATCGAGTCCTGCATCGGGCTCCTTGCTCAGCAGGGAACCTGCTTCTTCCTCTGCCTGCCACTACCCCTGCTTGTGCTCACTCCCTCTCTGACAAATAAATAAAATCTTAAAAAAATAATAAATAAAAAGTCATCAATATACTAATAGTTTTAGTTCTGGGATTATTTTATCTCTCTGGAAACTAAAGGATAAGCTAGAGACTCCATGAAATTAATTTTTTAATTGTTAATTCAAGTAATACATCCACATAGTAAATAAAAAAAAACCTATTATAGACCCACACATACGTACTTCGCCTGACTTATGACAAATGTGATGATACAGTATGAAGTCTAACAAAATATTTAAATTCTCATTTCCTGTTCCATCAACCAGACTGTATCTCTTAACCTCCTACTTTGTTAAATGAGGACATCTGTCCTTTAATCTCTTTTCCCTCCATGTCTACCTTCCCCATCTCTGTCAGCTGTACCTTTTCTTTTACACTGTCAAGGTTGAAAACATTTATATCCCATTTTTCAGTTATTGATAAGTTTTCAATAATCAGTCTACCAATTAATTCCAAAATTTAAAAATAAGTGCATTCAGGAGTGCCTGGATAGTGCAGTTGGTTAAGCATCCAACCCTTGGTTTCAGCTCAGGTCATGATCTCAAGGTACTGGGATTGAGCCCTGCTTCAGACTCCGTACTCAGCACGGAGTCTGCCTGAGATTCTTTCTCCCTCTCCTTCTGCACCTCCTGCTCATACTCACGTGTTTTCTCTAAAATAAATGAAAGATACTAGAAAAAGCACACTAAACAAACTAAGCAGAAGGAAGGAAGGAAGATTAGAGTAGAAACTAATAACACAGAGACTAGAAATAGAGAAAAATCAATGAAACCAGGAGTTGGTTCTTTGAAAATCAGCAAAACTGATAAACCTTTAGCTAGATCAAGAAAAAAAAAGACTCAAATCACAAATCAGGAACAAAAGGACATTACTATCAACCTTACAAAAACAGAATTCTTTTTTTTTTTTTAAGATTTTATTTATTTATTTGAGAGAGAGAGAATGAGAGACAGAGGGCATGAGAGGGAGGAGGGTCAGAGGAAGAAGCAGACTCCCTGCCGAGCAGGGAGCCCGATGTGGGACTCGATCCCGGGACTCCAGGATCATGACCTGAGCCGAAGGCAGTCGCTTAACCAACGGAGCCACCCAGGCGCCCCCAAAAACAGAATTCTATGCCAACAAATTAGATAACTTCAATGAAATAAGCAAATTCCTAGAAAGATACAAACTATTAAAACTCAATAATCCAAAACTCATAAAAATCAAGTCAAGGCACAAATGATTAGTTGAACCTAAATCTATAAGATTTTATTTATTTATTTGTCAGAGAGAGCGAGCGAGCAAGCACAAGCCAGGGGAGTGGCAGGCAGAGGGAGAAGCAGGTTCCCCGCTGAGCAAGGACCCCAATACGGGACTTGATCCCAGGACTCTGGGATCATAACCTGCACTGAAGGCAGACGCTTAACAAACTGAATCACCCAGGCATCCCTGAATCTAAATTCTGTAAAATAAACTGAGTCTGACTATAAAAAAAAAAAAAAAGAAAAAGAAAAATCTGAATACATCCATAGCAAGTAGAGATTAAACTTATCATTTAAAAACTCCACAGGGTGTCTGGGTGGCTCAGTGGTTAAGCATCTGCCTTCGGCTTAGGTCATGATCCCAGGGGCCTGGGATCGAGCCCCACATGGGGCTCCCTGCTCTGCAGGAAGCCTGCTTCTCCCTCTCCCACTCCCCCTGCTTGTGTTCTCTCTCACTGTGTCTCTGTCAAATAAATAAATAAATAAATCTTAAAAAAAAAAGTAAAAACTACACAGAGAAAAAAGAAAATCAATGAATAGCTGAGTAGCAGCTTTAAATTATTCTCTAAACTTCTCTAATACTATCTCACTTGAAAACTCATTACATTTATATTACAGCTTTGTAAATTTAATTCATTGCAGCACCAAACACAGTGTGCTAGAAGTACAATTCTTTCACTAAAATTCCAATGTTAACAACTCAATGTCCCTCATAGGTTTCTGCTGTGAAATTCAAATCATTTCTTTTTTATATGCCACCAGTTTTAAAATCATGGTCCATTTTACCTTGCTTTTATATCTGAGTCATGTCTTTCTCCAGTGTTTTCTGACTTTACCATTTCTCAAATTTACCAACCTCTAAATCTTACCATATATTCTACTGAAACCCTTCTACCTGAAGTTCCTTCTCTTCTCCAAACTGGGCTGTTTGCTCTCTAGGTTAACTACTGTCCCCCACCCTCCTTCACTGAGTACTTGAGTTGGAGTCTAACCTAAATCCTTTGTTTTCCACCCTCATTTTGTTGAAGTATATCCTCAAGTAACTTCCTAAGAAAGTGGATAAGAGAAAAATATTCTGAATTCTTTTATTTCTGAAAATGTTTTATTCTGCCCAAGTACTTGGTTAATAAAATTGCTGCAACAGAATTCTAGGTTTAAAATTATTTTCCCTTAGGGGTGCCTAGGTGGCTCAGTCGGTTAAGCATCTGACTTCAGCTCAGGTCATGATCTTGGGGTCCTGGGATTGGGGCCCACGTTTGGCTCCATGCTTGGTGGGGAGTCTTCTTGTCCCTCTGCACCTCCACCCACTTGTACACTCTCTCAAATGAATTAAATCTTAAAAAAAAAAAAATCATTTTCCCCTCAGAACTTTGAAGGCATTATTCTACTAGTTTCTACCAGTCAGATTTCTGGCTAGCTCAGTTGGTGGAGCATGGAACTCTTGATCTTAGGGTTGAGTTCAAGCTCCACAATGGGTGTAGAGATCACTTAAAAAAATAAAATCTTAAAAAAAAAAAAGGTAGTCTTTCTGATTTTTGTTCCTTTAGAATTGCTTTTTTCCTCTGAATTCTTTCAGAATCTTCTCTTTCTGACTGGTAAACTGAAATTTCACACTCATATGTCTAGCTGTGGGTCTCTGACACTCATGAGTTCTTACTATGCGAGATTTCTGCTTCCCTTTAGCTCTGGCAGATTTTCTGTTATTATATCTGAGAATTTCTTCCCTTCTTTTTTTCTATGATCTCTCTTCCTGTAACTTCTACTAATCTTCAGGAAAAATGAAGATTAATGAAAAATAGAAAATAAAAATACCAAAGCAGGGGGGTGAGTGAGACTATAAACCACTACTGAACCCTAATTAATGTATGCTGAAATATTTAGGGGGAAAGGTATTGACAGCTTCAACTTTCTTTGAAAAGTATAAAAAAAATCCAAGATGGACTGATTGTTGGATAGAGAGATGAATAGACAGGTGGTAAGTCAAATATATTAAAATGTTAATGGTAGAGTCTAGGTGGTGGGTGCATGAGTTTTCATTGTAAAATTCTTTCAGCATTACAGTAAGTTAATAAGAAAAAAACATAGGAGATGCTTTTCCTGTTTGTCATTTTTAACTCCTAAATTTTTTTTCTTTTCTTTTCTTTTTTTTAAAGATTTTATTTATTTATTTGAGAGAGCGAGAATGAGAGAGAGTACATGAGAGGGGGGAGGGTCAGAGGGAGAAGCAGGCTCCTCGCTGAGCAGGGAGCCCAATGCGGCACTCGATCCCGGGACTCCAGGATCATGACCTGAGCCGAAGGCAGTCGCTTAACCAACTGAGCCACCCAGGCGCCCTAACTCCTAAATTTTCTAGAATATGAGCCCTTACAGGAACAAAATATTATAACCAAGTGAAATGTGAAGTAAAAACCATGCAACTGCCTAATCTGGGAGAACTTTACTTCTATTCTCACACTTAATGTAATGCGTTACTGTCATCTGTGCTAGGTGAAGTCTTAAATCTATAGTTTTCAATAGCCAACAACTACCAGATCCTGGACACAAGACATAGAATGGTGAATAGAAGGAAAGTATTATGGGGCACCTGGGTGGTTCAGTCGGTTAAGCGACTGACTCTTGATTTCAGCTCAGTTCATGATCTCAGGGTTGTGAGATGGAGC
The DNA here is from genome assembly GCF_054177405.1 of Leptonychotes weddellii. NCBI lineage: Eukaryota > Metazoa > Chordata > Mammalia > Carnivora > Phocidae > Leptonychotes > Leptonychotes weddellii. Next base: position 73,691,656 of record NC_138377.1, on the reverse strand, counting down.
CTGATTGGGGCTCTGCACTCAGCAGGGAGTCGGCTTGGGATTCTCTCTCCCTCTGCCCTTCCTCCCACTGCACACATAAGTGCATGCATGTCCTCTAATAAATAAATCTTAAAAAATGAAAAATATTACAAAAAATAACTGTGCTGAATCTGTCAGTGCTTACAGTATGCCAAGAGAACACAGTTCAACAAAAGCTAATTAAAATTAAACTTTGAAAATGTGGAAAAGATCACATAAAAATCTGTCACCTTCTGAATGAAATCGTTCATAAAATCTTTCTCTCTCAACCACTTTGATTTACATACTACAAATGGATTTTCTTTATTTTCCTTTCTCCACTGTAACAGTGGATATTCTTTTTGAAAATCTCAATTTCAGGAGCGCTTGGGTGGCGCAGTCGGTTGAGTGTTCGAATTTTGGTTTTGGCTCAGGTTGTGATCTCAGGGTCGTGAGATCAAGCCCCACATGGGGCTCCGTGCTGAGCATGGAGTTTTCTGCTCCAGATTCTCTTTCCCTCTCCCTTTGCCCTTCCCGTTCATGCGCTCTCTCTCTAAAATAAATACATCTTAAAAAAAAAGAAAAAAAGAAGAAAACCTCAAAGACTTTGGGGGAATAGCTACAGTGACTGAAGAAATCTTTTTTTTTTTTTTTTTTAAGATTTTTATTGGGGCACCTGGGTGGCTCAGTCGTTGAGCATCTGCCTTCGGCTCGGGTCGTGATCCCAGGGTCCTGGGATTGAGCCCCGCATTGGGCTCCCTGCTCTGCGGGAGGCCTGCTTCTCCCTCTCCCTCTGCCCCTGCTTGTGTTCCCTCTCTCGCTGTGTTTCTCTGTCAAATAAATAAATAAAATCTAAAAAAAAAAAAAGATTTTTATTTATTTATTTATTTGACACAGAGAAAGAGATAGCGAGAGGTCAGTCTTGTTATGAAGGATCACGACCTGAGCCGAAGGCAGACATTTAATGACTGAGCCACCCAGGCACCCGACTGAAGAAATCTTTAAACTTTAAAAGCAAATAACATCATCAATCTTTATCTACTAGAAATTTACAATATATAATGTCTGAAATCAAAGAGGAAAGAAAAATAGACCTAGCTCTGTATCATTTTACACATCTCATTTTGCTTTATTAAAGGTTTTTATTTGTGTTTTCATAAAAGCAGGACACTGATTTGATTTCTAAAACTAAGGTCTGACAAGGCATAAGCAAAGATCCTGTCAGGATTTGTTCTGTCACAAATATTAATGCCCAGAAAGAAAACAACCAATAGACTTTAGGGACACCTACTGGCATAGTATCACACATACTCTTTCGATGAGGTATTAGGGGCTCAGAACTGTCATTTCCAATTAAGTCACCACTTCAACAATATATCTGAATAATACAATAAATGACAACTTCAGAGGCGCCTGGATGGCACAGCTGGTTAAACACACGACTCTTGGTTTAAGCTCAGGTCGTGATCTCAGGATTGTGAGACCTGAGCCCTGCATCAGGGTCCATGTTCAGATAAATAAATCTTAAAAAAAAAAAAAAAAGATAACTTCATACTTCCATGGATAGCAACATCTTTCCTCTAAGGGCTTAAATTAAGAATGAAAACTTTGGGGATGCCTAGGTGGCACAGTCGGTTAAGCATCTGACTCTTGGTTTTGGCTTTACTCAGGTCATGATCTCAGAGTCGTGAGATCAAGCTCATGTCGAAGTCTGCTTGGAATTCTCACTCCCTTTCCCTCTGCCCCTCCTGGTCATGCTCTTTCTCTCTTCTCTAAAAATAAATAAATAAATCTTTTAAAAAAAAAAAATTACTTTTCAGCCCTGAGTTACTATTATAAAGTGGTCTAAATAAATGAAGTAAAATCCCTGCCAGTGCTTAAAAATTCAAAGCTCTCAATATAATACCCAATAAAACAGAACTCATCAGGTTGTGCATGTATTAATATATGAAATAGTAAGTACTCACAAATCTCAGATATTGTTTATTTAACTAAGTTACATGGCAGTACATACACTGTAACTAACCAATAACAGATGATGCAGTCTTTTTGGAATATTCTTTAGGCTTTGAAGATCTTTTCAGAGAAAAATTTCTGTGAAATTATAATAGTAATCAACATAAAATATGAAAATGCAATTTTATAGATACTTACTTTACGCTATACAAAAGTTCAAGGGTAAAGCTAACCAAATGTGGGGCACCTGGGTGGCTCAGTCAGTTGAGCGTCTGCCTTCGGCTCAGGTCATGATCCCAGGGTCCTGGAATCGAGCCCCGCATCGGGCTCCCTGCTCTGCGGGAAGCCTTCTTCTCCCTCTCCCACTCCCCCTGCTTGTGTTCCCTCTCTCGCTGTGTCTCTGTCAGATAAATAAATAAAATCTTAAAAAAAAAAAAAAAGCTAACCAAATGTGTAACTACAGGGGCACCTGGGTGGCTCAGTCAGTTAAATATCTGCCTACGGCTTGGGTCATGATCACGGCGTCCTGGGATTGAGTCTCGAGTCGGGCTCCCTGCTCAGCGGGAAGTCTGCTTCTCGCTCTCCCTCCATCCCGCCCACTCATGCTCTAATAAATAAAATCTTTAAAAAAAAACCCCAACTGTATAATAACTATATAAATACCAAAGGATAAGTGCATAAAATAAAATGTAATCATGGAGAATTATGAATGGTAAAGAAAAATTAATAGTAGCTGTAAGAGACTGGAGGAAAATGAGAAAAGATCATAATATGATAGGATGAAAATAACTGGATTCTAGTTTTAGTTCTGCCATTGCCTGCATGACCTTGGGTAAATAATTGAACCACTGTACCTTAAGTTTTTTTATCTGTAAAACAGAGATAATACTGACCCTACCTATTTTTCTCAGTGTTGTTATGAAGGTCAGATGAGGGTATGTATGAAAGGGATGAGATTTCAAAGTTAAAATGCCATATAAGGGATTACAAGGTTACTACTTCATTTCTATTAAGCCAGTAAAATCACTTATATCATTAAGGTTAAAAAAGAAAACAAAACTAAGCACATGATTTGAAATCACATTCTCTTGTCATTATTGAAGAATCTTGCCTATGATTAGTTAGCTAACTAGAAACAAAAACAACTTTTCTATTTGAAAGTAAAACTTGTTTATTATACAAAATGAAGAAACTTTAGAAAATCGAGGCAAAAATAAAAATTACTCACATTCTTACTATCCAGAAATAACACCACAAATATTTTAGTGTATTTATCCTGTGTATGTGCTACACATATACACACATTTTTAAAAACAAAAATCAACCAGGGGCGCCTGGGTGGCTCAGTTGGTTAAGCGACTGCCTTCGGCTCAGGTCATGATCCTGGAGTCCCGGGATCGAGTCCCACATCGGGCTCCCTGCTCGGCGGGGAGTCTGCTTCTCCCTCTGACCCTCCTCCCTCTCATGCTCTCTGTCTCTCATTCTCTCTTGCAAATAAATAAAATCTTTAAAAAAAAAACAAAACAAAAATCAACCATGTATATATGTACATACTTATGTGTTTTATTACCCTGCTTTCTTATATCAGGAACATTTTCCTATGTCAACGAATATTTTTTGAAACTCTTTTTAGTGGCTACATACTAATGAATGTATTTCTAAGGCACGAGATCATAATTTCTAGAAAGATAAGGTACATACCACTCACTGTTGGTGCGAAAGCAAACTTGTCAACTTGGCGGTACTTATAGCCCATGAAACTAATTTCCTTGAGAGAAAATCCCAATTTATGCCAGGAGGCACATTCAAAGATAATTAACTAGTGCAGTCACCTCCGCAAAGGGGAACACGATGACACAATAAGGGATGAAAGAGCAACACTGCAACTTTTCACTGTATATCCTTTTGTACTATTCCCACTAATGCCTCCCTACATCACATAAACAGTACTTACCAGAATTTTGTCAGCTTTGGCTTCACTAATTCCCTTAATATTTATTAGTTCCTTCTTTGGTGCATAGGCAACAGCCTCCACAGTATGGAATCCAGCTTCTTCCAATTTCTTCACATCATTGGCATTTATGCCACATTGCTGCAAGTGAAGAAAATCATGGATAAATGTAAGCTTCAGTTCTCTCATCTAATGTAGATATTTGCCCTACCCACTTCAGATCTGTTTTGAAGAACTGTGATATTATATGCAAAAGCTTTGAAAAGTATTCTCTACACATGAGGTATTTAATAACAAATTATCAACCTTTTCATTTTGAAAACCAATACTTTTAAACTAATAATCCCATGTATGTATTCTCATCATGAGTTGGGACCAAACCACTAATTCACAGGCACTGGAATAAACCTGTAACTCTCAACCTTTTATGACTGGGATTCTAAATGAACCTTGAGGGGCGCCTGGGTGGCTCAATCGGTTAAGCGGCTACCTTCGGCTCAGGTCATGATCCTGGGGTTTTGGGATTGGGCCCTGCGTCAGGCTCCCTGTTCGGCGGAGAGCCTGCTTCTCCCTCTCCATGTGCCTGCCACTCTGCCTACTTGTGCTCTTTCTGTTAAATAAATAAATAAATAAATAAATCTTAATAAATAAATAAATGAACCTTGAAGCCCAGAATCCTGGGATCAAGCCCCGCATTGGGCTCCCTGATGAATGGGGAGTCTGCTTTTCCCTCTCCCTCTGCCACTCCCCCTACTTGTGCTCTCTCTCTCTGTCAAAAAAAAAAAAAAAAAAAAAAAATAACTTTGAAACACTGGGCCCTAAGAAGCCACCTTATTATTATTATTTTTTTTAAAGATTTTATTTATTTGACAGAGAGACACAGCGAGAGAGGGAACACAAGCCCGGGGAGTGGGAGAGGGAGAAGCAGGCTTCCCCGCGGAGCAGGGAGCCTGATGCAGGGCCCAATCCCAGGACCCTGGGACCATGACCTAAGCTGAAGGCAGACGCTTAACGACTGAGCCACCCAGGCGCCCCAAGAAGCCACCTTAAACCAGTGTTTCCAATGTTTTCTACATCAAGCACACATTAAAAAAAAAAAAAAAATCTTTTTTTTTTTTTTTTTTTTTAAATCTAAGCTGGAGTAAACAGATAAGGCTGCCCCAGAGCTGAGGGTAGCAAAATGACTGGAAAGCTCTAACAACTGACATTAAAAATGGGGGAAAACCGGGATGCCTGGGAGGCTGTCGGTTAATTGTTTGCCTTCAGCTCAGGTCATGATCCCAGCCTCCTGGGATCAAGCCCCATGTCAGCCTCCCTGCCCAGTGGGGAGTCTGCTTCTCCTTCTGCCCCTCCCCCTGCCCATGCTCTCTCTCTCTCAAATAAATATATAAAATCTTAAAAAAGAAAATGGGGGAAAACTACTTTTGGTCAAGGACTCATATACCAATTCTCAAAATAAACCACCCAAAGGTACCTCTTCCTACCTATATTACAAATTCAGCTTTGATTTTATTAGCCATTGAAGCTATGACTGCTGGGACAATATTAGTTAGTGGTGGAATGTGTATGTACTTGCAGGTTAGAAAGGGTTTTTGAGAGGGGAGAGAATAGTACCTGCCAATAGAAAAAAACTCTATTATTAATATTTAAGCAATAAGCAAAATGCACATGTGGGTATAAGGATGCTCATGATACCAGACTTTGTGATGCTGAACTCTGTAATATTTATCACACACCTGTTTAAATTAACTTCTGGAGTCTTGAAGCTTAGCTGGGGGTGGTAGGAATATGTTTTAAAGAGACAGAAGAATGAAGGCTTTCTCTGCTTTCCCTCCTACTTCTTTCAGCCTATGTCAGCTGCATTCACACTGTGGGGCCTCGGTACAATGGGAAGAAATAGTGCAAGGCCCCAGCTCTAGTGCTTGATGTTCCTGTGCAGAGTCCTGAATTGGAGCTTGGCTCTTATACCTTAATAACCACAAGCCCTTCTCCCTGACCATGACAGCTGTCTTGCTAGTAACTTCAGACAGATATGGGTCAATGGAGAGACAATGCTCCTCTTCCTGCATAGCTGTCCCAGGCCACTCTAATTCTTTGGATTGTAATTTCATACATAGTATAAACATCACAGAGACTCCACCATGGGATCCTAGGGCTTCTTAGTTTTTGACAATCCAACTCTGAGAAAGAAAAATGATAAAGTAGAAGGCGAATTCTTAAACAAGACATCTGGCCAGATATGTTTAGCAATTATCTCAAGCCTTTCCACAGGATCCTTGATAACACTTCTGAAAACTCTAATTTGGGTTTGACCTTAGGTAATAAATCAATGGTTTACGAAAAGGTTGTGATTTCTCCCAATAGGTAGGAGACTCTAATCTAGCAATATAATTCCAAAATTAACTAAGTACATACCTCTAATCGTGAAATAGGTTGTGGGCCAAAGCTCTCTTCTTCCACTGAAGTATCTGCATTTGCTTCAAGCTGCATTTGCATAGCCATTACTTCACAATCAATACTGAAAAATAGAGATGGCCAGAAAAAGTACAGAGCTGCAAACTTCATTTTGAAATAAATCTCTGAAGAATTTCTCGTTAGTCTTTTGGTCTAATCACTGACCTACCTTTCCTTCCTACTGCAGGAAAAAGAACATATCTCACCAGCTTTCCTTTCCACCCACCTAGTTCTACCAGAAATAGTTTAGGAAGAGTCAGGACTAGTCTGCTTCTTAAAGATGCACAGCTTAACTAGACCAACTATGTCCCCAGTTCCCCTGCTTCATATTCCTTGAGAGTAGGGGCCAAGTCTTATTTATTTATGTACACCCTGATACATTAAATATTAGTTGTTTGGTAAGTATTTGGTAAATGAATGCAGACTTTCCGAGACTCTACTTAAAATTAAAAAAAAAAAAATTGGGGGCGCCTGGGTGGCTCAGTCGGTTAAGCGCGTCTGCCTTCAGCTCAGGTCATGATCCTGGGATCCTGGGGTCCTGGAATCGAGCCCCAAGTCGGGCTCCCTAACGGGAGCCTGCTTCTCCCTCTCTCCCCACTTGTGCTTTCATTATCTCTGACTCTCTCTCTCAAATAAATAAAATCTTTAAAATAAATAAATGGGGGCGCCTGGATGGCTCAGTCGTTAAGCGTCTGTCTTCAGCTCAGGTCATGATCCCAGGGCCCTGGGATCGAGCTCCGCATCGGGCTCCCTGCTCTGCGGGAAGTCTGCTTCTCCCTCTCCCACTTCCCCTGCTTGTGTTCCCTCTCTCCGTGTGTCTCTGTCAAATAAATAAATAAAATCTTTAAAAATAAAAATAAAATAAATGAATAAAAATAAAAATACTTTAAAAAAAATTGATGAAAGTTTGTTATATTATTTCAACTTCATTGTTCCCTTCCAGCAAGTAGGGTTTGGGGGTGGTGGGAGAGGAGTGAAATGAAGGTACAGAATGACTGCACATAAGCCTCCACTCCTGATAAGGCAGTAGACTGAGATGAGAAGTACTTCCCACCTTAGCCAAGGATCATAGCTTGTAGTCACATATTCTGCTTCCAATAGCAATGTGTGAAATTTAAGGCACCTGGATGGCTCAGTCGGTTAGGTGTCTACCTTCGGCACAGGTCATGATTCCAGAGTCCTGGGATCGAGTTCCATATCAGGCTCCCTGCTCAACTCCCTGTTGAGCCCTCCCCTCCCTGCCCTTCCCCTGGCTCATGCATGTTCTCTCTCTCAAATAAATAAAATCTTTAAAAAAAGGGGGGGGGATGTATGGAATTTAAACATCACCATTTTAATCAATTTCAGACCTCATTGAATGCACAAATGAATAAATAACATTCAAGTACCCTGCTCAGTCTGAAATCTCCCATACAGCATTAGGCGCATACCTAGTCAGGTTATTATGATAGTTAAGATTGCTCAGGTTGAAAAGAATGGAGAACAAAAAATTTTAATGATCTTCAAAGGTGTTAGTAAAAGTAAGTCTTTTTTTTTCCCCCCAAGAGTTAAGAGGCTTAACCAACTGGACCACCCAGGCACCCCAAAAATGAACAAGTCTTAATGTTCACAGGAATAAATGAATTTAAATCACACCAAAACAATCTGGACAATTTAACAATCTGGATAAATTTAATGCAAAAGATAACACATATGAAATCTCCATTCTTCAAAACTTGACAAAAGAGGACCATTTGTTCTCCCCCCCCCTTTTTTAAGTATAGTTGATTCACAATGTCACATTAGTTTTAGGTGTACACCATAGTGATCTGACAACTCTGTATGTTATGCTATGCTCACCACAAGTGTAGCTACCATCTATCACCATACAACACTATTACAATACCACTGACTATATTCTCTATGCTGTACCTTTTCTTCCTGTGACTTATTCATTCCATAACTGGAAGCCTGTACCTCTCACTCACATTCACCCATTCTGCCCATCCCTCCTTCTCCCTCTGGAAGCCATCAGTTTGTTCTCTGTATTTATGGGTCTGTTTCTGCTTTTTGTTTGTTCATTTATTTTTTTTTACACTCCACATATAAATGAAATCATATAGTATTTGTCTTTCTCTGTATGACTTATTTCACTTAGCATAGTACCTTCTAGGTCCCCCCATATTGTTGCAAACAGGAAGATCTCATTCTTTTTAATGGCTGAGTAACATTCCATTACACACACACACACACACACACACACACAATCTCCTTTATCCATTCATGAGTGGATGGACACTTGGGTTGCTTCCATATCATGGCTATTGTAAATAATGCTACAATATGGGGCGCCTGGGTGGCTCAGTCATTAAGCGTCTGCCTTCGGCTCAGGTCATGATCCCAGGGTCCTGCGATCAAGCCCTGCATTGGGCTCCCTGCTCAGCGGGAAGCCTGCTTCTCCCTCTCCCACTCCCCCTGCTTGTGTTCCCTCTCTCGCCGTGTCTCTCTCTGTCAAATAAATAAATCTTTTTTAAAAAAAAATGCTGCAATAAGCATTGGGGAGAGTATATTTTGTCAAGTCAGTGTTTTCATTTTCTTTGTGTAAATACCCTGTAGTGGAATTACTGGATCACATGGTATTTCTATTTTTAATTTTTTGAGGAACCTGCAAACTGTTTTCCATAGCAGCTGCAATAAATGTAAATTAGTGCACCAACAGTTCACGAGGGTTCCTTTATCTCCACATCCTCACCAGCCAGGCTCCCTTATTTCTTATCTTTTTAATTTTAGCCATTCTGACAGATGGGAGGTGATATCTCATTGTGGTTTTGGTCTGCATTTCCCTGATGATTAGTGATGTTGAGCACCTTTTCATGTGTCTGTTTGCCATCTGTGTCTTCTTTGGAGATGACCATTTGTTCTTGATTAGTTCAGATGCAGATCTCTGAGAGGGCAGATTTAGCATAATGTGCCTATGATAATGCTAAATATCGGAATCACCTGAATGCAATTTAAATTTAAACCTCTCCCTTCATAATTTATGAAAAAGATGGAACTCCAGAGTAATGGAGAAAGGATGGTCTTTTCAATAAACAGTGTTGAGTTGATGGAAGAGCCTTACAGAATAAGCAACCACCCCCGGCCCCCACCACACACACACAGAAGAAACATCCATTTCCAATTCATTATAGATCTAAATGTAAGACGTAAAACAAAGCTTTTGGAATATAAGCAAGTATCTTCATGACTTAAGGATAAAGATTTCTTAAAGTGGATACATAAAGCAACAACCAAAAAAGAAAAGACTGAAAAACTGGACTACATTTAAATTTAGAACTTCTATCTATCAAAAGACACTATTAAGAAAATAAAAAAACTATAGTTGGGGGACAAAATATTTACCACATATACAACCAAGGGCTGATAATTAAAATATATAAGAAACTTCAGGGGGGCCTGGGTGGCTCAGTGGGTTAAGCGTCTGCCTTCGGCTCAGGTCATGATCCCAGGGTCCCGGGATTGAGCCCCGACTCGGGCTCCCTGCTCAATGGGAAGTCTGTTTCTCCCTCTGCCTGCCGCTCTGCCTACTTGTGCTCTCTGTCAAATGAATAAATAAAATTTAAAAAAATCATAATAAATAAAATATATAAAAAACTTCAAATCAGCAAGAAAGACAACCCAAAAGAAAAACAGAGATCTGAACGAGCACTTCAGTATAGGAACGAGCACTTCAGTATAGAAGATATCCAATGTTCAATAAACTTATGAACCAACGCTCAACCTAATTATCAGGAATATTAAAACCATAAGGTATTACTATATGCCACCAAAATAGATAAAATTAAAAAGATTGACAATATCAAGTGTTGGCAAACATGTGAAACAACTGAACACTCAGATACTGCTGGTTTGAATGTAAATCGGTACTTTAGAAAACTGGCATTAAATGTGGAAGTTGAATATAGACAAATGCTATGACCCAGGAATTTCAACACTGTATTACTAACCAACTGAAAAGCATACCCATGTGCACCAAAATATACATAGGCCTGTTCTCAGCAGCCTTTCTCCTTTAACAAGTCAGAAACTAGAAACAACCCAAATGTCCACCATAGGCAGGAAGAATAAGGAATTCGATAGGGGGAAAAAAAAACAACTATTACTATATACAAAGATATGTATGAATCTACAGACAGAATGTTGGGCGAAACCAGACACAAAAATATAAATAGTATCACTTAGATAAAATTCAAACACAGGCAAATTTAGTCACTGGTGTTAGAAGTCAATACAGTGGTTACCTTTGGGGAGAAAAAGGGACCTACTAGAGGGGGAACAAGGGAAGTTTTGGGGGTGCTGACAACATTCTATTTATTGACCTGAGTAGTGATTACACAGATATACTCTCTTTGAAATAATTCAGAGCTGTATACACTTTTGATTTGTGCATTCTTCTATATGCATATTACACTTCACTTTAGAAGTTAAAAAGAAAACAAACAAACCAAAACACCTCACTACAGATGATTCCCTAGGTATCACGTTCACGGCCTTCCGCATTAGGTAACGAAAACACCTTTTAGGAAACTGGAGGCGGGTACTTCGTAAGCAAAGCACGGAGTAATGGAAAGAGGACTGACTAGAAATCCGGAAACCCTGGCCCTGACACATACAGCTGTGACATTAAATCTTTACACTTCTCTAGATCTCGGCTTTCTCGCCTCCGCTCATAAAATGGGTGTTGGAAATGAAGGCTTCCAAGGTTCCTCCCAGCTCTGGAGCCTGAGGACCGCATCAGTTTTCGCCATAACCAGCTCCGACGGTGGGCTGGGCCCAGGCATGCCCCTGCTCCGCCCGGCCAACTCCGGTTTCTCACTTGGCGCAGAGGGGCCTATAAGCCGGCTGCCGGGCCACGGGCCCGGTCCGGTTAATGCGGGGACGCACCGGGACGCTGATAGGGGCCAGGTCTACGCCTCACACACTCACCTCGGTCCACAGCCCTTCTCACTCGGGCGGGTTGCGCGTTCCGACTTCTGTCCGCTGGTCTGGTCCGTGGCCGACCCCGGACGGACTTCAAATGCCCTCCCTTGCTGCCAACTTCTCTATTCTCTTGCTCTGCACACAACGCATGCGAGTTTTAGCTCCAAACTACGCCCCTCACGGCGCGTCAACTCTCCTCAGACCAGAGTCTCAGGCCGCAGAGCTCTCCCCGACCGGCAACTTTCGGAGATCCCGCCAAATTCTCCGGGAGGGTCACGCCAGCGTCAACGTAACGTCTCCCCGCCCTCCTCGGCTCCGCCGTCTAGCCCGCCCGCCCGCTGCTGGGGAGCCGGAGATGGGCCCAAGGATCTTGATCTTGCATGATGTTAAGGAGTTCCCTTTTCCGTTTACCCCTAAGAACTAATTCACAATTTGGGAGTTTCCTCCTTCTTCTACCAGACCAAGGACTACAACTCCCAAGAGGTAGTGGGGTCGGTCGAAGACTCCATCTCCCAGTATGCACCGCCAGCGCCTGCGCCTGCGCCTGCGCCTCAGCCCCTCTGGAGAAAAGCTTGGTTCTAGAGAGCTTTTTTTTTTTTTTTCAGGACGCCGGGATCATGACCTCAGCCAAATGCAGAGGCTTAACACCTGAGCCACCCAGGCGCCCCCTAGAGAGCTATTCTTGATTTGATTCTGAAGTATCTTAAGCCTGTGTTTGCTCTGAGCTTCCGACTCTGAAATTCCCGCCTGGCGTTTTCTATGCCCCTAGAGGTGGTAGAGCTGAGGATGCTTGAGTAGACAGATGGAATTGGAAAACAGAGCTAGTGAAGGGGAGAAAAATGCCTGAAATATTAGTCAAGCCTTGGTAATTTACTGGAGATTTGCAAGACTCCAGGGGAAGGAGACATTGATTTTGAGAAGGTAAACCTTATCATCGTTTACTGGAAACTTTGACCCGTGATTCTGGTTTTAAAGGGTGAATGGGGTTTCCTGGGCAAGGAAGAGGAGATGGAAGACATAAGCATATAGAACAGTATGGGCATGGAAATTAACGACGTGGTCAAGCCATAGTATTATCTGATGAGGGAGGAAAAGTGTCCCGGAGGCGCTGATACTGGAAAGTTAACATTTAGTTCAAGTTATGAAGAAGCTTAAGAACATGTATGGAGCTTTAGTCTTTATTCTTTAGGTAATGGGGAAATCATTGAAAGGTTTTTTAAAATTTTTTTAATTTTTATTTATTTTTTGACAGAGACAGCGAGAGAGGGAACACAAGCAGGCGGAGTGGGAGAGGGAGAAGCAGGCTTCCCTGCTGAGCAAGGAGCCCGATGCGGGGCTCGATCCCAGGACTCTGGGATCATGACCTGAGCCGAAGGCAGACTCTAAACGGCTGAGCCACCCAGGTGCCCCTGAAAGTTTTTTTTTTTTTTTTTAAAGATTTTATTTATTTATTTGACAGAGAGAGACACAGCGAGAGAGGGAACACAAGCAGGGGGAGTGGGAGAGGGAGAAGCAGGCTTCCCGTCAAGCAGGGAGCCCAATGCGGGGCTCGATCCCAGGACCCTGAGATCATGACCTGAGCCGAAGGCAGACGCTTAACAACTGAGCCACCAAGGTGCCCCGAAATCATTGAGAGTTTGTGAAGGAGAGGAGTCCTCTGGTTTGATCTATTTTTTCCCCCCAGTACTACTTTATTTAGATCTATTTTTTGCCCCACCACTATACATTTGTGGAATGCTTTAAAGTTCATGAAGTTTTTATTTAATCCTCCCATCGTTGTCCTGTGGCAGTGAAGGAGAGATTTCAGGAAAGAGATAGTAAGGACAGCAAAAACTGTTAGGAAGCCTCTTGCAGTATTTCAGACTAGGGATGAAGGCTTGCTTGAGTTAGAGCAATGACAGAATTCAGGAAGCATTCTGGGGGTAGACTCAACCTAACTTAGTAATTACAGATAGTACCTGGGGATAATAGTAACTGCCTTCCATACCAAATATACCCACCTTTACCTCTCCTTCTTCACACCCCTTCCTTAGAGCATCTGCAAACCCACAGCCCCTCTTGGCTGAATGAAATCACATGTGACTTTGACCTTTCATTAAAATGAAATTCCTATTCCCTGCATATTGTCCCTTAAACTATCTAGGTATGCAGTCATATCTGTAAATCTTTCCCAAAATTTACATCTTTTATTATTTATCTTTAATTATTACACCCAGTGACACTTCCTGAACAATAGTAAATAATAGTGGCAATAGACAATTTTGTTTTTGTTTTTTTCTTTTTTATTTAAGTAATCTCTACACCAAATATGCGGCTCAAACTCACGAACCCGAGATTAAGAGTCATGTGCTCCTACTGAGCCAGCCAGGAATATGAGAAATTCTTAATCTCAGGAAACAAACTGAGGGTTGCTGGAGTGGTGGGGGGGTGGGAGGGATGGGGTGGCTGCGTGATAGACATTGGGGAAGGTATGTGCTATGGTGAGTGCTGTGAATTGTGCAAGACTGTTGAATCACAGATCTGTACCTCTGAAACAAATAATACATTATATGTTAAAAAAAAAAGATAGCAGGAGGGCAAGAATGAAGGGGGGAAATCGGAGGGGGAGATATTGATACATTAGACTACATATCTTTAAAATTCTAAATGGCAAAACCTAGAATAACTAAAGTCAAATAAAACCACAAATTAGGGGGAAATTTGGCAAACAACTATCACAGAGAGTTTCTTTTTTAAAAAAAATTTAAATTTAAATTCAATTAATTAACATATAATGTATTATTGGTTTCAGAGGTGGAGGTCAGTGTTTCATCAGTCTTATATAATACCCAGTTCTCATTACATCATGTGCCCTCCTTAATGTCCATCACCCAGTTACCCCCTCCCCCTCAACAACCCTCAGTTTGTTTCCTATGATTAAGAGTCTCATGGTTTGTTTCCCTCTCTGATTTCGTTTTATTTTTTCCTCTCTTCCCCTATGATCCTGTTTTGTTTCTTAAATTCCACATTAGTGAGAACATATAATTGTCTTTCTCTGATTGACTTATTTTGCTTAGCATAATACCCCCTAGTTCCATCCATGTCCGTTGCAAATGGCAAGATTTCTTTTTTTTGATGGCTGAGTAGTATTCCTTTGTATATATATACCACTTCTTTTTTTTAAATTTTATTTTCTTAAAGATTTTGTTTATTTATTTGGCACAGAGAGAGCACAAGGAGGGGGAGCAGCAGGCAGAGGGAGAGGGAGAAGCAGGCTCCCCAGTGAGCAAGGAGCCCGACTCGGGGCTCGATCCCAGGACCCTGGAATCATGACCTGGGCCAAAGGCAGACGCTTAACCAAGTGAACCACCCAGGCATCCCAATTGTGCACTTTAAAAGGTGAATTATATGATGTAAATTACATTTCAGTGACGCTGTTTTTTAAAAAAGGAAGTTAAGGGGCACCTGGGTGGCTCAGTCGTTAAGCATCTGCCTTCGGCTCAGGTCACGATCCCAGGGTCCTGGGATCGAGCCCCGCATCGGGCTCCCTGCTCAGCGGGGAGTCTGCTTCTCCCTCTCCCTCTCCCCCTGCTTGTGTTCCCTCTCTCACTGTGTCTCTCTCTGTCAAATAAATAAATAAAAATCTTTAAAAAAAAAAAAAATAAATAAAAAATAAAAAAAGGAAGTTAAAAAAAATAAACACAACACAGAATACTGGTCCCTACCGCTAGTGTTTCTGATTCAGCAGGTGTGGGGTGAAGCTGACACCACTAGTCTAGGGACTAAACTTTGAGAACCACTCCATTAGCTCATAGAAATGATAGTTTCCTGAGGAACTTAAAATAGTTTTCTTTTATTGTCTTTCAGAGACATAGGACATAGGGATAACTATGGTTTGTATATAGTTCTTATACTCAGGTCCTGACATATTTCAATCTTATCTCAGTTTTCAAATAAGTGGGTGTTTCTGGAAGGAGCTTCCTTTGGTCTATCTTCAAAGGTCTATTGAACACATGGTAAAACCAACCAACCAACCAACCAACCAACCAACCCAAAAAACCCTCTTCACTTCATAAAGAGACACAGCTTAAAAAGATTTCATATAATAAACTTATTTTAATAGTGCAAAAACCAACCTGCTTCTAATCAGTGAAGGAACAACTTCCAAAAAATTTTATAAAAATAGCCAATCCTTTGAACAAATACAAATGCAAATAAATAAATATTACAATTATGTAGCCAAACCCAGGAAGCAGAGATCATAATTACAAGCCAAATCATTCTTGGAGTTGGTCCATTCCAGGTTACCAAAATGCATAAAACAAAACCTCTACTTTTCAGGTTTACAGAAAAGAAGTAACTCCAGTAAGAAAACTAATTTAAGTTTCATGGAAAACAGACCATATTGGTGACTTTAAAAATTTTTCAAGGAGTTCACAGAAATAAAGAACGTTTACATCCTGATTTTTATGAAAAATGAATTTTATGTTGACTTTCAAAGCTTAAAAGACCATGTCATCTTTTTCACCAATAGCTCAGAAGTAAAAGCCAATTCAAGAGCGAAGATAATATTCATGAGACCCATAGGACTTTAACCAGATCCTAAAGTATAAAGCAAAATTTTAGATGAATTAGTTTAAAAATGCAATATACTTTAGTTTAGAATTAAATATAAAAGAAACAAAAATTACCATGATTAGGATTTGACTAAAGTTTGGGTACAAGTTTTCTCATACTTATCTATCTCACAGATAATACCGATCATTCAGCATCAGTGGATATGCTTATTTTTTTTTATGAGAAGGGTGTGGCTTCAAAAACCAATACTCACATTAAATCCATTACTACTGCCAGAACTTGACAAAATTGGTGGTTTTGAATGTGATACATTGTTTGAAGTACAATTATTTAATAGAAAGAGACCGAGAATCTTGCTGCAAAGCATCCTTCAGAAAGATGGAAACTGTCCAGACAGAAGAGTATCTCTCTATACAGCTCTATGTATTTCTATATATATCTCCCTACACATCACAAACATACAAGAAAATTAATATATTTACATATATGTACTGGGCCAAAATGAATTAACTTTCTCTATAAAATTATACTTAAGAAAACATTAATAGACATTATATAATAAAAGAAGGCAAGGCCCTCAAGAAAAGATGGCAACCATTTGAATAGCTGAGTGCTACTGTTTTTTTCTTAATATTTCTGCAATGGAGAAAAAGAAGGATGAAAAGTTTGTAGAAAGATAGATCTCTATTCCAGAAATACCTGCTAGGCAGAAGCCAGGCAACTTGAAAATCATAGTTCTATATATGAGGAAATGGCTAATGTTTTTGTCAGAGGTGACAGCTCCTCTTATACTTAATGTTACTTCTCAGGGCTTGCCCTATAGCAGAGAGCACAACTTTAATTAGAAGAAATTTCCCCCTAAGTGTTCTACTATTTAAACCTTTTGTAAAAAGAGGAGCAGGTTGATAATATGGTATTTGAGGCTGTCCATTGTTCCTGACTGCAGAAATTTAAAAACTAACCATACAAATTAACTATAACATCATCAGAAGGAATTTTATTAGGCTTCATTCTATGACCTAAAGACAAAGATTAAATAGCAATGGATACTCTGACATAGTATCATTAGGAAGTGCACTGTGCTTGGTTGTTACAGCTATAGAAATGGCAGTCCTGAAGCAGATCTTGGTAAATTTGCTTGACTACATTCTTTAGGTAGTTGTCCTCCAGTGGTACTTTAGATAGAATTGCAGTGATTTCATCGTGGCTGGAAAGAACAAAAGGTTCATTAATTTTTCTGGACACTTACGTCCATTTCATTGGAATTCATGTTTTTGGGGATGGTCTCTGAGTCTCTTAGGAAGCACAAGTAGGCATTTCTAGAAATAGCCTGCCCAATTGGAATTGAGATTCCAAAACGAGGCCAAAGAGCAATTCTCTATGAACTGTGAGGTATCTTGACTTAGCTAAAAATCTGAATTGTTGGTGTTTGCTGATGGATTTGAGGTGGG
The DNA here is from genome assembly GCF_054177405.1 of Leptonychotes weddellii. Taxonomy (NCBI): domain Eukaryota; kingdom Metazoa; phylum Chordata; class Mammalia; order Carnivora; family Phocidae; genus Leptonychotes; species Leptonychotes weddellii. The sequence continues at coordinate 73,674,331 of NC_138377.1, read as the reverse complement.
TGCATTCTAAACTCTGCCACCTTACAAACTGTCAGCAGTGTGTCTAAAAAGTCACAAAATATATGGTAGGAATGAAATATTGTTATATCTGATTACAAAGACTAATTGACAAAAGCATTATGACTACACAGCTTTTTAAGTGATTATTAAATGATTAAGCGCTTATTCTGTTTTTAAGGCCATAAAAGTTGTTTATATATGATCTGGGCTAAGCTTATACCCATTTTTTTCCTTCTTGGTTCCTGCTTTAGGTAAGAGTATTCAAAAAGTACAGCAAGTATAAAATAGACCAATGGTCTCCAGCATCCCCTGGAGGTAAAAATGAAGGTCACTGACTTTAAAAGAACAAATTTTTCAAAATGAAGTCAGAGAGAAGTGACATTTGGCACTCACTATGGGGGATTATCCATTACTGGTATATCCAATAATGGTATATGCATTATTTCTGACCACTTTGAGAGATCTTTCAAATGATATAACATAGGTAAAAAGGTAGTTAGGAGCCCTATCCTGGTGGCTCTTTACTTACCCAATGTTTCCAAGGTGATTTTGAATGGAGAAAGGTAATGGGACAGTTGGAAAATGGACTGAGAGAGGCAAAGTTATCTCAAATTTTGCAAATGCTGTAGAGCTGGAGAATAAAAGCCTCAATCTATAAAAGACAAGATCTTCAATTAAAAATACAAAACAAAAACAGAATGAAACAAATACATTTTCCTTTTATACTCATATGGAAACTTAGGTAGTACATTATTTACTTGTCCTTATCAAATGGACAATGGGTAAAAAATCTGGAACAAAGCATTATTATTAGTAGTATCATTTTCATTGTTAGTCATAAAACTCATTAAAATAAATCATTTTAATAAATTTTTGACTATCTACTGTTATGGGTTGAACTATGTCCCCTCCTGCCATCCATATGTTGAAGCCTTCGTCTCCAGCAACTCAGAATGGGACCTTATTTTGGAAATAAGGTAACTGCAGATTTAATTAATTAAGATGAGGTCCTGCTGGAGTGGGATGGTCCCCTAACCCAAAATGATTGGTGTCCTTATAAAAAGGGTACATGTGGACACAAACATGCACACAGGAAGCACATCATGTGAAGATGAAAGCAGATACTAGGATTATATATTTATAAGCCAAGGTATGCTAATGACTGCCAGCAAATCACTAGAAGTTAGGAGATAGGCATGGAACAGATTCCCCTTCACAGCCCCTTGGAAAGAACCAACCCTGCTAACATCTCGATCTCAGACTTCTAGCCTCCAGAACTGTGAAACAATAAATTGCTGTTGTTTTAAGCCACTGAGTTTGTGGTACTTTGTTATGGCAGCCCTGGGGAAATAAAATACTTACTCAGTATTAGTCACATCTATGTTCATTAGGTTATAATTTGGTCCCCATCTCTTTAAAAACTCAATTTCCTCTCCAAGGAGTCTACAATGGCTCACTACCATTGAGATTTCTTGAAGCATCTAGGAAAAATTGAGGGAAAAAAAATTATGAAAACATTTCTATTTTTAGTGGCTTTTTTATAAAGAATCCCTTGAAGTTAAGCAATTTAATATATTTATAGTTTCAGGATTAAATATATGACATTTCAGTTCTGCTTTTTGGGACATATAATTTTCCTACAAAATACTTCAATCAGATTTACCTTGGGTACTTGATGCTGTGTTGTACATTTCTTCTTCCAGGATTCCTGTTCCTCAATGTACTGAAAAATAAGCTTATGAACTAAAAGGGAGGAAGGAGGAGCTTTATCCTCTGAGGAAGGGAAAAAAAAAAAATCAAAACACGGTATTACTTATTTTCAAATATATACATAAGCTAGAAATACCTTCAAACTACTAACTGTCTAAGTATCCTCTCCATTTTATTTTCAAGCACATAAATCAACATATATATAGTGAACATAGACATTCTTTTTTTTTTTTAAAGATTTTATTTCTTTGAGAGAGAATGAGTCGGGGATAGAGGCAGAGGGAGAGGGAGAAGCAGACTCCCGGCTGATCAGGGAGCCCAACGCAGAGCTCGATCCCAGGACCCTGAGATCATGACCTGAGCCAAAGGCAGATGCTTAACTGACTGAGCCACCCAGGTGCCCCAAACATAGACATCTTATAAAAACTCAAGATTTTATCATATACGGAACAGAACTTGGTTTAGCATGGGTTTAAATATAACCTAAACAAGTTTAAATACTGCCTTTCCTTACAACCTGAGGGATCCTAAGCACACTTACTTCTTTTGAGCTACAGTTCCCTAATTTGTAAAACAAGGAATACTTACCTCAAAGTGTTGATATAAATAATACAAATGCCTGATATAGTATAAGTACTCAGAATGGTAATTTTTGAATTACGGAAATAGCTATTACTAATCATTGCTTACAATCTAGTAATAATTAAAAATATAATTTTTTTTTTTAAAGATTTCATTTATTTGACAGAGAGAGCGAGAGAGCACAAGCAGGGGGAACAGTAGAGGGAAAGGGAGAAGCAGGCTCCCTGCCAAGCAGGGAGCCCGATGCGGGGCTTGATCCCAGGACCCTGAGATCATGACCTGAGCCGAAGGCAGACGCTCAAACATCTGAGCCACCCAGGTGCCCCAAATATAATTTCTTTTAAACCCTACCCAATATTTAGAACATTACCCAAGCAATTATATGTCTAATACACATTTCTAAGGACAAATTATTATTATTATTGTTTATATTTAACTTCATATATGAAAGAGTTCTCAAGGAGCAAATTACACTTGTAAATATTCAACAAATTTTTAATGGATAAGTGTTTGGACTTACCATCTAACAGAGATTGAAAATTCAGGTCAACAATCTTCCTATAAGCCTTGTCCAGGAAAAGGAGACCAACTAGAAGAACGAGAATAAGAGTAGTACTTTTTTTTAAAAAAAATATTTTATTTATTTATTTGAGAGAGAGAGTGTGCCTGTGCAAGCAGGCAGTGGGGGGGGAGGGGCGTGGAGGGAGAGGGACAAGTAGATGCCATGCTGAGCCCACACAGGGCTCAATTTCATGACCTGAGCTGAAATCGAGTGGGATGCTTAACTGACTGAGCCACTTCCGGCACCCCATTATTTCTTTTTATTATCTGATTTTAAACTACATACAACTCAGTACTTTAGAATCCTACTTTTTCTGGGTAGCAGGGGTTTTTTTATATAAGCAGTGAAAGATGTATCTTTTTTTTTAAGATTTTATTTATTTTAGAATGAGAGAGCATGCGTGTATGAGTGGGAGGAGGGGCAGAGGGAGGAGGAGAAGCAGGATCCCTGCTGAGCAGGGAACCCGATGTGGGGCTCGATCCCAGGACCCCAAGACCTCAACCTGAGCCAAAGGCAGATGCCTAACCGATTGAGCCACCCAAGCGCCCCTAAAGGTGTATCCTTGAATCATATTATTCTTTGTGTATGGCAAACGCTCCCCCTGAAACTGCTGAACTACATTTATTGGCAAGTCTCTGAAGGAAATTTAAAGTGTAGTACATTTATTGTAAATTTATCAAGGCCTCCTCCTTGACTCCTAACTTTTGTGCAAAGATACTATTTTCAGACACCATACAGAAAAATGACTATCATCTCTTCATACCTACTATCTTTTTACAAATACAGTGAAAATGATTTATGCTTTTAGCATTACAGTAATGAGTAGCCAGGAGAGCTGCTTCCTCTTCCAAATTCTAGAGTTATCTCCTATCTCTCAAATTCGATTCTTTTTACTTTGTTGAATATTCTCTATGTATTAGTGAGACAGACAGACACAATCAATTTATATTCTCAAAAAGCTTATAACTCAGGGGATGCACAGATAATTACACTAATAAACACCAAAAACTACAATCAATGATAAGCACTATTAAGGAAAACTGCAGGAAGCAATGAGAACATATATAATAGGAGGGCAAATAGTAGAGGAAGTGGATAAAAGGAGAGTCAGGGAAAACTTTCCTGCAAAAGTGATAACTGAGTTAAGCTCTTAAGGATTATTAACAGAAGTTCATTTAGTGAAAAGGGAGTACTATGGTCTGAATGTTTGCGTCCCCCATCAAATTTATATACTGAAATCCTAATGCCCCCTGTGATGGTATTAGGAGATGGACCTTTGGAAAGCATTTATTAGGTCAGGAAGGTGGAGCCCTCATGAATGAGATTAATGCTCCTATAATAGAGAACCTAAACAGTTAGCTTGGTCTTTCAGCATGTAAGGATACAATGAGAAGTCTGCAACCTGGAAGAGGGCTCTCACCTGACCATGCTGGCACCCTGATCTTGGACTTCCAGCTTCCGGAAATATAAGAAAAAATTTCAGTTGTTCAATAACTACCCAGTTGATGGCATTTTTGTTATAAAAGTCCAAATGGACAAAGGGAAAGGGCTTCCAGGTATAAAAAACATCATTATGAAGGTCCTGAGTTAGGATGGAACATGATTGAGCATGAAAAGAACAGGACCTTTTAAGGAAATGAAAGAGGAGCACCTGGCTAGCTCAGTTGGGAAAGCATGCAACTCTTAATCTCAGGGTCATGAGTTCAGGCCCCATGTGGGTGTAGAGCCTACTTAAGAAAAAAAAAAAAAAAGGAAATGAAAGAAATCCATGTGCCAAAGTGCAGAGAATAGTTTAAGATGTGGCAGGAAAGGAGGAAAAATTCAATTCATGCAAGACATTATAGGCCATAACAAATATTTTGATCATTAGTCTAAGAATATTAGGTGCATGATTCGATTTCCAACAATCACCATAGCTACAGGAAGGAAGATGAATTGGAGAGGAAAAGGAGAGGATTCAGAAAGGCCAGCTGGAATGTTATTGTAGCCATTTGGTTAGAGATGACTATTGACAGGAAACAAAGAAATGTGGATCAGTATTAAGAAATTAAAATCCCTAAGTCTTATTGATGATGAGGTATGCCTGATAAGGGATGAAGAGATATAGAGTGATTCCTAAGTTCTATTTTTTTGTTTGTTTGTTTATTTATTTTTAAAGATTTTATTTATTTATTTGACAGAGAGAGACACAGCAAGAGAGGGAACACAAGCAGGGGGAGTGGGAGAGGGAGAAGCAGGCTTCCTGCGGAGCAGGGAGCCCGATGTGGGGCTTGATCCCAGGACCCTGGGATCGTGACCTGAGCCGAAGGCAGACGCTTAACGACTGAGCCACCCAGGCGCCCCTATTTATTTATTTTTAAGTACACTCCACGTTCAATGTTGGGCTTGAACTCATGACCCTGAGATCAAGAGCTGCATGTTCTACTGACTGAGTCAGCCAGACACCTCTAATTCCTAAGTTTTAATTTTGGACCTGGACTGAAGTTGATGGTATTATTACTATTTTTTAAAGATTTTATACACTTATTTATTTGGGAGAGAGAGAGCATGAGCAGGGAAAGGAGCAGAGGGAGAGGGACAAACAGACTCTTTGTTGAGCACAGAGCCCGATCCCAGGACTCTGAGATCATGACGTGAGCCGAAACCAAGAGTCAGACGCTCAACCGACTGAGCCACTCAAGCGCCTCGATGGTATTCTTTGAAAAAAGGAACTTTTTTTTTTTTTTAAGATTTTATTTATTTATTTGACAGAGAAAGACACAGCGAAAGAGGGAACACAAACGGGGAGTGGGAGAGGGAGAAGCAGACTCCCTGCCGAGCAGGGAGCCCGATGCGGGACTCGATCCAGGGACTCCAGGATCATGACCTGAGCCGAAGGCAGTCGCTTAACCAACTGAGCCACCCAGGTGCCCGAAAAAAGGAACTTTTAAGGAGAATCCTCTGTGGAGGCTGGGAGACTGTGAAGTTTGTTTGGCCATGTTGAAACTGTTTCAGAGAAAAGACCTAGACACTGACAGGAGACTCTCAACAAAACAGCTAGAACTCTGTCCAGCCACCATACAGTGATTCTACCTACTTTGATAAGCCTACCAATACACACAGAACTTCCAATTTTTTCAGGTTAACTTAAGTACAAAAAAAAGTTAAGAGTCATCAGCCATTAGAGTAAATCCTCTATCACAAAACACAGATGGAGAAAAGGAACTCAGAATAAATAGATGCAAATAGCATGTTGATCCATTATTTGGATACATAAAATTTCTATCATCTAATGTAATTCAACAAAGGTCAAATTTCACTAGTTGAATTTTTATTTATTTTTGAAGATTTTATTTATTTGACAAAGAGACACAGCAAGAGAGGGAACACAAGCAGGGGGAGTGGGAGAGGGAGAAGCAGGCTTCCCGCGGAGCAGGGAGCCCGATGCGGGGCTTGATCCCAGGACCCTGGGATCATGACCCGAGCCGAAGGCAGATGCTTAACGACTGAGCCACCCAGGTGCCCCATTGAATTTTTATATAATTTGCATAATTCTATTATCACAATTAAAGTGATCAACTCTTCTAAGATTTTCAGCAGTGCTTTCATTATGTCAATAGTTATTATTTTTTTATTTTTATTTATTTATTTTTTAAAGATTTTATTTATTTATTTGACAGAGAGAGAGAGACAGCGAGAGAGGGAACACAAGCAGGGGGAGTGCGAGAGGGAGAAGCAGGCTTCCCGCCGAGCAGGGAGCCCGATGCGGGGCTCGATCCCAGGACCCTGAGATCATGACCGGAGCCGAAGGCAGCCGCTTAACCGACTGAGCCACCCAGGCTCCCCTGTCAATAGTTATTATTGTATTAAAATAAAGAATGGACTCTAGTGAGTTTAGCCATACATTTTCCTGCAGAGGAATTATCTTACTTTTGCTACTCACCTACTGTCTCTCCAAAGGTGATGGTAAGTTCTATTGTGTCATAAAGAAAGGTGAACACAGCTTGATCATCACTCCACTCTATGACTTCCCACTCAGACAAGCTGGAGAGAATGAAAGAGAGACAAAGAATTTTTTTCTGAGGTAAAAGAAGAGAGTTAACTTCTGATACCATGCAAACAGTATCAGCAACAGCTGCTGAAGTTTTTCTACTGGTTTGGGGGACAATCAATATTTTGATTCAAATACTGTGAATGTACAAACATGCTTTAAAAAAAAAGAATTGACTCAATTTTGAATTGTGTATCAGAGAAAGCCAAGTTTAGGCAATATAAGGTGTTAAATATTTTAACATATAGCTTTCCTACCTCATATACCTTCAGCTTGATGCTGGGTACACTGACTCTTTTTGAGAATGTATTGTACTATAGCTTAAAACAGCGATACACATCATAAACACATGTCAACTGCTGTAAGAGGTTTAGACGACCACAAAGGCACAGGGTAAAACACAAACTAATGACACCTACTTTTCCTTACCTCAACTGATCCAGTAGCTCTTCAGTTTTATCTGTTTGTTTTTGTACGAAGTCTATTTGAGCAAGGGTCTGTTCTTTCTGTACTTCCAGTTCTAAAAGATTTCTGCAAATCAAAGTAGGTATTCATAGCAAGATAAGGCTGCTGTCAGAGAATTTGGACTCCATTAAAATAAAGGTTTACGACAAGAAGTCACATGCTAGATAGCTCCCCACTGAAGTGAATGGCATCCATTTTTGTTTTTTTAGGTTTCTTTCTTTCTTTCTTCCCTTTCAATAAGCATTAATCTAGAAATGTGGGTCTAATTAGGAAAGGCTTAAATAAATGGTTCTCAAAATTAGGATCCATGAAGGTATCCTTGAAGGTTTGAATATTCTTTAAGATTATTATTAAAATTTATTTTTTGTTTTGATGATAAAATATAAACATAATGTAGATCATAAGAATGCCCACCCTAAAACTGAGACATGCCATAATTTTGATGCCTACGTTTGGTTTTGTTTAGTTTATTAGAGCTAAATAGAACTTATGCCTTGTTAGTCATTTTACTAGCATCAATTTAATTTTAGCCAAACATTATCACCTGTCAAATTAATGTTGTCAGTTGGAATTTTATTGGTTTGTCATTATTTATATTTGATTCATTTTAGTCTTATAGTTAAATAAGACCCATGACAATAAGAAAAATATACCTCATTTTATACTTACTTAAGTATAATATGAAAGTACAATATAAAAACAGCTTAATGCTAGGTTTATTTTCTTCAAAAGGATACTGATATTATTCAAGCTCGAGAAATACTACCTTGGATTAACACCCTGTAAACAGTAAGTGCTTAGAAAATGTTGTCAACTAGGATGGGTCAAGTTCAAGGTGGAGCAGAAGCCCTGAGTCAGTCTTAAGTCAATACTCATGTGCCTAATCTCCTCAGTTTTTGGAGGTAGGAAGTCATTTAGGCCTGTAAAGTTAGCCTATTTTCTAACACTCCAAATGAAGGCTGACCTTTGGAGCTTTTCTTCTTCAGTTTTCAGCTGTTCCAGTTCTTTGGAAAGAAAAACAAAACAAATTTATCAGAACAGACACATTAAAATGTTGCCACAAAAATCATTTGTTCTATTGAAAATTCTGTATCACTTAATCTCACCTAAATAAAGAATAGATTTTTCCCCCATTTATCTCCTTAATTAATTCAGTTACCTTTTTTTTTCTTTTTAAAATATTTTGTTTATTTATTTATTTGAGAGAGCGAGAGAGAGAAAGAGAGACAGAGAGAGAAGGAGCAGAGGGAGACGGACAAGGAGACTTCACACTGAGCAGAGCCTGATGCAGGGCTCGATCTTACGACACAGATCAAGACTTGAGCCAAAATCAAGAGTCAGATGCTCAAACAACTAAGCCACCTAGGCACCCCTTCAGTTACCTTTCTCTGCAGCTCTCATTTCAGAATCCCATTCTTCCATAGGACTGTCTTTCTCTTCATCCTCCAAATTCTTAGTTTCTAAGGAGGCAATGTGCATTAGGATAACTCAGTAAAAAATAACCAGAGATGAGAAAAAAAGATGGTCCCAAAATGAAGTGTTAACAATATTTCACAAACACTCATTATTCCCCATTTTCCTCACCAATAAAGCACTGAACTATAATTATAATTTCATACAAAGACTTGCTTCTAGTGGCAGACAAGTGCACTTTGAGCCATATGGCAATGATCTCCAACAGCAACTTCTCAGGGGCCACTTGAGGTAGAAAGTGTTTATATATAATTTGCATACATCAAAGTTATTGGGAGGCAATCCCATGGACAAGACGCAGGAACAGATACACATATACAAATGCATGCATGCACATTTTAAAATTTTGTTTTTGAAATCTTAAAACCTCATCCTTAAAATCCCTTTCCTTCCTACATCCAAAACAAGTTTAGATTGTTTCCTCAAAAACATAATTTTTTAAAAAGATTTTATTTATTTATTTGACAGAGAGAGAGAAGAGAGAGCACAAGCAGGGGAGCAGCAGAGGGAGAGGGAGAAGCAGACTCCTTGCTAAGCAGGGAGCCTGATGTGGGGCTTGATCCCAGGACCCTGGGGTCATGACCGGAGCTGAAGGCAGCTGCTTAACTGACTGAACCACCCAGGAGCTCCTGTTCTTTTTAATTCTTCTTCTCCTTTTTTTTTTTTTTAAGATTTTATTTATTTATTTGTCAGAGAGAGCAAGAGAGAGCACAAGGACTGGGGAGCAGCAGGTAAAGGGAGAAACAGGCTCCCCGCTGAGCAAGGAGCCCGATGTGGGACTCGATCCCAGGACCCTGGGATCATGACCTGAGCTGAAGGCAGATGCTTAACTGACTGAGCCACCCAGGCATCCCTGTTCTTTTTAATTCTTAACAATATTTTGTATTTTCTCTTTAATTCTTTATATAAAATTATTTTATAAGTCAAAACTCCTTAAGAGGCCCTCCTTGGCCAGGCCTCTAAAGCTGACATCTCCAGCTTTATCTCAGATCATGTTCTCTCTTATGCTCTCTCTAGTCTAGCCACATTGGCCTTATTTCAGACCCTTGTACTTGGCATATTCTTTCCCATAAGAGCTTCTGCATGTGTATTCATATTAAATAGTCTACTCTCCCCTCCTCACTTTTAACTCTTCCTCATTCTTCAGATCTTAGCTTAAATGCCACCTCCTCAGAGGGAAGCCCCTCCCGACGTGACTAGGTTAGATTTCTATTTCAGGACTACAGCACCATGTAACCTCTTTTGGAACCACTTATCATGTAACCACTTACCGTAAAACTATTTAATTCTTTTTTCTAAAGATTTACTTGAGAGAGAGAGAGAGAAAGCATTAGTGAGGGGGAGGGACAGAGGTACGGGGAGAAGCAGACCTCCTGCTAAGCAGGGAGCCTAAGGCGGGGCTCCATCCCAGGACCCTGGGATCATGACTTGAGCTGAAGGCAGATACTTAACCAACTGAGCCACCCAGGTGCCCCCTATGTGTTTAATTCTTTTTTTTTTTTTTTTATTTGACAGAGAGAGAGAGAGAGCACAAGCAGGGGGGGCAGTAGAGGGATAGAGAGAAGCAGGCTCCCCGCTGAGCAAGTAGCCTGATGTGGGACTCGATCCTAGGATGCTGGGATCATGACCTGAGCCGAAGGCAGCCACTCAACCGGCTGAGCCACCCAGGTGCCCCCCTATGTGTTTAATTCTTATGTTCTTTTCTAGATGAGACTCTCCACAAGGCCATGAAAGTTTCTGGTTTTTTTTTTTTGAAGATTCATTTTTTTATTAGAGAGCATGTGCACGTGAGTGAGCATGCACATAAGCAGGAGAGTTGGGGAGAGGGAGAGAGAAACCTAAGCAGACTACACACTGAGCTGGAGCCCAACGTGGGTGGGGCTTGCTCTCACAACCCTGAGATCACAACCTGACCCTAAACCAAGAGTCGGACGCTTAACCAACTGCATCACTCAGGCGCCCCTAAGTTTTTGCTTTTTATCACCATAGTATTCTTCGCACTAAGCATTGTACATGGCACATTGTAGGTACTCAGCATATTTGCACAAGGAATAATGAAGGAATGAGAAAGAAATAGAAAGCTATTTGTTAGTGGGTCCTAGAGAGGGAAGTGTGGTTTTGGTATTCTTAAAGATAAGAGAGAGGTGAATATATCCTTCAGAGAGGAGGCGGGGAGGTTGAATATATAAGAGATAAGGAAAAATCAGTGATATGAAATTCCTGAGACGATAAGAGAGGATGGAACCCAAAGTTTAGGTGGAAAGATTGGTCTTATGGAAAAGAAGGATGGATGAAAGAATGGATATAGATATATAAAAGTTTGATTTGTTTGGCAATAGGAAGTTTAGAAATTGTGGCCTAATAGCTTCTATTTTTTTGTGTGTGAAGTAGAGAAAAAGGTAATGAACAAAGGGGTAGGGCAGTCTAAGATTATGGAATTCATATACTCATTATCAAGGCAATGCAGTAAACATGTCCTAGGTACTTACTCAATACAAAGCATAGTGCTAAGAACTCTGAGGGATATGGAGAAAAATAAAAGCTGATCCTTGCTTCCATGGAGCTTACAATTTAGTTAGGGAGAGAAACTATGCAAAAGTAACTATAATTACAAGTAGATGTATAGCTACTATAAGAAAGACTAACAAAATAGCTATAGGAGCTCAAGGGAGATGATGACTACCTCCTTTGGTAGAAAACAGGAGAATGCACTAGCAAAGACCAAGTGGCACTACTGCATAGAGATAACAAGATTTGGTTGGAATTTGGGATGCATAATAAAAAAAATAAAAGTAAATCACATAAGAAAGGAAGATCTAAAAAGGACTGGAGAAAAAAATGATTGTAGAGAATGTTAAATGTCAAGCTCTGGTGTTTGGACTTTATTTTGTTATAAATGGAAAGACAAGTTTTTCAAAAAAGGAACATAATGAAAACTGTTCTTCATAATTATTTAATCTGGCAGCAATGTGCAGCTTGGACTGGAAGGAGACAGAATGAAGTTAAGAGTGTAGATAGATTAGTTAGAAAACTTGAAATAGCACGTCAGAATTAATGATAGCCTTAATGGAAATGGGAAAGAATACAAGAGATGCTGAAGAAGTAGCTATGACAGGACTTGATAAGAGAAACTCAAAGACAAAGTTTTAGCTTTTTACAGTTTATAACAATAGTGATGTCTTTAATAGAGATAAGAAACATCACAGGGAGAGCAAGTTTTCAGGCTTTATTTTGGAAATGGGAGAAGACAATAAATTTCGTTTTATTCACACAGAGTTTACGGTGCTTAAAGACATTTTTGCATAGAGGTTCAGCAGGAAGCTAGAAATGTTAAGTTTGGAACTCAAGAGACAGGCTAAAGATGCTTTTACTCAGAATAATTATAAGCTACTCAAGGTCAAAATCTGTGTTTATATCTTTTTTTCTGATGCTAAGCACAGTATCAGCTATGCAGTAGGTGTTCAACAAATGATGAATTTAACTGAATTTGGGAATCACTGATACAAACACAAATGTGAAAGCAGAAGAAAGGGAGAGAATATAGAAATGAGTAGATGATAAAATCTAAATTTTTTTTTTTTTTTTTAAGATTTTATTTATTTGACAGAGAGAGAATGAGAGACAGAGAGCATGAGAGAAAGGAGGGTCAGAGGGAGAAGCAGACTCCTTGCTGAGCAGGGAGCCCGATGTGGGACTCGATCCCGGGACTCCAGGATCATGACCTGAGCCGAAGGCAGTCGCTTAACCAAGTGAGCCACCCAGGCGCCCCTAGATGATAAAATCTAAATGCCTACACATGAGGTTAGAGAGAGACCAACAGAAGGACTAAAGGGAGTACTCAGGAAAAAAGCAAACAGTTGGGGGTAGTGCAGTATCACAGAGGTTCAGGGAGATGAAAGGTTCAGAAAGAAAAGAATCAGCAGTGTCAAATGCTGAGAGGTCAAGATGGTTAAGAACCAAGAGCTTCCAAGTTTGATGATTATGTGGAATTTTGTGATCTTTGAGAAAGCAATTTCAGGACAATAATAGTAACAATGCGGGATCATGAGAGATCAAACTGAAAGGAGAGATAATTTTCAAAGAAGACAATAAGTTCATCTATTTAAAAAAATAAGACTATGGTTTAGATTATGAAGAGCTTTCTAAAGAGATTTATTATCTTGAGCATCTCTTGTTGATTGTGTTACGGATGACCACAGGAAAGGAGTTTTATTTTGCTCTAATTTAATGTCTCAAGTTGCTAATACAAGGCTTCAACATAAGTGACACCAGCAATCTGTACTGTAGGGAAGTATTTAGATAAAATTAAATTTTCTTTTGGAAAAGTATTCAAAATACATTACCTATTTCAACCTCAGTGAGACAGTTCTCAATCTTCTTAAGTATGTTGTCCATCTCATCTATCCTTATCTGAAGTTTCTCCCTCTCATTCTAAACACACAATATCATATTGTCAAGTTACACTTCTAAACAAAATATTTTAACATTATAAGTGGTTAAAGTTGCTGACATACTGCTATATCACGAACAGGCAAATCTTAAAATGAAGGTCAAAGCTTCAAGCCTGGACTTGAAATGTTTTTAAAAAGCATACATAACAGATTAATATAAACTTATTTTTTGTACTTTCCTTTATTCCAGTATTTCCATGTCATATAAGATGCTAATACATGTTACTTAAAAAAAAAATTTTTTTTTTAAAGATTTTAAGTAATCTCTACACCCAATATGGGCCTCAAACCTACAACTCCAAGAGCAAGAGTCTCATATCCACTGACTGAGCCAGCCAGGTGCTCCCCGCAAAAAGGATTTTTTATTTTTAAAAATTTTTAGAGGGGGGAGGGGAATGACAAAGAGAGAGGGAGAGAGAATATCTTTTTTTTTTTAATTATTAACATATAATGTATTATTTGTTTCAGAGGTACAGGTTTGAGATTCATCAGTTTTACACAATACACAGTGCTCACCATAGCACATACCCTCCCCAATGTCCATCACCTACCCACTCCATCCCACCCACCCCGCCTCCACTCCAGCAACCCTCAGTTTGTTTCCTGAGAGTAAGAGTCTCTCATGGTTTGTCTCCCTCTCTGGTTTCTTCTTGTTTCATTTTTCCTCTCTTCCCGTATGATCCTCTGCCTTATTTCTCAAATTCCACATATGAATGAGATCATATGATAATTGTCTCTCTCTGACTGACTGAGAGAGAATCTTAATCCACACCCAGTGTGGAGCGCAACTCGGGACTTAATCTCATGACCCTGAGATCAGGACCTGAGCGAAAGAACCAACTGAGCCACCCAGATGCCCCCCAAAAATAATAATTTTTTTAAAAAATATTTATTTATTTGAGAGAGAGGGAAGCAGAAGGAGAGGGAGAAGCAGAATCCCCGCTGAGCAGGGAGCCTGCCTGGAGCTCAATTTCAGAACCTCGTGATCATGACACCTGAGCTGAAGGCAGACGTTTATCCAACTGAGCCACCCAGGCGCCCCCAAAAAAAGAGTGCCTAAAAAAATGTTCTACGGTCAAATAAATATGGGAAACACTGAACAGAACTATAGCATGTTTTGTTCCTTTTATTTTTTTAAGGATTTTATTTATTTATTTGACAGAGAGAGACACAGCGAGAGAGGGAACACAAGCAGGGGAGGTGGGAGAGAGAGAAGCAGGCTCCCTGCAGAGCAGGGAGCCCGATGTGGGGCTCGATCCCAGGACTCTGGGATCATGACCTGAGCCGAAGGCAGACGCTTAACGACTGAGCCACCCAGGCGCCCCTGTTTTGTTCCTTTTAGACTTAAAAAAATATTTCTGACTTTAGACTTTAATATGCTAGCTATTATATTTCTCCAAAGGGGGAATATGGCATGTAACATTTCTCAGAATTATTTGCCGAGGGAAAAAGTTTTTTTATGCAAAGTACAATCATTTTGGGAAATGCTACTTTAAACATGCACACACAGGGGCGCCTATCTGGCTCAGTCGGTAGAGCACGCGACTCTTGATCTCGGGCTTGTGGGTTTGAGCCCCATGTTGTGTGCAGAATTACTTAAAAACATAAATAGATCACAAACTTGAGATGAGGACATAGGCCTATATTAGTAAATATATTCTACAATTACTCAAGATGCCAGATTTCCCACTTTTGATAAACTGAACCCCACCTCTTTATGAACCATGTTCCTTAGGAAACATTCTTCATATTCTATAACCACTATAAAGTAATTTTAATAGATCTTTCTTTCTATGCTGTTAACTGTTTCAAATTACCTGAGCTGACTGTACCAGTTTGCTGTAGAGAGCCACTTTTCCTTGGTGAGTGAAGACTTTAGTCATCTTTGTAAAACGTGATTTTATTTTGTTTAGGTAAATTCCAAAGACCTTCAGCTGCAAGGAAAAATCAAAGGTTAGGGCGTACTAAAACAAATGAGTTAGGAAAGGCAAATGGTCTGGGAAGGCTGGTTCAGCTGCTATGGGCTGTTTTGCCCATCCTAGACTGATTCCTAAGGCAGGGCATGTCTCATTTGCAAATTCAATCACATTTAGTAGTTTAAGAACAGAACCAAAGATTTTAATTTAATTCTTGCCTTTAATTCATTTATTCATATTACAAATCAGAAAATGATAGGCCCTAAGTTAATAAAACTCTTAATATATTAGAGCACATATAAAATGAGTTGCTATTTAAGTAACCAATTAAAGTAAATCTTTTCCTCATCTAAATCTAAGTGAAACAAGTAGGAGGAAATTCTAAATGAACTTCAAATATATTTCATATATTTAATTGGTCATTTGGGGTTTGAAAAGATTATATATTTTAATGATTATTCACGTATAATTAAATAAAAACCTTGCTAACATATTTTACCTGAGAAGTTAAAGAACTCATCACTAATTATCAAGTAACAGTTACTTATTTCACAATAAACAGGTTCAAAATGTCTATACTAATTCCCATTCAGAAAATGAGATAAAAATACCTCCTCATCAGAGCAGTGTCTCATTTTTTCCCACAGGTTCCTATTTACATCAGTCAACAGTTTATCCTGGTTCAATGCAGAAAGCTTTAATCTAAAATATAGAAAAGCTAATTAATTAGCACAGGGTTCAGAAGTCAGCTTGAATGAATCAACTGAGATTTACAGGCAAACTTAACTTAATTCCTCCTAGTTCTTTTCTACATTAAAAAAAGGGGAATTCACACAAGAACAGTGGTCAGCCTGATTATTTCAATGCTTGTAGAACAGTTCAAAAATGTTATGAATCAGAAAAACTTCCCTCACAATCTCAATGAACTTGTTCCAATATAAAAATATGTTGCTTTTAAAGAATCCTTAAGGCCTATCAGTGCATAACTGTTATGAAGTTGTAGCTATTATTTTAAGTAAAAGTTCCCAATTCAGTTCCCAGTCTTAACTCACCTTTATACAATAGCATTTATAAAAGTAGTAAAATTATATATTAGTCTCTTGTTAATAAGAAATAAATTTCTACCAGAGTTAGAATATATTATATACAGGAACATAAGTGTAAAATCAAACAGTAGAGCACATCTAAACAGACTGTGCATTGTATGTGAGATCCTATTTATTCAAAATAAAACATTCTAAGACAAATCTTGAGACACTCAACTCTTTTAGACAATATGAAGAAAAAAACCTTTTGTGTCTTGTTCAGTGATGAGCCCCAGTACCTAGTACAGTGCCTGGCACATAGTAGGTATTCAATATACAGTTGTGGAATGAAAAACCAGAATCAGGCAAATCTGTAGTATTATAATTTAACAGCATCTTAAGTTTTTAGTTTAAAAACTATATAGTTATTTAAAAATTATTTTATTTCTTTTCTGTTTGTTAGATTGGTTCAAATTTAGTCGAATAGTTCTAGGTAAATATGATATATTTTGCACAAATCTAATTTACCTGAGGGAATTTAGATATACCTAATCTGTAAATTACTATGCAGCATCCACATATACCAAAGCACTGAGCAATAATCTGTGTAATACCATGTACTTTCTTACATGCAAATCAAGGGCAAATGTGATAAAATTATAAACCCAAAGACAATCTTGATTTCAGGCACTATATATAAATTTCTAAAGGGTATTATCTTCTTTTGAAGATGTTCTTTTGCAATCAGTTTATGATATCATAACCTAATAACTGTTTACTGAGTGTATGACATACTTTTTGCTATGAATGACATGAAAACATTTTATATACACTATTTTTACTGCTCATATCTACCTGCTGAGTAGGTATTATTATCCCTAATTGATGGATGTTGAAATGAAGGTTAAATGTCTTACACAAAGTCACTGAGCTAGTGCTGTACCCAGGACTGAGCTTCAATCTGTCTGCCTACAAACCTGATTCTTTTCCACATACCATATCACACTGCCAATTAATGCCATGAACTTTTTCCTATGCCCATGTTATTCTAATTAGAACTTTACCACACAGATTATCCACCCATCCAACAAAACACACACAAAAAATAAAAACTTCCATACTCTTCAATTTTTTGGCGAAGAGTCTCACAATCTTCTCTATAAATCTGTATCTTGGGTCGGTAAACATACTGACTTAACATCAGGTCTTCTGGAGTAGGTGGTGTGTTTATAGTAAACTGGAAAAAAAAGAAAATCAGTCCCTCAAAACTGGTAGCTTGAAGACAAAACCATGTTTAAGAACTGTTTGAAGTTTCAGAGTGCTTATTTTAAAGTTCTACAAAGAAAAATTTGATTATTCTATGAAATTGATATACCCAGTAAGCTACAAGTTGGAATCCGAATACAAGTCTTTGACATAAAAGTCCATTTCCTACAGATGTTTAGTGGATGTTCCACTCACATGCGATTGAATAGTGGTTTGAAAATGGCTATGTGCTGTTTTAAGAAAATCAATACCTGAAAATTCAAACTTATCAGGAACCCTTTCATTAGAAGAAAGAAAAAAGATACCAGTTTCCTAGATTAATCTTTTCTACTCCCATTCTCTAGCCCTGATCCTTACTTCTATCCCAGTTTGAATTCAAATTTTTCTGGCATATGTAAAATAAGGTAGTAAAAATTTGGTTAAAAAAATTCTTTTAATCTCTGGACATGTCTTCTTTCTTAACCATCTATATTTTAGCCTTCTCTGTTTTCTTACTTAGGCTCTTAAGGCTTTTCTTATTTTATTGTCTTTTCAAAGTACCAGATTTTGGATTTGCTATTCTGTCTACTAATTTTTGTTTCCTGTCCCATTAGCTTTACCATTTACTTACATTAATTCTGCCTTCTTGCTTTTTTAATGGATTTTATTTTATTATTCATTTTCCAATTTCTTTTTTTTTTCAAAGATTTTATTTATTTATTTGACAGAGAGAGAGACAGCAAGAGAGGGAACACAAGCAGGGGGAGTGGGAGAGGGAGAAGCAGGCCTCCCGTTGAGCAGGGAACCCAGCGCGGGGCTCGATCCCAGGACTCTTGGATCATAACCTGAGCCGAAGGCAGACGCTTAACTGACTGAGGCACCCAGGCGCCTCTCATTTTCCAATTTCTTAAAGTGAGCATTAAAAATTCTTTTATTTTTAGATTCTCTTCTATAATAACAATGTTATCTAAGGCTTTTAATTTCCTGCAAAGTATAATTTTTGCTCTATGTCCCATATGTTTGGTATTAAATATTCTCCTTTGCTTTCTTAACAGTCTTGATTTCCTCTCTGAGCTCAGAGTTATGTACAAGTGTATTTTTCAATTTCCAAGAAGCTAAGAATGTTATAGTCCTTTCATTAGTTCTAATTTTATTGGATTAAGATCAAATGATGTTGTCCATAAAATCTCCATTTTTTTCGGGGCGCCTGGGTGGCTCAGTCGTTAAGCATCTGCCTTCGGCTCAGGTCATGGTCCCAGGGTCCTGGGATCGAGCCCCGCATCGGGCTCCCTGCTCCGCGGGAAGCCTGCTTCTCCCTCTCCCACTCCCACTGCTTGTGTTCCCTCTCTCACTGCCTCTCTCTGTCAAATAAATAAATAAAATCTTAAAAAAAAAAAAACAAACTCCATTTTTTTCAATTTGTTAATATTTGTGGCCTAGGGCATAACTAATTTTTGTAAATGTTTGACAGACTTAAGAGAAAAACATATTCCTATTAAGTGACAAATTTTTCTTCTTTTAAAATGAGTTTGTTGATTGTACAATTCAAATATTTGTATAATCTAACAATTTTGATTTTGAAAAATGTTTATTAAAAACTTCTGCTATATTTGGATTTTTATATAGTGGGAAAAAGCATATGCTCAGGAAAAAGTATCAGAGACAAAATACATGGCAAGGAATGAGAAAAAAAATAGAATTTCATCTTATCAAAGTCTATGATATTACAAAAAAAAAAATCAATTTTTTTTGTTTTTAAGTAGGCTCCATGCTGAAGCCCCAACACAGAGCTTGAACTCATAACCCTGAGATCAAGACCTGAGCTGAGATCGAGTCAGACATTAGCTGAATGAACCACCCAGGTGCCCCCCAAAAAAACAATTTTTATGCTAACCACAATATACCTACTATAGAAAAACTTTCTGCAAGCAAATATTCTTCCTTAGATTCTTTTTCTATTTTTGAATAAACAATGGTTTTGATGCACTTTAATAAACAAGTATAATACATTTTAACTGAGATAACTATTTTGCCAAGAAACTGCACTTACTTTGGCTGGGAGATTGCTCTGTCGGGGTTTCTGTATCAAAATGTGGACCTGAAGAAGTATAAAGAACTCCTTTATTGTAATTTTCCCATCTTTGAGTTTCTGAGGAAGGAAAAAAAGTTTGCACAATATTCAAGGTGAGCTCATTTTGACTATAACCACCCCATTTTGTTTCTAAATAGCTTATAGTATTTTTCATATATTTGTGGAAATATCCAAATATTTGTAAGCTATACATGAACAGATTTTATCTAATATTATTTCTTAAGGTTATTCAGTGACAACAGAATTGAGAACAAACAACAAAACACAGGTCTTTTAATTGTGATTTCTACCCCATATGATCAATCACCATGCTGGGTCCTTAACAAAAAAACCTAATTCTATATATAGTTGAATATTTCATAATTTTTAAAAAAAATTTAAAAAGTGAAAACAAAACAGGGAATATAGTTGCATTAGAAATGAGAAATAGTTTAACATACCTCCTTCAAGCTCTCTTCACAAATAGTGTCTCCAAGAAACTGTGATGGTTCCATTTGACTATTGTGCTGTGCTAGATGTAAAGCAAATTCAGGTGATAAACAAGTCAAAATTAAATTGTAAGCTTAATTTTAATTATCATTCAGGTTTATGTGTTGTTCATGCTCTTAAAGCTATCCATTAGGATCTTTTTGGGAAAAGAGTCATTTACAGGGCAAAGTATATTACCGTTTTAAGACCCTATCCAATTATTTCTCTACTAATTATAAGCTTCTTTTTAAAGATTTTATTTATTTGACATAAAGTGAGAGAGAGAGAGAGAGAGAACACAAGCAGGGGAAGTGGTAGGCAGAGGGAGAAGCAGGCTCCCGGGCAAGTGGGGAACCCGATGTGGGACTCGATCCCAGGACCCTGGGATCATGACCTGGGCCAAAGGCAGACACTTAACTGACTGAGCTACCCATGCGCCCCTAATTATAAGCTTATTTAAGGAAATTACCCTTTATGGTCTATCACTTCTCAATTTATTAAAATAACTAAGCATTAAAAATAAACTAAAATTATTTTACTTATCAACTACGTATAACTCCCAAAAAGCTTAAATAAATTTCAAATATCTCCTGAATTGAATACATTTATTATTAGTGAAGTAAGCAGATGACGTCTATTATTTAGTCTTTATGAAGATCTTACTGCTGAAGTCCAGAGAGGTCCCATCGGCCTTGATCGAATCAAGAGAACTGCTGCAACTAGATGGTGTTCTGCCCAGGCTTTTTATCAAAACACTGTTAGTATTTTTATCTATATCCCCGTCAGCATGGTGATCAAAAATCTGAAATTATCAATTAAGGAACATCATCAGCCTCGTTATGACTCTGTATACTTAAAATAACTGTTGAACACTAACAAATACTACTTCATAACATAAAATTTATCTACAATTATATGAAATATCTTAGTAACAAACTGGAATAAGTAACAAGAACTTATTAGGCCTTTAGAGTTCAAAGTAATTTTATTTTAATTTTTTAAAAAGTTTATTTATTTTTCTTAGTAATCTCTACACCCAACATGGGGCTCAAACTCACAACCCTGAGATCAAGAGTTGCCTGCTCCTCTGACTGAGCCAAACAGGTGCCCCTAAAGTTCAAAGGAATTTTATTTAAGAATACATAGAAATCAGTTTGCGTATTATACTGTATAAGCAAATTGTTTCTCAGATGTGTCTAAGTTAAAGCCAGATCCTATGAGCTGCCAAACGCTGACCTATTCAATTATTCAACTACTAGCCACCAGGGTCAGGGCTACCACACTGAAATAAAACAGCATAGAATATTGGCTATTCATAATGACTCTGGCTAGAACAACAAAGAAACTCATTTCCAGGTTTTAGTACTTCTTTCCCCAGATGACTAAGACTCCTTTGGCTGATGTCAAATAAGTGATATGGTCTTGCTTTTACCATTTTAACCATTTGACTTTAAGCCTTAAATGCCATTTTCATCTACCTACTTACATATGTTTTTGAGGACAATATATCCTTTGTCTAAATGTTAGAATGTAATCTCCATGAGAACAGATTTTTTTCTGTAAATTGCTGCTGATGTATTCCCAGCACCTAAACAGTACTCAGGACACAGGAGACATTCAATATCTACTGAACAAAATACTAATTTTCATATAATCCGTTCAGTTATAAATTTCCTATCACTGATACTACATTCTCAAAGCTTCACAGATGAACCATTTCCTCAGGACCTCATATTATAGAACTACTGAAATATTTTTCTAAGCTTACTCACATATTAGAGTTTAAATTTTGTTTCCTATGAACCTCTGATACTTTTTAAAATTATTTTATTTTTTTTAAG
This sequence comes from Leptonychotes weddellii, assembly GCF_054177405.1. Taxonomy (NCBI): domain Eukaryota; kingdom Metazoa; phylum Chordata; class Mammalia; order Carnivora; family Phocidae; genus Leptonychotes; species Leptonychotes weddellii. The sequence goes on along the minus strand of NC_138377.1, from coordinate 73,652,471 downwards.
ATTTTATTTATTTATTTGACAGAGAGAGAGACATAGCGAGAGAGGGAACACAAGCAGGGGGAGTGGGAGAGAGAGAAGCAGGCTCCCTGCAGAGCAGGGAGCCCGATGTGGGGCTCGATCCCAGGACCCTGGGATCATGACCCAAGCCGAAGGCAGACGCTTAACGACTGAGCCACCCAGGCGCCCCTGATACTTTTTTAAAAAAGATTTTATTTATTTTTGGGAGAGGGAACACAAGCAGTAGGGAGAGGTAGAGGGAGAGGGCGAGGGAGAAGCAGGGCTTGATCCTGGGATCATGACCTGAGCTGAAGGCAGCCTCTTAACTGACTGAGCCACCCAGGCGCCCCCCTCTGATACTTTCTAATCTTTTATTTCTCTACCTATAAAACTCAGTTTGAGTGACAGATTTTATTCTCTCCAAGTTATCCAAATGAGTGTTCCCTCAACTTTTAAAATCTATAACCTCTTTCATAAACTCAAATTCTCACTTCTTCACTTTGAGATACTGGGCTTGACCTAGGCATTCTCTCATCCACTAAAGAGGCATTCTACATATCCTCATTAGCCAAGAAAATTCAGGCAAGCTTTTCTTTATGCAGTTTGCATAACAAAAAGGCTTTTTTGTTATGCAGATATTTAGACTGAATTTAAGACTAAATATTCAGATATTTAGACTAAATTTAACGTTTCAAACTACATATACCATGCCTAGAGATTCTCCTAATGCAAAACCACAATGACAAATTACACAATTACATTAATTTTTGTACTACTTCTCATTTCACTTTTTGTGATGATTTGTCACTTCAAATTGTTTTTAAATCTAGCTGTTAGTCAAATAATTCCTTAACATTCTAAATAGGAATATTTCTCCAGCCCTATAACTGGAAATAATCAATTCCTGCTCATCCAAGACTAAAATTAAAACTCAATACTCCTAACTTAAAAAACACATTCCTTAGTTCAAGACAGAGCTTACCTCCTGATCTTGTGCAGTATCACTAAACCTAATCTCACTTTTCCTGATTTTCTTCTCATTCTGAATATCCTCTTCATCTTGTACCCAGGTCCTTTTTTGGCTACTGTAGGTTTCTCTTATTTTATTTTCAGATGGTGAAATCTCTTTTTGATATGTCTTAATCAAAGCCTTTTCCTCAGATTCTATAGTAATAGAATCTGAGGAATTAATCTCACCAGGATATACAGGAAGGTTTTCCTCATTTATATATTGAGATGGACTTAAGGTCAGTTTAGCTGCAACAAATTCAATGCTTGACTCCTTACTGAAGACTGGTTGAGCTTCTAAATGATTTAAATCAGTTGTTTCTGCTTGAATCTGCTTCAGGTCATTAATACCAGTGACACTACAATTTCTCTTGTTTGGCAATCTGGGCAAAAATATTCCCAAAGAACATCTCCTCATTTTATCTTTTACAACTGTCACGAGTGGTACAGAATTAGTTTCAGCTCCATTATGAGAAATTTTACTTTTTTCATCTCTATCATCTTCAACATTGCTGGGCACTGTGTTAATATTATGTATTTCTGTAGCTTGCACTATACTCATATGATTGTGTGCCTTATTTACTAATGCAAATAATTGTTCTGGAGAAGGTGGTATATGAGGAGTTTGGAAATCTAAAAATTCTTTAGGTTTTCCATTCAAATTATTCAGATTTGATCTGACACTACTAAAACTTGCAGTATTAGATGCAACTGCAGGATCTGATGTTTCTCTAGAATTAGCACGAGTTTGAATAACTTGCTTAGTCAAGTCTGAATTACTGTGGAAATCTGTATTACATTTAGCTGTCTGAATATTTTTTCTTGGCTCCTTTGTACAGGCTATAGTAAACTGTTTGTCATTGTTGAGCATTTTGGACTCATTTTCACATGTGGGTACAGAGGGATTTCCTATAACAATATTTAAATTCTTATTTCCAGCATTCGATGATATAGTCTCATCTTTATTCACAATTATCTGTCCTTGTTGAGGTAATGGAGGTAGCTGGCTTGAGAGATGAGGCTGAGAAGTAACACAAACATCAACAAAGGTCATCTTTAAATTATGTTCTGCCTTATCAACAAAGCCCTCCATTTGATCCTCTGGGAGCTTAAAAGATACTTGCTTTGAATTAGGTTTAGTTATCTCCCCCAGATCTTGACTATATAATAAAGTTTGATTAGCTATTAAATTTTGGGGCTCCTTAATCAGATCTTGATCTTTGAGCACTGTTGTAACACAGTCTGACTGTCCTTTGGTATTGGTTTGAGTCACTTTTTCCTTTTCTAACAAAGAACAAGAAGCAGAGAGAGGCAGTCCCTCAGATTTCAAGTAATATTCATTGGCTAAATTGTTTACATAAATAAGATCATTTTGCACTGGACAGTTACTGGCTTTCTCATCTTTATCACCTAAGGACATGACATTCCCCTCCAAATTATCAAAACAGGAAACAGCATTTGGTAAACAGGAATAATTATCACTGGATCCACACCCAGCAATTGCATGACTATTTGTAAAATCCATGTCTCTTCTATCTGTACTATTTAACTGACAGCTTACAATTTTTGCTTTTTCCAGTGTATAGGCCTGGTCTACAACTTTCCCCATGACCTCTTCATCTACAGTGCTATTGAATTTGATAACTTCTAACTCACTTTGACCCCTAGACAATGTATTAGTAGGAACAGAGGGTATCACATGATGCTTTTGCTTAGTGTAAAGAACAATTTTGTTTTCTACAGCCGGTGCTTGTTTTTCAATGACTTCTTGAACAGAGCTACCATCATTATGAAAAGAAATACCCCAAATTTTTCCATTAGCTATTCCAGATTTAGGGCATTCTTTAAGACTTTTCTCTGTGTCTTGACAATCAATGAAAACAGTATGGGACTTGGTGACTTCCAGATCATCATGATTATCTACAAACATTAGAGTTTTGTCTATTGGCCTGGTAGTTTTTTTATCTGGTGAGACAGTTTTACATTCTAAGGCAGTTGTGTGACTTCTAGTCATCTCCATGTCATCTTGCCCATATATATACAAAACAGTTTTAGAAGTTCCTGCCAAAGGCACCAAATGGGAATCCTCTCTATCTTCCAGGGCAGTTTTGTTTATTTCCACTGTATAGCTCTGGGTGATATCCATATCATTTTTATCATTTTTGGAAAATGCAGCAGTCTTGTCATTTTTAAGTCTAAGGCTTTTCCTTCTCTGACTTTTGCCTGATATAGTTTCATTCAGAAATTCTGGTTTTTGTACATCATCATTTTTCCAAAAGGTTGATTTAGATACTTCCATGTTATCACCAGCTATAAATCCTACAGCTTTCTCTATAGGACCATTGTTAGACCATCCCCTCAGTAGTGTTAGCTCGTTGACTTTTGCTGAATGGTCACTTTCACCATTCTCTGGAAAGGAAACATTCTCCTTAGCAGAAGCAGGTGTCAGTTTTGGCTTTTCTAGGCTTTTCCTTTTGTATAGTTCAAAGTCAAGTCTGTCTGTAAGCACAGTCCTCTCCTTTGCTTGGTAGTCAATGAAAACAGTATGGGACTCTGTCATTTCCAGTTCATTGCAATTATCTACAAACATTACAGTTTTGTCCATTGGCCTAGTGGTTATTTTATCTGGTGAAACAGTTTTACAGTCTAAGGCAGTTGTGTGACTTTTAGTGACCTCCATGTCATCTTGCCCACATGTATACAAAACAGTCTTAGAATTTCCAGCCAAATGGGAATCTTGTTCATGTAATAAAGCTTTATGATTTATTTCCACTGTATAACTCTTAGTGATATCCATATCATTCTCATTATCTTCTGAAAATACAATAGTCTTATCAATTTTTTGTCTGCCAACACTTTTCCTTCCACAAATTTTGACATCTTGCTTTTCATTCAGAAATCCAAGTTTTTGTATGCTTTTGTCTTCTAACACATCTATGTTATCATTAGAAATAAATGCTCCAGTTTTTTCTGTAGGAATTTTATTACATTTTTCAACTTTTACAGTTATCTGTCTGTCTACTGTTGTTAGCTGGCTGTTAGAATTTTCTAAATTAGTTTTACCCAATTCTTGTACTTCAGAAGGACCAAATCCAATGACAACAGTGTGACTCTTGGTTATATCCATATTTTGTTCCTCCTCTGAACAAATAATTGTTTTGTTATGGGAACAGCCAGATGTGGGATTGCCTACACTTTTCCTCAGTGGCTCAGGCAGTTCAGAATTCTGGCCTGATACAGGTTTCTCTGTGTAACTGTTAACAGTAGTATTATGATTTTTCATGGTAGACTGTCCTTCTAATGAAAATAGTGACTCTGTGGTAGGAAAGAAAGATGGCTCACATGAAACTGTATTTCTATTGTTTCCCAGTGCTATTTGTTTCTTAAGATTTCCACCAGAGTATACTATACTATGGCTCAGTGCTATGTCTTGATTAATATCAGCTGACTGAGGAGAATCTTTATCAAGATAGGGTGCAGTCTTTAAAACTTGATCTTTTTCTTTGCCCCACATGTCAGTTGGAATGTTTTTAGATATTATGTTTGGCTGCTGGGATGGTTCAATATGACTTTTGGTCATTTCTTCCCATTCATCTGAAGGGCTTTTGCTGTGAGAGTGAAATTTACTGGTATTCTCAAATATTAGATTGTAAGATGCAAGAGGAGCTTGACTTTGTAAGTTAGTTGTGTGACTTTTAGTCAAATCCATATCTTCACCTGTGAAGATTTCAGTCTTTTTGTCAGTCAATGAAATAGATAAAGAATTTGCCAGGCTCTGCTGTAATCTTCCCTTAGATACATGAGGAACTAAGCTACAATTTATATTCATTTCCCCATCCTCTGACATGGTTATGAGATTTTGGAGCATCATTTCTTTTTCAGATATTGGTGTGTCTGCTCTCTGTATATTTGTCTGATCTTGCTTAAAAATCTGATTATCTATTGCAACTGTATGACTCCTGGTAATGTCCATGCTATCCTCTCCTGAATAAATAGTTTTCTCTGTGAGAAGAGAGATGGCATCTAGATTGGGATACATTTTAGAATAATTACTATCATTCTTCAGCAAATTCTTCTCTTCTCTCATAACTGAGAGACACTTGGTCAGTTCCATGGCATCATTACTATTAGAATAGAAAAATGTCTTATAATTTTGAGTCGCTGGGCTGGAACATATAGATTCTGGGATTATGGCCAATGTTCTGGCATCTTGGTTAGAAGTCTGTGTGCCTGTGTGAGTTTCTGTCCCGGTAATACAACTTTTGGTAATATGTATTTCACCATTAGGGTTTAAAGAAGGGTCTTGAAAAGCAGCATTTGGTTTATTCTTAAAGACTGTCTTCCTTCCTGGAGCTTTAGTTCCATAATCTGTCATAACCTCCATCATGACATTCTGAGTTTGATTTTCTATATTAGATAAATTATCTGATGAGGGTAAATTCTGTATAGTGTGATTACTTGTCAAGTCCATAAAATCATTGCCATAAATAGTAATATCATCACCTTTAAATTCCCTTAAGCTGACCTCACTGGATGTGGGAACCAAAGTCTGAATATTGGCTGTATGACACTGGGTGAAATTCATCCCATCATCTTGTTCTCTAAAGATTCTAGTCATATTATTACTATTTTCATCTACCCTAAGAGATACATGCATTTGATGTACAGAAGAGTCCCTATTTGATTCTTTGGGATGAATAGATATCTCGAAATTTTCTTTATCAGGTCCTGTTAGAGAGGCATTAGATTTTCCCATTTTCAATCTTTTTATGAAGTCATTAAAATTTATTTTCTTTTCTGAAGAAGTGCTTTGATCCGTGGAAAAATTTAATTCTTTTTTCATTCTTGAATCCTTAGTATGGAGCTTTAAGTTAGCCAGAAATGATGTGGTATCTATCTTAGTGGACTTTTCACTTTTAGGACAACCTAAAAGGCCTTTGGTAATCATTATGGTGTGACTTGTTGTTAGGTCCATCTGGTTTTCATCTGAAAAGATGACTGTTTGGTCATTTGCATGTTTCCTTTCATGGTTGTGTTCTGTAACTGAAATCTATAATGAAAGCAAAATATAGGAGATCAGATCAAATGCAAACTTTTAAGACAGGTATTTTATAATATGTACTATATATAGAGTACTATATAAATAATCCTCAACGATGGCTTCATGATACACTGGTTTGTTTGAATCAGTGGTGTGGTATGTAGCATGTAATTTGTTATTACATTTTTTTTCGAAGTCTGTAAATGCTTTTAGTGTTTTTCGACAAATAAAAGTTCAAGGTTAATTATACACCAACTAGAATGACTAAAAAATGAAAAAGACTGACAATATCAAATGTAACTATAATGAAAATTCTAATTATTATATTAGATAGGTCATTCGCATCCTAAGTAAAAAATACTTAGAATGGGCTAAGAGCATGATGGCTAATTTATAGTACACTCTACTCTTGGAAGTTGGGTTCTCTTTGAATCTTAATGCAATGGTTTTATTTGTAAGGAAACAGTCTAACTCCTTGCTACTCAAAGTATGTTTTGTGAACTAGTGCACTAGTATCATCAGGAGATTGTTAGAAGTGTAGAATCTCAGGGCCTGCCCCAGATATACTGAAAAAGAATCTATATTTTAACAAAATCCTGCATATGCCCATTATAGTTTGAGAAGTCCTGATATAATTATATATTTCCCTATTATTTAAACTGGCCATGATTGAACTGTCCTTAGGTTAACTGAAAAGGTAGGAAGTTTTCCAGTCTACGCTGGTCTTCTTTAGTAAGTAATCCCTAAATCATGCCATTACCATTAATTTTTTTGTGTGTTAACTACAAGGGAGAATAAAATAAAAGGCATGTGCATGAACTCATACCTCTCTCTGTTGCATCTGGGTCTGAATGGGAGCACAAAGCAATGTGTTCATCCCTATTGAGAAAGATGAAAAAACTACAGTCAATAGCAAAAATATGTATCAACAAGAGCCTGATTTTTCTTTCCTTAGGTTCTTGATCATTTATGAGAATTTATTGAAGTTTTATCAGTTACTAAGCCCTTCATAAGGACTTAGGTATTAAATTTCATTAAGACTTCTAATTGTCCCTTGGTGCTCAGTGGATTAAGTCTTCAACTCTTGATTTCGGCTCGGGTCCTGATCTCAGGGTCTTCAGATTGAGCCCCATGTTGGGCTCTGCACACTGTGGGGAGTTTGCTTCTCTACCTCTCCCTCTGCCCTTCACCCCGTGTGCTCTCTCTCTCTTAAATAAATATTTTATTTTTAAAAAAAGATTTCATTTGAGAGAAAGCATGAGTGAAGGGAAGGGCAGAGGGAGAGGAAGAAGCAGTCCCTGTTGAGCATGGAGCCTGATGTGGGGCTCGATCCCAGGACCCTGAGACCATGACCTGAGCCGAAGTGAGACATTTAACCAACTGAGCCACCCAGGCACCCCTAAATAAATCTTAAAAAAAGAAAAACCAACTTATAATTGTCCCATTTTAGGGACAGAGAGATCTGTGATTATTGTATACTCTACGTGACTGAAATATTTTTAGAATGTGGTGATTTTATTTATTTATTTTAAAGATTTTATTTATTTATTTGACAGAGAGAGAGACAGCGAGAGAGGGAACACAAGCAGGGGGAGTGGGAGAGGGAGAAGCAGGCTTCCCACCGAGCAGGGAGCCCGATGCGGGGCTCGATCCCAGGACCCTGGGATCATGACCTGAGCAGAAGGCAGAAGCTTAATGACTGAGCCACCCAGGCACCCCTAGAATGTGGTGATTTTAAAGGTGGAAAGTTTGGACTACTTTTTTCCCCTTTACTTCTTTATTTTTATTCCCTGTATAGTAGAGGTTACATGGTAAAGAGTACCAATTCATGAGACTGAAATGTTAGAGTAAGATTTTGAAGCATCTTTTATTCTATGTTAAGGAATCTAGATGTTACCATGATGAGATGTGCATTTTATAAAAACTCCAGAGAAGGAGAAAAAAGTAGATTTAAGAGAAGATGAACCAGTGAGGAGCTGCTGTAATAGTACAGATACAAACAGGATGAGAATTTCTGTTTGGGTAAGAGAAAATGAGAATGGAAAGAAAGGATTAGACTCAGGACACTTTAGGATTGAAATATAAAGATTAGATGGACTTTGGAAATAAGGAAGGGATTGAAGATGCTGTAATAAAACAGGAAATACATTTTTATAATATTTAAGTTTAAAGGCAAATCTCTAGAACATTTTTTTAAAGTTTTTATTTAAATTCTGGTTAACATACAGTGTAATATTAGTTTCACATGTACAATACAGTGATTCAACACTTCCATACAACACCCAGTGCTCATCACAAAAATCTTTGAAACATTTTAAAGAGTTTATGGCAACCTTGATTGAATATGAAGTAATTATAGGCTTTTTGTTAAAAATCTTACTTATATATCAAGCTTTCATTCACTTATCCAACAAATATTTACTCAGAACTTATCATGTGCCTCAAAAGTCAACTACCTACTAAGGCACAAAGAACAGACAAAATTTCTGGACTCAGAGTTCCCAGTTTAATTAAGGAGCCAGAAGGAAATACCTAAAATACAGTATGATAAATTCTACAAAAGACTCAGAAATAAAAGGGGTATTAAACCATTATAGGACAGAGTGACTCCTTGGTTTTGTCAGAAAAGGCTCCATTTAAGCCAGTACAACTTGATGTCTGGTGCCAGTCTGTGAACTGCTTGTTACCAATTCATGATGAAATAAGGAGCTTGCAGCCAATGTAAATCATGTGATATTTCTTTCATCAAGAAAGCTTTGCTAAGAAAAAAATGTCAGCTAACTAAACAGTAGTTTACTGCCATAGTTGATTTACATTCTAGTGCAAGTTCCGTTTATGTCATGGATTATTAACAGTTTGAGGGCTAGCTACTTTTTTTTTTTTTTTATTAAGATTTTATTTTTAAGTAATCTCTACACCCAGTGTGGAGCTCAAACTCACAACCCTGAGATCAAGAGTTGCATGTTCCACCAACTGAGCCAGCCAGGCACCCTGGACTGGCTACATTGAATAGCACTGAAGTTAACCTAAGTGAAAAACTAAGTTAGGTGAAAAATGAGAAGACTAATAGGCAACTTGGAGTAGGAAGGGCACTTCAGAGAGAAGAAAGAAATGGATACCCAGAAAAAAAGTCAACATGGGGATCTATTAATACTTCTTCATGGGCTAGAGCATATCTATAAAGGGTAAGAGATAAGGTAGGAGAAGTTAAGCCAAATTTTAAAGAGCCTTCAAAGTCTATGCCAAAGAATGTGGGTTTTATCCTGTAAGGAAAAAAGTGTCATTGAAAAATTTTAAGTTGGGAGGTAATATCAGATTTAGAAATATGCAGAATGGATTATAGGGATAAGAAACTAAATACAATAGCCCCTGAAAGAATAATGAACAATGAAGATTTGAACTCAAACAGTGGCAGAAGGAACAGAGAGGAGGTAAAAGATTTGCAAGATATTTAAGAGAAAGAATAGAGAGTGAAGACAAATAGATATAGAGAATGAGGAAAAAGTTCAAAAATGACTCAATTTCTGACTTGAGTGAATGAATGAGTGAGTGGGAATCCAAAATAGAGAAAACAAGTGGAACAGCAGGTCTGGCAGAAATAATAGCAAATTTGTGAAATTTCATATTGAAGATTTTGTATAAAGAACAGAGCTCTTTACATTTTTTTCCAAAGTTCTTTTACACATTACTCTGTCCGAAATTTGGCTGAAGAGAAAGTTATGTGGTAAGAAAAGTATTCTGGTCATACTCACCAGTAATGTCATAGTAGTTATCTTCTGGATTCTTATTCCTAAAAATTAAAAAGTATTTTAAGAATCTATATCCCAAACAATGATCAAAAATCATAACATTTGAAAGAGTAGGGAAGGTGAAAGGTTTTCATAGGGTGACTGTCAGAAAAATACAATGACATCTTTAAAAAGACTCATCTAACTCTGGCAGAAAAAAATTACAAGGCAGTCAAAGGAACCTTTTCAGATTGGTCTTCAGGCGTTGTTAATTTCAAGGATACTATAAAAATGTGCTTAATATATGCTGTTGTTTTTTTTTAAAGAACAACCTAAAAAGCAACTCATTATCTAGAGATTTAGCCTTAAAAAAAGCAAATAAAAGAAAACAACCCAAATGTCCATCAACAGGGAGCTGACTAAATGCTGATGCAAACATACAACAAATTATGAAAGACTGAGGTATATCTATATGTAACAACATGGAAAGTGTTATCAGACATATTATTAAGTATTCTCATTTTTGTCTTGTTAAAAACAAAAACTAAAGATAAACATGCACTTGGATATACATTTAAGTTTCTGCAAAGACATCTAAAATTATCAGGGTGCCTGAGTGGCTCAGTCAGTTAAGCATCTGACTCTTGATCTCCACCCAGGTCTTGATCTCAGGGTTGTTGAGTTCAAGCCCCATGCTGGGCTCCACACTCAGCGGTGGTTAACTGTGAGGAGCCTAAGCTTAGAGAATTTTCTGAATCAGTATATAAAAAGAATCTTTTTTTCCAGCTCAAGAGTAGTCAATTACATGGAAAATTTAGAATTTATTTAACCAGTCCCTGATAGATCCTTAGGATCTTTTACCTCCTTTGCTATTACAATAAATGCTGCAGCAAATAACCTTATATGTTCATTTTAAACATTTACAAGTATCTTGAAATAAATTCCCAGACATGAAATTACTGAGTCAAAGGGCATGTGTATTTAAAATTTTGAATGATACTGCCAACTGCCTTCTTCAGTTTATATCCACTAGCAAAGAGCGACTTTTTACCTATATTCTTTTTTTTTTAAGTTCTATTTATTTGAGGGAGGGAGGGGCAGAGGGAGAAGGACAAGCAGACTCCCTGCTGAGAACTGGATATGAGGCTCGATCCCAGGACCCTGAGATCATGACCCAAGCTGAAGTCCTGGGTCCCTGCTCCCTGCTCAGTGGGGAGCCTGCTTCCCCCTCTCCCTCTGCCGCTCCCCCTGATTGTGCTCTCTCTCTCTCTCTCAAATGAATAAAATATTTAAAAAATAAACACTGCATTTGATAGGAATAAACAGCTTTTAAAATATAATTTGAATCACATTTTCTTTACTTACTGTATAAACAGAACATTTTCTCCTGCTTCTGTTTCTAAAAATAAAATAAAAATTAAATTTGTTCAAGGATACACTGATAAAGCATTAGAAAAATTGCATACGAACATTAACAATTAAAAAAAATAAATTACTAACTACCCACCTTACTTTCTGACCCCATGGCTCAAGCTATACTTTTTAAGCAATAAGATAGACAGTTTTATCAATCACCTGGTTAGATAGCCACAGTAAAATTTAATAGAAAACAGATTTACCTGCAATTTCTGACTTTCTTACTATTTTCATTTGAGACTCTGTCTGGAATACTCTAGAAAAGAAAATAAAGATTACTGAAAATCTGCAATTTAAAAAAAAAAGATTTTATTTATTTATTCTGGGTGGGGGCATGAGCAGTGGCGGGCTGGTGCGGGGGTAGGGGGGAATGGGGAGACAGGGAGGAGGTGTTGGGGTTGGGGACGGACAAGCGGATTCCCTGCTGAGCGCGGAGCCCAACCTGGTGGCTCCTGGCTCTGAGCTGGGCTCAGTCTCAGGCCGTGAGATCATAACCTGAGCCGAAACCAAGAGTCTGATGCTTAACACACTGAGCCACCCAGGCACCCGTGAAAATCTGCAATTTTTTTTTTTTTTTAAGATTTTATGCATTTATTTGACAGAGAGAAAGAGAGACAGCGAGAGAGGGAACACAAGCAGGGGAAGTGGGAGAGGGAGAGGCAGGCTTCCCGCTGAGCAGAGAGCTCGATGCGGGTCTTGATCCCAGGACTCTGGGATCATGACCTGAGCTGAAGGCAGACGCTTAACAACTGAGCCACTCAGGTGTCCTGAAAATCTGCATTTTCAATTAGAACCCTATGTCGTTAATTTATAGTCTGTTTTGAGATAAAGATAACTGATTTCAGCTTCCTCTTTGCTACATCATGTACTATTAATATTTCAAATGCCAAAATGCATTTAACATTAAAATCTGTTGTTTTTAATGAACTCTGACAAAAATCATTATTTTATCCCTCTCAATAACCTAAAATATTCACTCTATTCAACAAAACATTTATTAAGCACCACTATATACTTGATGCTATATACTAGAGTCTGATATATGATCCTTGACCTCCAGGAGTTTTCACTGTAAGTAGAGCTGGAACAGTTATAAACTTTTGTTATTAACAGTTCAGATAAGGGGACATGGACTCCAGAGGAAGGGATCTCTTTTGATTGGGATGATTAAGCTTCTGGAGAAGCAGCATTTGATAACTGCCTTAAAGAATCTGGCTAGTTAATTTTTGTTCTATTATTAAGTATCATTCATTATTGAGAACCTAGTCTTAATAAGAAAGAAAATTTAGTTTCGATTACAGGGGCACCTGCGTGGCTCAGTCAGTTAAGCATCTACTTTTGGCTCGGGTCATGATCCCGGGGCCCTGGGATCGAGCCCCGCATCAGGCTCCCTGCTCAGTGGGGAGCCTGCTTCTCCCTCTCCCTCTGCTCCTCTTGGCCCAGCTCCTGCTCTCTCTCTTTCAAATAAATAAATAAAATCTTAAAAAAAAAAAAGAAAATTTAGTTTCAATTACAAAAAAGCAGTGAACATTTGCATACATACTGTGTGACAAGCATTCTGTTCTTTATATACATTTTTAATGATTATAACAATTATCATGTTATTTTACAGATGTAGATATTGAAGGTCATAAAGTTTAAGTAAGTCCCAGGGTCATATATCCAGTAAGTGGCAAAACCAAAATGCAAACCCAAATCTGTCTGACTTCAAAACCTGAGCTTATAACTACAAAGCTATACTTGAAAACTTTTCTTCAAATCATTTACAATAGAATAGAAGCCTTTTTATTCAATATGAGCTGGATCAGTAGTTGGTCCATTAATCAAAAAAAAAAAAAACCACTTAAAATAAGGAATCTTAACTGATACCTACATAACTTAAATATTAAAAAAAATTAAAACACATAAGTAGATTTTAATTTGCAAATCTCTGAATGTCAATCTGAGGACTTTACTTTTGTGTGGATCTACTGGTACAATTTTAGTGTATTTATAAAGTGGAATAAAAAAAACTTTTTTTTTTTTAAAGATTTTATTTATTTGACACAGAGAGAGAGAGCACAAGCAGGGTGAGCAGCAGGCAGAGGGAGAAGCAGGCTCCCCGCTGAGCAAGGAGCCCGATGCAGGACTCGATCCCAGGACCCCAGGATCATGACCTGAGCTGAAGGCAGACGCTTAACCGACTAAGCCACCCAGGCGTCCAGACAAAGAAACTTTCAAGTAATATGAACACAGACTCCTAGATTTTCATGAAAGATTTCCCCATGGTTGTCTCAGCCATACCAAATTTTTATTTTATTTTATTTTAAGATTTTATTTATTTATTTGACAGAGGGAGACACAGCGAGAGAGGGAATACAAGCAGGGGGAGTGCGAGAAGGAGAAGCAGGCTTCCCGTGGAGCAGGGAGCCCGATGTGGAGCTCGATCTCAGGACCCCGGGATCATGACCTGAACCGAAGGCAGATGCTTAACGACTAAGCCACCCAGGTGCCCAGCATTTTTTTTTTTTTTTAAGATTTTATTCATCTATTTGACAGAGAGAGAGAGAGAGAGAGAGTGAGCACAGCAGGGGGAGCAGCAGACAGAGGGAGAGGGAGAAGCAGGCTCCCCGCCGAGCAGGGAGCCCAATGCAGGGCTCGATCCCAGGACCCCGGAATCATGGCCCCAGCCGAAGGCAGCTGCCGAACCGACTGAGCCACCCAGGCATCCCTTGAAAGAATTTTTTAAAATAAATTCACCTTTATCAAAGTTTTCGGTGCTGTTCATTACAATTTTCATAGAAATAACTATATCTTTGAATTCATTTTCATCAGTTTATGTAGTATTAAATTAAATTATGCAATTACAACAACTTCAACTAGATAAACAAGACAAGTACTTCTTGGTAAGCCTACCAATCGACTCTCAGGATCTAAAGTTTATGGACAGGAAAGAACATTCTTTGTGCTATAAATATCAGTATACTTTACAAGGGGAATGGAAAATATAGGTTAATTCTAACAATTCAGTGAGCTGGGAATTATTTTTTTTTTATTTTTTTATTTTTTTAAAGATTTTATTTATTTATTTGACAGAGAAAGACACAGCGAGAGAGGGAACACAAACGGGGAGTGGGAGAGAGAGAAGCAGACTCCCCGCCGAGCAGGGAGCCCGATGCGGGACTCGATCCAGGGACTCCAGGATCATGACCTGAGCTGAAGGCAGTCGCTCAACCAACTGAGCCACCCAGGCGCCCCGAGCTGGGAATTATTTATTTTATTTTATTTTTTTTATTTATTCATGAGAGACAGAGAGAGAGACAGAGGCAGAGGGAGAAGCAGGCTCCCCGCGGAGCAGGGAGCCCGATGCAGGACTCGATCCCAGGACCCTGGGATCATGACCTGAGCCGAAGGCAGACGCTTAACCGACTGAGCCACCCAGGCGTCCCTCGAGCTGGGAATTATTAAGAGTGCTTTTACTATGCATGTTTCTACATCTAGAATCCTGTAATTCTTTTTCAATTAATCTATTTAACAAAGATAATTTTTTTGAAACACCACTCATACATTGTTCAATATTACTTAAATTGACACTATTTGTGATAACATACATTATCTTATTTTGGCCATACAATACTATGAGATATGAGATATGTAAGGACTATTATTTCCATCCTAAAAAAAGGAGGAAGCTGATGCTCTGTTAAATGACTTAAACTAGGGACTATTTAGTAATAAGCCAGAACTGTTCAGTTTTTTTGGTTTTGAACCTGAAATTCCTTTTAATATCCAAGAGCCATTTTAGGAAAGTAAGCATAATGAGTAGATTATATCCCAGGAAAGGAAAGGGTGGACTAGGTTTAATAGTATTTGGGAAAGTCTATCAGAAGAAGTGGAAAAAGCAGTAGACTAGGAGTCAGGAGACCTATATTAAACAACTGTGGTTCTGTCACTACCTACATTATCTCGGGAAAGTCATGTCACGTCCCTGGCTTTAATCTTCTTGGTAAAACATAAAGAGTTTGGACTATACTTACTTACTTATTTAGTAGGCTCCATTCCCAGCAAGGAACCCAACATGGGGCTTGAACTCACAACATAAGACTGAGATCAAGACCTGAGCCAAGAGCAAGAGTCAGACACAACTGACTGAGCCACACAGGTGCCCCTACTTATTTATTTTTTTAATTTATCATCATTATTATTTTTTTTAAATATTTTATTTATTTATTTGAGAGAGAACACGAGTCGGGGGGTGGACACAGAGGGACAAGAAGACTCCCCACTGAGCATGGAGCCTACAGCAGGCTCACACAGGGCTGGATCCCAGGACCCCAAGATCATGACCTGAGCCAAAGTCACATACTTAACTGACTGAGCCACGCAGGTGCCCTAAGAAGTACAATTCTGAATGAAGACATAACAATTATGACTATGTACCGATGAACATACAGAATCAATATTCATAAAGAAAAATTATTGGAAATATAAAGAGAGACAGAGTGAGATGCAATATCAACAGGACACTAATTTACCTCTCATAATTCATGCAGATTAAACTGAATAAAATTTAAGATTATAGAAGTTCCAAATAACAAGGTATAAGGTAGATATAATTGATATATATCAAACTCTACACCCTAAAATACAAAATATCTTCTTTTTAAATACCTATGGATCATCTACAAAAATTCATTTTTTATTAAAAAATTTTTAATAAAAATCAAAATAATACAGATTAACATTCTCTGACTACAATAAAACTAAAAATTAATGACAACAAAATACCCTTACCACTTGGCTATTTTAAAATTCTCTATTAAACAACTTTTTTTTTTTTAAGATTTTATTTATTTATTTGACAGAGACAGACAGCGAGAGAGGGAACACAAGCAGCGGGAGTGGGAGAGGGAGAAGCAGACTTCCCGCTGAGCAGGGAGCCCAATGTGGGGCTCGATCCCAGGACCCTGGGATCATGACCTGAGCTGAAGGCAGACGCTTAACGACTGAGCCACCCAGGCGCCCCTATTAAACAACTCTTGAATCAGTGAAGAAATACAAATATACTGCTGAACATCAAGAAAATAATCATGAAAACAATATATATAAGAATTAAATTAATAAATTGGGGCACCTTGGTAGCTCAGTCAGTTAAGCACCTGACTCTTCGTTTTGGCTCAGGTCATGATCTCAGGGTTGTGAGATTGAGTCTTACATTGGTCTCTCCAGTCCATGTGGCATCTGCTTCCCCTCTCCCTCTGCCTCTCCTCCCACTCGTACACACTCTCTCTCTAAAATAAATCAATAAATCTTTAAAAAACTAAGGGCACCTGGGTGGTTCAGTAGGCTAAGCAGCTGCCTTCGGCTCAGGTCATGATCTCAGGGTCCTGAGATAGAGCCCTGCACTGGGCTCCCTGCTCAGTGGGGAGTCTGCTTCTCTCTCTCCCTCTGCTGCTCCCCCTGCTTGTGCACTCTAGCTCATGTTCATTCTCAAATAAAATCTTTAAAATTTAAAGTAAAAAAGTAAATTAATAAATTAATTTAGGGAAAAGTAACATCTTTGTGATGTTGAATCTTCTTTTTTTTAAAGATTTTATTTATTTGAGAGAGAGAGCAGAGCAAGCGAGAGAGAGAGAGAGCACGAGCAGGGGTAAGGGGCAGAGGGAGAGGAGGAAGCAGGCTTCCTGCTGAGCAGGGAGCCCCTAGCGATGTTGTATCTTTTTATTCAGAAAATTGTTATAACTCCATTTGCACAATTTTTTAGTATCCTTCAGTAATGGTTTATCCTTTATATGCTTTTATTATTAAATACATAGAAACAAAATATAACACAATGGGGGAAAAGGTACTTATCTTCTATCTGGTTATTATTTATATATAGGAAATATACCAATTTTCATATATTATTTTTGTATCCTGCTACTTATTGTCTGTACCGGTATTTCAACTGATTTTTTTTTTAAAGATTTTATTTATTTATTTGACAGAGAGAGATACAGTGAGAGAGGGAACACAAGCAGGGGGAGTGGGAGAGGGAGAAGCAGACTCCCTGCTGAGCAGGGAGTGTGATG
>NC_138377.1:73608290-73634731 GCF_054177405.1 Leptonychotes weddellii | reverse complement strand
GCGCCCCATCACAGCATCTTTTACATGCTTTTAAACTGGCCATCACTTTCACTTAACACATGGCATCACTTTTACTTAGCAAAATTTATAAGACATTAAAGTCACTATTTAGAAGGTCAGTGTTTTAAAATACATATTGTATACTCTAAGAATATCTCCTGCAAAACAATCAGCACAACATAATGTACCATGTTGACAGAGGTACAATTTTAAGATAAATGGGTCATAAATCAAGAGACTCTAGCTCTGGTTTTACTACTGTGTGATTTTTTTTTTAACTACTGTGTGATTTTTAAATCAGGTTTGGAAAATTCAAATGCCTATGGAGGCCAAACAGATCATTTAGTAGATGCAAGGAAAATAGGTGGTGTTGGTCTAATGGTCACAGTCATTACTCTGATCAGGTTAGCTGTTACCACAAGAATATGAGCCTAGTGTTGCTACACTCAATTTTTCTTTTTCTTTCTTCTTCTTTTTTTTTTTTTAAGATTTTATTTATTTTAGAGAGAAACAGAGAGAGAGCTTGCATAAGCAGCGGAAGGAGCAGAGGGAGAGAGAGTATCTCAAGCAGACTCTGCACTGAGCACGGAGCCCCACGCCAGGCTTGATCTCATGACCCAGAGATCATGCCCTGAGCCGAAATCCAGAGTTGGACGCTCAACAGACTGAGCCACCCAGGTGCTCCTACACTTGATTTTTCATGAGAAAAGTTTAGCAACTAATTCAAAATTTAAAAACATTGTTTAGGGGGGAAAAATTCTGTAGACTATGAACAGGTCACCATTACAGTTTGTAATGCCAATTTTAGACCAATCTTTCCATTTCCTTAGGCCTCAATTTTCCCATCCTTATTTATGTTTTTAATATTTTTTGTTTTATTTGACAGAGAGAGAGAGAGAGCACAAGCAGGGGGAGCAGCAGGTAGAGGGAGAGGGAGAAGCAAGTTCCCCACTGAGCAGGGAGCCTGACATGGGGCTCGATCCCAGGACCCTGGGATCATGACCTGAGCCAAAGGCAGACGCTCAACCGACTGAGCCACCCAGGCTCCCCCAATTTTCCCATCCTTTTTTTTTTTTTAAGATTTTATTTATTTACTTCACAGAGTGACAGAGTGAGAAAGAGAGAGCATGAGAAGCGGGAGGGTCAGAGGGAAAAGCAGGCTCCCTACTGAGCAGGGAGCCTGATGTGGGACTCGATCCTGGGACTCCAGGATCATGACCTGAGCCGAAGGCAGTCACTTAACCAACTGAGCCACCCAGGCACCCCAACTTTCCCATCCTTAAATCGAAGGGATGGGAGGTGGTCTCTAAAGTGCCTCTTAGTTTTGACTCTAGATATATAAACACAAAGATATGGCAAAGAGATCTATGACTTTGTAATATTTACTTCTTTTCCCTGGAACAGAATGGAAAAAGATTTCAGAAGTTATCAATAGGTCTTACCCATAAGAAAAGTATCTTTCTCTGATAAAGAGTTTAACATTTTTAGCTATACTACATGAACTTACTTTTCTTCATTAGCCTCTGAAGACATCCCATCCATTTTTGAAGAAAACCTTTTTCTGTAACAAACACACAACATTAGAAAAGGTGAGAAAGAAAGAAAAGAAGTTAAAAACTATGAAGAGATTAATAGCAAAGCTGTAACTTCAGGATTACTTTCTGGGGGAAGACTGGAAAAAGGGAAGAAAAAGCTACACTATGGGGCTATAAAACATGAGAAATTTTGAGTTTAAAGTACTCCATTATAATTAATAAATACTTCTGGAAAATTCTCATATTCAAGATAAAAATCAGTGACTAACTGGGATGATATGGGCATTAATGGTTCAAAAAAAATTTGGCCTACTTTATAAGAATTTATGGATTATATAATAATTTAACCCCACAGTGAAATCAATTAGGTATCAAAATATACTGGATGTGCATAATATACATATTTATGTTATGAAAATTCAACTATAAGTACTCAGCAAAAAAACTTTAAGACCTAAAAATAACATTTGAAAGAGTGTAGCTGAATGTGAGAGTCCAAGATGGCAGAGGAGTAGGAGACCTTAATTTCCTCTCGTCCCAGGAATTCAGCTAGAAAGCTATCAAATCATTCTGAACACCTGCGAACTCAATCAGAGATTAAAGAAAATAATAGCTGCAACTCTACGAATAGAAAAGCGACCACTTTCTGCAAGGTAGGCGGTGCGGAGAAGTGAATCCAAGGCAATATATGGGAGGGTAGACCACGGGGCGAGGAGCCTCCCTCAACGGGCTACCGGCAAGTGATCTAGCAGTGGAGCACAAAATTGGAACTTATAGAAATCTGCTCTGGTGAGGGATGTCACTTAGGCTGCTAAGTGGGGATGGAATCCTAGCTGGGGCAGTGTGGTCTCAGGATCCTCAGGGTCACAGGAAGACCAGGGGTGCCTGAGTGTGGCAGAGCTCCCAGGCATTGGAGCGGGGAAGCTGGCTACAATCAGTGAGCCAAGGAGTGGGCTCTCAGCTCGGGGTTGCCATAAGCCAGGATCCATGGCACAGTCGGGCCCCTGCTCGCAGAAGAACTGGGAAGCTCCCCCTTCCTCCCTTGGGAGGAGTGGCGCAAGAGCGCACCACAGGAGTCTGATGGGTTTGGAGTCTCAAAACGGGGTCGTGTGCCTGAGATAGAGACACTCGGTCACAGGCCAGGTGAGCACTGAGTGCGGCCAGAGACCAGGGAGAGAGGAGTGATTGTTTTTCTCTGAGGCCTCACTGAGAAGTGGGGCCCGGAGTCTTCCGCTCTGGGGCTGGAGACTGAAAAGCTGCCATTTTCATTTTCATCTTCTAAAGCTACGTGGAAACTCTTCAGGGAACAAAAGCCAGAGAAAGCAAAGAGGAGCAGATTACTTAGCCTGGCCCCTGGCAAAGGTGGTACAATTCTGCCTGAGGCAAAGACACTTGAGAATCAACTCAATAAGCCCCTCTTCCAAAATATCAGCAAGAACATCCAGCCAAGACCAAGTTTACCGATCAATGAGAACTGCAAAACTCCAGCACATAGAAATCATGGCTTTTTCCCCATGATTCTTTAGTCTTTCAACTTTAATTTTTAAAATTTTCTTTCTTTTAAAAAAATTTTTATTTATTTTTTCAACCAATTTTTTTTATCAACTCCTTTTTAAAATCTTTAATTTTCATTTTTACAGTCACATTCTATCCTTTCATTGTATTTCATCTTATCTTATATGTGTCTATCTTATTTTGTGTCTGTGTGTGTATATATATATTGTGTGTATATATATAAAAGTTTTTCTTTCTTTAAAATTTTGGGATGCAATTTCTTCTAACAGACCAAAATACACCCAAAATCTAGTGTATGGCTCTGTTCTATTTGCCCACCTGATCATATTCTCTTTTTCTTCTTCCTTTTTTTGCTTTTGTTTTGTTAAAGTCTTTTTTAATTTCCATTTTACAGTTACATTATATCCTTTAAATGTATTTAATTTTATTTTTGTATATATAAGTTTTTCTTTCTTTACAATTTTTAGATGTAGTTTCCTCTAATAATCCTACCAAAATACACTCAGGAGATAGTGTATTGCTTTGTTCTGTTCACCTGTCTGTTTATATCCCTTCCTTTTTGTTGTTGTTTTTCTTCTTTCTCTTTTGTTTTTTCTTGTCTTTTAATTTCCATTTTTACAGTTATATTCTATCCTTTCATTGTATTTATTTTTGTACATATATAAGTTTTTCTTTATTTACAATTTTGGGATCTAATTTTCTAAAAAAACAGACCAAAATATATACACAGAATCCAATGTATTGCTCTATTCTGTTCACTTATTCAATTATATTCTCTCTTCCCCTCTTTTCTTTTTCTTTTTTTCCGGTTTCGGGTCTCTTCTGATTTGTTTAGTGTATATTTCTCTGGGTTTGTTGTTGCCATATTATTATTTTGTTCTCTCGTTCATCTATTCTTCTCTGGACAGAATGACAAGATGGAAAAACACCTCAAAAAAGAGAACAAGAGGCAGTACTGACTGCCAGGGACCTAATCAGTATGGACATTAGTAAGATGTTGGAACTAGAGTTCAGAATAACGATTATAAAGATACTAGCTGGGTTTGAAAAAAAACATAGAAGACACTAGAGAATCCCTTCTGGAGAAATAAAAGAACTAAAATCTAACCAAGTCAAAATAAAAAAAGCTATTATTGAGAAGCAATAAAAAATGGAGGCTCTAACGGCTAGGATAAATGAGGCAGAAGAAAGAATTAGTGATATAGAAGACCAAACAATGGAGAATAAAGAAGCTGAGAAAAAGAGAGATAAACAACTACTGGAACACGAGGGGAGAATTCGAGAGATAAGTGATACCATAAAGCGAAACAATATTAGAATAATTGGGATCCCAGAAGACGAAGAAAGAGAAAGAGGGAAGAAGGTATATTGGAGCAAATCATAGCTGAGAACTTCCCTAATCTGGGGAAGGAAAGAGGCATTCAAGTCCAGGAGGCACAGAGAACCCCCGTCAAGATCAATAAAAATAGGTCAATACCTGGACATATAATAGTGAAGCAATGGACAGATCATCTAAGCAGATTGATAAGGAAATAAGGGCTTTGAATGACACACTGGTCCAGATGAACTTCACAGATATATTCAGAACATTCCATCCGAAAGCAACAAAATACACATTCTTCTCGAGTGCACATGGAACATTCTCCAGAATAGATCACATCCTGGGTCACAAATCAGATCTCAGCCGGTACCAAAAGATTGGGATCATCACATACATGGAGGCTAAAGAGCATCCTACTAAAGAATGAGTCAACCAGGAAATTAAAGAAAAATTTTAAAAATTCATGG
Source organism: Leptonychotes weddellii (assembly GCF_054177405.1). NCBI lineage: Eukaryota > Metazoa > Chordata > Mammalia > Carnivora > Phocidae > Leptonychotes > Leptonychotes weddellii. Next base: position 73,629,893 of record NC_138377.1, on the reverse strand, counting down.
AAACAAATGAAAATGAAAACACAACTGTTCAAAATCTTTGGGATGCAGCAAAGGCAGTCCTAAGAGGGAAGTATACAGCACAACAAGCCTTTCTCAAGAAACAAGAAAGGTCTCATATACACAACCTAACCCTACACCTAAACGAGCTGGAGAAAGAACAGTAAATAAAGCCTAAACCCAGCAGGAGAAGAGAAATAATAAAGACTAGAGCAGAAATCAATGAAACAGAAACCAAAAGAACAGTAGAACAGCTCAACGAAACTAGGAGCTGGTTCATTGAAAGAATTAATAAGAATGATAAACCCATGGCCAGACCTACCAAAAAGAAAAGAGAAAGCACCCAAATAAATCATGAATGAAAGAGGAGAGATCACAACTAACACCAAAGAACTACAATTATAAGAACATATTATGAGCAACTATATGCCAACAAATTAAACAATCTGGAAGAAATGGATGCATTCCTAGAGACATATAAACTACCAAAACTGAACCAGGAAGAAATAGAAAACCTGAACAGACCCATAACCAGCAAGGAAATTGAAGCAGTAATAAAAAATCTCCCAACAAACAAGAGCCAGGGCCAGATGGCTTCCCAGGGGAATTCTACCAAACATTTAAAAAGGAATTAATACCTATTCTTCTGATGCTGCTTCAAAAAATAGAAATGAAAGGAAAACTTCCAAACTCTATGAGGCCAGCATTACCTTCATCCCCAAACCAGACAAAGACCCCACCAAAAGGGAGAATTACAGACCAATAGCCTGATGAGCATGGATGCCAAAATTCTCACCAAGATACTAGCCAATAGGATCCAACAGTACATTAAAAGGATTATTCACCACAACCAAATGGGATTTATTCCTGGGCTGCAAGGTTGGTTCAACATCCACAAATTAATCAATGTGATATACACATTAATAAAAGAAAGGACAAAAACCACAGGATACTCTCAATAGATGTGGAAAAAGCATTTGACAAAGTACAGCATCCTTTCTTGATTAAAACGCTCCACAGTGTAAGAATAGAAGGAACATATCTCAATAGCACAAAAGCCATATAAAAAAGCACACAGCAAGTATCATTCTCAATGGGAAAAACTGAGAGCTTTTTTCCTAAGGTCAGGAACATGACACGCCTGTCCACTCTCACTACTGTTGTCCTAGCCTCAGCAATCAGACAACATAAAGAAATAAAAGGTATCTGAATCGGCAAAGAAGAAGTCAAACTCTCATTCTTTGTAGATGACATGATACTCTATGTGGAAAACCCAAAAGACTCCACCCCAAAATTGCTAGAACTCATACAGGAATTCAGCAACGTGGCAGGATATAAAATCAATGCACAGAAATCAGTTGCATTTCCATGCACTAAGAATGACACAGAGAAAGAGAAATTAAGGAATTGATCCCATTTACAATTGCACCAAAAAGGGGCGCCTGGGTGCCCAGTTGTTAAGCGTCTGCCTTTGGCTCAGGTCATGATCCCAGTGTCCTGGGATCAAGCCCCGAGTCGGGCTCCCTGCTCCACGGGAAGCCTACATCTCCCTCTCCCACTCCCCCTGCTTGTGTTCCCTCTCTCACTGTGTCTCTCTCTGTCAAATAAATAAATAAAAAATCTTAAAAAAAAAAAACAAACAAAAAAACAATTGCACCAAAAACCATGAGATACCTAGGAATAAACCTAACCAAAGAGGCAAAGGATCTGTACTCTGAAAGCTATAGAACACTCATGAAAGAAATTGAGGAACACAAAGAAACGGAAAAATGTTCCATGCCCATGGATTGGAAGAACATATTGTTAAAATGTCTATGCTACCCAGAGCAATCTATACATTCAATGCAATCCCTGTCAAAGTACCATCAACATTTTTCACAGAGCTGGAACAAATAATCCTAAAATTTGTATGGAATCATAAAATAGCCAAAGGAATGTTGAAAAAGAAAAGAAAAGCTGGAGGCATCACAATTCCAGCCTTCAAGCTCTATTACAAAGCTGTCATCATCAAGACAGTATGGTACTGGCACAAAAACAGACACACAGATCAATGGAACAGAATAGAGAACCCAGAAATGGACCCTCAACTCTATGGTCAACTAATCTTCAACAGAGCAGGAAAGAATGTCCAATGGAGAAAAGACAGTCTCTTCAACAAATGGTGTTGGGAAAATTGGACAGCTACATGAAGAATGAAACTGGATCATTTCCTTACACCAAACACAAAAATAGACTCAAAATGGATGAAAGACCTAAATGTGAGACAGGAATCCATCAAAATCCTAGAGAACACAGGCAGCAAACTCTTTGACCTTGGCCGCAGCAACTTCTTGCTAGACACGTCTCCAAAGGCAAGGGAAGCAAGGGCAAAAATGAACTATTGGGACTTCAGCAAGATAATAAGTCTTTGCACAGGAAAGGAAACAGTCGACAAAACCAAAAGACAACCAACAGAATGGGAGAAGATATTTGCAAATGTCTTATCAGATAAAGGGCTAGTATCCAAAATCTATTAAGAACTTATCAAACTCAATACCCAAAAAAGAAAAAATACCATCAAGAAATGGGTAGAAGATATGAACAGACATTTCTCCAAGAAGACATACAAATGGCCAACAGACACATGAAAAAATGCTTAACATCATTCATCATCAGGGAAATACAAATCAAAACAACAATGAGATACCACCTCACACCAGTCAGAATGGCTAAAATTAACAAGTCAGGAAACAACAAATGTTGGCAAGCATGTGGAGAAAGGGGAACCCTCTTACACTGCTGGTGGGAATGCAAGCTGGTACAGCCACTCTGGAAAACAGTATGGAGGTTCCTCAAAAAGTTAAAAATAGAGCTACTCTACAACCCAGCAATTGCACTACTAGGTATCTACCCCAAAGATACAAATGTAGTGATCTGAAGGGACACCTGCACCCCAAAGTTTATAGCAGCAATGTCCATGATAGCCAAACTATGGAAAGAGCCCAGATGTCCACCAACAGATGAATGGATAAAGAAGATGTGGTACACACACACACACACACACACACACACACACACACAGGAATATTACTCAGCCATCAAAAAAAAAATCTTGCCATTTGGAATGACGTGGATGGAACTAGAAGGTATTATGCTAAGTGAAATAAGTCAATCAGACAATTATATGATTTCACTCACATGGAATTTAAGAAACAAAACAGAGGAGCATAGGGGAATGGAGAGAAAAATAAAACAAGACGAAATCAGAGAGGGAGACAAAACACAAGAGACTCTTAACCATAGGATACAAACTGAGGGTCGCTGGAGGGGAGGAGGATGGGGGGATAGGGTAACTGGGTGACAGGCATTAAGTAGGGCACATGAGATAATGAGCCCTGGGTGTTATATACAACTGATGAATCACTGAACTCTACCTCTGAAACTAATAATACACTATATGTTAATTAATTGAATTTAAATAAAATAAAATTTAAAAAATTAAATTTAAAAATTTTTTAAAAACCAACAGCAAACATCACCTTAATGGTGAAACTTTGAAGATTTCCCTCTGAGATCAAACAGGTATGACACCTATTTCCAATTCTGTTCATCCCCAAATCTTAGTAGTTCTATTTCCAATATTTATCCCAAATGCATTCACTGCTATCTTCAGTGCGTCCATCACCGTTTCAAGCTTATTATCTCTCATGTAAATTATTGCGATATTTACCTCAATGGTCTCCCTACTTTCACTCTTATCCTCCATAGTCCTTTCTCTACATAGACAGTTATCTTCTTAAACATAAGTTACATTTAAGAGACTCCATACTTAAAACCCTTTAATGGCTTCCAATGGCATCCCGTGGTAATGAGAATAACCTCTTCACCAGGACTTATAACGCTCTCCAAGATCTGGTTCCCCACTTGCCTTTCAGACTTCACACTTCATCTCATGCCACTGTCTTCCTCACTTTTCTAGCCACACTGGCACTTTTATTCCTGTACACACAAAGCTCTTTCCCAGGCCACTGAATTTATATTTGCTATTCTCTCTTGGCAAAAAAAGCTAAGAAAAGCACTCTTTGTAGCACTGCGTATGTCTCTTTTGTAGCATTACCACAACTGCAATTTAAAAGTCTGTTATGTAAATCAATTATTCCTAGTATTTCCCCAAACTACCTGTGCCCCAAGAGTAAATTCTATGTGAATAAGGCTGGTGTCTCTTATGCTCACTGTTACATTCTGAGAAACTAGCACATGCTTTGTAAATAATAGGAGCTCAATAAATATTTGCTGAATGAGTAATTAAGAAACAATCTTTTAAGTTACCTTTCAATCACTTGCCTAGTTTTTCTCCTTTTGGGAATATTTTCAAATTCAGTGATGTATTCAAAATTCACAGATAAAAATATTAAATACTATCAAATCAGGATCACCTAAACATCTTCACTGTTTGAAATAGTCATTGAACATCATTCCTGTCTAATCTGCAGACCAGTTGGCATTTAAGTAAGTGATGAGATTCAAAGCTTATTGAAATCCTCCTTTTTAAAAAAAAATTCTATTTATTATACAACTATAAGTTCCACCGTCAACAGAAATAGGGTACCCCAGATCATCATGTTAAACTTCATTTGTAAAATGCTGTTACGGTTGAACTCTTGGTCACTGCCACATTAACTAATTATTGATTGGTTCTAAATCTGTACACCTGGCACTCAGGGGTGCTACAGCATACTCACGGAAGTGTCCTGGGTTATTTTAAATTTTGGAGAGAAACAGCAATTTTTGACATCTGTCAGGCACTGTGTGAACTACTAGCTCAAAATAGTACCCATTTGTATTATATTCATTTTGATAATATATTATTGCAAAGCTGGATTTTTGGCAGTTGTTATGATATGAAGCAAGTACTTTTTATCAGTGTGGTACTGGAAATGAGGGTGGCAGTGTCCTATATGATTCCAAGATTTGAGAAGTTGTGTAGTGTTCAACAGGCACACCCAGCCATTTAGTAAATAACTGTGATTATTTAAGCATAAAATAAAAATATTATCTTTTCTTTCAATTTATGCGTATTATTTTTTTTCAAATGGCTACTAAGCGGTTAGGACATAAATTTATTTCAACTTAACAACTTTTTAAGTTGTTTGTACCTAATGACTTAATATAACGGAACTGTTAGTTATTTCTTTTGATCTAAGGGCACCAATGAGCCAAGAAAGTTTGGGAATTACTAGTCTAACTGATCCAGAAGTCTTCAAACTACAGGGCCCAAATGGGCCCTTAAGAGTGTTTTTTGTTTTGTTCTACATTTTGAATGGGTTGTAGAAAACAAAACAAAAAAGAAAAAACAAAACAAAACAAAAAAAACAGAGAAGAACATACCAGAGACCGTGCTGGTGACCACGTGAAATGCAAAACCTCAAACATTTACTTTCTGACTCTGGCTACTCCTGCATTTCACTACCAATTTCTAGGGTTAATGTATTCCACTGTGTCCACTGATAACAGGCTCTAGACCTGTGCTATCTGATACAGTAGCTATTTAAATTTAATTTAAATGAAATAAAACTTAAAATTCAGTTCTTTAGTCACAATAGCCACATTTCATGTGTTCAGTTGTCATTTGTGACTAGTGGTGAACGATGCTGGACAGTGCAAATATAAAACATTACCATTATTACCGAAAGTTTTATTGGACAGCACTATCAATACCTAGATTATCTTCTACTATGCTCTCTTATTCAGCATCAAGCATGTCACTGATTCTACCACTCCAAACATTTTTGTATCTATTTGTCATCTTGTAAACATTTCCAGCCATTCACATAGTCAAAGATAATCATACTGCTTTGAATCCAACCTTTAATTAGCAAATCTTACATTGACTCATCTCTGTAAGGCATCCTTCCCTTCAAGTTCCACCTCAAATGTCCCTTTCTCCACAAAGCCTCCTCTAGTCTCCAGGGCCAAAAGCATCAAATAAATTCTCCTTTTTCTGTGCTCCCATACCACCTTACAAAGTCCTATAATCCTTTACATTGTCTTGTATTATAGTTATTTGTGAATGTTAATTATTTTCTCTTTTGGACTGAAAATCCCTCCAGATTAGGGACTCTGAATCATTCGCTCCCGGCCCTAGCACAAGACAAGGAACCCACTAAATATCTGAGGAATTCGACTGATCCAATTCAATTGAAGTGAAAACTTCAATCTTAATATCTAGCTAGAGTAAGCTCTGCTCTGGTTTTCTCCGTCATATCTCTACAAACTTATCTCTAAAATTCCAATCGGCAATATTTGAGAATTTTTTCCCTTAAACTCAGTACTGAGATAAGCAGCAAGAAAAAGGGGCTTTAATAAGCTCCGAGCTACTAATGGACACAGGGAGATATTTTCAAAACTCGTTTGTGGCTTACTAATACTGGCTTTATCTGTTAATGTTATTGCAACTGCAGGAAACCGAATGTCTGTTTAGTGCTGCCAGTAAATAAACTGCGACCAGCCGAGCGCTTAAAACCACTCCTGCATCACGCTGTCACTTCACTTATAGCTACAAAAAGACCGAGTCGGAAATACAAACCGCCGGGAGTCCCCTAGGGAAGGGGTGCGAGGCACAGTCCCGGAGCCCTGACAGAAGATGGCGGGGCGCCGCGGACCGGCAATCCGAGCAGGCCCGAGGGGCTCAGGTGTGGAGGAAGAAGTGCTAGGGAAGAGGAAGGCGCACAAAGTGTAGGCTCAGGTGGCCAAAGAGCCCCGCAAACCGGCAGAAACTTCTACTCTGGGCCCAGCGTTTTCGGAGACCGCCTGGCGGAGGGAGCGTCCCCACGACCCACCACCGAGCCTTCAGAGCGCCCAGAAAAAACCTAAGGCCCACCGCCCCGGAAGCCTAGAACGAAAGGGTCATTCTCTTTACCCACCGCAGTCCAGCTGCTTGACAAATGGTCCTCAGATTTGTTTGGGGTCCGCGCGCTCCTCAGAGAGCGAGCCCGCCGCCGCCCACCGACTAACCTCACAACGCCCAGACTACTTCAGTGAAGTATTCAAATCTAACCGCCTAGCTGTTACACATGCGCAAAGCCGCTCTACGCGTCGGCTCCGCCCCTTATACTCCGGAGCAACTCCTTTCCTGACTCCTTTAATCAAACTTCCTTCCCAGTCTGTATATCAATTTTATTTCCTTAAAGGCTATCTTATTTTCCACCGAATTTTCCTTTGTCCCGCTTCATGGCAGATCCTTCACATCGTGGGAGCAGCCATCTTCTTTTGATTACTTGCTGTAAAAATGATCAGATCTTTGTTTCCGTACAAAATGGCGGCTTCCATAACATTGCGTCACATCCCCCTAGTATTACTCCCTATAGCTACCAGGAAAGACTAAGCTTCGGGGACGAGGTGGCCGAGTGGTTAAGGCGATGGACTGCTAATCCATTGTGCTCTGCACGCGTGGGTTCGAATCCCATCCTCGTCGGCTGTGGCTTTTTGCCTCAGATGAATGTAAATTTATTTGCGAGTGAAAACAGTTGATTATTCCAGTTACGGTTTACTACTCGATTTACTCTGGGAGCATCAATGTCTGGTTTGAGGTATTTGGAAGACAGCTTTTGGAGCATTCTAACGTCACAGATAAACAAGAGGGTAAGAAACATCCCAGAAGACGTGTGTGCTTCATTTATTATCTTTTTATATGAAGTAAACAACAGTGCAAAAAATTCCATGTTAAATTAACTTAGCTTCTGAGTGAGGGACTTCAGTTACCATAAACCCCTTACCGCGGAGTTTTTAATACCTCTCCTTACTATGACATACCAGGTTATCACTGCAAAAGCTACTGTAAGACACAGTGTTCTCTTCCAGACCCCAGCGGGCTGCATGTGCTCAAGAAAAGTATACATTGGGAAACATTAAAAAGATGTTGACAACATGCAGAAACTTAGTATCTAGAAGCCAGAGACTGAAGACCTGAAACATGGCTACCTTACCACGGAAGAAAGTGTTAAACCTGTTCTTAGATTTAAACAGAGAGGGAGACACAGGGAACAGAAATAGAATAGAGGGGTTTCCCTCTTCAAAGGTCATCAGGCACATTCATTCAACTAATATTAACCTTTATTTATCCAGTATTTATTATCTACAGGCACCACAATGAATTACATCACTTTAACTCGTCATAACCCTATGATCATGATAGACATTTTTATTACTCCTTTTTACAGATGAGGACACTGGAAGATAAACTTGTCCTAGGTTATACAGCTTCTATAACTATGTAAGAAAGGGCAGTGTAATCCAAGTCTGTCGAACTTTGCTGGGTCTTAACCTCCATTCAATACCGTGCTGGAGATTAGTATTTAGTGTTCGTTAATCCCTTGCAGAAATGATTTACCTGTTCTCTCTCCCATGAGGCTGTGCACACTGCATACCTGGCACCTGGCTGGTGCTTCAGCAAGGTTTGCTGCACGGAGAGTAGGCAGTTGGCCCACTGCTGTCACTGGTTCCTCCCCAGGTAAATCCAAATCCCTTGGGGATATTGATGCCTGTGTTGAGAGCTTTGGGTCGCCCCAGCACCTGTCTTCAGCCTTGCTCTCCAATCCATTTGCCACCTGCTCTTAAGAAGGGTTTCTATCCCGGTTCCACACATTCATAAGGAGTCCATTAGAGTCCACATTCATAAGAATTCAATTGGTTATTTGGTTGGAGGAAAAAGTGCATCTTTATTTTCACTAATCTATCATTGAAAGTACTGCCTTCAGTAAAGGTAAGCAATGAACTATAGTAATATTAACCTTAACTGTAATTTTGTTACCAAGAGAAATCACATATTTTTATATCCCATTACCTGCTGATCACTATTTCAAATAAATTATTAGACCTGCCATTAAGTTACGCATTCCTAAAGAAGTACATACAGTATTATATTATTATATCACAGATATTAAAAATATTTCGATAACTGTATTCCAACATAATTGCTGCCTTTGTATTCCAACAAACTTAATTTTATGCATTTAAAAACAACATTCTCGGGGCACCTGGGTGGCTCAGTCGTTAAGCGTCTGCCTTCGGCTCAGGTCATGATCCCACGGTCTTGGGATCGAGCCCCACATCGGGCTCCCTGCTCCGCAGGAGGCCTGCTTCTCCCTCTTCCACTCCCCCTGCTTGTGTTCCCTCTCTTACTATGTCTCTCTCTGTCAAATAAATAAAATCTTTAAAAAAAAAATTAAAAAAAAAAAATTAAAAATAAAAACAACATTCTGAGAAGGGACCCAGTGACTTCACCAGACTGCCAAAGGGGTCTATGTCAGAAAAAAAGTAAAGAACCTCTGAGACTTTTCTAAAGTGCCCTGAACACACTGATCTTAACTTGTTCTGAACTCAGATTTACTCTCTACGCCCAAGACCTATGCTATTCCTACTCCTCTCCCTGGAACATGTTTCTGCTCCCCGGTACCTCCTTCCCATTCACCTCTGCCTGCCTGGTTCCTGCTCCTCCTTTAGATCTTAGCTTAGATATCATCCCCATCAACAAGTCTCCCTTTGCCCTGCAACCCGCAGCCCCGTCTTAGATTCCCTGTAACTAGTCCCTGTACTTTCTCTTGCTTCTGGACCTTTGCACTCCTCCTGGTTACTCCTGGGTTTCCCCCGCATTTGCCAGACAGTATTTAAATGCCCTATCAGGGGGCACCTGGGTGGCTCAGTCATTAAGCGTCTGCCTTCGGCTCAGGTCATGATCCCAAGGTCTCGGATCGAGCCCCGCATCAGGCTCCCTGCTCCATGGGAAGCCTGCTTCTCCCTCTCCTACTACCCCTGCTTGTGTTCAAATAAATGAATAAAATCTTTAAAAAATAAATAAATAAAATCTTTAAAAAAATTTAAATAAATGGCCTATTGGGACTGCTACCTCTCTAAAGACGGGCAAGACTGCATCACTTCTCTAAGTTATGCCTGCTTCTTGCAGTGACGACTTCCTTTGGAAAACTGATAAGATCTATCAATGTATCCAGTCTGTACAAATAAAAGTGAGTGGATTACTTTCCCAAAGGAACATCTTCAGCTGTAGAAATTCTGAAAATACAAAGCACTGGAAGTGTCTAGAGGGGAAAAAAAAAACAAACTTGTGAGTGGAAGCTCACTTTTCTGTTCTTCAGCTCTTTACCTATTTTCATGCTTAGTTCATTCATGATTTCTTTCATATGAAATTTCAGTAATACTTGCTATGACAGTTCCAGTATTTTGCATTTCTATAATCTCTTCACCTGTAAGAACTGTGCTTACTTGTAACTTTTTCTAAGAGAATCAAAAGAATCAACAACATGCCAGATTATTTAAAAACTCAGGGTGGGCTGGGGGGGACCTTGGATTAGTAATGGGAAAATACATTTGTAATAAGGCAGTAAGAGTTAGAGGCGCCATCTACTGGCGCAGGTGCAACTGCAAGACTTGGACAAGGTACTTCTAGAGGAATGGCTGCTACCTTTGGAAAGATCTCTATTACTCCCTGAAATTTGTCAACAAACCACAGGTCAGGGAAACCATTCCCCATCAACACCAGGGTTCTTCTTCACAAGGCCTATCCTGAACTTTTGCAGGGCTCCTCACCCTCTGAAAGACCACGAGAGAAAAAAATCATTGCGCAGTCAAAGGTGTTACCAAGGTATTCCAACTTACTTCTTCCGGGCCTAGGAGTGGGCCTTCATTCTCCAAGTCCAGCTTCAGGAAGACCCACTGTCCTCGGAGAATGAGGTGCTCTGGGAAGAATGATTCAGTGTTTAACTGGTGATGGTCAGCAGCCCTTCTAGGACATAGCTTTGAAGGAAGAATTGAAATCCAAAGAATTTGGTTTTGGTTTTGGGTTTTTTGTTTTGTTTTGGTATGCCCCCAGTTTGTTTCTTTTCTTTTTTTTTTTTATGATTTTATTTATTTATTTGAGAGAGAGAATGAGAGAGAGCACATGAGAGGGGGGAGGGGCAGAGGGAGAAGCAGACTCCCTGCCGAGCAGGGAGCCCGATGCGGGACTCGATCCAGGGACTCGATCCAGGGACTCCAGGATCATGACCTGAGCCGAAGGCAGTCGCTTAACCAACTGAGCCACCCAGGCGCCCCCCCCCCAAGTTTGTTTCTTAATTCTTGCATGAAAAACCAGACCTTGGGCTGCAAAGCTTGCAAAGATTGGTTTTGAGGGCACCTGGGTGGCTCAGTTAGTTAAGCGACTGCCTTCGGCTCAGGTATGATCAAGTCCCGCATCAGGCTCCCTGCTCAGCGGGGAGTCTGCTTCTCCATCTGACCCTACCCCCTCTCATGCTCTCTCTCTCTCTAAAATAAATAAATAAAATCTTAAAAACAAAACAAAACAAAAATCTCTTAAAAAAAAAAGATTGGTTTTGAGAGGCAGGCAACAACAGAAGTGAGTTCAGTCTGTTCCTACCATTAGGAAGTATGGTCTCACTGGAGAACCATTTCTGGGAAGACAGTCATGACAAGGCCTGAAGAAGTTCAAGAGTGAATCCAGTTATTTGTGCCTGCAACACCAACTGGAAATTATTTTTCTTTGCTCAGATCATTCCCTGAGCTGCATGCTATCACACGAAAGCATCCCCTTTGTGGTTACAGCTTCTGGGGATGCCTACTGAGTTGAAAACTAAATGTTTTCATATTGAAGATCAATAGAGCAAAAACTGAAATCCAGTTTAGAGTAACGTTGCTTAGGAAAGACAACATGAATAAATGCTAATAGATTAAGGGAACTGGGGAGTAACACTTGCTATATCCCCTTGTTTTGTGTCTTCTGCTGAGGTAGCTCTGGATAGTTAGCAAACAACAACCAGTTACATCTTTCCTTCTCATCACATTGAGGAGGAGCAGTGCCCCAGATTTCTAAACTCCAAAATTTGCATTTGAAATCTTCCAGAAAGTAGTAAAACTGGGCCAAACCCAACTCCAAAAGGGTGAAGTTAATGGATGAAGGCAAGACCTGAGGATGTGACCAATGATTCCATGGAATTAGAAACAGAAGCAATAATTTTGTTTGATTGTGATACTATAGGGCAGTAAGTGTTTTATATTTCTCTTTGAATCATTAACTCTGAGCACTTTTTCCTCCTTCAGCTTCCTCAAGGATTTTTACTTTCTTGAAATTCTTACCTAAATGTTTTGATTTATGTTTACCGATTCCTTTAGTAAATACTTAGAAGTGTTACTGATGGACAGATGAAGGCTGCATTTGTTCTGAATTATGACAGCATGCCATGACTAAAATGGACTATTAAGAGAGACCAAGTCATCTCAATTATCAACTTCCTGTTGCTATATAGCTATGGATTTAGAATTCTGATTTTTAAATTCTTGAATGACCCAGAACTCGACATGTGAAAAAAAATTTTTTTTCTAACTTTTAAAAAGTTGAGGGGTAGGGTGCCTAGGTGCTTTGGTTGAGCATCCAACTCTTGGTTTTGGCTCAGGTCATGATGAGGGTCATGAGATCAAGCCCTGCATCAGCTCTGCACTCAGCAGGAAGTCAGCTTGAGATTCTTGCTGTCTCCATCTGCCCCCTCCCCACACACACACCACTCTCTCTCTCTCAAATAAATAAATGAATCTTAAAAAAAAAAAATTTGAGGGGAGCCTGGCTGGCTCAGTCAGTGGAACATGTGACTCTTGATCTTGAGGTTGTGGGTTTGAACCCCAGGTTGTGTGTATAGATAACTTAAAAATAAGATCTTAAAAAAAAAAGAAAAGTTGAAATAGGTCCTGGACAATGGTTTCTGTGTACTCACTGAAAGGATCACTGCCAATAAACTCACCTTTCGATGACTGCCCGCAGTCATTTTTGGTATAACATAGCAAATAACAGAGGCAGCCCTTATTTTAGCATCATGGGCTAAATTACAGAATTGTCTCGTAGTTCTGGAGACTAGAAGTCTGAGATCAAGGTGTCAACACGGTTTGTCCTTCTGAGGCCTGTGAGGGTGAATCTGTTCCACAACATTTTCCTAACTTCTGGTAGTTTGCTGACAATTCTTGGCATTCCTTGGCTTGTAAAATTCTTAATTCTTACAATTTTGCCTCCGTTTTGATTCTGGGAAATATAGCATTTAGGATAGGATATAAAGCTATTTTTTTTTACAATTCTTAACCTACCTTAACTTCAACATTTAGAATGTTGTAAAGTTTACGGGAAAAATAACCTGAAAAAAATGTATCATTTATTATTTACTTGAATACTGAAGTATTTTCAAAAATCTGTCAAGGGGCGCCTGGGTGGCTTAGTCAGTTAAGTGTCCAACTTGGTTTGGCTCAGGTCATGATCTCAGGGTCCTGGGATCAAGCCCCACATTGAGCCCTGTGTCGGGCTCCATGCTCAGCGTGAAGTCTGCTTGAGATTCTCTCTTTCTCCCTCTCCTCTGCCCCTCCCACTCATGCAGTTTCTCTCTCTCAAATAAATAAAATCTTAAAAAAAAAAAATTTGTGTCTAGATGCCATGATATTAAGTGTTAGGAAATGGCAAGGCACAGAGCTCTCTATGACTGAAAGCATGCCAGATCTAGAACACCAAAGCCATAAACTGCATTTAGATCCCTGTTCTTTTATGATAAAGAGCAGTGTTTGGATCTGCTAAGGCATATTAAAGTGGCCACTTTCACAAATTATTATATATTGCTTATCATTATACTCCCCCAAATACCAGATATATGGTGCTCTCTATCCCTGGTGAAAGTGATCTGTGGCCCAAGCACTTGGGAGTGGTACCACCAGCTACACGGAGGTCAAAGAGACCTTAGGAGTTATGTCGTGGGGTGACTAAAAGAGGAGAGTCACTATTTCAGAGATAACCAAAGGTTAAACAGAGAGAAGTCTTTCAACATTTTTTACTTAAATTTTTTATCTTGAAAAATATTATACAATGATACAATGTATATGTAATATATCCTGTGTACAATTTTTTTTTTTAAGATTTATTTATTTGACAGAGAGATACAGCGAGAGAGGGAACACAAGCAGGGGGAGTGGGAGAGGGAGAAGCAGGCTTCCCGCGGAGCGAGGAGCCCGATGCGGGGCTCGATCCCAGGACCCTGAGATCACGACCTGAGCCGAAGGCAGACACTTAATGACTGAGCCACCCAGGCGCCCCTATCCTGTGTACAATTTAAAGGAACAATAATAAAACCTATGCCATGTAAACATGACCCAGCTTAAGAAACACCTTTGAAGCTTCCCATGTGCCCCTCCCTGCTGCCATCCTCCCACCAGAGATAACTACTCAATTTGGTGTTAATCATCCTCCTGGGGCGCCTGGGTGGCTCAGTTGGTTAAGCGACTGCCTTCGACTCAGGTCATGATCCTGGAGTCCCAGGATCGAGTCTGGAGTCCCAGGATCGAGTCCCGCATCGGGCTCCCTGCCCGGCAGGGAGTCTGCTTCTCCCTCTGACCCTCCTCCCTCTCATGCTCTCTGTCTCTCATTCTCTCTCTCTCAAATAAATAAATAAAATCTTTAAAAAAAAAAAAAGTCATCCTCCTGCTTTTTTTTATTTTAAAGTTTTTTATTTATTTAAGTAATCTCTACACTCCAGGTAGGGCTTGAACCCATGACCCCAAGATCCAGAGTTGCATGTTCCTCCAACTAAACCAGCCAGATGCCTCCGTTCTCTTGCTTTTCTTAACCAAATATACATGTATATATATCTCTAAAAATGTTCAATCTTACCTCCTTTTTAAATTTTATATAAATGGATTCATATTATATTTATTCATCTGTGATTTCTTTCATTCAACACTACTTTATCCATATAATTCGTTCATTTTCACTGCTGCTTAATATACAATTGTCTGAAGACACAGTTGGATATCCATTCTCTTATGGATGGATATTTTGGTTGTCTCTTGTTTTTTGCTATTGCAAGAATGCTACTGTGAATGTTCCCATACATGTCTCCTGCGGTATGTGTACAGGTGACTCTCTAGTTGTCCTTCCAGCTACCATTAATGGGATAGAGCCAAATCATTAATTACATGTCCAACTTTACTAGGCAATTCTTATAGTTTGGTGTGGTTAATGGCTGATAAAAATGTTGCAGTTTTGAAAACTTGGACAAGCTTCAAATGAAAGTCACAGGAAGAGAGTACACAGAGGAATTGGAGGGGAAGCAAACAATACTCATAATCAAAGACAATATTGCTTACCTTGCACAAAGCAAGTGTTCTAAGCAGAATGAGTGCGTTAGTGATGATACCTCTGACTGCAGTAACTTATCCATCTAAAACCTGGTCATATTCCTTAGCTGCTCTGCTTCCATCTTTGGTTTTCAGTCATCCTGTGTCCTCAGTTCTGAGTACCTGTGATCCAAAGACCAAAGTTCTGAGTCCTGAGTACCAGTGATCCAAATATCAAGAGTTGCACGCTCCTCCTGAACCGGCCGGTTCCGCAGTCCTGAGTACCAGTGATTCAAAGACCAAAGAGACTATGAAATGAGCCCATTTTCTCTTTGGGAGAAAAGACTGAGCCAAGCAAATCTAGGTCATCCACTGAGAGATGCAGACATTCCAGGAAACCCATGGTTCCAATCCACAGTTGGAACCAAAGCCAACCTTGAAAATGCAGCTGCCTGACCAGCTGTTTCAGTCACGACATTCACCTGCTTCTGCCTCTCACACTACTTACTGGAAGGAATGTAAATTGTTATAATCTTTTTGGAGGGCAGTGTGGTATTACCTATCAATAAATATTTAAAGCTATCAACCTCATAATTACACTAAAAATTTATTCTACAGAAACACTGATATGAGTGCAAAAAGATCTAAGAGTGTTCACTATAGCTCGTAATCACGAAAAACTGCGAACACCTAAAATTCCACCAATAGGGGATGGATTAAATTATAGTGTCGTCACACAATGTGACACAATGAAGCTGTTAAAAAAAAGAATGTCTTACAAGAACACCTGGGTGGCTCAGTCAGTTAAGTGTCAGCCTTTGGCTCAGGTCATGATCTCTGGGTCCTGGAATCAAGTCCTGCATTGGGCTCTTTGCTCAGTGGGGAGCCTGCTTCTCCCTCTGCCAGCCGCTCCCCCTGCTTATGCTCTCTCTCTCTGACAAATAAGTAAAATCTTAAAAAAGTCGTACAGAAAAGCACATTGCAGAACAATTTGTATGGCATGATCCCATTTTTATTTAAAAAAATACATAAACATTTGTGCATCTATGAATAGAAAACAGGAAGAAAACCACTTAATTATCAATATGGTTACCTCCAGAGTAGGAGTAAGGATAGGAGGGCTATAGTAAGAATTAAATTTCTAAAAAGGATATCATTTTACAAGGGAAAAAACTATAGAAAAGATCAACTGGATTCAACCTGAGCTTCCTTAGGGCATTACCTTTTTTAGAGGTTCTATATAAATAGTCTAGCACCTAGCCCAGCATTTGACTGACACAGAGACCAATTATTTGACTAGTATGTGCGAGATGGAAGAACACATGCATGTGCGTGGACACACACACACAACCTCTGTTTTTTAAGTGTCTGCGGATTAGTGGAATCATTGTAGTCAGGAACTCTTGTTTACAATAAAGGATCGTTGAAGCAATGCTGTTCAAGAGAACCTTGCGCAATGAATGGAAACGTTCTCTATCTGTGCTGCCCAATATGGTAGCCACTAGACCAAATGGCTTTGAATACTGGATATGTGGCTAGTGCAATGGAATAACTGCATATTACATTTTATTTAATTAATTTAAATTTAAATAGCACATGTGGCTAGTATTAGACAATGAAGATTTGAAGGATCTGTTGAAATATATGAAAAATATACACATATACAAAATTTTGCATACCATTTCAAGATATCCAGGGACCCTCTCAAACCCATCCATGTGTCCTTACATCAGAAAACTTTGAGGCTGATTAAAAGAATGAGAATAAGATAAACGGGACTAAAAAGAGAAGGAATACAGAACTAAAGAGCCCAGATGGAAAATGCTACCATTCAGAACCCCGGAAGGCAAGAGACAAGGTATGGAGATAGCCTCTGCCTCCTTCGTCCTCCCACCACAGAGAACATTTATTCATTGTATTTTAACTGTTTACTTGTCTTCCCCACAGTGGGCTGTACACTGCAGATTATATACTCCCTAAGAGCAGGGACCACATCTAACTTATTCACCATTATATACAAAGAGCCCAGTATAAACCCAGCACACAGTTGGTACTCAAATGTCTGCTGGATGAATTTTACCAGGCATCTGATTCTTGCCTGTCCTGGGAAACAAGAGCTCCTGAGTTAAGGAGGGTCTCCATGATAAGAGGAATTGGCTGGCTCATGAGAGAGATAGGGTTTTCACAAAGTTGAGCAGATACTCAGATCCATGAAAATCTTGTCTCCCCCAGGTTGTTCCTATCCCTTGTAGTTCGGAGTCCTTTGTTGATATACAAGCCATGCAAAGACTTCAGTAGTCAGTGATAGGGAGCCATACACAGAGGGCCAAATGTCCTCAAAGGTCTTCTCCTTGGATGTCTCCTGCTCTGTTTCTCTACCTCTGGAATTTGCCTGCCTTCTCTCACATTGCCCCTCTACCTGTAATTCTTCTCTTATGTCTCTACTGGGCCAATTCTAACTCATTCTTAAATGCTTCTTCCTCTGGGAAACTTGTGCTGGTACTTCCAGACAGAATTATGCCGTATCTCCACTGTTTCCCTTTGTGTTTTGCATATTTCATCATGTGTGCTCTACCATGGCAGGACCTAATTATTTATTTTTGTATACCAGCATTAAATACTGTTTGGCATATAATAGGGGGCCAACAACTAGTATGGACCACTAAAAGAACATAAACTCAATTGTTTTTCCCTACCCACACCACCACTGCTTAGTGTGTGCTGATCAAAGTCTACAGATTAGGTGTTAATGAGCCTGTTTCATTCACCCTGAAGAAGCCTGAAAACAAAAAGTCAGGGTTCTCTTTATGGGTACTCCAAAGAAATAGGAAATATGTGACAGATATGTAACAAAAGGAACAGAAAGGAGAAAGTTTCCACCTGAACAGAAGTCAAAAGGCTGACCAGGCAGAAACGCAGGGCAAGAAACAAGCAGTGAGAACATCCTCAATATGGAATTTATGAAAAGCCCACAGCTATCATCATACAATTGTGAAAGACTGAAAACTTTACCCCTAAGCCATTAACAAGACAAAGATGCCCACTTTCACCCTGCTACTTCTATTCAACATTGTAGTGGAATCACAATGAGATATCCAGAGCAACTGGACAGAAAAAGAAATAAAAGGCATCCAATTGGAAAAGGAAGAAGTAAAATTATCTCTAGTCTCAAATGGCATGAAAAAAATACACACACCCACATACATTTTAAGAATCCACACACAAAAAATTATTAAGCTAAAAAATTCAAAGTTGCAGGATTAAAAAATCAATGCAAAAATCAGTTGTAATTCTATATACTATCAATGAACAAGCCAAACATAAAATTAAGAAAACAATTTATTTTATTATTTTTGGGGCATTTTAAATAGCATCAAATGAATAAGATATGTGGGAATAAATTTAACCAAGGAGATATAAGACTTGTATGCTAGAAATGACAAAACACTGCTGGAAGAAATTAAAGATCTAAAAAAAAATGGAAAGACATCCTATTTTCATGGATTGGAAGACTTGATAATGTTAACATGGTAATACTACCTAAAAATAATTTATAGATTCAACACAATCCCTATCAAATTCCTATCAGCCTCAGAGGCAACAAAAGCAAAAATAGACAAAGGTACTACACCAAACTTAGAAACTTTTGTGGATCAAAGGGCATAATCAATAGAACAAAAGGCAACCTATGGAGTGGGAGAAAATATTTGCAAATCATTTATCTGATAAGGGGTTAGCATCCAGAATATGTAAAGAACTACAATTCAACAACAAAAAAATCAAACAACCTGATTGAAAAATGCATAAAGGACTTGAATAGACATTTTTCTAAATGACATACAAAAGGCCAACAAGCAAAAGAAAACATGTTCAATGTCACTAATCATCAGGGAAATGTAAACCAAAACTACAATGAAATAACACCTCATACCCATAAAAAGAAAACCCAAAAAACAAAAAATAGCAAGTGTTAGCAAGGATGTGGAGAAATTAGACCACCTCTGTTTTTAATAAGATTGTAAAATGGTGCAAATGATATGGAAAACAGTATGGTGGTTCTTCAAAAAATTAAAAATAGAGGGGTGCCTGAGTGGCTCAGTAGGTTAAGTGTCCAACTCTTGGTTTCAGCTCAGGTCATGGTCTCAGGGTCATGGGATTGAGCCCTATGTGGTGGGGCTCTGTGCTCAGCAGGGAGTCTGCTTCTCTCTCTCTCCCTCTGCCCCTCCCCCTGCTCATGCACTCAATCTTGCTTTTTCTCTCACAAATAAGTAAATAAATGTTTAAAAAAATTAAAAATAGTGGGGCACCTGGATGGCTCAGTCAGTTGGGCACCTGCCTTTGGCTCAGGTCATGATCCCAGGGTCCTGGGTTGGAGCCCGGCATCAGGCTCCCTGCTCAGTGGAGAACCTGCTTCTCCATCTCCCTCTGCCCCTCCCCTGCTCATGCATGTGCTCTCTCTCTCTCTCAAATGAATGAATGAATGAATAAATAAATAAATAAATCTTTAAAAAAATAGAAATACCATATGACCTAGCAATCCTATTTCTGTATATATACCCAAAAGAATTGAATGTAGAGTCTTAAAAAGGTACTTGCACGCCTATGTTCATAGTAGCACTATTCATGATAGCCAAGAGGTGGAAGCAGCCCCCGTGTCCATCAGCAGATGAATGGATAAACAAAATGTGATATGTTATTCAACCTTTAAAAGGAAGAGATCCCATCACAAGCTACAACATGGATGAACCTTGAGGACATTAAGCTAAGTGAAATGAGCCAATCACAAAAAGACAAATACTAACTGCAAGTTAGTAAGTGGGCTGAAAGTTCCAACCCTCTTATCAACAGAGTTGGTTCCCCTGGCCAATCAAACCCCGTCCTTAAGTGCTCTCCAAAAGTCACTGCATTAACAAACTCAAGTGTGGTTGAAAGGGGTGTGTTTTAAGTAACAAAAGATACCTGAATCACTCTCATCACTTAGGAAATCCCTAGGGTCTTAGGAGCTCTACCAGGAACAGGAATAAAGACCAAATACGTATTATAAATCACAGTATCATGACACCTATAAGTGGAATCATATAGTATTTGTCTTGGTGTGGGAAAAGTCCCCACACGTTTGAAGTACCGAGTATTCTGTGAATATTAAGCGAAGGAAAACAATTTTTTTTCAGGTATCTAAAACAGTCAAACACATAGAAACAGAGAGTAGGGGGCAGGGGGAAATAGGAAATTGTTATTCAATGGGTATAGAGTTTTAGTTATGCAAGATGATTAAGTTCTAGAGATCTGCTGTACAACATTATGCCTATAGTTAACTACACGGTACTGTACACACAGAAATTTGTCAAGGGGTAGATCTCATGTTAAGTGTTCTTATTGCAATAAAGAAAAAGAAATTAAAACTTGTGAATCAAAGGACACTATCAATAAAATGTATAGACAACTTACAAAACAGGAGTAAATATTTGAAAATCGTATCTGATAAGGGTCTTATATCCAGAATATATGAAGAACTCTTATAACTCAAAAACAAAAGACAAATAGCCCAACTTAAAAACGGGCAAAAGACTTGAATAGATACTTCTCCAAAGATACATAAATGGCCAGGAAGCACATGCAAAGATGCTCAGAGATGCTAAATAGGGAAATGCAAATCAAAACCACAATGCAAGAACACTTCACTCCCACTAAGCTGGTTATAATCAAAACAATCTAAAGTAACAAGTATTGGTGAGGATATGGGGAAACTGAAACCCTCCTGCATTGCCAGGGGGAATGTAAAATGGCTTAGCCACTGTAGAAAAGTTTGGTGATTCTTCAAAAAGTTAAAAATAGAATTACCATATGACCCAGCAGTTCCGCTCCTTAGTATATACTCAAAAGAACTGAAAACATGTATTCAAACACAAATTTATACATGAATGTTCATAACAGCACTATTCACAATAGCCAAAAGGTGGAAACAACCCAAATGCCCATCAACTGATGAATGGATATACAACTGTGGTATACCCATATGGAATATTATTCAGCCATAAAAAGGAATGAAGTACTGGGGTACCTGGGGGACTCAATCAGTTCGGCTCAGGTCATGATCCCAGGGTCCTGGGATCGAGCCTCACATACGGCTCCTTGCTCAGCGGGGAGTCTGCTTCTCCCTCTGCCCCTCCCCCTGCTTGTGCTCTCTCGTGCATGTGCACACGGTCTCTAATAAATAAAAATCTTAAAAAAAAAAGAAAAAGTAATGAAGTACTGATACATGCTATAAATTGGACAGACCTTAAAAACATTATGCTAAGCAAAAGTAGATAGACATAAAAGGTCACATATTGTATGATTCCATTTATATGAAAAGTCCAGAATAGGCAAATCCATAGAGACAGGAAGTGGATTAATGGTCACCAGAGCTAGGAGAAAGGGGATATGGGGAGTGGCTGTTTAACGGGTACGGGTTTCCTTTGGGTGATGGAAACGGTT
>NC_138377.1:73570577-73607790 GCF_054177405.1 Leptonychotes weddellii | reverse complement strand
TTGCTGGATCGTATGGTAGCTCTATTTTCAACTTTTTGAGGAACCTCCATACAGTTTTCCAGAGTGGCTGCACCAGCTTGCATTCCCACCAACAGTGTAGGAGGGTTCCCCTTTCTCCGCATCCCCGCCAACATCTGTCGGGAAACGTTTTGAAACTAGTTAAGAGGTGATGCTTGCACAACCTTGTGAATGTATTAAATGTCACTAAACTGTGTATCTTAAGATGGTTAATTGTACATTATGTGAATTTTACCTCAATTAAAAAAAAAAAAAGTAAGAAAACCAGACACACAAGGTGTTAGAAAAAGGGATATATTTACAAACCAACAAGTTCCCTAACTCTAGCTAGAGGGGGAGGAAAGAAGGAGGTAGCAAGTATAAGGAGATCCTTTAAGACCCCAACCTCAAGCCTGTAGAAACCCTGAGTATCAGCCCATGAGGTCAACTCCTAAAAACCATGGCGTATTCCTTTTCCAATTCAAGAAGCAACCCCTCCATTGGCCACAGCCCTCAGTCTTCTTGCCAGTCATCCTGTGCCCAGGCAGGCATGGGTGAAAAGTACTCAAACCCTGGCCCTTTATAGCGCAGAGCATGCAGGAACATCACAAGGTCCTGGGGCAAGGGGTCCTGTCGCACCAGCCGGCACTCTGCACAGAGAGGGTCTATCTCTTGATTTACAACATCTGTTTCAGCTGCCTTCTCTGGTGCCAAGGCCATTGTGTCCAGATTCTGAGGAGCTGCCTCAACTGCTCCATCCATCTTCTGGGCAGATGCAGCGAACTCTTCTAGGTGGTCCTTGCCCAGCTCTGAGGAGGGAGCTGTAGAGTCTATGAGTCCTGGGGACAGATCACCCTCACAGAGATCTAGTACATCCAGGCTCTGTTTGGCCTGGTGCTCTGCCACAAGGTCCCGAAGCAGTTCCTCATCTGTCTTGGCAATGTGGCCACCCCGGCCCCGGGAGGGGCCCCACGCAACTGAGTTGTAGATGGGGTCATTGAGGATGGGGTGGCCCAGGAACTGGAGGTGGACTCGAATCTGGTGAGTGCGGCCTGTGAGTGGCCGGCACCGCAGCACACTGGAGTGGCCATTGTAGCTCAGTCTCTGGAACAATGTCTCACAGGGCTTGCCCCGAGCATCTATGCGGCATACCCCTACCTTGTAAGATACCACCAAGATGGGCTCCTTGCAGATCACTTCCTCAGTGGGGAACTCCCCCTCCACCCGGCACACGTACTCCTTCTCCAGCTACATAGAGGAGGGAAGAGGGAGAAAGTCAGCACAAAGCCTAAACTCATGAAGTTCAGACCCAATACAGTGATGAGAAATGTATCAGTGTCAGACAGAAGAGGATTCAAACTCCAGTTCCACCATTTGCCAGCTGCATGATTCTGGGTACAATACTTAGTCCCTTTAAATCCCATTAACTTGTCTAGAAAATGTTAAGATTAGAAAAGCATTTGCCTCACAGGACTGTTATAAGGATTCAGTTAGACTCTAATGTACCTGGTACTGAGCCTGGTACACAGTAAACACTAAATGTATCACAATCAGATCCAGAGTTACAAGTCTCAAGACCACAGTCACTACCATTTAACTCTTCTACCCAAGCCTCTTCCGACTTCATCCAGAATCTTTTTACCAAGTAGGCTCTCCCCACAATCTTAAAAACCTCAGTCATAAAAAAACAAACAAAACCAAAAAACACCTCAGTAAGCTTGTCAGCACTCTAAAACTTCAAAACAGCAAACTACCAAGAGAGGCAGTGTATATGCCATCTCTAAAGATCTTTTGAAACATAAGAGATAATAGCCTGTTTTCCACATTTTCAGTGTTGACCTTCCTGAGGATAGGAAGCTTGGTCAGATAACATGAAGGACCACTTCAAAAGAACTCAGTGACACACTTTTGATACAGAGCACTCGTGAGCCCAGGAAGTGGCATGCAGGAGACAAAAGCCCAGCTCACCTGCCGGTCCCGAACCTGCTCATGAATTCTCTCTGAGACAGCTGCTGTCTTGGCAAACATGAGGACCCCTGAGGTAAGGCGGTCAAGCCGATGCAATGGGTGTAGCTCCTTGAGTTGGTGCTCCTTGCCCAGGATGAAGATGACAGTGTTGTGTCGGAAGCGGCCACAAGGGTGGACAGGAATGGAAGAAGGCTTGTCTACAACCACCACATCCTCATTCTCAGCTAGCAGGCGGACAGGCTCTGCTGTGACTGGTGGCTCATGCCTGTGCACTCTGTTCCTCAAGAAGTCATTGTCCTGCAAATGACACAGGCAAGTCATCAGACCAGAGCTGAGCAACATGTAATCAACTTCACACAGCTTCCTGTTCCTTACTGACAGAATGGTCACACTACATCCTTAAGCAGAAAATACAGCGTGCATAGTGTATTCATTTTATAAAAATACAGACACACGGGGCGCCTGGGTGGCTCAGTTGGTTAGGCGACTGCCTTCGGCTCAGGTCATGATCCTGGAGTCCCGGGATCGAGTCCCGCATCGGGCTCCCTGCTCGGCAGGGAGTCTGCTTCTCCCTCTGACCCTCCTCCCCCTCATGCTCTCTGTCTCTCATTCTCTCTGTCTCAAATAAATAAATAAAAATCTTTAAAAAAAAAAAAATACAGACACACAGGCAGGGAGCAGGCATTGAAAAAGTACTAGAAGGATATACACAAAAATGTTTTGGTGATATTTCTGGGTGGTGCGATTATGAATGTTTTTTGGTTTTGTTTATTTGTATTTTCTCTACAAGAAAGTTATATTTAAAAGGTAAAGTCTTCTGGGACGCCTGGGTGGCTCAGCTGGTTGAACGTCCAGCTCTTGATTTCTGCCGGGGTCATGATTTCAGGGTGGTGGGATCGAGCCCCACCTTGGGTAGGGAGTCTACTTGGGATTCTCTCCCTCTCCCTCAGCCCCTCCATCTGCTCTGTCTCTCTAAACAAACAAACAAATATCTTTAAAAAAATAAAAATAAAGAAAAAGTAAAGTTTTCTAAAATGGAGAGGGGGGGAAAGCTCCATAAAATCATCCCTTATTGTGACTTTGAACAAATAACACCAAGCTGTAAGTCCAGATATCTGGTCTCTAGACTTGGATTTGCCACAGGCTCACTGCACGTCACTTAACTTCTCTGGGTCTCAGTTTCCTCATCTGTAAAATGTGAGGATTAGGCCAGACCTGTACTTCTCAAAATTGGGATGGGAGAGGGGATTCAAACCACTCATTCCTCAAATGCTGAAATCACCTTGTCTCCCCTCACAACAAAGTGTTACTGACAGCGGAGTCTGGTAACTCTTAGCTGTGATGGAATTTTAAAGGGTCAAAGCACTGGGCTAGACAATTCTAGTTTCTATACCTGACATTTCACAATACTATCATATCAGGATCTATGATAAATAAGTAGTAGTTACAAGAACACAGACTTTGGAGGTGACACTGTTGCAGGTACTTACCTCTCTGAAGTTTACCTTAGTTTTGTTTCCTCACAGGTAAAATGAGGTGGCAATACCTACCCCACAAAGCTGTCGTTAGAATTTGATGTTAAGTACATAAAATGCTTACCTCTGTGCCAGCACACAGTAAGGAGACATAAATGACAAGCTCTATTATTACTATTTGTACAGAGATCTACAACGCAACATAGCGATCAGTGCCAGTGCCGCGAGACAGGGCACAAAAGGAGCTTTAAGAATTCCAACTTCTGTCCCCTGCAAACAAGGAAGCCGCCTGGAAGGAGGGGATATACGGGTTGAGTTTTGAAGCAGAGACTACTTTTGCGGAGATGGGATAAGAGGAGTGGGCTACAAGAGTGTTCCAAGTGAAAGCGAAAACGCTTCAGAATTACCTCGATTTTACTCCAGTACCTACGCCCTATTAACTCTGAAAAGACCCCTGCCCCCTTTCCTCGCCCGCTTCCTGCCGGCCCCATCAGGACTCCACCTTGAGCACAATGCTGAGGTCCTGTACCGGCTCCTCGTTGAGATGCAGGCGCCCCGCCCGGACTGCGGCCTCATAGTAGGCCAGGGGCTGGGCTCGGAATTCGGTGCTGAAGACGTGCAGCAAGCTGTGGCCCACCCAGCGGCCTTTGCAGTAGGTTCGAAAGTCAAAGTAATAAGGCCGCACTTTGCGCAGGCCGCCTTCGAAGTAATAGCTGGTCTCTGCAAAATGCTCATCGCCGAAGCTCACCCCTGCCCGCCGCTTCTTCGGGGGTGGCACGACGCGCTCCCTGATGGCGTCCCGTCGCTTTTTACGCTTGCCTGGGCCCGAAGCTGCAACCGGGGCCTTCTCCTCGCTCAGTGGAGTCTGCTTCCCGACCTCCCGGGCCGGCTCCACTCCCGGGCCTACAGGTTCCGGGCTCCCGGAGGTCCGCTCACCCCTCGCGTCGCCGCATGCGTCTCCGTTTTGTTGAACCGCAGCCCTCAGCCCGGTCGCTGCCTCGGCCCCAGTCGAGAATGTTTCCGCCATCGGACCCCAGCAACTACCCCAAATCCTGGCAGCGCTCAGGCGCCGGAGGTTGAGGCACCCTTGCAGACGAACTGGAAGCCACCGGTGGCCGCCCAGCCACATGACAACTCGGCCCCAGATCATGGGTCGCGATGTGAGGACGTCACCGGGCACCAGCCAATCAGCGAGGCCCAGCGTCGAGGCGGGGACTGAGAAGAGAAGGAGTGAAGGAGGGAGTTGAACGTGTTGAGTTGCCAGTTGAGAGTCAGTGAGTGAGAGTGAATATGGGAGTGAGTTCAGTGGAGAGGCTGTGAGAATGACTCATCAAAAGTGTAGATTCCATGTAGATACGCTCAAAGTCCCTTGGGTCTGGAAAAACGAAAGGAGCCTTATTCAAAACAAATCAGAATGAGGATTGCTGAACTCTGACTATACTAAGAAGCGCTGTGTTGTACACTTTAAAGGGTGAATATTATAGTATGTGACTTATAACTCAATAAAGCTGTTAATATATGTATCTAAACACGCACACCCCAGAAGCAATGTCTTCACACCTATCCTATCCTTCCTGAGAAGGATTAGAACTCCCATTTGCCTTTCATATGCTCCTGTCCTGTTAAAAGGGCAAGTGGAGCAGAAGATGTATTTGTCAGCGTTCTTAAATGCAAAATACGAACCAACTCTGGTTAAGTTCATCAGAGAGGCAATTACTGAAAGGATATTAGTGCCTCATAGAATACAGAGAGCTGGAGAACAGGCTCAGAAACAGAGCCAAATCAAGAGAAGACAAGGCCTCTGAGAACCAGCTACATGACAAAAGGGTGAATTGTATGGAATGTGAATTCGATTTCAATAAAGTTTTTTTTTTAAAGAATGTTTTTCCTAATGTGTCTGAAGCACAGACAAGGAATGAGATGTTGGAACATTCTAGAGAGGAAGTCCTTGTGGGATTGTATAAAGTCTTGCTACTCAAAATGCAATCTCTGGATTAGTAACATGGGAAACACCTGGCAACTTGTTGGAACTGCAGAATCTTGTTCCTTCTTCCCTCCTGACCTACTGAATGAGAATCTGTATTTCAACAATATCTTCAGATGGTATGTCTGTATATTAACATTTGAGAAGCGCTGGTATAGACCATGTAGAGCAGACATTTGTCATATTTTTTGGATATCCAGCATCTTCTTAACCCTCTTCTTTTGTGTGAGGAATTTCCCACATTATAAGATGTGGAAACCAGAAACCGGCCTTCCCAGATTCCCTTGTAGCATGGGCATTTATCACGTGGGCTCCATTGATCAGTCAGGGCCTTTTTTTTTTTTTTTTTAACATTGATTTTATTTATTTGACAGAGAGAGAACACAAACAGGGGGAGTGGGAGAGGAAGAAGCAGGCCTCCTGCTCAGCAGGGAGCCCAATGCGGGGCTCGATCCCAGGACCCTGGGATCATCACCTGAACCGAAGGCAGAAGCTTAACGACTGAGCCACCCAGGCGCCCCCAGTCAGGGCCTTCAGTTCAGAGGCACACAGCAGAGGAAGCAGGCACAGTGTAGAACCCATGAGTGTTCTATTGGAATGAGGTTAAATGCTAAACTCTCTCTCAAAAAAAAAAAGATAGCATTGGAAACATCTGATTTGGAGGGCTAACAGTAGGGGAGATTCTTGCGTCCAGTGGTCAGTCAGCAATGCCGGCTGCAGTATCTATGTTCAAAGGCATTGGAGTATTCCCTGAGTAGTCCCTCGGTGAGGTTTAGACACTGTTCCTGGCTGTATGGACCCCAAACATGACTCTCTGGCCCATCTTAAGATTCTGTGAACTACTTAGTATGCTTTAATCCTGTGCTGTACAATGGAGTAACCATTAGTCACATATGGCTATTTAAATTTAAATTAAGTAAAATGAAAGAAAAATTAAAATTCAGTTCTTCAGCTGCACAAACTGCATTTCAAGTGCTCAATAGCCACATGAAACTACTGGCTACCTTATTGGACAGCTCAGATACAGAAAATTTCTATCACCACAGAAAGTTCTATTGGACAGAGCAGCTGTAATCAATTTCTTTTACTGCTTAAACTGGTTAAATGAATTCTACTGTTTGAACTAAGAACTCCAACTAACTTACTATGATAAGGATTTAAGTCTTTATGGTAAGAGCAATGGGAAATCATCAGAATTTTTCGTGTGTCTGTGAGGTGTGTGACATGATCTGATCTCTATTTCCAAAAGATCACCTCTGTTATAACATGAAGAAGGAACTGAAGAGGGAATCACAAGCTCTAGCTCCAGTTCAGTGTGGTTTGACCATGTGAGTTCTAATTCAAATATTCACATACCAAACAAATTTTGAACATTTGCCAGGCATCATTTGGCTCTGGAGATACAGAGGTACAAAAGACATAGTTCCTGATCGCAGTGAAGACCTATGCTGGTTAAGCATACAAATAAAAAACGTATTTGTGCTAGGTTACACTGTGGTTAATGCAGAGTCTGAGATAGAGGGATGCGACTACCCTCACGTGGCTTCCCCATATGACCAGTGCTTGGGGAGTGGGAGATCACATGGCTTTGCAAGTCCAGGATCTGGTTTCAATTTATTCAGCACACACGCTAATTAAACTTAGAGGACATCGGTGAATCTGTAAGGGTGCCAATTTGATAATTTACAACTGTAACTTTAAGTCAGAGAATGTATTCCATCTTATACCAGTGACTACTTGTGCCTGTTAAAGACACCCTCATTCTTTTATTTTTTAATTTTATTTATTTGAGAGCGAGAGCAGGAGAGCACAGAGGGAGAGGGAGAGGGAGAGGGAGAAGCAGGCTCCCTGCTGAGCAGAGAGCCGGACATGGGGCTCGATCCCAGGACCCTGAGATCATGACCTGAGCCGAAGGCAGATACTTAACCGACTGAGCCTCCCAGGCACCCACGACACCCTCATCCTTGTTCAAAATATTTGAGAGGCTACATTTGAAATCAAGAGTTTGGTGAGCCGAAAATCAGTTTAAAGGGCATGAGTTGAAAGGTCACGGAGTAGCTTGATGAAGCACCTGCAAACCTATTACAGTGACCCTTTCTATGAATCAGATGCTGCCAGATTCATGTCTCCAGTTTTGATGGCAGTTAGAGGACTCTGGGGAATCTCTCACTCATAGACTTGACCCTCAACCCCCTACTTATTTTCTATGAATAAGCACTGAAAAAATCTTGTCTATTATTTGCTCCTTTGCTTTCTAATCTTCTTGCTTTCCACTTCCTTCTGTTTTCATATGCTCTCTAAGGATGGTTATAAATATGACCAGCAGAGTTCCTCATAGTTCCTTTCTACATGGTGGTAGTTATTACCACCATAGCCACATAGATTGGCTTTGGACACATCTAAAGGCTATAGCCTCAGTCAAGTTATGTCTACTGATGGTTGGCTGATGTCTTTGGTCACATGTTTCTTTGGGAGAGAGTAACTGGCTCTGGAAATTGGGGGTGAAGAGTGGGGAAGGGTTTCATTGTAGGGAAATGATAAGCCCTGAAAGATATCAAAAGTCATCATCATCATCTTCTTCTATTTTTTTTTTTTAAAGTAGGCTCTATGCCCAGCATGGAGCCCAACACAGGGCTCAAACTCACAACTCTGAGATCAAGATCTGAGCTGAGATCAAGAGTTATATGCTTAGGGGTGCCTAGGTGGCTCAGTCGTTAAGCATCTGCCTTCGGCTCCGGTTGTGATCCCAGGGTCTTGGGATCGAGCTCGGCATCAGGCTCCCTGCTCAGAGGGAAGCCTGCTTCTTCTCCCACTCCCCCTGTTTGTATTCCCTCTCTCGCTGTCTCTCTCTCTGTCAAATAAATAAATAAAATCTTAAAAAAAGGGCGCCTGGGTGGCTCAGTTGGTTAAGTGACTGCCTTCGGCTCAGGTCATGATCCTGGAGTCCCGGGATCGAGTCCGGCATCGGGCTCCCTGCTCGGCAGGGAGTCTGCTTCTCCCTCTGACCCTCCTCCCTCTCATGCTCTCTGTCTCTCATTCTCTCTGTCTCAAATAAATAAATAAAATCTTTGAGAGAAAAGAAGAAAAAAAAATCTTAAAAAAAAAAAGTTATATGCTTAACTGACAGGGCCACCCAGGCGCCCCAAAGGTCATCTCCTTTAAAAAAAAATGTGACACATTCCCTTACCACTCTCTCCTTCAGGTACACTGGCCACACTTCTGTCATATCTTCTATAACTCTTTGCTGTTATTTGTAAATTTGTCTGCCCCTATGGCGCACACCCTTCTACGTTTAGCTGTAAAGACCTCTGGGACCCATACCTACTCTTACCGGTCTTGAATTCCGGTTTAATACAACTCCTAGAACACAACAGGAGGAGCTGGGTGTCTACTGACTAAATGAGTAAGAGAAAGCCTCACAACCTGGCTAATGCGACCTGGGTCTCCTGTAAGAGTAAGGAAAGTAGTCTCCTTCGCCATCCGAGCAGCCAGAGTGCTCTAATTTGGGTAGCAAATGGGTGAAATTTTCGGGGACAAAACACCAACCCAGAGGACTGCCCAGGAGGTGAATTTGCTCAGGGAACCGGGAAAACTCAAAGGCCTTGGCAACTGGGCTACCCTCTCCGAGAAGAGGATGGGAGGAGGACGCTGTCCCCGCGCCGGGTACGCTCAGATGCTAGTGGAATCTACCTGTCCCTAGAGAAGGTGGGGGACCAGGGCATGTGACTCCACTGTTTCCCCGCGACAAGTCCCACCTACCTCTTTCTCGCACTCCGTTCCTCACTTCCTTACCCGGCCGGGCTCCTGTCAACCAATCC
Source organism: Leptonychotes weddellii (assembly GCF_054177405.1). Classification (NCBI taxonomy): domain Eukaryota; kingdom Metazoa; phylum Chordata; class Mammalia; order Carnivora; family Phocidae; genus Leptonychotes; species Leptonychotes weddellii. Next base: position 73,598,548 of record NC_138377.1, on the reverse strand, counting down.
ACGCACAGAACATCGCCAGGTTGGGCGGTGGTTGGAGGACTCCCGGGATCCGTCACGCGGAGACTCCGCCCCCTACTTCTTCCCAGCCTTCAGCGACGGAACTGAGCCGAGCGTTTGTGAGCTGCTGGGCAGGCGGTTGCGGTAGGTGAAGAGGGGCAGGGGCGCCCAGCGTTTTAGGGCCCCGATCCCATCCCGGGATACCAGAGAGGGGCCTCATGGTCTGACTCATCCCGCCCAGCCCGTCCTTGAGGCGAAAATGACTGAGGCCCGGGTCTGGACACCAGGGTTCCCTGCGCTGTTCTGGACTTCCTAGGGAGGTGGGGGGTGAGGCCCGGGGCTTCGGTACGAGCAAAGTTTTGGTTTGGTGGGCTCAAACGACTTGGGGATGGGGGTGGAGATTCACTGTGGACCCTGGCATCAGTTCATCCAAGGCCGCTGTGACATACCTTATGGGCGCCTACTTTGGCTGGGCTGTCACTCCTGGGATTATTCACACTTTAGCCCGGCCAGCCTTCCTAATCCAAAAGGTCCCTCCTGGAAGAAGGTGTCAACCCAGTCCGTAAGACTAGATAGTTATGAAGGCCCCTGGCAGTGTGGAATTGGATAAGAACATGGATTTTGGAGTGGCACAGGTCTGGTTTCCAGTCAAGGAGTCACTATATATCAGCAAGATACCCTTGACTAGTTACCCTTCTGATCCTCAGTTCCTTCCTCTGTAAACTGATGGAAATGTCTCTTCCAGTGTTTCTATTAAAATAAGAACTTATAAGAATAAGGTATATAGCCCAGCTTCTACATGTAATGAGCACATGGGGCTTTGCATATGGCATTACTTTCTCACAGTTTTCACCAAGAAGCATTTTTATTATCCTCATGCATTTGGAACTCTGCAAGGCCTGTAGTCTGTGTGCTTTTGAAAACATAATTTAATTGGCTTAGGACAGAGTGGTTGCATTTTGGAGATCTCTGGAGAAAAGTGCAGAATGGTTGTCTCCACTGGGAATGTCTTAGAAATGTGTGTGTGTGTGTGTGTGTTACAACATATATAACACAAATTGGCCATTTTAACCATTTTTAGATGTGCAGTTCAGTGACACATATGATTGTGCAACCATCACAATCATCCCTCTCTAGAACTTCCCAAACTGAAACTCCATCCATTAAAAAGTAACTCCCATTCCTTCCTCTGCCAAACCCCTGGCAACCACCATTCTGTTTTATGACTCTATGAATTTGACTGCAGTAGGTACTTCATATAAGTGGAATCATTCAATATTTGTCCTTTTGTGTCTGGCTTATAGACATTTCATTTTTTAAAAAGAAATTTTGTTATGAAAACAACTTGAGTGCAGAGCCAGCAGAGGGATCCAATTACCCTTTTGTCATTTTTATATCTGTAACAGGAATCTAATAAAAGACACTTTAAGTTTAGAGAAACTTCTTAAAAGCCTGTTACCTTCCTTCATTGGATAAATATCCGAGTCCTGCATACTTATCCTATATCCTTAAAGCCAGTCCTTACATCTCTGTTTTTCAGCTCAGATTCCAAATGAAAATGTTTGAGAGCATTGACTCAACAACCACAAGACCTGGCCCTGATCTTTGGGCTGAAATCTGCTCCTGTCTACCAAATCCTGACCAGGAAGATGGTGCCAACAATGCCTTCTCAGACTCCTTTATGGATTCTTACCCTGCGGGCACAGGCCAGAGGGAGACCCCAGAGTTTGCTGTTCAGCCAGCTACAAAGCCTTGGGCTCCCTTGCAGGATTCAGAAGTGTATTTAGCATCCCTAGGTAAGTTAGATGGCTTTTTTTCTTTTTTTTTTGATTCAGAAGCTGGTGGTTTTAAGGAAGCATGTTGAAGTTCTGTTTCATCACCTGGTTTCTATTCTTTTCTTTTCTTTTTTTTTTTAAGATTTTTTATTTATTTATTTGACAGAGCGAGAGAGCACAAGAGCAGCAGACAGAGGGAGAGGGAGAAGAAGGCTCCCTGCTGAGCAGAGAGCCCGCTGTAGGGGACGCGGGGCTTGGCTTGATCCCAGGACCCTGGGATAATGACCTGAGCCGAAGGCAGATGCTTAACCAACTGAGCCACCCAGGCGCCCCTCTATTCTTAATTATTGTTTTTTGTCCTCACCACATGTATTTGTTAGGTGTAATTCCAGGGGAGGGTGTTTCAGGTTGGTTGTTTGGAAGGAGCACCCTTTTCCTTTTTTTTTTTTTTTTAAGATTTTATTTTTTAAGTAATCTCTACACCCAATGTGGGACTTGAGCCCCGAGATCAAGAGTTGCATGCTCTACTGACTGAGCTAGCCAGGCACCCCAGGAGCACCCTTTTCCTTTTTTTTTTTTAAATTTTTTTATTGTTATGTTAATAACCATACATTACATCATTAGTTTTTGATGTAGTGTACTTTTCCTTGTATATCCCTTAAAACAGTCTTTGTTACCTCCTGCCTGTGTTTCGTCTGAATTCTGCTTCATTTCTTGGCATTCTGTAGATCCCTCTTGCCTACTATTGGTGGTCCATATATTCAGATAACTCAAAAGTGTCAGACATTTTGCCATCTTGAAAGAAAAGGTCAAGACCCCAGAGCTGCACATAGATTTCTGGTGAAACTATTGTATTGAAAAACTACTGTACTGGGGCACCTCGGTGGCTCAGTCGTTAAGCGTCTGCCTTCGGCTCAGGTCATGATCCCAGGGTCCTGGGATCTAGTCCTGCATCGGGCTTCCTGCTCAGCAGGGAGTCTGCTCCCTCTGACCCTCCCCCCTCTCATGTGTGTGCGCTCTCTTTCTCTCTCATTCTCTCTCTCTCTCTCAAATAAATAAATAAAATCTTCAAAAAAAAAAAAAGAAATGAAAACAGGATTGCAAATCATAAAGTTTCAATTGGGTCTGGGCTTGATATTTACCCTCCCCCTCCAAAAGGCCATCATTTACCCATTTATTATTGTTGAAGGCAAGACTACATTAAAGCAGAAGGCAAATGGTGATCCCCTTCCTTCTGTTCTTCAGTTGTTCCACAATTACACTTAAAATGCAAAGAAGAGTAATTAAATATCTATCATCAGGAAGCCATGTGGACCACTCTCATTGGGATTACAAGATGTTTGTTTTTATTAGGTTCCAACATCCAGGCCACAAGCTGAGTAACTTTAAAAAATGTTGGGAGATTGCTTTTCTTTAATCAAGATTTTAATCACAGATAGAGATCTTAAAGGTCTCTTATTATTGAGTTCTCATCCAGTCAATTTTAGTGTCTAATGAACCATTGGATCTTTCATCATTTTCTCTAATTCTTTCTCATGAGATTTGGAAACTACTTCATGTCACTGTAGCAGAAAGAAAAACCATTTACTCCTCAGAGAGACTATTTTCAAGGAGTTGACACATGTCAAGCCAGGGAAAACAAGTAATGCCTTCGAGAGATACCTGCTGGCTTCTGTAATTTCAAAGAAAACGTGCCGTTGATTTATTTATGAGCCTATGGCTTTTTTCCTTTCTGGGGTTAAACATGTATTTGATACAATACAGAATTAAGACATGGTGAAGGAAAAAGAAAAATGTACATTTCCCTTTACCTGTCCTTAAAAAAAATGGACTCTTGGGCACCTGGGTGACTCAGTCGGTTAAGCATCTGCCTTCGGCTCAGGTCATGATCCCAGAGTCCTGGGATCGAGTCCCACATCGGGGTCTCTGCTTAGCAAGGAGCCTGCTTCTCCCTCTCCCTCTCTCTCAAATAAATAAATAAATAAATAAAATCTTTTAAAAAAGGGGGCTCTTTTGCAGGGAGTGTGGATGTACTCATTAGTGAGAGAATTTTTAAGTTGTCACCTTGGCTTTTTTTTTTTTTTTTTAAGATTTTATTTATTTATTTGACAGAGAGAGACACAGCGAGAGAGGGAACATAAGCAGGGGAGGTGGGAGAGGGAGAAGCAGGCTTCCCGCCGAGCAGGGAGCCCGATGCGGGGCTCGATCCCAGGACCCTGGGATCATGACCTGAGCCGAAGGCAGACGCTTAACAACTGAGCCACCCAGGCGCCCCGTCACCTTGGCATTTTATTTATTTTATTTTTTAAAAAAGATTTTATTTATTCATTTGAGAGATGGAGAGACAGAGAGAGCACAAGTAAGTGGAGAGGCAGAGGGAGAGGGAGAAGCAGACTCCCTGCTGACCTGCGAGCCTGACTTGGGGCTCTATCCCAGGACCTGGAGATCACGACCTGAGTTGAAAGCAGACGCTTAACCATCTGAGCCACCCAGATGCCCCTGTCACCTTGCATTTTAGATTTAGTTTCATTTCATACTCACTTTCCTTGTTAAGTTGCTTCTCCTCTTCTCTTTAGAAAAGAAGCTAAGAAGAATCAAAGGTTTAAATCAGGAAGTGACTTCCAAGGACATGCTTCGAACCTTGGCCCAAGCCAAGAAGGAGTGCTGGGATCGGTTCCTCCAGGAGAAGTTAGCATCAGAGTTCTTTGTGGATGGACTTGATTCTGATGAGAGGTAACTGGTTCTCAGTCCAGTTCCAGGTGACAGTATTTCACTGGAAGCATCTCTCTTTCTCTAAAGAATTCAGGGAGAGTGACATTTGAGTCCAGATATTGGTTGATATCAACATCAGCTTTTCTGAGCTCTATTTGCTCTTGGTCTAGTAGCAGATGTTGATAATTACTATTTTTGCAAAAAAGCAAATACCCTACCTACATCTTGATCACAGATTGAACAGAATTAATGAGAAAGCACTGTCTTCATTTCTAAGTATACAATGCGCTTGAGAAGGTAGTAACCAATCAGCAACTGGAACTGTGTCTTACCTATGACTCGCCATTGCCTTAGAGAGTTCCTGTCATATTGTAGGCATTCAAATTTGTATGGACTAAATGAATGAATTTCTTAAGCATCTACTGTGTGAAGGCACTGCCCATGATGTTATGGGGCTGAGGGTGCTGGGGTGGAGGGGAGATGTTAGGAAATTTTAGGATCCCTCCTTTTTTTGGTCCCCACAACTATTTGGGGAGAGATGACAAATATACATAAAGACATATCTAACAAAATAAGGCAGCATAAGGAAAGAGCCAGGTGAGTGGAAGTGACAGAACATGCTTTGGGAGTTGAGAGACCATTGAGTTCCCTGTGGGCTCTGGTGTTTGTGCCAGAGAAGAAGGCAGGACTCGAACAGTATCTGCAGGTGGGCCGGATGCAGAGAGGAGGACATTCTGCAAAGAGCGGAATGGTGCTCGACACCCGTCACCCGGGAAAGAGGCTCTGCCACTTCCTGGTTGTATGTTCTTGAGGAAGTATCCTGGGTGTGCCTCAGTTTCCTGCTCTGTAAAGCAGGAATAGTAGCTCTTCCCTCACCGGGTTGTTTTGAGGGTTAAAGGAGTTACTATGTGTCGAGTGCTTAGAACAGACCTGGCACCTGGTAAGTACTAGGTAAGTGTTAGCTATGAGTGTTAGTCCTAACAGAATTTTAAAGTTCAGTAAGAAATTATTCAAAATAAAGTAAAAACCTGAATTTTAACAATAGGTCTTAGGGAAACATCACCTAAGTTTGCAACATATCATTAACATTGATTTTAAGAGTCCCATGATGTCAGATGAAGATATGGTTGCTGAAATCAGGGACAGTAGGTGAATAAAACTTGATAGTTACATTTTACTTTTCAATATGCAAAGGATTTTCACTTACATTATCTTAAATATTGTATCAGCATGCCCCCAGATTCTTCAGAAATCAGTGTGGCATCTAAAGTCAGGGCAACTACCTATCTTCTGAGGGTTCAGAAAATAATACACATTTTGCTCTTATCTGTCTCTAAAGACTCAACCCAGTTGAGCCTTAAACTGCCCCAAACACAAGAGACTTGAAGATGCACACATTCCCAACCCACCAATAATTTGGTATTCTATTCTCTCTCCCCTTGAATGTTTGCCTCCTTTCCAATTCTGAGAAGAAAAGACAAAATTTTCTCCTGCATTCTGTTCAAGTAGGAATTCTTTTTCTTTTAAAGTCGAATCAGCACCAAGGCCCGAGTTAATGTTTCTGTATGTTTCTCCATACTTACAGTGATGTGATGTTCCCTTTTCTATAGAAGCAACTGAGATAATTCTGTGAAGAGTGTGGTAGATGAAGATGAAATGCTCCTGGGGTACCGTAGGCCCCTGAGCTGTGGACACCTGTTCCCCTGAGCTGCCATCTGTGGGAACGCTTCTTTCTATCAGTGTTAAAACATGCGCCCCAGAAACAGTAGATAGGCATTTATTTGCAGACTTCAAAGTTTCTGTTTTAAACAGAGGCCATCTTGTAGTGGAATTGTGTGGTTCTTCAGGTATGTGAAGGCCAGGTAGGTGACCCTTCTCATGGCATGCCTTTGGCAGAGGAGTAATAGGCTGAGAAATCCTACTGTCTACAACACGATTCCCCCATTTTAGGTGTCTAAAATCTGCTGGTGATGTCTTGACTTCTTGGCTTAAGACTTTGGGCTATTGAAGAGCATAGAATAAGGCTTACGGTATTTGTCATCATTTATAGTTTACTATGAATAGCTCATAAGCATTAGAGTGGAGGGTCTTGGGTACTTAAGGAAGGTGGGAGGGGACACTTTCCCTCCCCAACCCCCCCGGAACAGATCCAAACCCAAAAAGAGCCCTCTGGCACAGTGCCTGTTTCTTTGTGGGAGAAATTTGCTGCGCAGATGTTTCCATCTTGGGGACTTGCTATAGGATGAAGTAAACAAACAAACAAAAAAACCCCACAAAAATGGTGCTTAGTGTAACTAAGTGCTGTAAGTATAATCGAGTCTCAGACTGCCTCGGGTATAGGAGATTTCAAGATGCTCACTAATAATTTGGCGTTTATTTGAATGTTTCCTCCCTTGGACAATTTCCTCTCTGGTTTTGAGGAAAAAAAAAAAGACAGGACTGAGGCATAAGCTCTTCAGCTACTCTCACCAAGCCTTTAGAGGCTGTGCATGGAAGGGGGCCTGGTGCTGCTTATAGCCAAAGTGCCCACTAGGGGGTAAATTATGCCGCTGAGCTGCCAGGATGCACAGCTGTCAGAGGACTATCGTCATTCTCCCCGTTAGCAGTGAAAAACAATTGTAGGAAGAAATTGGTGGTGGGCGGGAAGGCAGCATTTGAGTAACTGAGATAATCATTAAGTAATTAATCAGCTGGGTCTGATGTAGCCACCCTTTCCCCCTGCTCTCTCCTAGCACCTTGGAACATTTCAAGAGGTGGCTCCAGCCAGATAAAGTAGCCATCAGTACAGAGGAGGTCCAGTATCTGATTCCTCCAGAGTCCCAGGTTGAGAAGCCAGCAGCCGGGGACAAGCCAGAGGCAGCGGAACAATAAATTACACACACACACACACACACACACGCTGAGCAGCTGTCTTGGATCTAGAGGGAACAGCGGAGAGCTCGGCGGAGCAGCAAGGAAAAATCCAGGGAGGGGGGAAGCCCACCCTCCCACTCAACAAAGCAAACAGCTGTGGGCCCCCGAGGACTTGCTTGGGGCTGCCGTGTGTGACTGTCTTGGATAAACTGACTGACCCAGTGCATGATGGATCAAGATACTGCTTTCCTCTGTGTCTCACAGCTTGCCTGAGCTCTGTTGCGGCAGGTGAGGAGTCCACTAAGAATCTAGTGAAGCAGCAAGTATGAAAGTATTTGGAGAAACTGATACCCTTGGGTTTAATATATAAGTGAGCCATATTTTTTCTTGCCTCTTCTGGATGTTCCTGCCTGCGTTCCCAGAATTCCCTTGGTTAATTGTCAGGGGTGAGTGGGGCCAAGGAGAATCAAGTCGGCCTCCTTGGATCCACAGCCCATGTGGGGCTTCTCTAAGTTTGTAATAAATGTAGGGATGTTAGGAAAAGAGGCCATGCTTTTCCTTTGGTTTGTTCCTTGTGGAGAAAATGGACCAAAGTATGAAAACTTGGGTGTTTGTGTGTAGATGTATATTTTTGATTTCATGCATGGTTCTCCCCTAACTTCCTCTTGCACTTAAAATGGGCCAGGCTTCAAATTAGACTTGTAAATATGGTGTCGGTATTTGACACCACCCCTGAATAGTTCCAAGCTCGCTTGTGGCAGCTTTCCTGGCCGTTCTTATTCAGTCTGTGTTGTCCATATAAAACTTTTCACATCAGAAGAGCTGTGTGTGTGGTGCTATTGACCTGCTCCCCACCCCATCCGCCCCCCAGAGAGGTGCTTCCAGGCAGTGGGGAGGTAAAGACAAGTGCGTGACAATGCAGGAGAGTTGATAACCTTTGCCAGCCTTCTATTTTTAACATGTACCCTCTGACAAGCCAGACCTCGGTGGTCTGAGGGTAGGATTCTGTGGCTGTGGTGCCATGGAACTTCTTCCTGGGTAATAGGTTTCAAGTCCCTAATGATGAGCAGGGTGACCCTAAAAATCTGCAGAGAACATGTGCTCCCATCTAAATCAAGTATTTGCCTTGTCTGAAAGAATGGGAATCAACCAGGTAATTCCATATACTTGCTGAATCATACAAATTTGGGGAGAGGGGGAACTTCCAGGCATATTTTCCTTTTTTAAATTGATTAATGGTCTTAGCTTTGTAATAGTAGGATACCTTTGACATAGAGAGTGACCCTCTGTGTTCCCCGGACACTTTGAAGAAGCCAGACACTGACAATCATCTGGCCCTGGACTGAGCTTGCAAGTTGCCATCCCTGCCTGGGGTTCAGGTGCTAGACCACACTCTTCCTACAGGGCCATCTGATGGCTTTCAGGTGGATGGATAGACTTTTTTTTTTTTTTAAAGACTGAGTTTTCTTCTCCCTGCATGATAAACAAAAATTATTCTTCCTCAGTAACAATTTAAGAAAAAAAGTGGTAAGGTCCCAAAACACTCTGCTTAAAGAGCAGTTAGAGAATCTAACTGTCCAATCTCTCATTGGACAGTTAGAGAATCTATCCATACCAGAAGATAGTGTTTCTGTAATTCAGGCGAGATTCTAGCTTTGCCTTTTCCCTACCTCCCATTTTCTACCTAAGAAACAGAAATTTTAGTGTGAGAAGGTGGCAAATTGCATTAGAGGAACTGAAAAGGAACTTTTGGACTGGAAGGCTTTTAGCCCCTCGTGAAAACCTGGGTGAGGTATGGGATGAAGGTCCCAGATCTTCAGCTACCTGCTCACTTAACTCTTTAGTAGAGACAGATTGCCACAGAAGGGAGTCCAGTGAGTTGCAACTTTGATTTCTGATTGGTTTAGAGATAACAACCTAAGTAATGGCTCTTCTTTTTTTTTTTGGAGTAGGCTCCATCCCCAGCATGGGGGGGCTTGAACTCATGGCCCTGAGATCAAGACCTGAGCTGAAGTCAAGAGTTGGATGCTTAATTGACTGAGCCACCTACGTTCCCCAGTGATGGATCTCAAAAAAAAGTGAAGCACCATTTAGCAAAAACAAATTCGATATTAGCTCCCAAAGCTAACTTATTAATATAGACTTGACTTAGCTATTGAAATGGTATTAATTTGAATCCAAGAGTCTTGGGTGCTATCTTTATCTGTCTTGTGGCTTACTGTGTGATCACAAGTCAAATGACCTCTTTGTGTTCTATTTCCCTTTTAGAAATTTAACTAACCATAGGAAAAACTGTATTGGCCAGAAATGCTGATTTGTTTCCTTTGACCCTGGAAATTCCCAAGGAACTCCAGTTAGCACTTCCTCAAATCAGTAAAATTTGAGTTGAGAGGGCTTTTCTTATTACCCCAAGTGAAACAGAAAGAGCAAATGGAGCAATATTTAATGCTAACTCTTAGAGCCAAGTGAGGACAATTACCAATAGGGCAAAGCAGAAATGACTTGGCATACCCAAAGAAGTCTGGGTTAGAGCCAGGGAGATAAGCTAAGTGACTGGTGACGGCCACTGTTCTCGCACATGGCGCTTGTCACCCAGCGCTTGGTAAGATCAGTGCTGGAATGGCACAGGCTTGCGTCCAGTCCTGTTCCAGAAATAGGCTCTGGATGTAGGCACAGAAAGTAAACAAACATCCCACCAGCTGTTGCCGAGCTGTGTCCTCCCAGGCAGGCCTGCCCACAGGACTATTGCTGGAAGAGGGAGAACGCCCTGGAGCCACTCCCTGGCCCTGCCTTGAAGTGACTCCCCAAGGTTGAGAAAAGCTCCAGCCACATGAAACAGGCAATGTTTTCCTGAAAATTCCAAGCCACCCCAACCAACTTTGGCCCTGCTTGAGTTGTAAGATTCAAGACAGGACACTGCCATAGCACTCTTAGGTTTGTGGGAGAGCTGTTTACTTGAACGCAGAAATGGGTTTAAGGCACAGATTCATTCACCTAGCCAATATTTGTTGAGCCCCTGCACTGTGCATGGTGGTGAATAAAGCAAAACCACATCTTCCCATGTGGAATGATGGAGAGATATGGCCTAGCTAATTAGTGCTGTAATTGCTAGTGTTGCAGAGTCAAGGCATTAGCATAGGGTGCTTTAGAGCATATGGGAAGGAGCTATGAGAGCCCTAGGCCAGTCAGGGTAGGAGGTAGGAGAGAGGCTGTGTTAGGGAAGCTGAGTCCAGAAAAAATGAGTAGCAGTCAGACCGTGAGAATGGAGGGAGAGGAACATGGGGGCATAGCAAATCCCAGAAGAGGAAAACAGCATGTACATAGGCCTAAAGGCAGAAGAAAGTTTGGAGACTGGAAAGTTGTTCAATGTAGTTGGAGTATAAAGGACAAAGGAGGAAGCCTCAAAGGTGAGGTTGGAAATTAATATACAAGGCCAGGTGTGAAGGGCTTTGTGAGCCATGTTAAGGAGCTTGGATTTTATTGTGGGGGCAAGAAGGAGCTAATGGGTCATTTTTTTTTTAGGATTTTATTTATTTATTTGAGGAGTGGGGGGAACAGAGGGAGAGGGACAAGCGCAGAGCCCAGTGCGGGGCTCGATCCCACGACCCTGAAATCATGACCTGAGCCAAAATCAAGAGTGGGATGCTTAACTGACTGAGCCACCCAGGCACCCCACTAATGGGTCATTTTAAGAGGGGCAGTGACAGGATCAGATTTGCATCTAGAAAGATGGTTAGGGCTGCCATGGATACCACATGATTAAACTGATTAGGACAAGCACAAATTCACACTTGGCAATGATATGTCCAAATGAATAATGCAATTAGGTGGCTTGTGGTTTTCCCTTATTTATATTTTCTAGCTTAATTTCTTTGAAGTTATTGTTTCACTATTACAGAACAAATAGAATCATGTTTGGCAGATTGCAAAGATGGACATGTCAATAGATCTCATCCCACCCTTTCATCCTACAGTATGATGGGGACACTCCTATATTGGGATGTTGGGTCAATACTCCCTCCCCTTGAACCTGGGTAGACCTATGTAACTGCCTTGCTAATACAGTACAGCACAAATAGTGTGACTTCTGAGGCAAGATCATAAAAACATTCCACCCGATCCCCCCAGCCCCCCCCAACATGTCCCTTGGTAGTTCTGAGCCAACATGTGAGATGTCTGGCTACCTTGAAGCCACCATACTATAGAAGCGCCACAGGGAGACAGAGGTGCTCCCAGCAGTTTAGCCCCCAGCTGTGTGAGGCTTCCCACCCCAGGCATCAGACATATCAGAGATTCAAATGGTTTCAGGCCCCAGCCTTCAAGCCACCCCAGCTGACACCATGTGGAACAGAGACAAGCTGTCCCTGCAAAGCCCTGAAGATTTATGAACAAAATAAATGTCATGGCTTAAGCCGCTGAGTTTTGGACTCGTTTGTCACGCAATAGATAACTGGCACACCATGACCTGGGTTTCAGATTTTATGGAGGTAATTTCAAGTATTTTATTTTTCAGTCCCTTCTGGTTTCTAATGGTTACAGAACTTGAATACTTATGCTGGGTGCAGTATGGAGAGGAGCAAAATTGGAGGCAGGGACCAGCTGTGAGGTGGTTGCAGTTGCCTAAGAAAGGGAGGACAGTGACTTGAGGACTTCTGTCTCCACTTAGGAGATAGAATATGCTGCAAGAAAACGTCCCTCCCGGGCGCCTGGGTGGCTCAGTTGGTTAAGCGACTGCCTTCGGCTCAGGTCATGATCCTGGAGTCCCGGGATCGAGTCCCGCATCGGGCTCCTTGCTCAGCGAGGAGTCTGCTTCTCCCTCTGACCCTCCCCACCTCATGCTTTCTCTCTCTCTCAAATAAATAAATAAAATCTTTAAAAAAACAAACAAAAAAACGTCCCTCCCACCCTAGAAATGAGAAATAGTCAGATAATCTACAAAATCATAGCTTTTCTTGAGTCCTCAGGAAGCTGAGGTCACACGGCAATGAAAAAAAAAAAACGCCTTTTCAAGGAGAGACACACATGAACAGTTTCAACTTTAACAGAGCATGGAAGAAAGAGGTGGCTGACCTACACGTGAGTAAGAAGAAACCAATGAAAAATTAACAGAAGTGAAAAGGCTACACATGGGCTAGCATATCAGTTTAGAATAGTTGGAGACAGCTCCAGACATGGGAGAGTTGTACTCACAGGTAAGCTTTCTTCCATAGGCCTCCCCTGAGGTTCTGAGGGAAAGTGGGAGCAGGGCAGGAAATGGGAGAGGGCTCTCCTCCTCCGTGTGTGAGCATGCAGACTTGATAAGGCAGCTGCTTGGGGGAGGGCAAAAAGCCTCAGCTGCTTCCACAATCCTCTCCTATAAGCGAAAGCCTTAAGCCACTGGGGAAGGGGCAACAGATCCTTGCTTCAGGGGGAGTGATAAAAGCAAAACTCACCTGCTTCTGGGTGAAGAGTAACAAGCTTTTCGCCCTTCTTTAGCACAGGCAAAGATCCATTGCTTCAGTGAGGAAGAATGGAAGCAAAATCCCTCTATCCCAAAGGGAAAACAGGAAACTATCATGGGCTGAAGATTCAAGCAAGGGTCTGCTCTGCTGGGGGGAGAGGGCAAGAAACTTGGGCCACCCAAAACCAACCACGGATATAAGGCAGAATTTGGCTTTCAGAGGGAGTAGGGAGAAAGCCTCACTCTTGCCCTTGGGGTGTGTCTAAGACTAAAGCTGAACCCGGATAATGGACACACACATCCTCACCCCAACCCCCGCGTGTCCTGCCCCTCCAGGAGCCTAGCACCACAGGGCAAGCAATAGTACTCTACTGCCGGTGGGGGCAGGGATGGCTGAAAAGCTGAGGGCTTTTCTGAGCATGAGCCCAGAAAATCCCTCTGACACCCCAGTCCCCACCCCTAACTCAACTGATTCAACCCCTCAGACCAACAGAAGAGGCACGCCCACTTCCAGCCATAAACATCATTTACCTCAGTCTCTGCTGTTTACACAGGATGGGCATTCAATACAGATTTATGAAACATACAAAAAGGCAAGAAAGAGGAAAAGCCCAATCCATTGTCAAAAGACAAAGAAATCAACAGAACCAGACTCCCAGATGACACAGATTTTGGAAGTACTGGATAGGGACCTTAAAATAATAATGACTAATCTGTTAATGGGTCTAGTGAAAAAGGGTGGGCAACTTGCAGGAACATATGGGGAGTCTCGGCAGAGACATGAAAACTAAAAGTCAGATGGAAATGCTAGAAATAAAAAACTTGGTATCAGAGATGAATTCCTTCAACAAGCTATTCCATAGGCAGGCACAGCTGAGGAAAAAAACCAATGAACTTGAGAAAGGTCAATAGAAATCATCCAAGCTGAAACACAAAGACAAAAAGGAGTAGGAGTAAGAAAAGAAAAAAGAAAACCAAGCTTCTGAGATCTGTGGGAAAATATCAAACAGACTAATATATGCGTCATTTGAGTCCCAGAAAGCGAAGAAGGACCGCATGGGGCAAAGGAAATATTTGAAGAGATGATGGTTACATGAACGAGGACGTGGCACTGAGGGTAGAGAGAGATGGATGTGGGAGGCATGTAGGGGAAGTGCCACTGGAACGTGATATCTGAGTGGAAAGCAGTGTGAGAGAACAGGAAGAGGGAAGCACACGGCACCTGGGTTTGGCACCAGGTAGTGGCGGGTGCTTAGCCAGCCTGGCTTAGCCCTCTGCAGAGCCTGTGCTCCGAGGGTGTGCAACCCTGCCTCCTGCAGGCTAGATTGGAGCGACCGTGGGTGGGCCTCGGCTCCTTGATGCCTCCCCTGGGAGGCTGTGCTAAGCGTCCGCATGCTGCCCGCCATGAGTCAACATGTGGCCAAGAGGTATATGCATCTCCTGTCATTCTCCCCACCTCCCTTTCCCAAGTGCTACATCTCACAGATTGTTCTGAGGTAAAGGTCTTCTCTTCCCAAACAGGCGGACTCTCTTCTCCCTTCATGCTGACCTGATCCACTTAAAAAAATTAGTTCTTGGGCACCTGGGTGGCTCAGTTGGTTAAGCGACTGCCTTCGGCTCAGGTCATGATCCTGGAGTCCCGGGATCGAGTCCCGCATCGGGCTCCCTGCTCGGCAGGGAGTCTGCTTCTCCCTCTGACCCTCCTCCCTCTCATGCTCTCTGTCTCTCATTCTCTCTCTCTCAAAATAAATAAATAAAATCTTAAAAAAAAAATTCTTTTGCAGATAAGCAGGGCGGGAGGAGGCAGAGGTGGGTGAGAGGGATGGTGTCTGTGCGTGCATGCATGTGTGCACAGGAAAGGAGATGGGCTACTGAGAGCTTATGAGCATTTTATTTTTTTCCCTTTTTAAAATATTTTATTTGTCTGAGAGGGAGAGCAAGTGAGAAAGAGCACAAGCAGGGTGAAGGGCAGAGAGAGAAGCAGACTCCTCGCTGAGCACGGAGCCTGACGCGGGACTCGATCCTGGGACTCCAGGATCATGACCTGAGCTGAAGGCAGACGGTTAACTGACTGAGCCACCCAGGTGCCCTCTTTCCTTTTTTTAAAAAAAGTAGGCTCCACACCCAACATGAGGCTTGAGCTCACAACCCTGAGATCAAGAGTTGCGTGCTCTACCTACTGAGCCAGGCACGCACCCTGAGTTTTGGGGCATTTTAAAGAATAGGATCATTTTTGGCTTTTTATCTTATGTCCTTTTTGGATGAGGTTATCCACTGGTAACTCAGCAGATGCCAAGGTGCAGCGTGATCTTCAGCAGAGTGATCAAATAAATCATGAGATCTGGGAGACAGGATGGAGGGTGTAGGCTGGATAAGGGCACAGTATCGTAAATTCATAGTTGTTTGAACAACCGTCTAAAAACTATGCTCATTGATTGATAAACTCACATGATGCTGGTTTCTTCTTCTTTTTTCTCCTCCTCCCCCTCTCCCTTCTTCTTCTCTTCCTCCTCTTCTTCTCCTTCCTCCTCTTTTTCTCCTTTTTTTCCTCTGTCCAGCTCAACATTTTTTTTTATTTTTTATTTCTATTTTTAAAATATTTTATTTATTTATTTGACACACAATGAGAGAGAGAGCACAAGTAGGGG
Organism: Leptonychotes weddellii; assembly: GCF_054177405.1. Taxonomy (NCBI): domain Eukaryota; kingdom Metazoa; phylum Chordata; class Mammalia; order Carnivora; family Phocidae; genus Leptonychotes; species Leptonychotes weddellii. Next base: position 73,583,123 of record NC_138377.1, on the reverse strand, counting down.
GAGTGGCAGGCAGATGGAGAGGGAGAAGCAGGCTCCCTGCTGAGGAAGGAGCCCAATGCAGAGCTTAATCCCAGGACCCTAGGATCATGACCTGAGCTAACGGCAGACACTTAACTGACTGAGCCACCCAGGTGCCCCAACATTTTTTTAAAGATTTATTTATTTGACAGAGAGAGAGAGAGCAAGCAGGGGGAGGAGCAGAGGGAGGGAGAGAATCCTGAAGCAGACTTCCCACTGAGCATGGAGCCCCACCTGGGGCTTGATCCCAGGTCCCTGAGATCATGACCTGAGCCGAAATCAAGAGTTGGATGCTTAACCAACTGAGCCACCCAGGCGCCCCCAGCTCAACATTTTTATCAATGATTTGGATAAGTGCATAGAAGGCATCTTTACCAAAAGTGAGAGGATAGGTAATTGACTGGGCAACAGAATCAGACTCTAAAATTTTTTTTATAGACTGGAATGATGGGACAAAGTATGAAATCTAATAGGGATAAATATCCCTTCATTTAGGATAAAAAAAAATTAACTCCACAATCAGAAGACAAAAAAGAACTGTGTATTAGTTTGTTCTAGTGACATAAGCCAGACTCTATCTAGATTAAGCCATAAAGGGACACTGATTGGGAAGGACAAAAGTAGATCTGGCCTCAAGGTCAGCTGGATCCAAGGACTCGGATAGGATTTTCAGTCTCCTCTTTCTTTCACTCTTAACTTTTCTCTATTTCTTTGTGTGTAGGTATAGCAGGTAGAGAACTGGGAGTTCTGCACATCAACCCAGTTTAGCAAATCCAGCCCTTCCAACTCCATATAATAAATCCCAGGAACGGACTCTGATTGGCCCAACCTGGGTTACATGCTCATTGAACCAACTGCTGTGACCAGGGACAGGATACTTTTATTGGCTGAGCCTAGGTCAGGGGCCCAAACCTATGGCTAGAGGCACAGGGTTCTGTGGTTGGCAATCCCACCAGAATCATTTGAGAATGGGAAGTGGGGGGGAGTGCTGTTACCTGCAGAAAAGCACAAGGGATGCTGAGAAACCAAAACAACAGATGTTCAGTGTCTTTACAGTTCAATTGAGTCAGTAGTGGTGTGTTCCTGCCAACATTTATAATTCTAGGAATCAATAGTGGAAATGTACTTAGGGCTATAATAGTGTAAAAGTACATTCTGCACTGGCCATATGACTCTGAAGCATCATCTGGGCAGTATGAAAGAGGAACATTGACAAACTCACAGTGCTGCCTGGAGGAGGAACCCAGAGTAGGGAGGCTCAGAAGGTCACCTCATTTGAAGAAAGGTCAAGGCAATAAACTTTGGCCTGGAAAGAGAAGATATGATAGACATAGTTGGCCTTAAAATATTTGGAGGAGTCTTGAGTAGGCAAATGAAACACTGATATACAACAGACAAACTAGGACCACTGGGGGTAAGTTTCAGGGAGATCAATTACCATTCCTTATAAGGTAAACTTTCTAATAGCTGTCCAAGAATAGATAAGGCTGCCTTGTAAAAGGTAGTGAGTTCCCTGTCACTGGAGGTGTTCAATCAGGTATCAGAGATGTAAAGAGGATTCCTGTATATCACAGAAAGTTGCATCAGGCGACCCCTAAGGTCCTTTCCAGTTATGAAAGTCTGTGGTTGTCCATTGGAGACCTACAGGCGCTTGCTGCTAGTAAGTCAGCTCTGGACTCCCCAAAATCTGGAAGGGAGAGCTGATGAGCTCTTTTCCCTCCCTAGATGATAATGACCCCTTCTGATCAGTCAGAGGCAGAGCCCTCCAACAATTCTTACCTTAGCCCAGCCCTGTGGGACAGACTCTTTGGCAGGGAAGATCACGGAAAGGCAGTCCTTGTGCTATTTCATGTCCTCTGAATACCTACCATGAGAAAAAGACTGGGATGTAGGCAGTTTATTTTAGGGAGTGGGCAGAAGTAAGGGAGCAAGGACAATGAGACAGGATAGGGTACATTGAGTGGTTCACTGTGGGTTGTTAGGGCTCAGTACCCCTGGGATCACTCTGAGGAGCCTTAAAAATCACAGCTCAGAATGTCCCCATTAAATAATGGGGAAATCTGGGCTCTATTCTACCAGTGCTCATCCCTCAGTGGTTGAGGTTTGTCATTTGGGAGTGTTAAGCTCCTGCTACTTCCAGGCTGCCTTGCAGGGGCTGAGAAAATCCTCCCACAGAGGAGAGGGATGGTCTACTCGGATTCCTGGACCCAATTCCTTTTTTTTTTTTTTTAAGATTTTATTTATTTACTTGAGAGAGAGAGCACAGAGGGAGAAGGAGAAGCAGATTCCCTGCTGAGGAGGGAGCCTGATATGGGGCTCGATCCCAGGACCCTGGGATCATGACCTGAGCCAAAGGCAGATGCTTAACCGACTGAGCCATCCAGGCGCCCCCCTGGACCCAATTCCAAACAGGAGTGGGTGAGTGCGTGGGGTTCTCCCACACACAACACCAAGCAATTCTCACACACCAGCAGGATGTCCAAGAATACAACCCAATTCTATCCCTATCTACCCAGAGACTGTATCAGATTCCACAGGGTAAGGGCTCAGTCCCACAAGACTGCCCCCCACCCCCCACTTCAGATGCCAGTCACAAGCCCCAGGCTGTTACTTGTGCTTCTGACCAACTGGCTACAGATGGGAGGCTCCAGCCATCTCCTCTTTAGGTTCAGTTAATTTGCTAGAGCAGCTCCCAGAACTCAGGGAACCACTTCACATTTATCAGTTTATTAAAGGATGTGATAAAGGATACAAATCAACAGTCAGATGAAGAGAGACATAAAGGAAGTACAGGGAAAGGACCTGAAGCTTTCATGCCCTCTCCAGGCACACCACTCTCCACAGCCTCTACGTGTTCACCATCTCTGAAGCTCTCCGAACCCAGTCCTTTTGGGTAATTCTGGAGGCTTTACTGCATAGTCATGATTGAGTCACTGGCCATTGGCTGATTCAGCCGACAGCCCCTCTCCCCTCCCCGGAGGTTCTCACCTTCTAATCACAAAGTTGTTCCTCCTGGCAACAGGCCCCTGCCTTTGGGTGGGGTCTGTGAGTCACCTTCAGTAATAACAAGACATTTACTTCACCTTTCTGGCTCTGAAATGCTTTCAGAAACTGTGTATGAACACCAAATATATCTGAGAAATATGTTGTGGTCATCTGAATGACCAAGTATACATGTCTTATAAATCATTATAACACAGAGGGGAAGCTGTGAGCATGCACGGGGACCGTCTACCACAGCTGCGGCTGGACACAGGGGTGGGCTGAAGGGATGTGGGGCAGGTCATCACCAACATCTGCCCTGGTCCCCTTCCCACCCAGTCCAGGACCTGTCTTCCAGGGACAGCACGGGACCTTTGATTTCCACATTCTAGCCTCTGTGGCCAAGTGGGTTCTCTAGCTTTGCTAATTCGGCATAGCCTTGTCTGATGTTCACCCATAGGTCTCTTGGGTTGAAGTCTCCCTTCTGGGCTGAGCTCCCTCACTGGGCTGTCCAGGCTGTGGGCACCAGGGCACTGCACTCTCCAGGCTGCCACCTGTTCTATTCTACACCCACATGTGAGCTCAGGACATGATGACATTAGGGACACTGGCTGCATTGTTCAGTCTACAATGGTCAAGGCCAGAACTGGTCGAAGGCTGGATGGGCTCCAACTTTCCTCTGCTGATGGCCTATTGTTTCTTAAGAAGCAAAGGCTAAGAATGACCAAGAACTCAAAGACCCTGAGAGACCTCACTCAAAGCCTTGGAGACACTTCGAAGATGGGAAAGCAATGCACTAATGTTAGAAGCAGGATTCCTGGCCAGCCGTGGAGGACCAGTCCAGGTTGGTCTGTGACTCCAGTTACCACTCCTCTGGCCTCCTTGGTCAGAGCTCTGAAACCCTTCTCTCGCCCTTACCCCCACATTCCTGAGTCGCACTCACTGTCTTTTCAGCCATTCCTTCTGTCCTCCGTCATGTTAGGTACCTCCCACCAGGGGGCTACATCACCTCTGATGGTCACACTCACCACTCCCTAATTTTGCCTCACTGTTTAACATCCCTGCTCAGTGCTCTGATACCCATTTCACCACCTGGGAGAAGGGAGGCTGAGTTGTAGGTGTTTATGGTGAGTTTGGGGTGAAATGGAACAAAGGGCCTCCCCATGGCAGGAGGGGGTGGGTAGTGGGTGTGTGTTGGAGCGGGGTTCGATTTTACCACTGTTAGCTTAGGGCAAGGCAAATGGTTGGCAAATGTTTTCCAGCCAGATGAAGAGGCTGGCCAGCCCATCAACTGAAACCCACCTGAGATGTCAGAGACATGAGACAAAACACTGGATCCAAGCTCGGCTCAAGACAAGGCACTTTACTGGGATGGGAGCGGGGCAGGGTGGGCTGACCCCTCTCACACCTGTCCCCTCTTCCCTCTCTTCCTCCCTCAGGCCCTCTCCATTGCTCTTCAGTGGGGGCTTCTCTCCCCCTGTGCCTCTCTTTGTCTCTTTTTTCCTGTTTCTGTCTCAGACTCTGCTGTGTTTTGTGCATCAGCCCTCAGTCCTGCGTCACTGAGACTCTGTCACCATCTCACTTCTTTGCCTCTTCACATTCTCTGGGTCCCTAAATATGCTTTGTTTCTCTTTGTCACCGTCAAAGAGATGGTGTGTGCCTCTGACTCGACCTGTTTTTCTGTGTCTGTCCGTCTGTCCATATTCCCAGAAGCCCTTTAACCCTGGAATGGAGTGGCTTTCCTGAGAATGGAGCCAGGGACAGTCACCCAAAGTGCGGAGTAGAGGTGGCTAAGGACATTTCCAGCCCAGCAGTCGTCATGGTAACAGCCAGGGCGGGCCAGGAGGGGAGTGCCGAACCACGTGGGCTTGACCTTTCTATGGGTGTCACGTTTGAGCGGGAGTTGGGGAAAAACAGCAACAACTGCTTCCCTCTGGCCCAGCCCTCGGCCTTCCAGGCTGGGCTGAAAGGAGAGAGGGAGAGAGGAGAACTGGGACAGCTGGCCACGGGATGAGAGGAGGGATGCGTTAGCCAGAGCCATCTAGAGGAATGGCGGGAGAGAGGGGCCCGAGCACAGGCACGCACACACAGCTGCGGTTGTCACCAAGACGCCCATTGTGACCTGACCTATGGAGGGCACCAGACATCATTCCTGGAGGCTCCGCTCGCGCTTCGCCAGCCACGGCTCTGGGTAGGTGGTTACTAAAGGTCAGTTCCCCGCGCTCAGAGCTCCCCTCCAGACTCCTTCAGATCAAATGTCGCTTTTTCCATATTGCAAAAGCCTCTATTGCTCGAAGGAAAATATGCTAAAAGAAAAAAGAGCCAATGATTCTTTCAAAAATAGAAATATTATGAATGCAAAAGTCCAAAGAAAGACACTCAACATAAAAGGCATTCTAATCTTCCCTCCCCTTTTCCCAGCTCTGAAGGTCCCTCCACAGTTGCTTCCCATGCCTGCCAGGTCAGCAGAGGGAGACAAGGCGGGTCCCCGGGCCACTTCCCTGACAAGGGCACAAGAAGGACTGCCAGATTTTTGGTAGCTCGTGTGTGATGGGGGCTTGGACTCACAGCCCTCCTCCCTGCTCACACACACCCGTCCCACTCCTCATCTTTTCCCCACGGGGCAGACATACAGGCACCAGAAGAGATGTCCACAGGTGTCCTGTTAACCTTGGGACCCCTTAAGAGAGAGGTGAAGGGTATAGGGCAGCCTCAGGTTAGATCCATAGAGAACACAGCTCACCTGTGGATCTCATTTCTAGACTTTCAAGTCATGGCCATGCAAGAAATCTCAAGCCTTCTGGGAAACACTGCAATGGAAAACAAGACCACCAATTCAGAATGAAAAAAAGTCTTGTAGTGTACTAGAAATCTACATGCAGGAAAGACATGAAGGGGGCACTCACCAGCCAGGAGGTGGGTGGTGACTTAACACACCAGCATTCCAGCCTTCTTTTATTCATCAGTCAGCCCAAAATCCCCTTGGAGAACTGCCATTGAGCCACTCAGATAAGGGAAGGCAAAGTCTTGTGATTCTTGGCAGGAGAGGGCACGGCAGACCAAGTGCGTGTAAGTTAGCATGCTTCCAAAAGGCTATTTGAAATGAGTCCTGATTATGTATGTTTGAAAGTGGTCACAGTGTTACCAAAGATCCAGCACTTTTGAGGCTAACCTCTCTTTCTCTGACTCACAGGTTTATGTGTGGTGGCCCTCTGTTTGCGAGTTGATTGACATAACCTCCTAGTTCTGGCCCTACAGAATCATCAGTGACTCCTCCTGCCCCTTCCCTGGGGACAGAGTAGGTTCTGGGGACCTTCGGGTACCTGGGACTCCAGAGTAGCAGGCAGAGGGCAGGAGGGAAACGGGTGCCCTGCCGCCCCACGTGAGGCCCAGGCTCCAGCCTGGCACACACACACTGCACCATCCCTCTCCCCTGGCTGCAGCTGTGTCACTGTGTGAGTAAGGGGCCTTTTTCTTCTGTCTAAGCCCTTCCCTCTAGCTCTGCCTTTCCTCCATCAGCCCCTCAACTCACCCCTTGTCCCCCTCCTGCTCAGCACCTGGGGCTGGGACAGCTCCCCAGGGATTTTTTTTTTTTTTTTTTTTTTTTTTGATAGTCTTGGAGCATCTGCGCTCCTGAAGTGGTGTAAACTGGGGAATGTGAATCGGACTGGCAATTGGCTCCCGCTAGGCCTGTGGCCTCTAGAATCCATCCCTTCCCTCTCCACTTATGTTCTGGGCCGGGCCTGCCTCATCTTCTGGATCTGGATGCTCACTGCGCTAGGACAGGCCATCCACTCTTTCATGCCCCTGCCTTTGCGCGCTCTATTCCCTTGGCCAAAAATCTCTTTTCTGGTGAATCCGTGTTCTGCTTCAAGACTCAACTCGAATGCTACCATACAAGTAGAGCTCTTCTAAATCTACCCCAGGCTACTCTGTTTCCCTTAGAATTTGTTCTTAGCACTCTCATAGCAGTCATGTCTCTGTTTGCACGTCTGCCTCCCCACTGGAGTACCGTCTGGAATGGGCTGGGTCGTACTGATCTGTGGAGCCCCAGAACTTGGCTCAATATTGCTCACTGAGTATTTGTGATTGCTGTTGGTCCTCACCCAGAGTAGACCCCCTGGTGTAGGGTGTGAGCCAGAGAAGGTCTCAGACTCCCCAGAAGCAATCGTACATCTACATGGCAATGAGAAGTGGGTGGCATGGGTCATGCTGCCCCTTCCTTGCCAGACCACAGCCCCATCCTGACCCAGGTCCTATAGTGCCAGGCTGGCTGCAAGACAGGGTACTTCTCACCTCTGACAAGACCACAGCGTTGGCCCACTGGCATCCCATGGGATGGAGAAGCACCACCTGGCTGGCATCTGGATCCTTTCTCCCTAGTCTTGGGCAACTGAATCCTATAGTTATTCCCTCAACCTTTGGCTTTACTGACTCCCCTTGCTGCACTAACCAGAGCCCTGGAGAGTGGGCTCAGAGCGGGAAGAGAGAGCTGGAGGCATCCTTCCTGTCCTCCTCCCCCTCCCTCCTCCTGGCTGGCTACAGCTGTGCTCTGTGATGGGGAACTGAACGCAGTCTTAATTACTGCTCAGCCCTGCTCATTAGTGCCTCTGGAAGGCAGAGAAGTCCCGAGTTAGGATGTCTCGATCAGAGTGGAGGCCAGGGCCCAGTTTTCCCGGGGGATCGCTAGTCCCATTTTTCAGGAGTTGGGTCTGTGTGACTGTGGATCCCTTTTTGGGCCTCCTGGAGCTGGAGAGAAGAGAGGGAAGGCTGGGCCCCCTCATGGGCTCTCACTCATGTGTACGGAGCATCATGGGGACAACATGTGGTGGAACATGTGAAACTCCAGTGCAATCAGAGAAAAATGAATGAATGATTAAATAAACCAAATGTGCTCAAATCCAGCACATTGATGACTTACCTACTTTCGGAGGGACTTAAGCAAGGAACCAGGTGCATTGTTCAGCCACTCTTTTTTTTTTTTTTTTTTGCAGTGAAATGGGAAAAAGAACTGTAAAGTGCTGAATACTGAACAAAAGGAAGCTGAGTGAAGGACAGGAAGCGTGGGCCCTGGAAATTATAAATGAATAGGCCCAGTACAATATCTGGGAAAAGTCCTTTACAATGCCAACTTGTAAACACCCTAGAAGATCATATGAGATAATACACATGAAAGCACTTTTTGAACTGTAAAGGGCTTTGGAAATAGAAGGTATTATTAGGTAATATTTCTGCTCAGTGCAGACTATAGAACAGATGCTGCGGAGAGGCTGGTGATTTATGATAATGAGTCATCACCCACAAGGTACTCACACAGTTTAGGCTGTTTCATTTAATTAGTCATTGCCTCTCATATACACTACTGTGGAAGCCTTCTAAGGGGTCTTCCCACCTCCACCTTCTCGTTAGTTCCATTCATTTTATATGCCACCGCCAGGTTAATTTTCCTGATGTGGAGCTCTCATCAGATACTTGCAATGATCCTCTCATCCACTTCATAGAGCTTGGAGACCTTGGCTTCGCAATCAAGATCCTCCATACTCTGGTCCCACACGACTCTCCCAACCTGATTTCCCTCCTTCCACCCTGCCGACATAGACTCAGGGAGATCAAGTCACTTATCCAACACCAACAGACATGAAGTGGCAGATCCCCAAATGAAGACATCAAACCCCAGACACCTGACTCCAAAACCATCACTTTTTCTAGGCCATCACTTTTCCCTTTGATGGATAAGATGCAATGAAGATCTTTCCCCCACAGAGCTTTTTCTCTTTGGAAAAAATTTCCTCAGGACAAATTCCCAGGAGTGGGATTACCAGGTCAAAAGACATTAATATTTTTATGGCTGCATGAATTGACATATACTTGGCCAAAGGGCTGAGCTGATTTAGATTTTAGCCGGTGATAAATACAACTTTCACCAGACCCTCCTTGCCAGTGGGGGGTAACCTTTGAATAAATTGCTTCTTAAATAAGGTATTTCTTTGTTTTAGTTTGAGTTTCTTTGACCATTGAGGTGGAATATTTTCCATGATTCTATTTACTAATTGTATGTTATCATGTGCAGATTATGTGTTCATATCTGTGGCTCATATAATTATTAAAATCTCCATGTTTCAGAAGCTGCAACTAGATAAAAAGAAGAAGAAAAGGCCATCTTTTTTTTTTTTTTAAAGATTTATTTATTTATTTATTTGAGAGAGAGAGAATGAGAGACAGAGAGCATGAGAGGGAGGAGGGTCAGAGGGAGAAGCAGACTCCCTGCCGAGCAGGGAGCCCGATGCGGGACTCGATCCAGGGACTCGATCCAGGGACTCGATCCAGGGACTCCGGGATCATGACCTGAGCCGAAGGCAGTCGCTTAACCAACTGAGCCACCCAGGCGCCCAGAAAAGGCCATCTTTAAGAGCAGGTATGGTTGGCTCTGTGAGATCAGAGCAGAGGTCCCTATCTGACAAAAGCATGTAAATAAGCTGTATCTTGAATGAATCTGTAAAACAAAATGGAGGTCAACTGATTTAAAATACAGTCTGCAATTAAAGGGAGCACTTTGGAGAAGGCATTTCCTGGACTGAGTCAATACTTTTCCTGACCCTGTCAGTGTGTCATAACACTAACATCCACTACTTAATTTCCAAGTCATTTTGGTGACTACACATTTGTCCTGAAACAGCAATGCTTTATTTTTTTTCATGATGCATTAAAAATTATTTTATTTTTTGACGAGGTAATGTACACACACAATACAAAGGTCAAAAGATAGGGGCGCCTGGGTGGCTCAGTCGTTAAGCGTCTGCCTTCGGCTCAGGTCATGATCCCAGGGTCCTGGGATCGAGCCCCGCATCAGGCTCCCTGCTCAGCCAGGAGCCTGCTTCTCTCTCCCCCACTCCCCCTGCTTGTGTTCCCTCTCTCACTATATCTCTCTCTGTCAAATAAATAAATAAAATCTTTAAAAAAAAAAAAGGTCAGAAGATATAAAAGGATAGAGAGTAAAAACAACATCACCCTTCTCCCCTGCCTTCTAATCATTGCGTTTCCCTCCCTGGGGACAGATGCTATTCCCAATTCCTTGTGTATCCTTCAGGGACATTCTATGCATATTTGAGCCTGTACAAGTATATTCTTTTTTTTTTTTTGGCGAGAGAGAGAATGAGAGAGAGCACAAGAGGGAGGAGGGTCAGAGGGAGAAGCAGACCCCCCGCTGAGCAGGGAGCCCGATGTGGGACTCGATCCCGGGACTCCAGGATCATGACCTGAGCCGAAGGCAGTCGCCCAACCGACTGAGCCACCCAGGCGCCCTGTACAAGTATATTCTTAATGGAAATGATAGCATCCGATATAGCATACCATAGTGCTGATCTGTACTTTCCTGTTTTGAGAGTATTCCCTATCAGTAAATAGAAAGTTTAAATGCATTTTAAAAACTGGAATATTAAGTGGATGTGCTCTACTCTAAGAGAACTCAATAAACAAAAATCTACATATATAAGGCAAAGTTTCAGGAGGTACTTACTTTGCAAACTAAGCCTCTGTTTGTATAAAAATCTTCTAATATTAAGCCAACTTCATATACTTCATATACTCATCAATATTATGTTAATGTATTTATACAGAAACAGTCTATGGAAAACAAAGGCCATTTAGCTTGGAAATTATTTACTAAGCAAAAAAATTGTTAAAGATGATACTTTGGTGAAAATGACATATCCTGACCTGGTCAGAGAGTGTGATAATATGTTTGAAAAAGTTGATTCTAGGGGCACCTGGGTGGCTCAGTCGTTAAGCGTCTGCCTTCGGCTCAGGTCATGATCCCAGGGTCCTGGGATCGAGTTCCACATCGGGCTCCCTGCTCCGCGGGAAGCCTGCTTCTCCCTCTCCCATTCCCCCTGCTTGTGTTCCCTCTCTCGCTGTGTCTCTCTCTGTCAAATAAATAAATAAAATCTAAAAAAAAAAAAGAAAGAAAAAAAAAGAAAAAGTTGATTCTATATTCATGTGATATTATAGGAAATGCCTTTGCCATTAAAATAATAATATTAGGATGTAAAAATCAGATTGGCAATTGCTTAGGGTAGAAAGTAGGGGAAACTCACTGCACAAGGGTCTGAGGTAACAGAAATGTTCTGTATTTTGGTTGGGATGGAATTAAAAGAGTGTATATATTTGTAAAATAAATAAATAAATTGATTCTATGTAATTCTTGTATTTTTTAAAAAGATTTTATATATGGGGGCCTGGGTGGCTCAGTCGTTAAGCGTCTGCCTTCAGCTCAGGTCATGATCCCAGGGTCCTGGGATCGAGTCCCGCATCGGGCTCCCTGCTCCATGGGAAGCCTGCTTCTCCCTCTCCCACTCCCCCTGCTTGTGTTCCCTCTCTCACTGTGTCTCTCTCTCTGTCAAATAAATAAATAAAATCTTTAAAAAAAAAAAAGATTTTATATATGTATGTATGTATGTATTTATTTGAAAGAGAGAGAGTGCAAATGGGGGGAGCAGCAGAGGGAGAAGGACAAATAGACTCTGCACTGAGCATGGAGTGCAACATGGGGTTTGATCCCATAACCCTGAGATCATGACCTGAGCCAAAATTAAGAGTCAGACGCTTAACCGACTGAGCCACCCAAGAGCCCCTGTGTAATTCTTGTATTTAAAAAAAAACCCCACAAATGTAATAATTCCAAATGTAATAATTCCACCTGGGCAGCTTGCAATCTGTACAACAAACGTCAACAGCATGCAGTGGAAAGGAAGGGCTCTCAAGTGTTAGCTGACGTGAGATGTGCAGTCCGGGGTCATCAGGACTTCTTGGTAGCATTCAGCCCACCGAGGCCCTGCATCCTAACATGGCGAGAGACTAGACTTTTGCCCTGGATCACATCAAAGGGTTGGGGCATGCCCTACAAATATCCCCAACTTCTTCCAATCACTGACCCCGGGGCTGGCATCTATGGGTTTATTGAAAACTGTCCTGTGCTTTCAGCCTATGCCATCTTCAGGGGTGTAAGTCTCATGGGTTTACTACCTACGTGTAAAGCAGCTTTTATTGTTCACGCCGACATGACTCTGGAGCAGCCAAACTGGCGCTGTTCGGGGAACGAGCCATTGTTCACCCTATCTGTGCTTGGTAAGATCTTTTAAACTTTGATCTTTTCTCTCCTTGGAATTTATCTTTTCAGACTTAGGGTCTTAGCTCTTCTAATGCTGCTTTCTAATTGTAGAGTTAGAATGTATCATATAAGTAATTTTTTTTGCTATTTTATTTAAAAAATTTTTTTTATTATGTTATGTTAATCACCATACATCATTAGTTTTTGATGTAGTGTTCCATGATTTGTTGTTTGTGCATAACACCCAGTGCTCCATGCAGAACGTGCCCTCTTTAATACCCATCACCAGGCTAACCCATTCCCCCACACTCCTTCCCTCTAGAACTCTCAGTTTGTTTCTCAGAGTCCATAGTCTCTCATGGTTCATCTCCCCCTCCAATTTCCCCCCCTTCATTTTTCCCTTCCTGCTTTCTTCTTCTTCTTCTTCTTTTTTTTTTTTT
>NC_138377.1:73542588-73570077 GCF_054177405.1 Leptonychotes weddellii | reverse complement strand
TTTTTTTTTTAAAGATTTTATTTATTTATTTGAGAGAGAGAGCATGAGAGACAGAGAGCATGAGACGGAGGAAGGTCAGAGGGAGAAGCAGACTCCCTGCCGAACAGGGAGCCCGATGCGGGACTCGATCCCGGGACTCCAGGATCATGACCTGAGCCGAAGGCAGTCGCTTAACCAACTGAGCCACCCAGGCGTCCCTGTCACCATTTAATTTTGATACCATTTCAAACTTACAGAAAAGTTGCATATATGAGGAAGTTCCAAAAACCTTTTATCCGGATTCACCAATTATTTGCATGTGTGCTTTCTCTCCCTCCTAAAGTCATTCTGGGGCACCTGGGTGGCTCAGTCAGTTAAGCATCTCATCTGCCTTTGGCTCAGGTCCTGATCCCGGCGTCCTGGGATCGAGCCCAGCATTGGCCTCTCTGCTCAGGGGGGAGCCTGCTTCTCCCTCTCCCTCTCTGCCACTCCCCCTGCTTGTGCTCTCTCTCTCTGTCAAATAAATAAATAAATAAATAAATAAATAAATAAATAAAATCTTAAAAATAAAAGAATACAGTCATTCTCTCACATAACCACAGAATAGATTTCCTACTGTTTTTCAAATAAAAAGGCCGAGAGATGGTACCTTCCGGAGATCCTGGACCACATTCTCACCAGGCTCAGGTGCAAGTCTCTTCTCTGCGGTCTTTGGGCCTCTCACATCTGAAAACCCCAGCAAACTACCAGGTCAGTCATGCTGCCAGTGGGCAAGGCCCCCTTCCCAGGTAAAAGGTGTGGTGTTTTGTGCCCCTCACTCCAGGATGTGTGGGGGAGGGCCTGAGATGGCACCACCCAGAGGAACCTCCTGTTTGGGGACTGAAATCCTGAAGGTGTAGGGCCACAGGGGTTTTTGTGACACCGGAAGTGTGTCCCCTGGAGCTGAGCTTCCCTGGGAAACAAATGGACTCTCAAGAGAAAGACACTTAGCTGCCTGCTGGCTCCCCACTCAGAGTCTGCTGAAAATACTTCTTCAAACCCCTGAGTTCTGAGGACCAGTCTACAAGTGCTGGAGCCAGAAGTGGTTAAACAAGTCTGTCCTTGGAATTCCTAGGCTTAGAGCCATGGTAATACAAGGATTGCTTAAGGGACTGCATTGTTTGGAGGAATGAGGTCTATGCTGAGGGCCCTGGGCAGTAACTAAAGCAGCTGGCCCGCAGCAGCCAACTGGGAGGATGTAAGAGGTTTCTCATTAGCTTATGAACAGGGTCTGCACACATATCGTCAGTTCATGAACTCCTCCACCATCACCAGGCTACCAGTCCTCTTCACTCCCTCCTCGATCCTTCTGAGTTACCAGACCCAGGGGGTTCCACTCTCCATACCTGTGGCCTCCACCTCATGTCCAAGCAGGACAAGCACAGGCAGAACAGATCGCACACCCTGCAGCCCATGCGAAGGAACCCAGCACCATTCCAGACCACACAACTGGTCTGCTTCTGGCCTTGAGACCCAGGTCGGTACCCAAGCCCTGGGGTTACTAGTGGCCTTACCCTTGCTGTTCTTTCCTTCACCCTCAGGCGCCCCTTCCTCCCTGGCTCTGTTACTTGTGACCTCTGTGATTTGGAGGAATCAGCCTCTCTGGGTGGGTTTCCTCATCTGTAAACAAGATAATGACATTTATCTTAGAAGGTGGTGGTAAGGGAGAAAAGAGACCCTGGGTGTAGAAATACACAGCTAATCTGAGCGAGTGTTTGTAATAGCTGAAGTTCACCCATGGGAACAGCTAGAGCTTGACCTCTCTTAATTTGTACCCTAGAAGTACCCTGTCCTGAGGGTCATAAGCTGCTCAGTTGGTATCAATGGCCGAGGCTGATTCCTACTGCCGGGGCGCCTGGGTGGCTCAGTCGGTTAAGCATCCCTCTTTGGCTCAGGTCATGATCCCAGGGTCTTGGGAGAAGGTTATTGCCCATTCTCACCTATCAGTTTGATAATATGACCTATAGACCACAAGGAGCAGAGTCCTCGCACACACTAGTGGTAGGAGAATAAATGGACACAAACTTGTTATCGGGGAACAACAACTAGAAATATTCAGCACATTCTCTTTAATTAAGCAATTCTCCTCATCAGAGCCCATCAGAAATATTCACAAATGTGCACAAGGTCAAATGACAAAGGCACTCATTGTAGCCTTATTTGTAATAGAAAAGTATATGGAGGTAATCTGAATGTCTAAAATTAGGGAACTAGAAACTGTGGAGTTACGTTGCTGCTGTGCTATGGGGTACCATGCAGCTGTTAAAAATAATGACAGATCCCAAAGCGATCTACAGATTCAATGCAGTCCCTATCAAAATTCCAATGGCATTTTTCATGGGAATAAAAAAAATCCTAAAATTTGTATGGAACCACAAAAGACCCCAAATAGCCAAAGAAATCTTGAGAAAGAAGAACAAAGCTGGAAGCATCACTCTCCCTGATTTTAAACTATGTTACAAGGTGATAGAAATCAAAACAGTCTGGTATTGGCATAAAAACAGACACATAGCTCAGTGTAACAGAATAGAGAGTCCACAAATAAACCCATGCACGTACAGTCAATTAGCTTATGACAAAAGGAGCCAAGAATATGTAATGGGGAAAGGATAGTCTCTTCAATAAATGGTGTGGGGAAAACTGGACAGCCACATGCAAAAGAATGAAATTGGATCATTATCTTGCACCATATACAAAATCAACTCAAAATGGATTAAAGACTTGAACATAAGATCTGAAGCCAGAAAACTCCTGGAAGAAAACATAGGTGGTAAGCTCCTTGGCATCAGTCTTGGCAATGATTTTTTTAATATACACCAAAAGCAAAAGCAATAACGCAAAAATAGACGAGTGGGACTACATCAAACTAAAGGCTTCTGCACAGCAAAGGAAACCATCCACAAAATGAAAAGGCAACCTACGGAATGGGAGAAAATATTTGCAAATCATGTATCTGGTAAGGGGTTAATATCCAAAATACATAAAGAAATACAACTTACTAGCAAATAATAAACAATCTGATCATAAAATCAGCAGAGGAACTGAATAGACATTTTTCCAAAGAAGACATACAAATGCCTAGCAGGTACATGAAAAGTGAGCACCCAACAGGTGCTCGCTATCACTCATCATCAAGGAAATGCAAATCAAAACCACAATATGATATCTTACATCTGTTAGAATGGCTGTCATTCAAAAGACAAGAGATAACAAGTGTGGGAGAGGATGTGGAGCAAAGGGAACCCTCGCGCACTGTTGGTGGGAATGTAAATTGGCACAGCCACTATGGAAAACAGTATGGAGGTTCCTCAAAAAATTAAAAATAGAACTACCATATGAACCAACAATTCCATTTCTGGGTATATATCCAAAGGAAACAGAATCACTATCTCAAAAAGATATCTACACCATCTATAACCCCTTTTTCTTTTTTTTTTTAAGATTATTTATGAGAGAGAGAGAGAGTGGGGGAGGGGCAGAGGGAGAGGGAGAGAATCCTCAAGCAGACTCCCCGCTGAGGGCAGACCCTGATGTGGAGTTTGATCCCAGGACCTGAGCCAAAATCAAGAGTCGGACGCTTAACTGACTGAGCCACCCAGGCACCCCTACACCCCCATTTTCATTGCAATTTATTTACAATAGCCAAGACAAAGAAACAACCTAAATGTCCATCAACAGATGAATGGATAAAAAACTGTGGTATTTATCAATACAGTGGAATATTATTCAACCACAAAAAAGAAGGAAATCTTGCCATTTGCAACAACATGGATGGACCTGGAGGATATTATGCTAAGCGAAATAAGCCAGAAAGAAAGACAAAAACCGGATCATCTCACTTATATATGGAATTTAAAATAACAAACTCACAGAAATAGAGAACAGATTGGTGGTTGCCAGAGCCAGTGGGTAGGGAGTGGGGGAAATGGGGAAAGGGGGTCAAAGGGTACAAACGTCTGGTTATAAATAAATAAGTTCTGGGGATGTAAGGTACGGCATGGTGACTATAGTTAACAATACTGTGCTGTATATTTGAAAGTTGTTAAGAGGGTAAATCTTAAAAGTTCTCATCACAGGGGCGCCTGGGTGGCTCAGTCGTTAAGCGTCTGCCTTCGGCTCAGGTCATGATCCCAGGATCCTGGGATCAAGCCCCGCATCGGGCTCTCTGCTCAGCGGGGAGCCTGCTTCTCCCTCTCCTACTCTGCCTGCTTGTGTTCCCTCTCTCACTGTCTCTCTCTGTCAAATAAATAAATAAAATCTTTAAAAAAAAAAAAAGTTCTCATCACAAAAAAAAGTAACAATGTGAAGTGATGGGTGTTAAACAAACAACATGGTAATCATTTCAGAATATATATCTATATCAAACCATTATGTTGTGTACTTTAAACTTAATACCATGCTATATATCAATCATATATCAGTGAAACTGGAAAAAATAGAATTCCAAACTTGCTCCTACTTAAAACCCCACAATGACTTCCATGGCTCTTTGCATGACCTCCAATGTCCTAGGTGCTCAGGCCCTATCTTCTCCAGCCCTATCTTGCCCCCCGCATGCTATCTCCCAAACCCAACAAATTCCTTTTTGTATCAGCTATCACAAACACGTAGATCAAAAATAGTCGTACTAATCTAATAGTTTTTACAGATCCACCATAGAAAGTAAAACTGAAAAATATGTTTTAACCCATTGGGGAGAAAGAGTCTATGACTTAAATTCATGACCCTGCTTTTGCCTAATTCCCAAGCCTTAGGAAATCTGTTCATTGCATCCCACCCAATAATGGTGATGGAAATAGCTAGAGGTACTTCGATCAATTCCATATTTATCAGAGCAGAAAATGCATTAAAGTGCTAAGTGTGCTAAAGTTTTACAATGATGGAAAAAATAACGACACATCATTATGTATTGACATGGAAAGATTTTATGCTTTAAAGCAAAAACTGCAAGTTGCAGAATTATTTTTCAGTGAGCTCAAAGTGCCTAGAATACAGTAGGTAATCAATAAATACTTGTTGAATTGAAAGAGTATGATCCCAGTCTGTTTAAAAGAAAAAAAATATTACCACCCCAACACACACCCAGAAACAAGTCCCTATGTTTTCCTATGTCTAAAAAAAGTTGTGGAAGGACAGTGGCCACTGTCAATGGTGTTTATCCCTGGGTCTGAGCAGCTTTAACTTTCCTTGGCTCTGGTCTGTAGAGCTCACATGATGGGAGGTGAGGTTGCAGTGGGCAGCCCGCCCACATACCACACAGCTCCCAGGAGTTACTGGGGGGTCTTTAGTTCTGCTCTCTCGGTGGGAAAGAACAGGAAAGCCCAGCCACTCCCAATCACTGCTCAAGGTAACTTACAGGGTCAGGCAAAAAAAGCTAAGGACAAGATGTGCAGTTATGTAGGACACTGTTTTATTTATACCTAAGGAGAGACACCAGAGCATGAACCTCCAGGGGCCCAGGTCTTGGGTGGGCCAGACATTGTGGGTGGGTGGCTTCTAAGGTTTGGAGAACCCATGCCCTGAGCAGGGGGTCACACTCCAGTAGCTGAATCCGGAGTCTCAGGTCTCTATGCTCAAAGCTTAGGGGAGAGACAAAGAGTCAGGCAGGGTAAGCCTGGACGACCATGTGAAACTCCAGCAGCACCAGGGTGAGGTCAGAGGAACATCTGGGTCTGGGTAAGAGGTCACTGGAGAGCGGGAGGGTCAGTTTACAGGGGCCTGAACAGGCTGGGCGGGCCTCCCTGGGATTCTGGAAATGGGTACAAAACAGTATGGTGGCTTTGGAATATTCAGGAGGAATTTGTCTAAATTTAGGAGACATAATGTAGTTGAGGAGACTTTTAGAAGAAGGGCCACAGTTCATCTCCTATTTGCCAGGATAAGGTTTGTCTTCATCTGCTCAGGCTGCTATCACAAATTACAACAGACTGGGTGGCTTGAACAATAGCTATCTCTCCCAGTTTTGGAGGCTGGGCAGTCTGAGATCAGGTTGCTAGTATGGCTGAGGTCTTGGTGAGGGTCCTATTCCTGGTTTGTAGGCAGTCACCTTCTTGTCATGTCCTCACCTGGTGGTGGTGGTTGCGGGGAGGGGCAGTGAGCACACTCTGGTCTCTTGGTCTTCTCACAAAGACACGAATTCCATCATGAGGGCCCCACCTTCACGACTTCACCTCAGCCCAAATGCCTAGCAAAGGCTCCACCTCCAAATACCATCCCATTGTGGTACCCACTTGAGGGGGTACACAAGCAGCCAGGCCATAACAAGGGCTGTGTGAGTGCAGTGGAGCTATCTTGACTGCTTACAAACTCCCAGGCCAGTCAAAGCAAAGAGCACCCTGGGGCGACAGGTAAGGGCCAAGAGGTAAAGGTCAATTCCAATTCCGCCCAGGCACTCAGAGGCAAGGCAGATTCTAAGGGTTTCCCCACCATGCTCCACGGGATCAGGGCCCTTCAGAAGGTGAAGCCTAGAGGTAAGTGTAAGCAAGCCAAGACCCTGGCAGGGGACAACCAGAGGGACTTCTCAGGCCTTGAGGTCAGGATCGTAAGGGGGCTGGAAATCTGGAAGCCTGGGACGTCTCTGACTTATGAGCCAAGACTTAACTTGTAAAGCCCATCAAACCTGTACTTTCATATACATTATCACATTGGATCCTCATAACAATACAGAGAGAGGCATTTACTAATTTATTGATTATACTTTATGGTCTTTCTAAGTTTTTAATGAAAACCCATTTCTAATATTCATTATGATAATCAGTGAAGTGCCTGAGACAGATAAGATATAGAGATACCTGAAGCTCTTGTAATAGCCAACTCTCGAGTGTGGACTTATTTTTTAATCAACTTTATTGAGGTATTATTTACGTATAATAAGATGTTAAGTATGTTAATTTTAAGGTACATCAAGTACATTAAAAGCAGCTTGATGAGTTTTTCCAAAGGTATACACACATATAACAACCACTCCAATGAAGATGGAGCATCTCCATTACTTCAGAAAGTTCCCTCAAGCCTCTTTGCAGTTGGTCCTCCCTCCCCCTTTGTCCCCAGGAAACCACTGACCTGCTGTAATGATAGCTTAGTTTTGATTGTTCCAGAATTTCAATTAAATGAAATCATCCAGTACGTACTCTTTTGTGTCTGGCTTCTTTCATTTGGCATAGTATTTTTAAGATTCATGCATGTTGTGTGTATCAGTAATTTGTACCTTTAAATTATTGAATTGTCTTTATTTTGTATTCAATATGCCACAATTTATTTACCCATTCTCACGTTAATGGCTATTGGGTTGTTTCTGATTTTTCCTTATTGCAAACAAAACTGCTATAAACATTCATGTACAAATCTTTCTGTGGATATATAGTTTTTCATTTCTCTTGGGTAAATAGCATAGAGTGGAATTACTGTTGTGTTATGTATGTTAACTTTATAAAGAACTATGGATCTGGGGAGCCTGGCTGGCTCAGTCAGAGGAGCATGAGACTCTTGATCTCAGGGTTATGAGTTCGAGCCCCATGTTGGGTGTAGAGATTACTTAAAATCTTTTTATTTTTTGTTTTTTTAAACTTTATTTATTTACTTGAGAGAGAGAGCAATAGAGAGAGCAAGCGAGTGAGAGAGAGCACGAGCAGGGGAGAGGGGCAGAGGGAGAGGGGCAGAAGGAGAAGCAGACTCCTCGCTGAGCAGGGAGCCTGACATGGGGCTCGATTCTACTAGCCCAGGGCCTTGACCTGAGCAGAAGGCAGACATTTAACTGACTGAGCCACCCAGGCGCCCCTACTTAAAATCTTTTTAGAAAGGAACAGATAACTGAACGTCATCAAAATTAAAAACTTCTGTGCTTTGGGGTGCCTGGGTGGCTCAAATGGTTAAGTGGCTGCCTTGGGCTCAGGTCATGATCTCAGGGTCCTGGGATCAAGCCCCGCATCAGGCTCCCTGCTGAGCAGGGAGCCTGCTTCTCCCTCTCCTACTGCTCCCCCTGCTTGTGCTCTCTCGCTCTGTCAAATAAATAAATAAAATCTTTGGAAAAAAAAAACCTTTTGTGCTTCAAACAGCACCATCAGGAAAGTAAAAAGACAACCTACAGAATGAGATAAAATATTTGCAAATCAGAAGTCTGATAAGGGGACTGTATCTAAAATATATAAAGAACTCTTACAATCCAGTATTAAAATGACAAATAATCCAACTAAAGAATGAGCAAAGGATCTGAATAGACATTTCACCAAAGAGGATATGCAAATGGCCCCTAGCCATCACAGAAATGCAAATCAAACCACTTCACCCCTAGTAGGATGACTATGCCCCAAAAGACAGTTAACAACAAGTGCTTGGCTATTCATAATAGCCAAACAGTGGAAAACAACCCAAATATTCATCAATTGATGGACAAGTAAAATTTCATACCATGAAATATTATTTGGCAATAAAAAGGACTTAACTACTGGCATGTGACAACATAGATGAATCCTTTTTTTAGGATTTTAAGGATCATGACCTGAGCCAAAGGCAGATGCTTAGCTGACTGAGCACCCAGGTGCCCCAACATGGATGAATCTTGAAAACATAATGCCAAGTCAGTCACTAAAGAACATATGTTGTATGATTCCATTAATATGAAATGTCTGGAGCAGGCAAATGAAATGTATAGAGACAGCAGATTAGTGCTTGCTGAGGTCCTTGGGGTGGGAATGGGGGTGGAAATGGGGACTGAGTGCTAATGGATACAGCAGTATAATGACTGCTAAAATTGATTGTGGTAATGGTTGCAGAACTCTGTGAATATACTAAAAACATTCATTTTTACAGTTTAAACCACTAGATGAATTATAAAAAAAATTGTGCAAATGTCCACTTTTATAAATTATTAGACATTTTCTTAATTGGGAAACAATTTTATAAAGTTACATTATTGTTTTATAGATAAAGCACTTTTTTTAGAAGCCCACAGAGCATAACACAAAAGGATACTATTATTCAATACACTTCATATTGGTTAAGTTATTTGCTGAAATTATATCTGCATAGTGCATTGATCCTGCTTCAAAGGAAGGTATAGTAAGGATTTCCAATATGATGATGACAATGTGTGGACTGAAAAGCAGAAGAAAATACGCATCGAATTGGATATGAAGTAAATATTGTGTTTTCTTCAACATTCTATCCATATTGTTGTTTTGAAATAAAAGAACATGTTCTAAATATTAACACACACACACACAAACAAGAAAAATAACATCAGTAAAACATGCAGAATACATTAACACATTCTCTCACACACACACACACTCTCTCTCTCTCTCTCACACACACACACACACACACACACACACTCTCTCTCTCTCTCTCTCTCTCTCTCTCTCTCAATCTGGCGGCTCTGCCACATCTAGATACAACTAGACAACTGTTTGCGGGGAAGGCTTCTCCGCCTAGTATCCCCAAGGAAAGGAAAGTTTCCAGACTTGCCATCTTCAGGGCTGGCACTATTTGCACCCCTAACCTAGGTGCAGAAAGGGGAGGAGCCCCCGTACACACCAGGATGTCTTTCTTTTTTTCAGGCAGTGCTCCTGTGTTTTCAGGGTAAGAGGGGAGCCGGGGTGGGGGGTGGCAGAAGACACTGGGGGCGGGGGGGGGGGGGCGGGTGCGGCCGAGGGTGCTCTGTTGAAGGAGGCGCCCTCCGCGAGCAGCACTGCCACCTTGTGGCCGGGGATGGTCCCACCTCTGGGTGAGGCCCCAGGGACCCCCAGTGGAGCTCTTTCAAACTAGGCCGAAGAACACGTTGCAGGGGCGCCTGGGTGGCTCAGTGGGTTAAGCGTCTGCCTTCTGCTCAGGTCATGATCCCAGAGTCCTGGGATCGAGCCCCACATCGGGCTCCCCGCTCCGCGGGAAGCCTGCTTCTCCCTTTCCCACTCCCCCTGCTTGTGTTCCCTCTCTCGCTGTGTCTCTCTCTGTCATCTTTCAAACATCATTTTTATTGTTCTTTCTTAATATAAAAGTAATTCACGTGCACTCTATAAATTTTAGAAAGTTGAAATGAGATAAAATAAATAAGAGAAAATAAAAACGGATAACCAAGGTTGAGCATTTGGATGTATATTTTCCCAGTCTTTTTTTTTTTTTTTTAAACAAAAGTAGGATTAGACAGTACACACTATTTTTTTCATAAGCTAAATATATTGTACCAATCTTTTCATTTGTTAAACATCGTTCTGCATTTTTTTTTTAAAGATTTATTTATTTATTTATTTGCGAGAGAGAACGAGAAACAAGAGAGCACGAGAGGGAGGAGGGTCAGAGGGAGAAGCAGACCCCCCGCCGAGCAGGGAGCCCGATATGGGACTCGATCCCGGGACTCCAGGATCATGACCTGAGCCGAAGGCAGTCGCCCAACCGACTGAGCCACCCAGGTGCCCTGCATGTTTTAATTAATGAAAAATAATGGGCTCCTATATACGAGTCGTCCAGCCTCAACAACGCCTGTGCTACCAACCTCAACAATATGGCTGACCTCACGTTTTCAATGCCTGTGCCATATTCCTTTCTTTAGGTGGTTGGGCCAGAGTTTATTCAACCAGCAGTAAAGAGTTGAGCATTTAAATTATACACAATTTCTTCACTGAGGTACTGTTACACTGGAATGAACAACTCAGTTGCTGAATCTTTACAGAAGTGCATGGTTATTTTCTTGGGTAAATACCCAAGTCAAAGGTGATATGAACTTTGTAAGATGTCTCATATATTACCAAGATACTTTCCAGAAAGGCTGAATTAGGAGCCTTTTTAAATATAAAAAAATTGAGGCGCTTCTCCACATATAACAGTAAGGAGAAACTAGTAGAGAAAACTTACAATAATAAAAAATACTGTAAATTCAGCAACACTCTATTTTTTTTAAAGACTTATTTTATTTATTTTAGAGAGAAAGAGAGAGAGTGAGAGCATGTGTGAGCAGGGGGAGGGGCAGAAGGAGAGGGAAACAAGCAGACTCCCCACTGAGTGTGGAACCCCATGCGGGGCTCAATCCCAGGAGTCTGAGATCATGACCTGAGCCGAAATCAAGAGTCAGACGTTCAACCCACTGAGCCACCCAGGTGCCCTGTAAATTCAGGAACAGTTTAAAGGGAGTTTTATTTTTATTAATCATAATTACACCTATATATTATTCCTTCAAATCTTTGATTTTCAAAAATCCAAAACCACAGAAAAGTTGAAAGAATAGTATTATGAGCATCCTTACTCTCTATCAAGCTTCAACAATTTTTAATATTTTGCAACTTTGCTCTCTCTCTATATATATAATATGCATGAGTTTTTGCTAAGCCTTTAAGGTTTTGTTTATTTATTTATTTTTAAAAGATTTTACTTATTTGTCAGAGAGAGAGAGCACAAGTGGGGGGGGCAGCAGGCAGAGGGAGAAGCAGGCTCCCCGCTGAGCAGGGAGCCCAATATGGGACTCGATCCCAGAACTCTGGGATCATGACCTGAGCCGAAGGCAGATGCTTAACCAACTGAGCCACCCAGGCATCCCTTATTTATTTATTTTAAAGATTTTATTTATTCATTTGACAGGGAGAGAGAGCGCACAAGCTGGGGGGGAGAGAAAGCATGAGCTGCGGAGAGTCAGAGGGAGAAGGAGAGGCAGAGGGAGAGGGAGAAGCAGACTCCCCCCACTGAGCAGGAAGACCTATGCCAAGCTCTATCCCAGGACCAGGAGATCATGACCTGAGCTGAAAGCAGACACTTAACCATGTGAGCCACCCAAGCGCCCCTTTTAAGTTTTATTTATTTAAGTAATCTCTCCACCCAACGTGGAGCTTGAACTCACAACCCTGAGATCAAGAGTTTCATGCTCTTCCAAATGAACCAGCCAGGTGCCCCTTGCTGAACATTTTGAAAGTAAATTGCAAACATCATGCCACTTTACCCTTAAACACATTAGCATGCATCTCCTAAAATAAGGGCATTCCCTTATATAACTATAAAACCATTATCATACTTAAGAAAACCAACAATAATTCCATAGTATCATCTAATATTAGTCTATATGAAAATTTCCCCAATTGTCCCTAATTATAGTTTTTTTAAATCAGATTCAATCAAAGCTCATGAATTGTTGCATTTAATCCAGATTAGTCACTCCTTTCTTTTTCTATGACATCGTCCTTTTGAAGATTGCAGGCCAGCTTCCTTTTTCTTTCTTTTTTTTTTTTTTACGATTTTATTTATTTATTTATTTGACAGAGAGAGAGAGAGTGCGAGCGAGCACAAGCAGGGGGAGCAGCAGAGGGAGAGGGAGAATCAGGCTCCCTGCTGAACAGAGAGCCTGATGCAGAACTTCATCCCAGGACCATGACCTGAGCCTAAGGAAGACGCTTAACTGACTGAGCCACCCAGGTGCCCCAGGCCAGCTTTCTTACAGAATGTTCCACATTCTGGATTTAGTGATTGTTTCCCCATTGTGTTGTTCAGCTTGTTCCTCCGTCCCTGTGTTTTCATCAAATCCGAAGTTAGGTTCAGAGGCTTTCTATAAAAGAGGTGTGCCATATTTGATTGTATTATTTATTGGTCCTGCTTGTAAACCATTCTTCCTCTGAGTTGCATGGCTTATATAGTACTCAAGTATCTGTTAGATAAATAATTTAGTTGCATTCTTGTGCAGCGATTTTTAAGAGCCAGTGTATGGATCACTGCTGATTTGTTTTTTGTTTGTTTGGTTTTTTTAATTTTTTAAAAAATTTACTTATTTGACAGAGAGACAGAGAAAGCATACAAGCAGGGGGAGCGGCAGGGAGAGGGAGAAGCAGGCTCCCCACTGAGCAAGGAGCCCAATGTGGGACTCAATCCCAGGACCCTGGGATCATGACCTGAGCCAAAGGCAGACACTTAACTGACTGAGCCACCCAGGCACCCTAATTACTGATGATTTGAAGATATTTTCAACAGACATGAGCAAATAAGAAAAATAGGGACTAGGGAATGAGTTTTCCAGAAAGCCAATTTTATTTCATTTAAAAGGCTTGTTAATTCACCTGAAAAATTACTTACCAATTCCAAAGGGAAAAATAGTAATTTAACAGTGGGGAAACAGTCACCACCATTCTCACCAAGTGATCAAAATTAACATTTCTCAAAATAGGACAAACCAATGTCATGTGCCTCTTGATGTGATATACTGAGAAAGGACACATCACTTCTGTGGTATATTCTTGGCAAAAAGGCACTGCCTGAATATGATCATGCGGAAACATCAGTCAAACTCCAACTGAGGGATATTCTACATAATAACTGGCCTGTACTTAAAATAAAAAAAGTCCATGTCATAAAACACAAAGAAAGGCTGAGGAATTCTTCCAGTTTGAGGGAGACTAAAGAGACAAGACATCTAAATGCAGTATCTGATCCTGGACAGGATCCTGGACCAGAGAAAACAACAGCTATTAGGAGGAGGAGGAGGAGGGGAAGCAGGAGGAAGAGAAGGAAGAGGAGAAAGAGGGAGAAGGAGGAGGGTGGAGAGGAGGAGGAAGTGGAGAAGAGGGAGGAGAAGGAGGAAGTGAGAGAGGAGAGAGAAGCAGGGGAGGAGGAGATGGGAGGGAGGAGGGAACCCTCCTCCAGCTCCCCTCCAGCAGCAGGGGGAGGGGACATTATTGGGACAGCTGACAAAAATTGAAGAAGGTACATAGATTCGATAATACTATTGTACCAAAGATGTTAAATTTCCTGATTTCGATAATAATACTATAGTATTTCAGGGTTAAGAGGTGCCATATCTACAACTTACTTTCAAATGGTTTAGGTAATAAATTTATTTGTATAGAGACTACTTTTTCTCTTTCTGAGTGTGTGAAAGAGAGAACAATAAGCCAAATATGGCAAAATGTTAGTACTTTGTAAATCTGAGGGAAGGGCATATAGGAGTTCATTGTACTATTCTTGCAATTTGTTTATGTTTGCAAACATTTCAAAACAAAAGCTTTTTAAAAAGCAAAATCTGTTAGTATGCATCAATGCCATTCCCATATTATTGGAATTAAAATTCGTTTGTAAATGAAATGATGGTGATAGTAGATGGTACTTACTGTCAGTGCACTTCTTGGCAAAGTAAAAAGTTAGCAAGCTCCACAGTGGACCCTACGCCAGTGATTTTTCCTGGTGCAAAAAACCTGGAAATATGAGAAGCACTATTTTAGTGTGTATCCCCAAAAGGATGGACTCCTGTCTTCATCCAGAGGCAGGACACCATGTGTCCTCAGTAATGGGCCAAGAACAGCTTTGTGATGGCCTCATGGGGCATGAGGGACCTGCATCCACGTATCTTCTTGGGCACCCATCCACAACATACATCCCGAGTGCCACTGGAAAGGGGAGTCCACCCTCTCTTGGCATGTGACTGGCTGGGGTCTGCTGGGGTCTGCTGGGGTCCACCAGAGCTGATCACAGGGATGGAGTTGACATCACTGTCTCTTTCTGGAGACAGCAACAACAGAGTGAGAAAATCATGGCAAGTGATAAAGGTGGGCTCTTAATTAAGCCCTTGGCTACATGGGGCTTGAGTCTTGATGGCAGGGTTAGGATTTAGCTAAGCCAGGGGAAAGGGTGATGATCTTCCTTTTGGGGGGTCCATTAATACACTCAGTAGGTGCTCAGAAAGTGGCAATGTTGCCATCATAAACTCCAGAAAACAGGGGCAGCCAAGACTCTGAGGATTAAACCAGCTCTTGCTTCCTTTACCAATTTTTGGTGGGAATATTTAGCTGACCAAACAGCAACCCAGGGTGTGCCAGAGGGAAGGATGAGGCAAGCTCCCCTCCTTCTCCATCATCCCAGGAGGTCTTTGGAGGATGCAGGACCCACAGGAGCAGGTGAGATTAAAAAATGGGGTTCCATCCTTTCCGGTAGAAAAAGCAGGAACCTGAATCTGCTCTGTGAACCCCAGGAGGGCTGCTGAACAGGGAGAGAAGTTTCTGCCAGGAGTCTGGATTCCACTGACAGCTCTGTGAGCACAAGTGAGGGTACAGGCTGGGGGTGGGACCCAGAGCAGGGCAGAAGCTGGAGTCTCAAGTGGGGACACCAGCAGGTCCATCAGGCCGTGTCAGGAGAAGCTTCGGCGCTGGACTGGGGCAGTAATCCCAGATTCAATGAGGGCTGGGGGGCTGAGTCAGGGACCATGACGACAGTGGGGAAGGGCAGGGTTTGGAGTCCCTGTTAAGGATGGATAGTGGTGACTTGGGGGAATAGGGAGCCAGAAATAGCCACAAGGTTGTGAAGACAGGGAAACACGGATGAAAATGGGGGTGGGGTTGAGCACCAGGCTTACTGCTGAAGGAGCTACGTGAGGTTCACCTGTGGTAACGGTCAAGCGTCAGGGGTGGGGCTGAGGAAAGGTCTAGGAGAGACTGGGTCACTGCGGGAAGACAGGGTGATGGCTGGGGTGGGGGTTGTGGGGGAGAACAAAGACAAAGAGGGCAACCCTAGGTCCCTACAGATGGACACCCAGTAGGTGTGAGTGTCAGAAGCAGGAGTTCAAGCCTATCCTCAAAACAGGTTCGGGGAGCAGAGGGCCAGGGCAGAGGCAGATGGGATGTGGTCACGGGGAGAGGTCAGGAACTCCTGACTTCCTCGGTGGGTGGAAGGCTGCCTGCCTGGCCTTGCCTGCAGAAGGGCTTGGCTCTTGCCCACGGCTGCATCACCAGCTGAGGGCACTGAGGCTGCGACCCCGTTTTACACATGCCTGTCCCAATCCGCGCAGCATCGGGGGCGCCGTCTGCGACGTCAAACGTTCCGTTCGGACCAGGCAGAGCACAGGCCCCCGGGGGACGCACGGCCTGCGCTCGCGGCCCGGGCCGGTTACTCAGCCAGCGGCTCAGACCCCTCCGGCCGGCCGCCGGGGCCACGCGGGCGCCCAGTCTCCGCCCCGTCGGCGGCGGCGGCGGCGGAACCGGCTGCGCCAGATCCGCGCTGCGGCCGTCCGCACGTTGCGGCCGGTTCAGCGCCAGGGGGCGGCGCTGCGAGCGAACGGAGCCGAGACGTTGACCCCCCTCCGCCCGGCCCCTGGGGAGTGAGCGCTGGGCCGGGGAGCCGTCCCTGCGCTCTCTCCGGCTCGCTCGGTGGGGAGTCCGGGCGGCCGGCGGGCAGCGGGCCAGAGTCCCGAGCCGAGGGCCGCAGTGAGGACAGCTCGCAGAGCACAGGGTCCTGTCACCGGCCCGGGTTGCGGGCCCCCGTGGCCAGATCCCGGGAGGGCATGGGCGAGAGTCGCGGCGGGGCGCGACAGCTGAGAGGCCGGTCGCTGCTCGCCGAGCGGCGCCTGTGGACCCGCACGAAGCTAAAGTGGAGGGTGGGAGGGAATCATTTGCGCCCCACTGAGGGAGGTTTTGCTGGTCCACAGGTGAGGCAAACTAGAGCCCACCCCGGCCACGTCCCTACTGCACGCGCCCACGCCGGGGCGCAGAGACGCCGTTGTTGTCATAGAAACACTTGCTCTGGAGCTCTGACCTCAGCCCACCGCTTGCAACGAGGCAGGATCTTCCGCCAGCAGTGTACACACGACGTAAAATGTCTGTCATTTATTAAGCACATACCCTGCACTCAGGACGGTGCCGGACACCCGAATAACCCAGATTTGGGTATTTGCAGCCTACCTTCCCTCCCAGTGCCACCCTTGATGCAGGATTTAGCAATTCCTCTCACTTCTCCAAAAAATCCATTTACACGAGAGCTTTATCTTGTAGATTTTTTTTTTTTTTTTGAAGGCTTATAGAGGAGACCAAGAAAAGAGGGAATTTTATACATACAGCAGGGTGCAGTATTTCATTCCATTAGACATCTCTTGCCTTACTCGCTTTCTTGGATATTCCAATCGACGCTTTTTCTGAGAGGCCTCTGAATCTAGCCCAGTTCCAGGCACTCCCTCCAAGATTTTCCTCTGAGCTTCTGCATCTCTCTTCCATCCTCATGCGGAGAAGAGCAGCTGGGGCCCTCCCATAACTGCTCTTGAGAAGGCATGCTAAAGACCCTCTCGTCACCAGCGTTCCACTTCCGCAGAGATCAGCAATAGTTTTATTTCTGAAACAGGTGGTTTCATACAATGGTCCCCCAAATCCACATGGGATAGGTACTATTCCCATTTTACAGATGAGGAAACTGAGGCTTAGGGAGGTCAATTCATCCAATGTGAACTCCTTTATGGAAAATTCTGACATACAGTATTTTAAAATATAAGTCCCAGTGTCACAGATTTCAGATTAATTACAGATATTATGTAAAACTGCTATATAAATACTACATGTTCATACTATAAATACTATATAAATACTTACATGGTAATATCTTATGTGCCAGGCGCTGCTCTAAACACTTCACATATTCACTCATTTGGTTATTACAACAACCCTATAAGGTACTATTATTTTTTCAAACGTTTTTTCTTTCAGATATATTTTAAAATTGAAGTTTCATTTATAGAAAATAAAACATACAAAATTTTAAGTACAATTCTATGAGGTTTTTTTTTTCCAAAGATTTTATTTGACAGAGACACAGCGAGAGAGGGAACACAAGCAAGGGGAGTGGGAGAGGGAGAAGCAGGCTTCCCGCGGAGCAGGGAGCCTGATGTGGAGCTCAATCCCAGGACTCTGAGATCATGACCTGAGCTGAAGGCAGAGGCTTAACGGCTGAGCCACCCAGGCACCCCAATTCTATGAGTTTTGACAAATGTAGATACTCATGTAACCTTCACTTCAAGATACAGAATATTTCCATCACTCCAGAAAGTTCCCTCTGCCCTTCTCAGTCCATATCATCCAAAGAAATCACTGTTTTGATTTCTTATGCCACAGGTTAGCTTTGTTTTTTCCGGAATTTCATATAAGTGGAATCATAGTCTGGCTTATTTAGCATAATCTTTTTGAGATTAGCTCATGCTTAAACATGTAACATCAGTAGTTTGTTCCTTTTATTGCTGAGCAGTATTCTATTGTATGAATACATCACTGTGTGTTTTCAGTTTACTTGTTGATTGGACATTCGAGTTGTTTCTAGTCTTTGGCTATTATGAATTAAGGTGCTTATAAACATTTATAGGCAGGTGTTTCAGTGGACAAAGATTTTAGTTTCTCTTGGGGAAATACTTATACATTGAGTAGTGTATATTTAACTTTATAGGACACTACCAAATCGTTTTCTAAAGATTGTAAAGTTTGGGGCTCCTGGGTGGCTCAGTTGGTTAAGTGCCTGCCTTCCGTGCTCAGTCCTCTGATCCAGTCCCACATTGGGCTCTCTGCTTTTCCCTCTGCTCCTCACCCCACTCGTTCTCGCTCTCTCTCAAATAAATAACATCTTTTTTTAAAAAAATGTAAAGTTTGATATTATTATACAAAAGAGGAAACTGAGGCCCCGCCAGCTTCATTTATTGTCCCCAAATAACTTGTCCAAGCATGTGTGTTCTGGAGTCTTTTGTTGGATAGAGAGAGGGAGGAGGAAAGAGGGTGCGAAACCCACGAGGGGCTAGCCTTGAGCGGCGCTCTGTCTGTCCTGGGGGAGGGGCCATGTGCAGTCGGGCTAGGCCCCTGGGATCCAGCCTGGGGTGCAGCCGACCACACCCCCTGGCCCGCCACTGTTCGCCCAGACTCCCCCAGCAGGAAGCAGCGGGCGGGAAGGGCGGTCAGCTGTCCTCTCTACCCGGGCTCCCGTGAAACACCAGGCTAAAGCGCTTGGCCCAGGATGATTTCTCTGCGGATCCTCCACCTCCAGAGGCGGGGGGAGAACGGGTGTCCACCTCTTGGAGGGGATCCGGGAGCCCCCTCCCGCCTTGGCGGGAGTCTTTCAGACTTGGCTGCCCCGGCCGCCGCCGCCAAAGCCAGCAGCTAGCACAGCACGCGCTGGGCTCTTATGTCTTTTTGTCTCTTCTCCACTAAGTGATTTTTCAGGAGGCAGCTCATGGAGAAGTGAGATCACATTTGTATCATAAAATCAAGCATCTCGGCTGAATTATCCTTTGGCTGGAAAGACACCAAATCACAGATTCTAACAATAGAGTTGTTGACATTGAAACAGGAGTGGAGGAAATAGATTTTTTATAGAGAGGAAATCGATTTTTAAATGCTGGCATTTGATACAGACAGCCATTTGAACCAGAAAATACCATCCAACATACGATAGGTAATTGACTAAATAGAAAGCAAACACATTTTCATCAATGAGATGGAGACTCTTTTTTTTTAAATCTGAAGATGCACTCTCAAGAGGCCCAATTTACCTGGCAACTTTCTACCTTCCTTGTCCTTTCACACTAATATTTTGATTTCTGTGAAAGGAGGAAGTGAAAACACATAGGAAGTGCTCGTGATGAAAAGAGATAAAAGTCTGAGAGGCTTAATCAATCAACAAGTTTTCCTCAGAACCCTACTGGGTACTCAGGTTAGACAATGGGGAAGTTCCAGAAGAGGTGAGGACTGGAGGTTTTGCTGGGGAGCCAAGACTTGGGCAGAAGAAGCAATCAGTGAGCCATACAAGATGATCTATACCATACAATTATGTCACTCACCATGAAAATTCACATGTCCCAAGACCATCATCATCCTACCAAAGCTGCAAAGTTCTCTGAGACTTGTTACTTTTTAAAAATTTAACTTATGAATAGACCATACATTACCAAGGTTCAAACATTTGGAGATGTTCAAAACATTTTCACAAAGGTCTCCTACCTACGCCATCTCTTAGCTACTGGTTCTGATCTGCCCCTCCTCCACTGTCATTAGTCTGATCCCAGAGTTTCTTTATGGGCCAATAAGCATATAAGAATAATCTCCCCTCTTTTGCACAAAATATAGCATACTGTTGACCATTTTGCAACTTGCTTTCCCCCCTAAATGTATCTTGAAGATCTTTCCATGTCAGCATTCAGAGAGCTTCCTCATTAAAAAAAAAAAATGTTGGGAGGCCTCGGTGGCTCCGTTGGTTGGGTGTCTGTCTATTGGTTTTGGCTTGGGTTGTGATCTTAGGGTCGTGCGTGATCTCAGGGTTGTGGAATTGAGCCCCGGGTCAGGCTCTGCTCCACCAGGAGGAGTCTGCTTGTCCCTTTCCCTCCCCCTCTGCTGCCACCTTACATGTGCGCTCTCTCTCTTTCTTTAAAATAAATAAATAAATAAAATCTTTAAAAAAAATTTTTTTGGGGGGTGCCTGGGTGGCTCAGTCAGTTAAGTGGCTGCCTTTAGCTCAGGTCATGATCCTAGGGTCCTGGGGTCAAGTCCCCGGGCTCCCTGCTCAGCGGGGAGTCTGCTTCTCCCTCTGCCCCTCCCCCCACTCATGCTCTCCTCTCTCTCTCTCTCTCGCAAAAATAAATCCTGAATAAAAAAAATAGAAAATAAAAATGCTTTTTTTCATAGTATGATAGTGTTTCACTGTATGAGTGAGCCATTAATTAACTATACACTCCTCTTATCTCTGGACATTTAGGTTGTTTCCAGTATTTTTGCTATACAAACAATGCAGTGAATGACCTGGTATACATGTCACTTTGCACCTAAGTTATATCTTTGAGATGAATTCCTTGAAGTGGAATTGCTGGGTGTAAAGGTAAGTGCATTTTCGGTTTTGAGAGATATTGTCAAATTGCTCTCTGCAGAAGTTGTCCCACGTTACCCTCTGTGTTTCCCCACACCTTCACCTACACAGTGTCTTATCAAAGGTTTAGATTTTTGCCAAATTCTTACTGAAAAATGTGCTCAGTGTCATTTTAACTTACACTTATGAACAAGGTTGAGCATCTTTTCATATATAAGGATTTTTGTATTACTTTTCTATGTGTGGTCTTTTATATCCTTTGCTTATTTTTCTACTGGGTTATTAGTGGGTTTTGTTTCTTGTTTTTGTTTTATTTCTAAGAGTCCTTGGCATAACAGGGAAATTAGATTTTAGTTATTCAAGTTGCAAATATTTCCCCAACTTTTACATTGTCTTTTGACTTTGCTTATAGTATTTTTGCCATGGAGGAGTGTTTTCTTTCCAATGTGGTTAAATATATCAGTCATTTTGTGTGTGTGTGGATGCTGGGATAAAATGATCTTCCCACTTTAAGGGAGGAGCTTATTAAAACAGCAGGACATATTATATTTTTATAAGACTATTTTTAAAGTTTATTTATTATTTATTTAAATCATCGCTACAGCCAACATGGGGCCTGAACTCATGACCCTGAGATCAAGGGTGGTATGCTCCACCAACTGAGCCAGCCAGGTGCCCCTTTATAAGACTATCTACAAGCATTTTTTGCATAGTGCTGATCCCCTCCCCTGCCCCGCCTTAGTACATAAGATAAATAAGCATAATATGATCAAGTGACTGCTGTTTTAAGCAGAAAGATGTCCATATTCAGCTATTTTTAGATATTTTTACTTAATATGCTCTACCGACATAAAGAACAGAGATTTAATTCCTTGACCAGTTGCCAGATTCAAAACGGAAGACATGGGAAAACCTCAATCTAGGGTATCTTTTTATAGAATATACCCTTTCACACCAAAGGAAGAAGTCTCCATGAAGGGAACTGATGCTTCTACCATATATAAAACTATTAAAATCAATATTTTAGAACAGAATACTCAGGTAAGGCACAATCATAACAAACTCTGGATCCACCTCAATCCATCAAAAATCAATACATACGTAGCAGGTGCCTGCTGCGGTAAGTACTGCTGAGCACTGCGGGGGCTATAAAGAAATTGAAGGGTCATTGTTCATGTTTACCCTTTGATATTTTACATAATTTTGCACATATTTATATGACAATTTAGGTATTAAGTCATCTTTCTAAGGTATTTGTCTGGCAAGTCATCCAGAAACTTTGGCCAACAGAGAACAAATATGAATAACTATGTGATTTTTGGTACTAAAATTAAAAAGGAAAACAGTTGATACTTCACTTCTCTTTTACCAACTTCAAGGGTGATAAGGAGGCCAGACTGCAGCCTCCCTCAAATTGATGTAACTTGAGTTCTCTCTACATCTGCCCCCTTAATGGAGTGAGTAGAGGTATGGTGGTTGTCTTGCTGCTCCCTCCTTCATCCTCCTATGCCTAGTTCATTCCATCTTGAGAGTATACTTTTATGACCATTGCCTTTGGGGCAAGAGTGTAGTGTCCCTTTAAACCAGGAGTAATTAAATGATCTTTTTATTATTCCTCTTATTTTATGCATTTTAAGTGGTTAGTTAATGTGTTTGGGGGGCAGTGATGACAGGTAATGTTGAATGGTGAAGTCTCAAAATACATTGACATTTTTGCATTCATCTTTATGGAAATAATTTCCATGTATAAGGTAGTAGAGATGGAGAACTGTCTACTACACTTCATGCTCCTTGTCCATAGTACAGTACATTTCTAGAAAGGGGCTTCCCATCCAGGAACTGTATTTCTAGCCTCCCCCCTTACGTCTGGGAGGGATCATGTGCTAAATTCGCATTGATGGAATATGAACAGAATTCACTGAATACCACTTTCAAGCCAGGTTTAAGAAATGTAGGTGCTGGGCAACCCTCTCGGGTCCCCTCCCTCTTTGGGAGCTTTGTACTGTCACTTTGCTATTGCTCAATAAACTTTGCTGCCCACCAGAAAAAAAAGAAAGAAAAAAGAAACGTAGGTGCTTTCTCCAAGTGCTCTCTTCGCTGACTGGCTGCAGAGGATAACAAGGTCCTAGGAGGTGGTGGAGCCGTGTGATGGTGTTGGAAGGAATGCCCTGGGCCTGAATCACCAGAGGAAGAAAAGATACCCACCGAGCAGGAACACCAGCATTGGACTCTGATGAGGGAGAAATAAACTTCTGTGGTGTTAAACCTCTGAAATGTTGGGGTTTGGGCATTACATCAGCTAGCATGACTCCAACTAAAACAAAAATCCTTTCATGATAGGGTGCTTTTTCCTGGAATATTACTTCAACGTGGAATGTAGACCAGTCGTTAGTCTCAGCTACATACGTTTGGCCCCTCTGTCCTTATGAAGGTTATAATTAAGTTGACTCTTCTGTCTTTAGCCATGTTCTCATTTAGTGACCTAAAGGAACAATGGAAGGTCTAAAATGAAATTTGCAGACAAACGCAAAGCTGAAAGAGATCGCATGATGATGCTCAATGACAGAATCAGGATCCAAAATTCTCTAGACTGGAATGATGGGTTAAAAGTAACAAGACAAAATTTAGGCACTTATTGAAAGGATATGCTTTCATTGACAGTGGTCTGAAACAATTCATACATTATGATGAATTGGGTTATGCAATGTTTGATAAGCAGTGAAAGAAAAAAAAGGAAGCATTTCTACCAGATGTCAGGGAAAAGGGATTTTTGTGTTTCATGAGATGCAGCTTACTCTCCAGTTACCTGAATAAAGAATCTGGGTCAGAATGTTTTGAATTGTCATCTATACCCACTTTGAGTGGGTTCACTTCTCCAGACATAGAGACTTCCCTCCACCCGGAAGACCTTGTTTATTTGAAACACAAGACACGAATCAGAAAGGCTGGAGGGGCACCTGGGTGGCTCAGTCGTTAAGCGCCTGCCTTCGGCTCAGGTCATGATCCCAGCGTCCTGGGATCGAGCCCCGCATCCGGCTCCCTGCTCAGCGGGGGGCCTGCTTCTCCCTCTCCCACTCCCCCTGCTTGTGTTCCCTCTCTCACTGTGTCTTTCTCTGTCAAATAAATAAATAAATAAATAATCTTTAAAAAAGAAAAAAAAAAAGAAAGGCTGGATTCAGAAAGATTAAAACCTACAGCTTGTTTTTTAAGTGCCAGCTATACTCAAAGAAAATAAATAAATAAACAAAACCTACAGCTTTTAAAATTCATTAAAACTCACATTTATAGAAAAACGGGGACTCACTCTGCATCAGAGTGTCTAGGTGCTGACCTCAGTGGTGAAATGGAATATGGTTCTGTGTGAAATTACCATAACAAGAATCACTCATCTTTATAGCTCTCTGGAGTAGAGTGGTCCAATAGAAATATAATGTGGGTCATATATACACTTTTAATTTTCTATTAGCCATGTTAAAAAAAATAAAAAGAACCAGGTGAAATTAATTCTAGTACTATATGTTATTTAACCTGATATATTATCATTGCAACATATATTCCACATGAAAAATTATTAATGAGATTCCTTGCATTCTTTTTTTCATAATAAGTATTCAAAATCCAGTGTCTATTTTGCACTTGAGGACATCTCAGTTCAGACTAGCCACATTACAAGTATTCAGGAGCCGCATGTGGCTAGTGGCTGAGGGATTAGCACAGTTTTAGTGAGGGACTTTGTCTCATCTAACCCTCTGCTGTAGGTTTTATTATTCACAGTTTACAGATAATAAAACTTTTGCAGAAGTGAAGCAAGACACACAGCCATCATGGAAGAATCAGGGCTTGAACCCAACTTTCCCAATGGGCAGGGTATCCCAGTATTAAGTGGGTTGACGTGGAGTCACACGGAACCGGCCTTAAATCCTGACTCTGTCAGTTACTCAACTGTGTTACCTCTGGCACTTTTTTTTTTTTACTCTGACATGTGGTTTCATTATCTGAAACATAGTGATAATGAGAACCCTCATAGGCTATTGTGGGATTAAATGAGACAACGTGTTCAAAGCGCTCAGCACAGCGCCCACCGCCCACCGTGGCAAGTAGCATGGTCATCACCTTAACATGCCTGGTGTGCTTTCCACCTTCTCCACACTGGCTTCCCAGGAGCTTCTTCCATTCAGCAAGGGTTCTTTCTTTTACTGAGCACTGGTGAACTGGATGGCGGTTCTTTTTTCTTTTTAAATTTTATTTATTTGACAGAGAGAGACACAGAGAGAGAGGGAACACAAGCAGGGGGAGTGGGAGAGGGAGAAGCAGGCTTCCCATGGAGCAGGGAGCCCGATGAGGGGCTGGATCCCAGGATGCTGGGATCACGACCTGAGCCGAAGGCAGATGCTTAACGACTGAGCCACCCAGGCGCCCCTGGATGGTGGTTCTGACTCCAATGGGCCTCATCCCTCAACATCACAGCTGCTTTGTTGTCAATTTTTGTTCAAAAACATTGTTGCCACCTTCCAACAGCACAGCAGTGTGATGACTTGACAAACCACAAAGCAAACCAGGAAATGTTTGATGCCAACTTGCGTCCCATTTTGAGGACCACCCCCCCACACCAAAGAGCCACCTCATGACTATGGGGATCATAGGAATACCTGTCACTTGGTTCTGGGACTGTCCATCCCTTCTTCAAGCCCTCTGCAATCCACACAGCTGAAGGGAGGAGGTAGATGTCCCCAAGCAGGAGCTGGGTGTTCTTGCAGCCTCCTCCCTGCCTGGCACTGATATGCTCACTTATCTGCAGTGTTGTAACCCCTTCCCCCAGAGCCCTTCCCCCAGAGCCAGGTTTAACTGCCCGCAAGCCAGTAACAGTGTTTTTTACCACCCTGAACGAAATACTTTAATAAAATATGGGGTTGGAGTATCGAACCCACAAGCAAAAATATTGTGGTGCTCACAGATGCAATGAGTGCTGGTTCGTGACTGGCCCCCAAAGTGTTTTATTCGCCATCACCGACCAATGGGTTTGCTGAAGACAGGCTCTCAAAAGCTTGACACATAATGAAGTGAATCATAGTTCATTCACTCATTCAACAAATATCTATTGAGTCCCTACATGGACCAGGTGCTGTGCAGGGTGCTGGAGACACCATGGTGGGCAAAAGACAAAACTGCCTCCTTCCATGACCTTATCTTCTCAAGGCAGATGTAGATATAAATCAAATATAGGATTACAAACTCTAGTAAGAGCTACAGAGGAAAGGGAGCAAACCTCCGAGAGATCTGATCGGGTCTGTGGGTCAGAGGAGGCTGCTCTAAGAAGTAACAACTGAGCTGAAGCATTGCCTATGTGAGGGGATGCGGGGGGGGGGGGTAAGGGAGGTGTCTTACAGGAGGGAAAGTGTAGCAAGGATTATGCTGGAGTCACAGAACAGGGTCTAGGATAACAGTACTGGGTATCGAGAACCTCCTTTGTATGAAGGCCCACTTCATCCTGGGAAAATGGCAGAGAGATTTTGGGATTCAGGGTTAGGCTCTGGGGGCTCCCAAACCAGCACTCCTAAGTAAGAAAGGTAGAAAAATGTTGCCCCAAACTTCTGAGAGAAGCAAGCCAGGTGGGCAGGTTGGAGAGGGTTAAGCCACATGACAGCATCTGGGGAAATGAGCTAGTGTCCCACTCACAAGCCAGACTCTTCAGGGTTTGGCCTGGACTCAAGAGAGCTAGGCTTAGAGATGAGGGAGGAACCCCCCACCCCCTGAACTGATAGGGGATGGCAGCTGCAGCTGACCATCACGATGGCTGGGATAGTGGCCCTGGGCCCTTGGCACTCAATGGGTGGAGTAAGGAAATGGCAGCTACAGGGAGTGGCAGATGGGGAAAGGAAGAACAGGGAGGGCGGCTTCATCTGAGCCTAAGCGAGTGGTATCAACCCAGTGGAGAAGGTGGGCCTGGGGTGCTAGGGTCTCATCCAACAACGTCAGTGTGTTGGGGGCTGGCTGCTAGACATCGTTGCATTTTTTTATGCCCTTGACTGACCTCCAGATTGTCAGATTGTGAAAACATGATGATAAAGCCCCCCAGAGGTCCACAACTGGGGGTTTGTGTGGGTAGCACGGCTTACGGTCCCTTGAAACAAGTGGCATTCTCTCAGGGGGCATTTCCAGGAGCACTGATAAACAACAGATACAATAACCACCTGGCACACTCAGAGTCCAAATAAGATCTGGGACATCAAAAACATCATTTACTGTAGGCTCTGACTCTTTGGGGGCCCTCTGTTCCCTCATTTTTGTAGATCTACCCACAGCTGGAATGCCTACCAAAAGAAAAGAAGTAAGAGTAGTGAATGTTTACATTTATGGTCATTTAAGCAAATGTAAATAAAAACCCATTAAAAACTTTCTTAAAGCAAAATTTGAAAAGCCACTTTTATCATTAAATAGTTAACATTTTCAGGGGCGCCTGGGTGGCTCAGTTGGTTAAGCGGCTGCCTTCGGCTCAGGTCATGATCCTGGAGTCCTGGGATCGAGCCCCGCATCCGGCTCCCTGCTCAGTGGAGAGCCGGCTTCTCCCTCTCCCTCTGCCTGCGACTCTGCCTACTTGTGTTCTCTTTCTCTCTCTGTCAAATAAATAAATAAAATCTTAAAAAAAAAAAAATAGTTAACATTTTCAGTACTTGTTTTTTATTTTATTTTTTTTAGATTTTTTTTTTTAAAGCTTTATTTATTTATTTGACAGAGACAGCGAGAGAGGGAACACAAGCAGGGGGAGTGGGAGAGGGAGAAGCAGGTCTCCCGCCAAGCAGGGAGCCCGATGCGGGGCTCGATCCCGGGACCCTGGGATCATGACCTGAGCCGAAGGCAGACGCTTAACGACTGAGCCACCCAGGTGCCCCATTAAGATTTTATTTATTTATGGGG
>NC_138377.1:73513993-73542088 GCF_054177405.1 Leptonychotes weddellii | reverse complement strand
TCTGCTTCTCCCTCTGACCCTCCTCCCTCTCCTGCTCTCTGTCTCTCATTCTCTCTCTCTCAAATAAATAAATAAAATTAAAAAAAATTTTTATTTATTTATTTGACAGAGAGAGACACAGCAAGAGAGGGAACACAAGCTGGGGGAGTGGGAGAAGGAGAAGCAGGCTTCCCGCTGAGTAGGGAGCCCCATGCGGGGCTCGATCCCAGGACCCTGGGATCATGACCTGAGCCAAAGGCAGACGATTAACTGAGCCACCCAGGTGCCCCCATTTTCAGTACTTGAAATAGCTAAGACTCCAAGGCTAAACTGAGGGTAGAAAGGTAAGCAAAATTAGACACAGTCCCTATCCTCATGAAACTCATTGGCTAATGAGGGAAGCAGCTATTAATTAAATAATTGCATGAACAGATACGTAATCACACACAGCCCGGAGTGTCATAAAGATGAGGTATGTCTCATTGCCAGGCCAACTGATCTGCTGTAGGGAGTCAGAGAGGCTGCTCTCCTGAGGAAGTAACAACTGAGAAGATCTGAATGACAAGGAGGAATTAACCAGGCAAAGTGGGGGTGGAGGCAGAAGGAGAACATTTCAGACAGAGGGAATAGCAGAGGCCCTGTGGTAGGCAGGGAAGCAGGGAGAACTAAGGAACGAGGGGAGTGCTCTGGAAAATGGAAGTACAGGAGCTGGACCATGCAGGGCCTACGGCTGTGTTGGGGATGTGGGTCTTCATCTTAAGAAAAGAGGGAAACTATTGAAGGATGTAAGCAGAGTGGGATTAGAATGGGGCAATTGTGGTTTGGGGAGAGAGAAAGGAGGCCATTGCAATCGTCCTAGGCACAAGATAATGTTAGTTGTCCCCTCACTTTTGGCACTAGGGTGATGGATAGAGGGGGAGGCTTGGGCTAGAGATCTATGTGTGAGAACATTGGCATATATGGTACTCGACACTGGGCTGGGGATGAAAGCATACAGGAAGAGAGAAAGGGGCCCAGGAAAGATCTTGATGAGCCTCAACATTCAATGGCCGAATGGAGATGAGCCCACAGAGCAGCCAGAGCAGTGGGATCACAGAGTGAGAAGGGTACCAGTAGAGGG
Organism: Leptonychotes weddellii; assembly: GCF_054177405.1. Lineage (NCBI taxonomy): Eukaryota > Metazoa > Chordata > Mammalia > Carnivora > Phocidae > Leptonychotes > Leptonychotes weddellii. The sequence goes on along the minus strand of NC_138377.1, from coordinate 73,540,989 downwards.
GTTGTCCAGAAACCTAAGGGAGAAGAGTGTTTTGGGAAGGAGAGAGTGGTCCACGGGATCGAATGCTGCTTGGAGGTCACTGAATGTATTCTTGGAGGTCGAAAATGAAGCTGAAAACGTCCACTGGATCTAGTGAGTCAGAGGTCACTAGATCTTGATCTTGGGGAAAGATGTTTCCATGCAGTGATGGGGCTAAGGGTGAGGAATAAATAGGAACTTAGGAAGTGGAGACAGCAAGTATAAACAACTCTTTCTAGAAGCTTGATTATTCTGTTAGAACATGCAATTGTGATGTTGAAACCTGTGCATTAGGATTCACTGAAGCAAGTACCATATTTCAATGGAAAGAGAGCCATCATTTGTCAATGGGAAATCCACATACTAACAAAATTGGTACCCCCCCACCCCCTTAATGAATCTGTGGAGCATTGATTCTGGTGGGATTGCTACATATATCATGGCAGCAACAAGACAAATGCTCTTCATTTTGGGGATGCGTCTGTAAACCTAAACAGCATGATCTGTATGTGCAGATGGTTTGGTAAACAATTACCGACACAGGGCATTTTTAGCGTGTTGATCTGCTAGAAACAGGAAGCGAGAGGGAAAGAGACTAATCACAGTGATGGATGTGTGCATCCAGAATTCCTGACTCACGGCATGTAGCAGCACCTGGGTCTCCCCACCATTGTCCGGGACACTTCACACAGCACCGAGGCCACCTTAAAACCAAGAGGGAGGGTCTGCTCTGGAAACACAGGTACGTGACATTCATTCAACTCTCACAGATGGGAACTAGGAGGAACCGGGGAGTCAGAGACACACACGAAAGCCCTGAGCTGTGATACCCAACGTCAAAGGCAGAGGATTCCTTCAGTCATGTTGGATCCTAATGCTTCAGACATTTTGACCCATTTAAAGACACGGACAGCACTCATTTGGTACTGAATAGGAACAGGGCATTTTTTTTTATCTTTGTGCATATGCCCCAAATCTCCTAACTAATATCCGATAGCCAGAGGCTCCATTTCAGAGGCTGGTACCCCTCTTTCTACTGTATTCTTTGTACCTGGAAAGAAGCACATCCTGAAAAGCTGAAATACATGTCAGGAGAATAGAGAAGGTCTGAAACTTTCAGATTGAGGTTCCTTAAGGCAAGTAGGTCTACGGCACATCGTATTGACAGCGGAGGTGCTCTGCACCGAGAGCGCTGGGCCTTACTTAAAAACGGCTTGGGGCACACTTGAAACATATTTATGCACAGACCGTGCATATATTAAAGGGAAGAGTTTTCAGAGACAGTTATTTGACAGCGACAGTTATCTATGTTCAGACATCTGGTGCTTGTTTCTCCTCATGCCTGAGCTCCTCCTTGGGTTTAAGAAAGACGCCAGAGCTGCCAAATTCGCTTGTCTGCGCCACAGTGCACTCTAACAAATACTGACGTCTCCGTATCTTTGGAGGAGGAGAAGGAGGTACGTGAGCCCCAGGCAGGACCCCCAAGTGGACAGGACCGGAGGGCCCCGGGTCTCCTGGCAGAGCCACCCATTACCAGGGGAAGAAGGCAACCTTCTGCCCGGATGAATAGACAGTACCTGGCAAAGACCTTCTGGGGGGAGGGTGGCCTCAGTGACCAGTTACAATCACAAAATTCCCCCCACCCTGCAAGTCAGGAATCCTCTAACTGGAGTTAGAGATAAATGTAAACGCATATGGCCCTGTAAGCGGTAACTCGGAGTTTTACATTCACGCTCAGGTTAAGTGATGCTTCCAGAAAACTGGTTGGGCCTGAAGGAGAGTGGGACAAAGATCCGAGCACAAAAGGCAAGGGGTGCTGCAGGTAGGGGAGGGATGGGGCTTTGTCCAGGCAAGGCAGACGGAATCCACATGTTGGCTTTTGCTCAGGGCTGGCTCTGACGGGAGGGAAGGGAGAGAGGGAAACAGCCAGAGGCGGGCTCTTGGGCGCCCTCCACTCTTGGGCGCCCTGCTTGGGTTGTCGGGATAGTGGGCGTGTGGAATAGTTGCCACCCTCGGGCTGCCCTCTCTGCAGACACTAGGCACTTGTTTTTGTTTGTTTTTTTTAAAGACTTTATTTATTTGACAGAGAGAGACACAGAGAGAGAGGGAACACAAGCAGGGGAAGCGGGAGAGGGAGAAGCAGGCTTCCCGCAGAGCAGGGAGCCCGATGCGGGGCTTGATCCCAGGACTCCGGGATCATGACCTGAGCCGAAGGCGGACGCTTAACGACTGAGCCACCCAGGCACCCCGACATTAGGCACTTGTTTGCCTAGGACTGCTTCCAACGTCTTTTCATCAGTCTCGATAACTACCATGTCAACACAGGACCTTAAAATTTGTTGCAACACACGTTTTTTGTTTTTTTTATTTGGAGCATATGCTCCAAAGAATCAACTCTGTTGACTGCCTTCACTTTTCCGAGAAAATCAAGGTAATAGTTGGTGGGGACCAAACCAGATTCAGGGGAAGGAACCCACTGAACTTTTCTATCCCTAGTTTAATATTATGGTTTTAGCATGTGTACATGTTTTCTTAAATAACATTTACTTTTTTTTTTTTAAAGATTTTATTTATTTGACACAGAGAGAGCAACAGCAAGAGAGGGAACACAAGCAGGGGGAGTGGGAGAGGGAGAAGCAGGCTTCCCGCAGAGCAGGGAGCCCGACGCGGGACTCGATCCCAGGACCCTGGGATCATGACCTGAGCCGAAGGCAGATGCCCAACGACTGAGCCACCCAGGCGCCCCAATAACATTTACTTTTTTAAAAAAAGATTTTATTTTATTCATTTGACAGACACAGTGAGAGAGGGAACACAAGCAGGGGGAGTGGGAGAGGGAGAAGCAGGCTTCCCGCAGAGCAGGGAGCCCGACGTGGGGCTCGATCCCAGGACCCTGGGATCACGACCTGAGCCAAAGGCAGACACCTAATGACTGAGCCACCTAGGTGCCCCTTAAATAACATTTAGAATCGTAAAAGTTTCCATGCATCTGTGTATGCATGGACTTGCCACTATTATCTTCTACTTTTATTTAAGAAAAAAACTTTATTTAATAAGAGGGAATATAACCTAGTGTTTAAGGGAATAGGGCTTGGAGCCAGATGGCCAGAGTTCAAATTCCAGCTTGTGTTCCCTAGCTGTGTGACCTTGGACAAATTACTAAACCTCTCTGTGTCTCACTTTCCTTCTCTATAAATTAAGCATGGTAAGTGTACCTGCTTACAGTGGGGGCTGTTATGAAGATTAAGTGAGATCCTATGTGGAAAGCCAGGGCAACGCCTGGCATGTAGTAAGCACCTAATAAATGTCAGCCACTTTTGTTGGGGGTTTAGGGCCTTGCTTCCGTATCCTCCCAGTTCCCTAAGCTGCAGTTCAAGATGTTGCTCTGCAGTATTTCCTACAAATTGGCAGCTGGTCATCTCAGGTTTTATGATGTTAACAGCTGTTGAGGCTCCGTGCCTAGATTTATTTTCACTGGTGGTTGCAAAATGATGATATTCTATCATTGGTATTATTTTTTTTTGGTTAACTGGGGTACTTTATTTTTAAAAAAATGCTTCATTTCATCTACTATTTGGTTACCCAGTGGTAGAGTTCAATAGAAAAGCAAGATTGATTCTTCCTTTTATTTACCAGTTTTGAAGATCATGGCTATCATTTTCTGAAGATGACTGACTTTTATTTATTTTTTAAGATTTTATTTATTTATTTAAGAGGGAGAGAGAGAGTGAGAAAGACATCAGAGGGGAGACAGTCAGAGAGTGAAGCAGACTCCCCATTGAGCAGGGAGCCCGATGTGGGACTCGATCCCGGGACTCCAGCATCATGACCTGAGCCGAAGGCAGTCGCTTAACCAACTGAGCCACCCAGGCACCCTAACTGACTTTTAAATAGTAGTATGAACTCATAAATTTGAACATAGCTAATGATTTTAATCAGTTATAGTTATTGTCTTTTTTGAAGTGAAAATTTTATAAGTTGGCTCCTGACTCTTTTGACCTGATGGCAGTCGTCCTTGATTACTCCTTGCTATCTAGTAAAACAAGACGTCCAGACTGATCTTGTACATTGCCTAGCCCACATCTAAAATCAGCCATTTCTCTAAGAGGCCCTGGTTTCTTTTTGTTGAAGATGGTATTTCAAGACTACAGTCTACATACTATAGATACTCATTGCTACTGGGTTAGTCATTATTTCTAGCCCTCTTCAGTGGACAGAGCTAGGATGGCTAGCTCCACCAATAGATCAATCAACAGATAAATATCAAACATCTCATGAATTCCTAATGATACTTCCAATTCAAATTCAGGACTAAAGGGTTTTGTTTCTTTGTTTTACTCTTAGGGAGCTTTATTAGTCATGTATACTTTAGTAAGAATTAGCCAGACTCTTTCCAAATTGACAGATGAGAACAAGTTCTCAAGCTTAAGCAGGAAAGGGAAATGTATAAGGATACACAGCATCCAGGACAGAACTGCAGGCAGGCCTCAGGAGGAAGTGGAACCAGGGATAAGAAAGTTGTCAGAGATCAGGGGTAGCCCTTCTCTGTGGGGCACCTTCTTGCTTTTCTTTCTCCAGATCTACTTTCTCTACTTCATCATACATGTGGTTAGTAAAAGGTGTCCAAACACTTCCAGCCAGTGGGTACTTTCATGTGTTACAAACATGGGCTATTGGGGGATGAAGACCGAGGAGGGAGAAGGAAGAGTCATTTCCAGGCAAGAGGGAACCTCAGTAAACCAGAAGTCCACATCCTGCTGGGTGTGAGAACATGAAGGCTATAGGCACAAGGGAAGGCAGCTGTGCTTTCAGAAAAGAATGCAAAGGGCGCCTGGGTGGCTCAGTCGTTAGGTGTCTGCCTTCGGCTCAGGTCATGATCCCAGGGTCCCAGGATCAAGCCCCGCATCAGGCTCCCTGCTCTGCAGGAAGCCTGCTTCTCCCTCTCCCACTCCCCCTGCTTGTGTTCCCTCTCTGGCTATCTCTCTCTCTGTCAAATAAATAAATAAAATCTTAAAAAGAAAAAAAAAAAGAATGCAAGACTATAGCATTTTCACTTAACCTTTTCCATATTACATCTGTATCTCCTTCCTTCCACTCCAAGAAGCCTGGCTCTCAAAGGACAAAATTAGAATATCACATTATTAATAATCAGCTTTATCCCCCTTACACACACACACACACACACACACGTCTCAGAATAGCATTAATACTACCACCACGGATATAATTACTGAGGACACTTAAAATATTTTTTGCATTTGCTCTCCCCATTCTCCCCCCATTTTTGTCATTGTGCTGTAGCAACATTATATGAGCGTGTGGTCCTTGTACTCCACCTTTTCTCTGTTTTAACCCTTAGAACCGTCAGTCTTAGTTCTAGGAGGAACTGTATATTTAATTCTCATACTAGTCTTTATGTTGATGTTTTCCGGTCATTTTGGTTGTCTTAATTGTGAATTTTTAAGAATAGCTACTAAAATTGTATTCGTCACAGTTCTCCAGAGAAATAGAACCAATAGGGTGTGTGTGTGCATGTGTGTGCGTGCGCGGACATGTGTGTTTATTAGAAGGAATTGGCTCAGGCAATTATGGAAGCTGAGAAGCCCCAAGATGTGCAGTCGGCAAGCTGGAGACCCAGGAGAGCCGATAGGGGTAGTTTCAGTTCAAAGCTAGCAGGCTCCAGACTCAAGAAGAGCCAATGTTTCAGTTCAAGTCCAAAGGCAGGAAAAGACCAATGTACCAGCTCAAGGTAGCTAGGTAGGAGGAGCTCCCCCCTTACTCTCAGGAGAGTCAGCCTTCTTTTCTATTCAGGGCTTAACGGATTTGATGAGACCCTCACATTAGGGACGGCAATCTCCTTTACTCTGTCTACTGATTCAACTGTTAATCTCGTCCCCGAACACTCAGAACAAGGTTTGACTCAATATCTGGACACCCCATGGCCCAGGTAAGTTGACACATAAAATTAACCATCACAAAGGTAGCAGGCAGGAAGACTTTTTGCTGCCCCCTTCTGCCTGCTAATTCACAAGGCCAGACCAGTCATGGTGCTGGTTCATACTTCATATGTATGGTCACAATTTATAGAGCATTACGTGCATGATCCCATCTAAATCTTCAAGGAAATCCCATTCTACAGATCTGGAAACTGAAGCTGCTAGAAGTGACTCAATTACCCAATGTCATAGAGAGGAGTAATGAAATGGGGATTTGAATATAGATCTCCTTGATTTTGAACCCTGTGATCTAAACCACTATGCTAGATATTTGGGAAAGAACAGGGGCTTACAAGGTGAGCCTTCAAAGGTGACATTTTCTACGCTGTGGCACACAGTTCAACGGAGTGATATTTACAGTCATTCCAAGCCTCACAATCCCTTTACATATGCTTTGAAGAAAACAGATTTAAAATAGTAGATAAGTGAGAAAAGAATAAACCTGTTCTGACCGATTTTTAGATTTGCTTACTATAATTTAAAACATCAAGAAGCTCATTTCCCCATTTCTAGGCAACAAACCATGGTAGGTGGATTATAAAAGCTATGGTACTTAGCATGAAAGCAAGAAAAAAATAATTTTTGACAAGATATATATACAAAAGAGTATACATAAAATATATATATAGTTCAAAGAGTAATAAAATGCTCACGTACCCACCACCCATCTTTCTACCTGACTCATACCTACTAATTTCTGCTACTTCTAGAAATTAGAAGTAGACGGGAACATTTAATACATGCGGGTTTTTTAAAGAAGATTTTTTTTTTAAAGATTTTATTTATTTATTTATTTGACAGAGAGAGACACAGCGAGAGAGGGAACACAAGCAGGGGGAGCAGGAGAGGGAGAAGCAGGCTCCCCGCTGAGCAAGGAGCCTGACGCGGGGCTCGATCCCAGGACCCAGGGATCATGACCTGAGCTGAAGGCAGAGGCTTAATGACTGAGCCACCCAGGCGTCCCTAAAAAAGATTTTATTTATTTATTTGAGAGAGAGAGAGAGAGAGAAAGCGATCATGAGCAGAGGGAGAGGGAGAAGCAGGCTCCCCGCTGAGTAAGGAGCCCGATGCAGGAGTCAATCCCAGGACCCCGGGATCATGACCTGAGCAGAAGGCAGCTGCTTAACCGACTGAGCCACCCAGGCGCCCCTGGTCTCTTCCTCTTCTTATAAGACGCTAAATACCATTCCGGGGGCTCCACCGTCATGATGTCATTTGAACCTAATTGCCTCCCAAAGCACCCCCCCCTTACTAATATTATTACATTGGGGATTAGAGCTTCAACAAATGAATTTTGAGAGGATACAAACATTCAGCCCATAGCAGTCTCATTAACAATGATTACATTAACAATTATTGTGAGAAGTGTGTTGTCCCATTATGCTTAAGAATACAAGCTGCTAGGGGTGCCTAGCTGGCTCAGTCTGTGGAGCATAGGACTCTTGATCTTGGGGTTGTGAGTGGGGTTGTGAGTTTGAGCCCCACGTTGGGCATAGAGATTACTTAAAAATAAAATCTTTGGAGAAAAAAAGGGGGGGCACCTGGGTGGCTCGGTCGGGGAAGCGTCTGCCTTCAACTCAGGTCATGATCTCAGGGTCCTGGGATCGAGTCCCGCATCGGGCTCCCTGCTCAGCAGGGAGTCTGCTTCTCCCCCTGCTCATGCTCTCCCTCTCTCTCTTTCTCAAATAAATAAAATCTTTAAAAAATTTTTTAAAAAATAAATCTATTAAAAAAAAAATACTACCAACTGCTGAACATAATGCGTCAACACATGGTGGAGCTACCCCCCAACCTGCTCGGACACCAGCAGGAACCATGCACAGTAACAAGTCCATCACCAAACTCTCATAGCTAATACAGTGAGGCAGGAACAATTAAAAATAACACTTGTCCTTTACGCACTGTGGGGCTTACAGTCTGAGATAATAGGCCAGCAGAGACCCAAGCAGAAAAAGAGGACAGGTTTTGAGAAAAGCAGACATCCATTTTAGGACAAAACACTCTGATAGCTATAATCAGTTAATGGAATGTTGCTCTTCAGAACTAAGTCTTCAGGGTATGGATTAGGACAGCAGTTATCTTCCCCCAAGTGTCCATGGTGGTAATGAAAAAATCAGTAACGATACTAAGTAACAATAAGGCTAGATTTGTATTCCATGAGTTCCTTTGGATTTTATGCCTGTGTGAGATTTCTCCTTGTATAATGACAAATCGACTGCCCACAGTGATCACTCTTGACCTTTGTGGGAAAAATGATCAGGAGCCCAATCTGTAGGTTCTTGAAAACCCTCAGATGCCTGAGCAGAGACCAGATAAAAATGCTCAACACACAGTTCCAGGGGGCTCTCAGCACCCCAAGTGCCATCCAGAGATTATGAGACCACAGGGGAAGAACCTCTGTTCTACCAATGGTGTTTTTGCAGGAATAGAAATAAAATCCTAAAATTTATGTGGAATCTCAAAGGACCCTAAACAGCCAAAAAAATCTTGAGAAAGAAGAACAAAGCTGGAGGCCTCACACTTCCTGATTTCCAAACATATTACAAAGCTACAGTAATGAAAATAGTATGGTATGGACAAAAAGACAGGCATATTATAGACCAATGGAGCAGAATAGAAAGCCCAGAAATAAACCTTCACATATATGCTTAAATGATTTTTAACAAGGGTGTCAAGACAACACAATGGAGAAAGGACAGTCTTTCAAATGTTGGGAAAACTGGATAACTACATGGAAAAAGAATCAGGATCGACTCTTACCTTAGACCATCTATAAGAATGAACTCAAAATGGATTATAGACCTCATGAAAGACCTGAAGCTATACATCTAGAAAGAAACATGGGGGAAACTTTCATGATATTGGACAGACCATGATTTCTTGGCTACAACAGCAAAAGGACAGGCAAAGCAAAACAAAACAAAACAAAGAGCAAGAATAGACAGATGGGACTATATCAAATTTAAAAACTTTTGTGCAACAAAGGAAACAACAGAATAAAAAGGCAGCCTATGGAGGGGGAGAAAATATTTGCAATGCATAAATCTGATAAGAGGTTAATATTCAGAATACATAAGGAATTCCTACAATTCAACAACAAAAAAACAACCCATTTTTTAAATGAATAAAAGACTTGAATAGACATTTCTGCAAAGAAGATACATAAATAGCCAACAAGCATATGCAAAGATGCTCAACATCATTAATCATCTGAGAAATGCAAATCAAAACCACAATGAGATGTCACTTCATACCCATTAGGATGGCCACTGTAAGAAACAAAACAAAAATGAAACAGAAAACAGCAAGTTTTGGTGAGGATGTGGAGATATCAGAGCCCTTGGGGTCTGTTGGTGGGATGGTAAAATGATGCTGCTATCGGAAACAGTGTAGAAATTCCTCAAAAAAATAAATACAGTGGGCTCCTGGGTGGCTCAGTTGGTTGAGCATCTGCCTTCGGCTTGGGTCATGATCTCAGAGTCCTGGGATTGAGTCCCTCATTGGGCTCCCTGCTCAGCAGGGAGTCTGCTTATCTCTCTGCCTCTCCCCTGCCTCGTGCTCTCTCTCGCTCACTCTCTCTCTCTCAAATAAAGAAATAAAATCTTTAAACAAATAAATAAAAATAGAGCCACCCTATGATGCGGCAGTCCTACTTCTAGTTATATGTCCAAAAAAGAATTTAAGGCAGGATCTTGAAGAGATATTTGCACATCGATGTCCACTGTAGCAGTATTCACAATAGCAAAAATGTGGAAGAAACTGTAATGCTCAATGGATGAATGAATAAACAAAGTGTGGCATATACATACAATGGACTATTATTCAGCTTTAAAAAAAGAAGGAAATCCTGGCACGGGCTACCACAACATGGGTGAACCTTGAGGACACGATGCTGAGTAAATAAGCCAGCCACAAAAAGACAAATGCTGCACGATGGCACTTACATGAGGTATCTAAAGCAGTCAAACTCATAGAAACAGAAAGTAAAATGGTGGTTGCCAGAAGCCGAGGGAAGGGAACTAGGGAGTTCTAGTTTAATGGGTTTGGTTTCAGTCATGCAAGATGAAAAAGTTCTTGAGATCTATTGTACAACAATGTGCATATATATAGTTAACAGTATTATACCATACACTTAAAAAATTCTTAAAAGAGGGTAAATTTATGTTACGTGTGTTTTACCACGCAGACACACAAAAAGAAATCCTCATCTAGGAATCTCTTCTGATGCCGCTCTGACTGATGTTCCTCAAGCAGGATCCTCCCGCCAGGCCCTGGGACACTTATTTTCCAAGTTCTTTCTAGAAAAGGAACGTAAACCTGAGCTTTCTGCACACTTCAAGAGCTGAATGATAGAAGAAAAACGATCCCAACCTCTAGGGGTCAGGCGTGGTGGCACGGGGAGCTGATTAGGGAGTAAGGTCACAGTGGCACAGTGCACAGCAGTGGGGGAGGAGGGAAGAGGAAGCTGCCCCGAGGAAGGGCACAGCTGGGGTAAGGGCACTGTCCAAGGCTGGCTGCCACTCCACAGGCTGTTGAGTAGCCTGGAAACATAGAGTGAGGTCACCAGGACAACTGGAAAAGCCCACACAGCAGTGGAGGGACAATGGGAGCAGATGGGACTCAAACCGAGAAGGAGCCTTTAGTTCTGGGCACGACATTGCCACATTGAATGGGACTCCAATGAGAGATACACACTATTTTAAAACACCAACACCGGGTGCCTGGGTGGCTCAGTCGGTTAAGCGACTGCCTTGGGCTCAGGTCATGATCCCAGGGTCCTGGGATCAAGCCCCGCATCGGGCTCCCTGCTCGGCGGGAAGCCTGCTTCTCCCTCTCCCACTCCCCCTGCTTGTGTTCCCTCTCTCGCTGTGTCTCTCTCTGTCAAATAAATAAATAAAAAATCTTAAAAAAAATGAAACACTAACACTGGTAAATTGCCTGATATTTGATCCTCGAGAGAGTCAAAATTAATCATTACTTTTGACTCTTTTGAGACAGACTTTAATGTTGAACCCTATGAAACTTTGTAGGTTTTCTCATTTTCAGGCCCTGTTATAGGAAAAAAAATATGTATAGCATATTTAGAATATCCTTTGATCAATCGATAGAACTGTAGAAAATATGACTTAAATGCTTTCCAGAATAGATTAGGAAAGGAGGAATATTTTATGTCCGCCATATGTTCAGCCTGGCCTCTCCCTTTGACTTCATGACAGTATGGGTCCCCCCCCACTTCATAATTAATGCTTACATCACAAGGAAACCCTATCTTGAGAAAGTCAAACACAGTCCAAAATGCTCACAAAATAAAACTACCCATCTGCTTCAGTCCTCACAATGTGGGAAAGTGACTTGGGACAAATCAAGGAATCATGCATATGCTTGGGGCGCCTGGGTGGCTCGCTCAGTCGTTAAGCGTCTGCCTTCAGCTCAGGTCATGTTCCTAGGGTCCTGGGATCGAGCCCCGCATCGGGCTCCCTGCTTGGTGGGAAGCCTGCTTCTCCCTCTCCCACTCTCTCTGCTTGTGTTCCGTCTCTCGCTGTGTCTCTCTCTGTCAAATAAAGAAAATCTTAAAAAAAAAAAAAATCATGCATATGCTTGACACCTGCAGAAATTACTAGGTAATTTGCTATCTCAACCTGTATCTGGGAAGCCTCTGAAATTGAGTCATTCCCATGCTTGGGGCCCTAACTCAGTCATTCTTCAAAAGAAAACGAGGTAAAGTAGAGAAGGAAACACGAAGAGCTATCAGTGAGTACCGGAGCCTGGCATTTCTCACCCTTGAGGAACAGACCCCCATTAAAGGAGAAGAAAGAATGCCCAGATCTCTGCCGGCAACTTACTACTCAGGTAAGTACAAAACATGAAGCTAATGACACTTCCGCTAATAGTTATTATACTACTGCGAAAACCAAAAGTACAAGTTCAAACAAAATTATTACTACAAGCAATCCGAATTGAAAGCATTAATTTTATGAGATAAATGATACCATGTTGCTGCAGCAGAATTCTGCCCACCTGTTTTTGCTGCTGATTGCCGGGGTGCACGTTCTTTGGTTCGGGGCACTGTGTCCTACCAACTTCTTTGCCACTTTTCTTCTTTTTGGTTTTGTCACCATTTCCATATTTTATCTGTATCTGGTTTTTTTTTTTTTTTTAATTTTTTTTTTTTTTAAGCAGGCTCCACGGCCAGTCCGGAGCCCAATGCGGGGCTTGAACTCACGACCCCAAGATCAAGACCTGAGCTGGATCAAGAGTTGGACGCTCAACCGACTAAGCCACCCAGGCCCTCCGCTTTAAAGTTTTTAAAATGTAAGCTCTACATCCAACCTGGGCCTTGAACTCAACCCCGAGATCAAGAGCTGGGGCTCCACCGACTGAGCCAGCCAGGAGCCCATCTCTGTTCTTTTCCAATCAGAACGGAACAATTTGGGTGGAGCTGCTTGGCATCGTCTCTGCTGTAAATGCAAACCCAGAAGCTGATAGGGCTGGTGTGGCAATACTTGATGCTAAGGAGGTTGTTCAAACCCTCAGGAATGCTATGCAGTAATTTGTTGATATTACCATTCACAATGAGAAGACTCCCCAGAATATTTCCTTGGGTCTTAGTTTGACAAAACTTCCATAGCCTAAACCTGAGGCTTTCAACTTTTTTTTTTGTACGGCAGCTCCCTTTGGTGGCCTGGTGAAGCCTCAGAATAATGTTTTGTATTTAAAAAAAAAAAAAAATGGGAGGGATCGAAGAGGAAGCCAATTACATTGACATTTAATTATTAAAATATTAAAAATGAAATTGTGATGGTGATTTATGTTTCTTCATGAGCACATTAAGGAGCTAATGGCAGGTCTAACAACTTGTAATTTCTAAGTAGTGATGAGTATAATCGATAGCTTATAATATCTTCAACAACTGTGAAGTGAGAAAAATGTCTGTGATTTCTATGACAAAGTCCCCAATTTTATTATTTCATAAAACTATGAATTTACAATATCTTATAAAATAGTTCAGACATTTCAGGAGACGTTTGGGAAAAGAAAGATGTAACTTTTCCCCACAGACCCCTAAGGAGTCCTGAGGACCCCAGGCAAGTACCCGTGGCCTAAATCTTACTCAAATCAAATGGTCAAAGGTATGCACACATATTCAAGATTAACTGCAGGCTTGGATGCTTAAGGGGCCGCCCGGTACATGGATCATCCATCTCTCTCCTTTCCCGGAGGCACACGGCCAGGACCCCAACAAGCACTGTCGGCAGCAGCGCTCTGAACCTCTGTGGCACGTATCACAGGAAGCTTCACCGTCCTAGCACCTGGATCTTTTCCTTTTACCCTTTTCCCATCAAAGATTCACTGCAGGGGGAGGTATGTGTCCTCCTCTTAGCTCTCTGGAACCCCTCCCTGGGAGGAGCCCCATTCTGTAGTCCCCTGTGTGGCTCCCCAACCAAGAGGGAAGGCCCTAAAGAGAGTCTGCTCATCTCTTACGAGGAGGAGGGGAGCTCCCCAGAGCACAAGGACCTCTTTGGTTGTTAGGCAACTAGACATAAGGAAGCAGGGCCAGGAGACCTCCAGAGTAAGAGATACCCAGCCAGTCACATGGGTGCCCCCTCTACCTACCCTCTGGCTGGGAAGGGCTGAAATGCCCTAGGGTTGCTAGGCAACAAGACAGAATTCACTGATGATGGTCTCCAGAAGATTGTTACACCCTTGGTAGTGTGTGGCATGTGGTGTGTGAGTGTGTGTGTGCGTGCGTGTGTGTGTGTGTGTGTGCGTGTGTGTGATGCATCACTTCCCCTGGAGGTCTAGAAGGGGGCAGAAAAAGTCACATTTCCAAAATGGCCTAATAGACAAAGAAAACAGCCTAAAGGGACTTTTGGGGTTCTCGCCAGGGCTGACTTGGAGACTAGGGCTCACTGCTGAGTATGTTGGAGATGCCCCCCCGGGGGGTACTTCCTCTCCCCTTACCAGCTCCTGTCAGAATCTGCTCTCTATTCATGGCCAAGGGGCTGAAGGGGGCTGATAACAGATCTATCCTAAGAACCCACCTGGGAAGACTTTGCAGATGCTCCTGGCAGTGTGGAGTATGAGCCCAGACTGACCACTGAGCTCTCTGCATCCAATCTGGGTAGCCTCTCAGTGGCTGTGTGACCACTCTCTCCAAGGCTCTGTCTTCATTTCTGTAAAATGGACAAGTAAAATCCATCAGAAAGCCATGAGGAGGGTCAAACATGCAGGTCAGCCTGAATCTAACCATGAGGAAACCATCAGAAAATCCAAACGGAGGGACATTCTGCAAAGACTTGGTTTGAATGCTTCAAAATGTCAATGGCATGGAAGACCAAAGAGAAAAAAAAAAAGATGGGAAACTGTTTTTGATGAAAGGAGGCTAAGGACTAAGGAGTCATGACAGCCAAAGACAGTGTATGATCCTTGATTGGATTTAAAAAATTCAAAGTCATAAGATATTATCTGAATGACTGGAAAATTTGAATGTGGATTTATACTGTTGTATTAATGTAAAACATCTTTGGTTTGATTATATATTGGGTTATATAGCAGAATGTCCTTTTCCTTTGAAGACACATGATGAAATATTTTGGGGGTGAAGCATTGAGATGTCTGTAATCTATTCTGGAAGGGAATGGTTTAGTAAAACATACATATACAGAGACATAAAACAAAGGTGGCAAATGCCAACTGATGAATCTACATCTATGGGTGTTCAGTGTACTATATTCACAGCTTTTATGTAAGTTAGAACATTTTTTCAAAATGAAAAATAGGAGAAAAGGTATATAGTCTGGCACAAAGAGCAGCTCACGAATGATAGTTTCTTACACTTTTTTGACTTTTCATCTATGTGGGGATGGTTCCCTAAAACCAAAGAGTGGCTATAGCACAGTGGAATGACTCTGGCACAAGATGGTGGCAGGACTCGGGGTGTGGGGCCTTGCTGGAGCCTCCCGTACTCTGCCTGGTCCCTCAAGGGCTGATGACAGTGTTCCCGACACAGAGATGGAGCTCCTTCTCTCACACTCTGGGAGGAGGATGTCTGGGCCCACCCAGCCCGGGCCATGTTGGGTGCCTGGCCTGCAGACTTCTCCTCTGAGGAAGGTAAGAGAGTAGAGCTGGAAATGACACTCTTTTTTTTTTTTTTTTAAAGATTTTATTTATTTATTTATTGGAGAGCGAGCGAGAGAGAAACAGCATGAGAGAGGAGAGGGTCAGAGGGAGAAGCAGGCTCCCCGCCGAGCAGGGAGCCCGATGCGGGACTCGATCCCGGGACTCCAGGATCATGACCTGAGCCGAAGGCAGTCGCTTAACCGACTGAGCCACCCAGGCGCCCTGGAAATGACACTCTTAATCCCAGGCTTGCTGGAGGCAGCCTTCCAGGTGCAGACCTTGAGGAGCAGACGGTACTTTTGTGAGAATGAGAAAGAGGTGTTCCTTCCTCTGGGAGACCCAGCTTATGTCCGGGCCCTGACTGCCCAACCACGCCCAGCAGACTGATGAATCCCTTCTATGTAATATTGGCTTCCATCTGTTGAGTGCCAGGCGTGTTCCGTGACTAATTTTGAAACCTCCCTACAACTCTTCAGGAGAGATGTTGTTTTGCTCATTTCGCTTGTGGGGACACAGGCTCAGAAAGGCAGAGAGACTTGTTCGATTGGCCCAGTGAGTAAGTGTCTGAGCAAGAGACCAAGTTTCTGAATGCAGGACCTTCTGACTCCTAAGCTCTCACTACCCCCTTGCTGTTCTCCAGCCCTCTGTCTGTGCAGAGTTTTATGCCATGGAAACCTCCTTTCTTCGTGATCTGCAAGTCCTCGTGGGGTAGTGAAGGTGACAGGTGATGAAACTGAGACTCAGACAAGGGACTGCGCAAGATCATCAGAGGCTTGTGGCAGAGTCTGGACTGGAATGCAGGAATCGGGTTCTTCATTGTCCTTAATACCTCAGAGGACTCCCTTCCCAATAACCAGTGGCAGCTGAGACCCACTTCCTCTAGGCAGCTCGGATGGGTCGGGAACACATGAATGCAGCCCCCTCTACCTCTGTGTTAGCGAAGGCATTTGATTGTTGGGAGTCTTCCTTTTGCAGAATTCCCATGGCCACTCCTCACCTCCTGGCTCCTCTCTTGGTTCCACTTTTCAGGACATCTCTCTTACCTGGCTATGTTATGGCCAGTCCAGGTGACACCCCTTCTCCCCTGCTCTGCCTGGGCTGCTTGCTCCACTTCCTGAACCTCTACTATTGCTTCCTTGGTGGAACATCTCTCCTTCTTTCCAGTCTCCTCCTTTTAAGAAGTCATACGCTTGCTGCCAGATGTCCGTTGTGATTCCTGATTCCTCTTCCTGCAGAAGTTCCTTTTCCTTTATTCTCTTTGCTGCCATTTACCCATCTACCCATCCATATACTCTCATCCATCCATCTACCCATCTATCCATCCATCCATCCATCCATCCATCCATCCATCCATCCATCCATCTACTTATTCACCTAGTTATCCATCCTTCCATTCACACATGTACACACACATACACACACACACACACTCACATTCCTATCCATCCATCCATGCACTCACTCATCCACCAATCCACCCATCCATCAGTCCATTCATCCATCCATCTATCCAACTATGTATCTCCGTATATCCTTCCATTCAGACACATACACATGCACACTTACGCACACCTATCCATCCATCCATCCATCCAACTACTTATCTATCTAGCCATCCATCCTTCCATTCACACAGGTACACACATAAACATACACTCACTCACACATCCATCCATCCATCCATCCAAACATCTATCCATCCATCCAACCATCAACCATCCATCCATCCATGTAATCACCTATCCGTGTAATCATCCATCCAATCATCTGACTTTTCACTTATTCGACCTTTATTGAGCACCTACTACATACCAAATACAAAACAAAACAAGGCCTGGCCTTTGCCTTTGGGAACCCCCAGTCTACAGGGTAGGAACAGACAAATAACACCATGGATTGAAAACTTTTCTAGAAGTGTGTTCTAGGGATCATGGGACTTCAGAGGAGGGAGGGGCTAACTGGCCAGTAGCTGAGAAAAGCCTTAGGGAGCTCCAGGTATCTGAGCTATGACTATGAGTCTCCTTCCTTGTTGTATTCCTCCTTTGTGCCCATCGCTTCCCCAGTCCCCCATCTATTCACTTTGTTCTCTGTTGGTAGTTGGGCTGAGGGTAGTCACAGGGACAAAAATCAAAGACTCCTCCCTAAAAGTTGCCCAGGGGCTGGCTTGTCCCTCCTGGCTCTCCTGCTTTAGTTAGGCCAGCTCTCTCTTTCATCTATCAGAACAGCTGTCTTTTTATGACTGGACCCTTGTACCCAGGCAGCAGGCGACCCCTCTCACGGGGGACTGGCCTGCCACTGCGGCTAGCAGCTTCTGTGGAAGACGCTCATTACAGCTTCTCATCGTGGGGTAGGGAGGCATGCCAGAATTGGCAGGGGTCAGCTGATGCCCATGTGACTTCGCTACTCAACCAGAAAGCCTTGCCCCACCTCCCCCACCCCTGCCCAGCCAAATCTACTGTTCCTGGGCCTGCCTCAAGTGCCTTCCTTCAGGCAGTCTGTGGCCCTTTGCAGCAGCATGTTTTAGGGGCCAGCCTGATCTCCAGCTCTCATGGACTACTCTGCTCTGATGGCCCCTCTAGCCACAGTGCTTGGACTCTTGGGACTCTGCTACCCCTGGGGTTCTGGGGGGGGGTTCCTAGGGACAGCTCAGTGTCTCCAGGGCTGAGGACAGAGAAATGATCCAGTGGAGCATTGATGACGTCCTTCTCCGTGGGGAGGGTGAGTACCTAGTTCCCTCCATCTGCAAACACGACAAGGTGGCAGCCTAGCGGGTCTGGGGGCACTGTGGGGCAACAGGAGTGACGCAACAGGCTCCTCCTTCCCTAGGTCCCAAAGCCTCTCATGTCTTTCTGCCTCGCAAAACCCCACCCAAAGGCTGAGACCGGCATAGCTTTTCTGCTGGAGGGTCGAGGGGCAGGGGATGAACTGGCCTGACCTTGGTCCTTCTTGTCCCCTCACAGTGGCACAGTCAGGACTGAAGCTGTGATTCTCTTTGTTGTCTCTGTGCAGTCAGGTCCAGAACTGGGCAGTAACAAGCTGAAGAGCTCAGTAGGAGGATGCTACGGAAGAGGTGGTACTCCTGGGCATGTGGGTCCCTGGAAGCTCACTTTAGGGCAACTTCACTCCCTCTCAGGCTGCCCCTTGAGTTTAAAGCCAGCTGGATGATCACACTGGAAGGAAGCCTAGATTATATACCCCGGGAGGTCTGGGGCACCAGCATCCAGACCCAACGTGTTGGTGAGTCTGTTCTCAGCTAAAAGGATGTGAGCCTATGCAAGACAGAAGCTAGGTGAGGGTGAGTATCAATATCCACCCAATTAATGACAATGACACAGACCAACGACAATCAGAACCTGCAGCCAGTTGGGTACACTGCAGAGAAAACACCCTGAAAATGACAGCATGGGCATTTGTGCACGCTGATGGTACGTGTCTTCCAACGCCCACATGAAAGGCAGGGGCAGTGGTCCTGCTATAAAGCCAGGGGCCAGGGTTTCAGTTCAGGGTCCCCCAGCCATCGATAGGCTCCTGCTCGGCCAACAGCGATTTTCTGGTTGTTGGCAAGGTCATCACAGAACGTAAGGGGAACAATCCCCGCAGGTCAGAGCAGCCACGTGGGGGCCGTGTGGCAGCCATGGAGGTGCCCTGCTCACATCTCCCTTCGGGAGAACCTGCTGTGAGAAGTGCAAAGCCACCAGCTGCCGCACCTTTTGGGACTCCCCACTGGCCTTGCTGGGCCTTTCTTAGAGCTGCACTGTAATCTGAGACTCTTCCTACACAATCTTCCTTCCCTCTCTCTGTTCACAGGTGCCAGGCTCTTCCTGCCGACCCCGGCTCCTTCCCCCTTTCATCCCGCACAGCTGTTCTCTCCTATCCATCTCCTACGTGTCTAATTCTATCTTGACACCTGCTGCTCAGAGGACCTGAGCTGAAAGTCTAGTATACTCGAGGTGTGGGTCCAACACCCCTCGGAAGTTGATTCTCAGGGTGGGCAAATCTGGAGGATTTTATAATAGCCGGAGGGGCCTGTGGACCGAATCACATGTGGAGTGTTGGGAAAGAAGACTGGAGGAGGGTGCAAACGTCCGAGAAAATGAACACAATGCTTATCAGCAGATGCAGTGAGCTGGAGAACTTACGATGGACTTAAGTTGCCCCACTTTGGGAGGGGCAGACACTACATGGAGCTGGTTTGAATCCCAACCCCGGCCATCTCTTTGGGAGAGTTTCCTTATCTATAAAATGGGAACAATTCGACTTACCTTGCTGCGTTGTAAGAATGAAGAGGGTGACGCATGCAAAGGACTTGGCAGCGCCCGGGCGCAGGTGCTCTCAATTCAGAGTAGCTTTGTTAATTATTCGTATTTTCCTCTAGGAAGAGAGAGAGAAGGCCTCTCCTCTTGCTTGAAAACAGGCAGGGACTGGTTCAGGGAAAAACAACAACAACAACAACACTGGATCCACCCTGGGAAGGGGCCTGCAGGTTTGGCCCTCCTGTGACCCCTGGAAAAGGTGAGGGTTCTGTGTTCACAGTGGGGTGGGGGGTGGGGGTGGCGGTTAGCTGTCCCAGTGGGACCTTGTTACTACTTCCCGCAGAGGGTCTGTGTGGGGGGACTCTCCTTCAGGGAGGGAAGGGAAGGCGAAAAGGACGTCAGAAATTAAGGTGAGGTGGTTTCTGGGTAGCAGCACCAGACAGGATGAAAAATGGACCAGAACTGGAGCCTGGGGGTGGAGTCAGGGCCCGGACCTGGAGGGCCCGCCCCTTCAGGCTCCTCCCCTTTCCTTTGTTCCTGGCCCTCCGCCAGTCAGAGAAGTTAAACTGCCAGCCCCATCCCCCGTACCCTGGGGAACTAGGTTGTACAGGTTGGAGCCAGTTTGAAAGGGGACCCTTGTCCTCAGAGGCGCCGGCTGGTGGCAGTAGCTTTGTGTGGGGACGAGGGCCGACCCAATGCAAAGGGGGAATTCCAAGAAGACCCAGTCCAGGTGTCCGGTTCTGGGGATGCCTCTGTCCCACCCCTGGTGGCCCAGAGCTTGCCACATACCCCTCGCTCTGACCTGGGTGCCCAGTACAAGGCAGGCCGTACTAGGGCCACCTGGCCACCCACAGCTCTCTGGAACCTCCTTTTAAGAAGCCCTTTTTCCTGAAAACAAGGGTAGGTGACAGATTAAGTCCCTCAGGGCTGACTCCAGGGAAAAATGGTGGTAGGCGGCAATTTGTCTCAGCAGGCCTTTTCCCTCTCACCTCCAACCCTCCTGCCCACACCACAGATGTCTGCTTCTGGCTGTCGAGTGCTCTGTGGCCTGGCACCCTTTTCTGCCTGGAGAGGAACCAATAAGCTAACCACATCAAGGACTTCATTTGACCCCCACTCCTCCGGGGCAGGGACTGGTAAATGTCAGCTGGAGTGAATTGGATTCTCCAAAAATGAAGGAAGGAAAGAACTGAGGAGGGAAAATATGTGCCAGTGCCCCCAAATACAACCTGATCCACCCTTTTCCTTCACCTTCCTATTCCCTTTTCTCCCCACCCCCACCATCACTGATCTCCCCCTCCTGGAATTTGGGAGGCACACAGCCCTGGGTTGGACTTTGGGCAAGGTACTTACTCTCCCTGTGCCAGTTTCCGAGTCCATATGACAGCAGGACGACTCCTCTGCTATTGGTCCGTGGCGAGATTTAAATGAGGCACGCAGGGCAGGGGGCAGGCAGTCTCTGGGTCCCCCCCCCCCCCCCGCCGCTGCAGGCCCTAGTGAGGGGGATTGAGTGGCTGCTGTAGGTCTGGGGTGGCTGTTCCAAGCCCAGGGAGGGGGGGAGAGGGAAGCAGCTGGGGGGAGGGTGGAAGAGGGGGCTCCTGAGAGGGGCTGGAACCTCAGAGAAGGACCAACCAGGACTAACTAGTTGGCAGGGGAAATGAACCCACAGATCGAAGGAGCTCTGCCCAGAGGCAGCTCCAGTCTCCAGCGCTGGATGGACGGTGTCCTGGCTTCTCGCCTGTCCCCACAGGCCTCTGAGGGATCGGGTGTTCAACTAGAATTTCAAAGAACATCCATTCAGCCAGGAGCTAGGAGAGGTCCTTTTACTCATTTAGTCTTCATTCATCCTCACAGGACTCTGCTGTTATTCCAGGGATCCAGTGGAGCTTGGGGAGGCTCAGAGAGGTGGTCAGGCAGCTGGGGGAGTGATCCGTCTGGATGACTCCAAGCACAGTGTTCTCTGTCCTGCAGCAAGATGTACACCTTGGTTCTGCCCGGCCATACAAGCCCCCTGGGCTTGCCAGCCCCCTGGGCTAGGATCTGGGAATGTCAAAGGAACGAGACAGACACAGTCTCAAATTCACACAATTGCATTCTCGATGGGAGAGACTGATAAGTAACTGGGCAGTTACAACGGAACAAGTGCTATCAGAGGTGAAGTCCAGAGTCAAGGGGACCTTGAAGAGGGGCCTCTGATCTAGACAGGGAATCAACTAAGGCCTCCTGGTGAGTCATGGCAGAGAACCATGAATGCCCAGAGAATTGCCCTCCCCTGATTTCTCCTCTAAAGTCAGGCCAATAGCCAGGCTAGGTATAAGTGATATCTGCAAAGGGGCCCTTCCCACCTCCCTCCCTCCCGCCCCCTCTCTGGCGCTTCGCACCCTTGCCTCGGGTCCCTAAGTATAGCAGTTCCCACTGAGGTATATGACAGGACTAACAAGGAAGGGCCGGCTCTGGCCTTGCATCTCTCCCATGGGCAGGGCGGGCCCAGCTGCCTTTTCTCCCATCCCCTGATGGTCCTGGGATCTTGGATAGCATTGGGGAACAGGTCACACAGAGGCCTGTCCTCTAGTGCCCAGACTGTATTCCTCCCACATTGCCTACAACTTCCTCTGGACCCTACGTCGTCAGCAAGACCCTGCTCCTCCCTCAAACTTCTTGCCTTCTTTGTAATTCTCAATGCCAGGAATAACCTCCCCTGGCTCACACCACAATCCCCTTTGCATCTGGAGCCTCCTCAATCAAGAAGTATTCCTGCCTAAGGAGGAGGAGGGGTCAATGTCTCATACTCACCCCCTTCTTCAGGGAAGAATCCATGTAGGTGTGCTCTAGACAGGGGGTCCTTCCTCATGGGGCTTGTCCCGTGCTGGCATCCCAGAAGCTGAGTTTGTGATCGGGTATGGCCTACGGGAAGCCCCGCAAGGCTCCCTGGTCTGGAAATGGCCCACTGGACTGGCCCAAGCAACTTACACTTGGTCTCACTTTCTCTACCTGCAAGCTCCCTCTCCTGACCCGAGGAGACAGGCGTCATGGAGACACTCTGCACACACAGGAGCTCAGAAAGAGAATTACGGATGCTGCTTTTGTATACAAAACAACTTTATTAAAAATTCAGCAATTTGGAAAACAAAGCCTTCACAAGCATTCTATCAAAAAGTACAAATTTTAAATAAATGAGTCAGAAAAGAGGCAGCCAGATCCACCAGCCGCAGTCACAACCCTGGGGCAAGGGAGGAGGTGCCCAGAGCCCCCCAGGAAGGCTGGGCACAGGGCTCTTTGGATGTGTGCAGGGCCAGGTCCTGGAGCTACCAGGCAAGGGCCCTGACTCAGTTTTCCTTTCCTTGGAAAAACAGAAAGAACCTGGAAAGTGCAGGAAATTCTGAGTCTGAAGCAGAAAGGCACGAAAGTCACGTGTAAGGCACGAATGCGGACTGCAGCCTGAGGCACGGGGAGCAGATGGGTGGGTGGTCAGAGCCCAGGGTCCCTGGCTCTGGCCATTCCCCTGACTGGTGTCACCTCTAGGTTTGGCCGCAGGTTAAGGTAGATCAAGTGGACGGCACGGTCCCGGCAACCAGGGGCCCGGAGCCAGTCTTGAGAACAGATGGGTTGCTTCGCTGGCAAACTGGGGTCTAGCCCCGGCCAGGGCGAGAAAGGTCACATGGCCCCTAAGAAATCCCCCCAGTGGGGAGCACCAGGCCTCCTGTCCAACCAACCCTGTACTCTGAGCCACTGTGGGCACCCACCGTGGACAAGGAACTTCTGAGGGCGGTGCCGGCCATCCAGGCATCTGGGGAAGCCCCAAGTCCCCCGGGCTAGGGTTTCTCTAAATGGCACTGTCAACACCAGTCCCCAGCAGCCGCCGGCCCATACCCACGGTCACTGGTGACAGGCCTCCCTGGTGACGTTAGGCAGCGGGTAGGCGAAGAGGGAGAAGTCTAGGATGTACTTGGGCAGCACATCCTGCAGGAGGGCCCGCGGGGCGCTGCACAGATGGTAGTGCAGGCTCTCGGCGCTGGCCGGCCGGTACCAGGCCTGGCGCGCGGGGAAGCGGACGTGGGGCGGTGCCCGCACCCACTCCAGCACCTGGTTGGCATCAGCCTCCAGCCTCTCATAGGAGCCTACAAAGTCATAGTGCACCGCACAAGGCTGGCACAGGTGGTACACGGGCATCCAGTGCTCATTCATCCGCTCAGGGTCCTCGTCCACCAGGTATCTCAGGAATTCGGGGAAGGTGACGTCGTCCCCTGCAGGGCTCGGCCCCGCGCCAGCCCTGTACCGCCTCACGATCTCAGCCCCGTAGCGCTGCTGGTACTCTCGGATTTCGCCAAACTTGTTGCGGTAGGCGGACAGGAGGCGCTCCAAGGGGTCCCGCACAAACAGGAACTTGAAGTAGTGCTGTAAGCGGTAGCGAATCTCCTCGGGCCGCAGGTCTGCCAGGAACACCAGGTCATTGCGGTGGTCCATCTTGAGGCGCACGTCCACGTTGTCCAGGACGCCCGCCAGCACCTTCAGCAGCCGCTTCCAGTTCGAGCAGGCCACCTTGGGGACGTAGCAGTAGAGAAAGCGGTAGCGGTCACTCACGAGGATGTGGCGCAGTAGGGTGCGCCGCTGCCCCACGGGCAAGTCCCAAGGGTCCCGGGGCATGCCCGGTTGTCCGCACACGGCCCGCAGGGTCCGGTTCCGGACGTCCTGCCTCACCTGCAAGTCCGGGTCCCCGGCCTCCAGGGACAGCCCCCCAGGCCTGGGGAGGGCCCGGCGCCAGGCCGCGCCCTCGCGGCTGGGAGGGTGCAGAGGAAGGGGCTTCATGTCGGCCAGGATGCCCCGCTCGATCATGAGCAGCAGCCCGCTGGAGGCCACGATCACCGCGAACATCAGCATGGACGGCAGCAGCAGGGGCGGCCCCCCCAGCCCGGCCCGGGCCCTGCCCAGCGGGGCCCGCCTCAGCGCCCGGCCCAGGGGCTCGGCGCCATTTGGGGCCGCCAGAGGGGTCAGCGGGCGGGGGAACATGGTGCTCCCGGGGTGGGGGCCTGCGCCGGCCCGGCCGGTCGGAGGGCGGCCCGGGAGGCGGGCCCGGGCTGGGGGCGGGAGCCGGGGGCTCGGGCCCGCAGCTGCGGGGAGGGCTCGGGGAGGAGTGCGCGGGCGGGAGGCCCCGGCGCGCGTGGGGGTGGCCGGCTCCCGGGCTGCGGCGCCGGAGCGGGCGGCGGGCGGCGGGCGGGCGGGCGCGGCGAGGGACCGTGGCCGGATGTCCCGCCCGGCAGCTCCCCGCCCCCGGCCCCGCCGTGACATAGGCGCGGAGGCGGGCCCAGGCCGGGGGCGGGGAGAGGGGCGGGCGCCCCTGCACCGAGCGGGTTCGGAGGGTGCGTGCAGACCCCCACCCGGGAGAGGGCGCCGGAGCCAGGGCCGCCCTGGTGCTCCGGGATTCGGAGACAAAAGCTGCCGAGGCCCGAAAGGCAAAAGAGACCCAGGCCACGGCTCGCTCTCGCGCAGCGCGTGCCCTCGGGGAGCTGGACGGAGAGGACCTGCACCCAACGCCCTGCCGCACACTCGGGCCTGGCTGAGACCTTCCTCCAACAGCGCGTCTGGAGGCAGAGGGCACCCGCAGCGCTGTGCGCTGAGTCCAAGCTTGCGGGAAACCCTTCTTCTTTCTCGCTGGAAGCAGAGTCCCCGGTGTGCTCCCCCCACCCACCCTGCCCTAGCCACTCCAGTAAAGAGGAGCAAGACTGCCAAGCACTGACCAGTGGCTCATCTCCATGGTGACCGTTAGATTTAACAGTACCTGGTGGATTACCGTGTTCATCCACTGGGTAATGATGAAATGTCTGGAAATGGAGTCTTCTCCCCTCCTGGCTTTCCTCCCCCAGGCCTGAAGAGGTGGGATAACTAGGACACTCTGGTGAGGGGCCAATGACAAGTCGGTGCCTGGTGATCACTAGTGTGATCAGCACACATCTTGAAGGGTGAGGAGCTGGGGCGCACAAGGCAGCAGCCTCCCTGCCTGGAGCCAAGCATGCGCTCAATGGCACCAGGCGGACCATGTGGGCTACAGGCAGATATGGGAATGCCTAGGATAGCAGGGGCCAGCCTTTCCCCACCTGAGCGGAGTACCTAGCCAAGGGTCCAGACTTCATCCTGTTAGGTATGCATGTGTGGGGAGCCAGTGAAGCTCTGAAGGGGAGTAGTGATGTGATCAGAGTCCACATTTACCAAGGCAGGTGCCTGCTCAGTGTTTGGTATTCTCTTTCAGTTGTCAGAGGCGCCCTGGGAGGCAGGTACTACAGGCCTTCCCACTGCAGAGCCGAGGAAATCAAGAGGCTCAGGGAAGCTGAGACTCTATATGGGTCAGTCTGATTTTAAAACCTACGTTCCTAATCGCGATCCTTCAGAGATCAACGGACCACAAACGTGGAATGGTTGGGAGGAAGCAGCCGATCCCAGCTTATAGTACTAAAGGGCTGAATGGAACAGGAGAAGATGCCAGAGGCTTTGAGTTTAGTGGGAGAAGGACGTACCACTGATCAGATGAATTCAGAAGCATGAGGAGTCCCGGGGGTTAGATGAAGCTAGAGGGCTCACGGATGGCCCATGATCCCTAGCAATGTGAGAGCACACAGGATGAGTGCGGGGAAGGAGTGGGAAGCCTGCTGGCTTTCCGGCTTCTCAGTGGGCTCCCAACATCTCACTGCCTGATTGCTGGGGTGCATCTCCGGATGCACCATCCACTGATTTAGAAGTTTGCCTCAGGTTCAGCCTTCACTGAACTGCTCCTCGCTTCCAATAGCACTGAATGTAGATTTCTGGTGTTGGGATTATTTTCTACTGGAATCGGTTTTGTTTTGTTTTTTTTAAACAATAAATGTTCTTTATACTAGAAGAGGGGGAAAAAACCAAAACCTTTGAAATGTTTGGATAATTTGGCAACATGTGCTCATTCCTCCAGAGAGTCTTCTGTGTTAGCAGTCACAGCAAAGTAGTCAGAGTACAGGAACAGCCACTTAGTTTGGGAGAGTCCCTGGGCAAGGCACTTGTCTCCACACCATTGCTATCTGTAGAATGATAGGCCACTACCCACCTCATGGGACTCTGGTGGGCAGCGTGGCAGTGCTCTGCAAGTCTGTGTCACCAGCACCCTCTATCGAAATGCACCTGCCCCGATGTCCATACCAGAACGAGGCGGGGGGCAGCTATGCTCTGCCCCCTAGGAATCCCCATGACCACAAAGCTTGCTCCACACGGAGTATGGTCAACTCGGAGGCTGGGCTGAACCAAGGTCCAAGCAGTCACAAACCCTGGGCCTGTGATGCGACCTTCATTCCCTCAGCAAGGAAGGCCAGACTAGACCCTGAGGCCCTAGGGCAGTTTCTGCTGGCCGGTTCCCCGAGGACATGACCCAAGGTGATGAGGTGCTATCCACTCTCTGCACCGACCTGGGGACCAGTTCCCAGGTCACTGGCCAGGGCAAGGCTGGCCACCCAAGGATTTCACATTGTCCAGGCAGGTAGCTCTGGCCACATGATGCCGAGAAGCTCTCATCGCCCCCCCCTCACCCCCCCCCCGCCCCGTCTCCCTTCCTCCATCTGCTCTCCCCCTACTTTCCTGCCCTATTTGTTTA
>NC_138377.1:73450887-73513493 GCF_054177405.1 Leptonychotes weddellii | reverse complement strand
CCTGCCTCAGGCCAAGCCTGGCAATTCAGGGGCCTGGAATGCTGTCAGGCATGGAGGAAGAAGGGGGAAAAGGTACTGACAGGTGAGGTGGGGGGACAGGTGCCCAGGTCCTGGTGGCCGGAAAGGTTAAGGAGCTGATCCGACCCAAACCACACACAGGCCATCTTGTGGCCCTCAGCAGCAGACAGATGCTGGCTGAGTGGAGGGCGGCCTCTGTGGCAAGAACACGAAGAGACCAGTGCCAGCTCAGACTGCAGGCAGGGGGTACCTGATTCAGGGTTCTCCCAGAGGGCAGAGATCTTGGCCACATAAGGCGTGGACGTCTTCCGTGGGCCTGACTTGAGGAGGACAGTGTCCCGGACTCGGATCGTCTCTCCATGCCGCTCCACCGCCTGGTAGCTCTTTCGGATGGCTGGTTCTGGCTCATCCTAAGCAACAAACCAACGACACAAACGGGCTCATGAGGAGGGGAGGAAGGAGGGAGTGAGCGGAAGACATTCTCTGCGTGCTTTCCTCCGGGCAGTCAAACCACTGAGGATGGAATACTACAAAAGCAGTTTGCATAGTGGTCTCTTCTCCCTAAGCCTGGCTTTCAGGGCCAGGACAGGGGTGGGAGCTCCCCATGGCTGGAGAAAGGATACAAAATAGGAACAGGGGTGGGGTGCCTGGGTGGCTCAGCTGTTAAGCGTCTGCCTTCGGCTCAGGTCATGATCCCAGGGTCCTGGGATCGAGCCCCATGTCGGGCTCCCTGCGCTGCGGGAAGCCTGCTTCTCCCTCTCCCACTCCCCCTGCTTGTGTTCCTTCTCTCGCTCTCTCTCTCTGTCAAATAAATAAAAATCTTTAAAAAAAAAAAAAAAATAGGAACAGGGATAGGAAAGTGGCCTAAAGCTTCTGGGGCTGTGCTGTGACCAACACAACCCAACAGCCAGTTCCCCTGCTCCAAGCCCCAGCATCGAGAAGGTCCTCAAACTTCCTATTGGGGCAATTTGGTTTTGATCTTTAAACCACCACTGTGAAGTGGCACGGCCCTGGGCAAATTACTTAATCTACCACTATACCTCAGTTTCCCCGTCTGTGAAATGAGGACAGGAACATGGGATACGCCCCTCACAGGGTAGCGGTGCGGATGAAAGCACCTTAGCTCGCTAAAGTTTAGTCGATACTCTTTTCCTCAACCCAGATGTTCCTGGATCACTCATATTCATTTTCCCTACACATACACTTATCCAAAAAGCCTCTGGGAGAGCCCTCCATTTTATAAGCCAGGATAGAAGAGACAGCATGAGCAAGGATGAGAGGTGAAGACACTGACCGTGCACCCCCTCACCTCCCCAAGGCCCGCGGTACCGGACCAGCCGGGGCTGGGGGAGCAGGCCGGGCCAGCATGATCAGTTCCCAGACAGGCTAGAGCCAAGGGTTCCCGGGATCCCCTCACAGCAGGTCCTATGTCCCCACGGCCACCGTCCCCTTCCCCCGGGGGCTAACAGCTGGCACTCACCAAGACATAGACAGCCTTCTCACACGCAGCCCCGACGGGCACCCAGCCATTAGTGCGGCGGCGGCGGCGGCGGCGTGGGCGCGGGCGCTGCACACGTGGTTGCTTGGGGTGGCTGGGCCTGCAGGCGGCCTTGCTTCTCGCCGTGTGCCTACAGCTAGAGCCCGTGCGCAGACCTGACTTGGAGCCGCTGGGAGGCTTGGCGCTCTGAGGGCATGCGCGGGCTACTGTCTGGGGCTCCGAGGTGGGGGTCTGAAGATGGGGGACGGGCTCTGCTGCAGGCGGCACGCTGGGCACAGGGCATCCCAGGAGGGGGTGGGCAGGTGAGGCAGGGTGGCCGGCTTCCGGGAGAGGAAATTCCAGCTGGCCCAGGGACCTGCAGCCTTCTGGGAAAAAGGAGAGAGGGGGTGAGGGCAGGTGAGGACTAGCACTAACCCCACTGGTGCCCCTGCTTTCAGAGCCTGCTCCTGTCATGCTGAGTGTGAAGCCTGAGGCCGCCGAGGTGACAAGCGGAGTCAGGGGCCTTTAAGGTGGACCATCAGAGTGACTGGCCAAGGGTGTTTTTTGCCCCTGGAGACTGGCCCACAGCCATCTCCATCTCCCCCTGCTAGCCTGAAAGAAGGGGGTGGGGGGTAATGGGAACAGTGTCTCTAGCTCTGACTTCATCTCCTCCAGAGCTCCCACAGTGCTCAGGAGCAGGGGGGCCGGGATCAGCCCGGGATATGAGTCCCAGACCTGCCACTCACTGGCTGTGTGACCTCCGGCAAGCCACGCTACCTCTTAGTGCCCTGCAACAGAAGGAGGGGCGGCAACCATCATATGGGGGTCCTGGGTGTTTCTCTTATCAATGCCTCGCATCAACCCTACGAGGTAAGTCCCATGACCACCATTCTATAACGAAGGAAACTGAGACACAGAGCAGTTACTGGCTTGTCCCACGATCACGTGTCTAAGGAAGTGGGGAAGAACATTTCACTCCAGGCAGTCTGGCTCCAGAATCTGTACTCAATTACATGCCATGTGGCCTCCCACATGTAAAGCGCTCGGAACAATACCTGGCACGTGGTGCTTACTGGGGTTCCAGGGCGAGGGGGCAGGGTCCTGGGTCCCACGGATGAGGGGTCTAGATTTGGGAGAGTGATGCAAAAAAGAAGGAAAAGCCCAAGCAGCAGCCTGATCTCATTTCTTAGAGCTCCAAGTCACGCCAAAACCTGAAACAACCAGTCTAGCCAGAGTCAACCGGTCTATAAAGTTGTTTTATAGACCCCTACCAGGAGGGGTGTGGGGTGGTGGCAGGGAGAGCCCTGGTAAGGCCTGGCCTCTCACTTCACCAGCAGCAGGGCAGACTTGCCAGACAGGATGGCTCTGGTCACCTCATTTCCACCCGGGAGCCAGGGCCGGAGCGTGGAGAGGCATGTGAGGACACTTCTGCCAGTCTGGGGGAAGAGAGCCCCGTGAAGGGCTGTCCCACCGGCTGCAGTGTAAGCCTCTCAGGTGTCCGGGCCTTGCTAGGAAGGCAGACACCAAAGCTCCAGGCCCTGTTAGCGTCCTGCCTGTGTAGGGGACTCTGCCTGTCTGTTCTTGGCGTGTGCCCACTCTGTTAGCCCCTCGCGAGGTGAGGCTACGTCTGCGTACTACGTCCCCTTCAAGGCCTGTACGGCCAGGGCGAAGGAGTCCTCCTGCGGCTGGCACGGGGCCTAGTACCCACCACCCTTCTCATGAACGCTGAACTAGGCCAGCACGCAGATGGAATGGGCTCCTGCAAGGTAGAATTCTAGCTCTCCTTGAGGGAGGCAGAGGGACACAAGAGCGACTTGGCAAAAGCCCTATTTTCAACATGTAACTTGCTACTCAAGAGTAGAACGGGCATCCCGAAGGGGACGGAGGGGTGGCTCTCCCTGCCCCCTCCACTGCCACAATGCTACCTGCCACGCCAAGAAATCCCCATAGACAGTGGGGAACAGAGCTAAGAGCTAGACACGGGCCCCTTTTCTGGGACTGCTCCACGGTTTGGGGCGCAAAACTAGGGGAGGCCTCCCTTCCCAAAGCCCCCGACCTCCCACGTAGTAGCTAGACCTCAAGGAGCCCCACGCCGATCCATGGCCCACCCTGCTGCGACTGGACATCCCGCACCTAGGAAGTCTTACCTGCTGCAAAAGGCATTTTGTAGGGGCAGCCGCCGCAGGTAGTGCCGATGTGGGTAAGAGATGGGGGCAACATTTCACAGATGCTGTAGCCATTCACTCCAGTGTCCTCGCTAGAACAGTAGCGAGAGCCCCAGGGAGTGTGCTGGAAAGGGGTGCCTGCGGGCACTGAGCTCGATGCCAAGAGGAGCCCCTCGTTAGGTGCAGCCACTGGGGACAACTTGCCCTCGGGAAGCATGGGGCAGGGGGCGTAGCCTCCACACTGCAGCCCGTCTTGGCTGCAGTAAAGGTAGAAGCTGCCTAGTGCAGTGAGCTCAGGTCGACCGCACAGGCCACTGTAGTGGGCAGGGTTGCCAGGCATTGGCAGGGGGGACAGCTGGGGTGTGGGGAAAGAAGGCTGGTGCAGTTCCTGCTTGGGGGCAGGCGACTCTTCGCCTGGGCGCCCAGGCTCTGGCTTCAAGGCTGCCTGCCCGCCCATCAGCAGAGGCAGGTGGGGGCGCAGCCCCAAGGGACTCTCCAGAGCCTTGCTCAGGGGCTGGTAAGGTGGCTGGCTGGCTGGCCCCCGAGGGGTGGCGGATGGCCATGGCTCCTCGGGGTGCCTCTGCCAGCCGAGTGGGCCTACAGCCTCCCCAGAGCCAGGGCCCTGCTGGGCCTTGGGATAGTTCTTGCCATTGACCTTATTAGCCCACTTTGGCCTCGGAGCCCTCAGCGCCGGTGGCTCTGTGGAGCGCCCCTCTGCTTCTGGGTGGGCACGCGGTGGCCTCAAGGGTAGCTCCCGCTCCTGGCTCAGCTTCAGGAAGGCAGCTGCATTCAGGCTGGCCAGTCTCTTGGGCGCTGGGTCACCATCTCGACGGGCACCCTCATCCGGTGCTGGCTCTGGGGACAGGTCCCGACTTCCTCCTCCAAGGTCCTCGAGCCGGGGCCGCTTCTTGGAGGAGGACCAGCCCCCCGCGGCCCGGTCCCGGCTGCGGTGAGAGTCGCCCCCTCGGCTGCGACGGGTGCCCACCAGGCTGCTGGCATCCTCCCGCTCCAGCAGCAGGTTATTGAGGGCCTCCGCATTGAGGGAGGCCAGGCGCCTCTTGCGGGGCTGGGCAAGGCCAGGGTCCTCACTGGATGGGGCTGGGCTTGGGGGCTTGGGCAGGTCAGGGGGGAGCTCATCAGCCTCATCTGCACTCCGTGGACCAGCCACATTCTCCAGGCGGGTCAGGAGCACTTTGCAGGCCTTGGGCTTCTCGGGGACCAACGGGCGCTTACGCAGTGGGTAGTTCTTGCGGCGCCCGGTGAGGTGCCCTGGGCTCTCGGGCATGCCTGCTTCCACACTCTCTGCCCCCGGCTCCGTACTGCTGCCTTCCATCTGCAGGGGCTCCCGGCTGCCAGAGGGGCCGGAACTCAGCATGGGAAGGGACTTCCTCCGTGTGTGTGTCATGGGGTACTTCCAATCTGCAGGGCAGAAGGGAGAAGCCCACCGTGACCTGCCTGGCCTGCTTTCTCCTCTGCTGCAGCCCATCCAGTGTCAACGCCCTCCCCCTTCGGTAACTCTGGCCTACCCTCACCCCATCTACAGCCTGGATTTTCCCAAGACCCCTCTTCCAGAGTGCAAAGGTCCAGTGGGCTCAGGCCACCAACAGCTGTGCAAGGACTGGCTGCCCCACTCTTCTTTTAGCCTAGGGTCCTTCTCTGAACTAAGCCCTTCAACAGCCTATGGAAGGATGCAGGCCCTGGGGTCAGAAGACAGAAGGCGCTGGAGGCAAAGTTCTCAGTTCTTTACCTGTCCTTCTCCCGCTAGATACTTATCACAGGTCAGGAAGAGGCTCTGAAGACACCAAGCCAGGATGGGGCTGGGGTGGTGGGAGCCCATCTGCTCCTTCAATAACATTACCAATCCTTCCCCCATCTTGGGGCTTCTGAGGTTGGCCACAGGAAGATAAGGACAGAGACAGTGAGGAGCTAAGGTGAGGAACCCGCCTGCTGGGCTGTGGAGAAAAACAAAGTCCAGCCTGTGGCGACACCCTGCCCGGCACGTACAGCAGGACAGCCATAACCTGGGTCTTGCTGGAAAAGCCCCCTGAAGGGGAAGGCCTGGCTGTGAGGAGTTCAGGGTCGGGGAGGTCTCAGCCGGCCCCAGGAGCCAGCATTCCTGGGTAGGAACCCCACGCAACAGCCTCTAAGAGTTCGGGAAATAAAGTATCAAAGACGAGAACTAACTGGAGACAAACCGACAAACCAAACCTGGGCTGCCTTGCTAGCCCTGCCCTGTTTCTCAGGTCTCCCTCCTGGTAGGCAAGATGCCAGGCAGAGAAGAGGACTGGGGGGGTGGGGCATGGCAGGAAGCCCAAACCCCTGGACAGAAAATGCCCACGACCAGGCAGCATCCTACCCCCAACATACCTGGGGCAGCCTGGGCCCCGTCCTGAATGAGAGGCCAGAGCTGGGCTGTATCCTGGAAGCTGGCACGGCCAAGGCAATGAAGAACTGGCGGGGGGGGGTGGGGGGGTGGAGGCGTCAGTGTCAGTGGTGTGAGACGACTGAGCCGTTCACTCCCTACCTGCTCCCCAACCCAAAGCAAGGTGCTGCCTAACAAGGTGCCAGACAAGGCTCTGACCTCCCAGGCACCCCGCAGCCCCCTCCCCACCCAGCAGGCCCAGGCTTTCCAGCCTGATTTCGCCACTGCTGCTGTTATTCATACTCCCTCTCCCAGAGAGGCTGGGAGCAGTCCCTGCTGGGCCAGGATTTAACCCTGAAAGCCCCAAGCCTGAAGGCTCCCATGGATTCCCGAGCCCTTCCCAGGCAGCTCCTGTGGCCGTGGGCCAGTGGCTGGGGTCACTGGTTATCTTCTCTCCCCACACACACTGTACTAGTTGAGAAAGAGTTCGGAAAACCAGGCTGAGAGCACCGTGGGCGTCAGGCTCAGAAAGGACTCAGAAAACTGGAAAAGGGAGGCACCGTGCCAGGCACAGCTCTGGCCACATGCACGGCCCTGCCACTGCCCGGAGACCAGGTGGGGCAAGACAGAGGCACAGGAAGCAAACCCACTCCTCCCTGAAGCACAGATAGAGGAGGGCTCCTAAGAAATCCCAGGTGGTCGGATAGGCTCCCTAACACTGCCCTTCCCCCCCCCGCCCCGCTCCCATGCAGGGTGGCCCCCCATCCGTTTGCTCAGCGGGCTTATTAGCAATGCCTCCTTGCACTCTGAAAAAGCATCCTTTACAATCCACAGGCCCTCTTCTCAAACACGGGGCACCCCTTTGCTGGAAGAGGAGCCCCAACAAGAAGCACATCTGTATTTCCTAGGAAAGCCTAGGCCCAGCCCTTCCCCACCCCCAAAGGGCCTGGAGACAGAGGATCCGTGAACAGACCACAGACCGCACAGCTGAGCAAGAGCCGAAGCCCCTCAACAGGCCCCAAGTTACCAGAGGAGTCAGGCCTGGGAATGGCTGGGGGCCAAGGCTGAGGTCACCTGGGCTTGTGGCCTTTAAGGACATGGACACCAAGTACAGAGCAAGGAGGAGCCAGATGGGAAAGAGAGTGAGCTCAGGGAGGTGCTTGCAAGCCTGGCAAGCAAAAGTGCTCTGACTGGAGGGCTGACTGGCCTGTCCCGTCGTTACTCCCCTACCCCCCCAGTTTGCTGGTGGACCAGTTGCAAGGGTGGACTCTGGGATACTGGCCCCACCCCCTCAGACTCCCCCTCTCCACATGAAAAAGGTGCCAGCAGGGAGAGGCTGGGAGGGGAGCCTGTCCCCAGAACTTGGGGACGTGTTCCCTATAGTGTCTTCCTCCTTTACCTCCCATTCAGCTCTCCAGTCCCTCAGGGACACCCACTGTCCCCGGATCCCAGAAAGCCTGTAAATCACAGGGTGCACCTCACATTTCCAAATCAAGCCTAAGAGCTTCCTGCTAGCCTCTCCTGAATCCACCGAACCCCTTGTCACCGGCAAGAGAACTCCTAACTTTCATGCGGTGCCTCAGACAGCAATGTCACTCACCGTCCTGAGGAGAGGCTGGGGTCTCTGCCGCCTGCCTCGCTGCACTCCCATCTGAGGAGAGCGAGTATGAGTCATGCTTTGAAGGCGGACTTGTGAGAACTTCAGATGCAGCTTTTCCCTGGGGTGGGGCTGGGTGCAGGGGGCTCCCAGACTGCCAGGCCCCTCTAACCTGCAGGGGTGGCCCAGCTCAAGGGGGGAGGGCATGGAGAAAACCCTGGGAAAGCAGGAGGCGTGGTTCCCATTCCAGCTGGCCAATCCTCCTGCTGTCCTGTCCCCACACACTAGCCCAACCAGGAACTTCCTACCACTGCCGAGAGACAAGGGTGCGTGGGCTCTCTCAGCACCACCCTTTTCTCGGGGAAGCCCTGCCCTCCCAGGCATAGGTAGTCCGGGTCCCCTCGGGAGAAGGTTCCTAGGAGGGACTCCCCAGGGCATATCACTGCTCACCTAGACTGTGTCAAGTTAGCTCGCACTGAAGAAAACCAGTCTGACTGTCCCCAGCTCCGATGAGCAAACAGCCAGCTGCCATGAAGGACAGTGGCCGGCCGGTGTCCTCCACACCAGAGACCCAGCAAACCACAGGCTGAATCCAAAATCCCGAGTGTACTCTAAACACAGCAAACAGGCTGTCACAGGCCCAGGCACTGTGGGTCATGAAATTGAGGGGGAGAGCAGGCCCAGCAGGCCCAGCTGAAGCGTCGATATCCCGCATCCCACGTCTGTCCAGGGCTAGGAGTCCTCCCCACACAGGAGCAGAAAGGGAGGGACGACTTGGCTTTTGCCCTCGGGCTGCAGCAACATCAGGCACCTGGCCCACTCTCACGGGCAGGGCACACCCCAGGGGCTGTGTGCAAGGGAGGGTCAGAGGCCTGGTGAGTGTGGGCTGTGGGCAGCACTGAAGGGAACACCAGGGGGTCAAGCCCAGATCACTCCTGTAAGCAGGGGCTGCCCTGGGGCAGGAAGACGTTGGCCACAGCTCTCCCCCCACCCCTTATTTCCTCAGCTCTAGACTGTACACACACCTCCATTCTTACGGGTTCAGGACCCAGGGCTCTGCCCCACTACCCTTCCTGAAACCTCTCTCACCCACTCAGGCGGGTCTTAGGCAAAGGCAGACCAGGTGGTCACCTGGGTGAGGGTCAGGAAGGGCCCGGACCCAAGCCGCCTCCCTCGATGATACCCGAAGTCACACAACTGGCACTGAGTTAAGCACTGCCTTCCTGTGCACACTCTCTTGGCGTAACTTCCCCCCAAAGGAATAAGAGCTTTTCACGAGCACTGAGCTTCTTAAATCTCCTATCAGAGAAGAAAGGCAGCAAGAGCACAAAGGCAGGCTCCTGCTCATTTAAATGTAGTTGGTGCTACTTCATGAAGCTGCTGAAACTCTTATGATAAAGCCAGGTTCAGCCACGGCTGTTATCTCTTGAATCCCCCCACGCTGGTAAACTGGAAAGAAGCCAGCCTTCGAGGGAGGCAGCCCCACATTTGCAAGCCAGCTCTGCCCCTGGTAAACAGCTTAACTTCCCTGAACTTCAGACTCCTCATCTCAAACGGATACATCAGAAGGAACTTACTTAGAGTGGTGGTGAGGATGACACGAGTCTCTGCACAGGCAGGCTAGCAGATGCCCCCACCCCACCTTCCGGACCCACAGACAGAGGAGGGCAGTGTGCCCTTGGCGTGGGGGGCTCCCCACATCAGGGGCCCGGAGCCGTGGGGGCTGAGAGAAATCTGAAAACCCAGCCTGCACCTGAACTCTGCTCTGCTTGTATTCTACCAAAGACACCCAACCTTTCTCCTCAACCCCGGAGAAAGACGGACACTGGGGGGGGGGGACTCGTGGGGGGCTCTGTTTACAACACAACGAGAGGACAGGGGCAGAAACTATACCCCAACAAACCCTGAACAACAGCTCCATGCGTCTGGGAATTACTCAGCTGGATGTGAAAGGGCCAGGGGATGGGGTCAGGAGGCGTGCGTTCACCAGCTCCTGCCATGGGACTGCTGCTTCAGCACGAGCACCCACAGACAGTAGAAGTGCCCAAGCCTCCGGGGTGCTGCCCCCAAAGAGAAAGCAGTGGTCTCGGCCACTGGCCCCGCCTCCCCGGTGCCTGTTCAAGCCTCACCGACTGTGGGCACCTAATTCACTGGGCAGTCAGGCTGGGATCCTACAACACTTGGGCAGGAAGCACGTACACCACCAGACGGAACTGGCCCGACCCGTCTGGAAACAGCTCATTTTATGGAGTGCCTTCGGGTCTGGTGGCCATCTGAAGAGCTGGGTCCACCCCTGGAGGCACCAAGCCGATCTATGGCCTGTCAGACCACCTGCTCCTCCCACTTCACACTCGAGGCCCCCAGGAGCCCAGAGAGGTGGCGGCACCCAGGCAGCGAACGTTCACACCTACGCCACGTTGCATCTGGTACCTCGGCCAGCCCGGCCCCTTGGCTGCTCCTGTCTGCTATGACCATCCCAGCAGGAGGGCCCACACACACAGGCCCAGAGCTGCACCCAAGTATCCAGAACCCCACTTACTTCTGGCTTCAGACGCAAAGCCGGACAGCCTGCCTCTTGTAACTAAAGGAACACAAATCTCAGTGGGGAGGAAGGGGAGTTCTGAGTCAAAGTATAAAGGGACTCTCTGATTCTATATGAGAATTGCAATTAAGCGCAGGAATAAAGTTAACAGTAGAGCTGAAGGAATCTCCTCACTAGAAATTGCCAGTGCCCTGGTTGCGGGGCAAGGCCCTTCCTTTAGGTAGGGGCTGACAGCGAGAGAGACAGTGTACCCCTAGGATCTAGAAGTCAACATACACACGTGGGCCACTGAACGAGGATACTGGGCAGAGAGCACTGTATTTTAGTCACACCACGGTGCTCTGCTTTAAGAAACTCTAACCTGGGTGCCTGGGTGGCTCAGTTGGTTAAGCGACTGCCTTCGGCTCAGGTCATGATCCCAAGGTTCTGGGATCGAGTCCCACATCGGGCTCCCGGTTCAGCGGGGAGCCTGCTTCTCCCTCTGACCCTCTCCCCTCTCATGCTGTTTCTCTCTCAAATAAATAAATAAAATCTTTAAAAAAAAAAAAAAAAAAAAAGAAAGAAACTCTAACCTGACAAATCAGAAGGTAATCACATACAATGCAAAACTAGTTTGTAGAGGCTTTCCTTAAAGGCACACATACCCTCGTGAGGTGATGTGCCTTCCCCAGCTTCTTCCTGGTGCACACCCCCTGTGCACACGAGGTAGACCCGCATCCGCAGGTGCCAGTCCAGCTAAGCCAGAGCGCCTGCTGCTCATTCCCAGGCACACGGCATCTCTTGTGACTTTACTCATTCAGCCAACACTGGCTGACCTCTCACCGTGGCTCAACACAGCAGATGTGAGACCTGCAGCAGCTAGAAGCCACGTCGTGCTGCCGCTGATCCTAAGTAGGGCTGGTGAACAGCCTGAACTTCTCGGAGCCTCGGTATTCTTGTCTACACAGCAAAGCTGTTATGAGGATCAAGTTAAATGAGAATGTGTGCCTAGCAGAATACCTGGGATAGATACAATAGGTGCTCAATACGAGCTCACTCTTTTCCCCTGTATGTCAAGTATGAGGCTAAATGCTGAAGAAAAATGCCAAAGAGACGAAGAAATTGGGGCTTGGACTGGTAGGGAGAAAGAGGACGAGACAGCGTGACAAAGACTGTAACAGGGTCCTTGGGGTTTGGCGTGGGGAGCTCTGGCTCCATGGCAGCTTCACGGAGGCCAAATCGGAGCCGGGTCTGCGTTTCGACACTGACCGAGGGCCTGCTTCCTGCCGGGCGGGTGCAGGGAGGAAACAACAGCCCGAGAACTTTGCTTCATAAATATGTGGATGTAGGAAGGAGCAACAGACCAAAGTTGAAGTCTTGAGGCAGGAGACAAATGCAACCGTTCCCAGACTCACCTTTAGGAGCTCCATGTAAGATTACTCCAGCCTGGGGGACAAGAGAGTTCCAGGCTAAGGCTCCCTCACACCTTCCCACCCAGACTCCACAGCGCCCAGGCTGGGCCGGAAGCACATCTACTTCTGGAGCAGGACCCGTTTGCTCCGGGCAGTTAACAGCGGGGGAGAAATCAACAGGAACAGAGACAGGGCACCCCAAAGCTCAGCAACAGGCCCTCCACAAAACCAACAGGAAATGTCATGCCTCTGACACACAATTCTTCAAAAAACACAACAATAGCTCATCAGCCTGCTCCGGACACCTGCCCAGGAGGGCAAAGGATTCATGTTGTTTCAACCACCAGGACACTGCCGGAACCAACAACTTAGATTTCTAAGATGGTCTGCCAAGCCTGGAGGTGCTATCTCTTGTCCTGAACAGAAGAAACTGGCTGGCCAGGCCAACCTGGGAGCTCTGCCCTCAGACTCCCCGGTGGAGGGCTCACCTCATGAGTGAGCCAGCCACGAAGAACAAGACCCAAGACCAGGCCTTCCCAACACTCCACCAGCACAGTCAGAACCACAAGGCAAACCCTACTAGAGTTTCGGGGACCCAACACAAATGCCTCACAGGTAACTAATTAACTAAATGATCAGTGCCACCCTCATTAGGAGGCGAGCTCCATGGGGACAGGTGGGCTCTGCCTGCCTTAGCACTAAATCTCACCCACAGGGCTTAATAAGAGCTTGTTGAATGAACAAAGATCTGGCTGCCCACCTGCTCCACCCCATTTAACATTTCTATTCTAGACTGATGGCATCACTTGGGAACTCTGACCCCCCCCAACTCTCCCCAATTCCCAGGAGTCCACTGTGCCTCTTCAGTGTGATCAACAGTTCAACAGGGCTACTTGAGGGTAATCTCCTGTATTTACGTAGCACCACCCTCTTCCACTACCATCCTCTTACCTCTCTCTCCCAACTTGCCCAGCTATACCTCAGGAAAATACTCCTCTCGTTCCACCTCTTACTCCAAAGCATTGAGCAAGCAAGGGCGGAACTGGAGGCACACCTGTATCAAGACAAAGAATGTCACAGACATTCAGCCGAACTCAGCCGCAGAGAACCAGCAGTATCAGTCCCCGAATCTCCGAAGTGTGCGGGGTAGGGAATACTTGATTCACCGCCGAGGCTTCTAGTCTAACAGGATGGCTAATGTTTGTCAAGCACTCACTACGTGCCCAGCACCACCCTAAACGTGTAACATTCACTCTCATTTATCCTCACAATTGCCTCATGAGGGGGTTGTCACCATCTCATCCAAACAAGGAGAGAACAGGTACAGAGGGGTAAAAGAACTTGCCCACACTCCCGTGCTGCAGACGGTAGAGGCGGGGCAGGTGGGGTCAGTCCCAAAGCCCACACCCCCACTGCAACACGGGACAGCTGGCTGGCTCACGGACCAACGTTCCAGATCACCCTGCACAGTCAATTTCGCATTTTCTGTGTTGTTTTAATTGTTGGTATTAACTTCTTCGTCATTTTCCCTGATTTTACATCACAAAGGAACTGAAGATGTACTCCAATGAAATGGCAGCGGCGGGCCAGAGAACATACACACACTTTTACAAATTGTTTCTACAGCAAAGTCTGCTCAAAGTCCCCAGTCAACTCTCATATGCGCTTTGGTAAGAAATCCATTTCATATCCTAAGAAGGAGTAAAGGGCTTCGAAGAGTTGTCTTGATTTTACAATAAATCCAAAAGAGAAGGCTATAGACGGCCCCCACACATCTCACCACATCTCTTGAACCAGATGCAATCTCCCTCCAGCGCAAACTGCAATAAAGACTGACATTTGGTCATCACACTCCGACCGACCAACCATCTTAATATTCAAAGATGTATTAACTGCCCCATGACTACCTCTCTTTGGGCTGAGTAAATCTAAGTCCTTTCAATTTTCTCTGAAGATCACGTCTTATAGTCATTTAATCCACTTTATAATTCTTTTCTCCGTCCTGTGGAATCTGTGTGAACCCCTCCAGGCACACGGCAGGAGACACCCCTCACTTCTTGAGGAGGGCCTGCCAACTCTGACTCTACTAGGAATGTGACTCCATCTGCCCTTCTGGCATACCTGTCAGGGTATCCTGGCATCAAACAACACCCCAACACCTTTCCCATGATTCCTACAAACATCCTCTAAACCCTAATAATTCACCTCTCAACCACCTGGCCAGATGAGAATGTGATTAACAAACTGAATCTCCCTCCCTCCCCCGCCCCATTTCAGACAGCGAGGCTCAAGTTGGAGAAGGGGCCCAAGGGTGGGCCACCCCTCTCCTCTGCAGGTAGGAAACTGAAAGAGCCTCATGGGGGGACTGGGGGGCGGGGAGGGTGGGCAGCAAACAGGAGCCAGAGATGGAAAGGAAGAAGCAGCAGCCACCACCACTCCAGGTGAGATCCTGGAGTCACAAAAGGCAGAAGCATACCTTAAGGTTCCACCTCCTGAACCAAGGGCAGGGGGTCAAAGCACGTTGTCCCCCCAAACCCACTGGAAAAGAAACGGACGTGAGAAAAAAGATGTAGTAGGCACCAAGTTTCTGCCTGGCATTGATCCTGTTAACTACAAGGAGTCACTTATCATTTCTTCCGTTCAGGTAACTTGGTCACAGTGCCTCGGAAAAAAAAAATTCCCATTTCAAATCTCAGAAAGGCTCAGAGACAAACCCATTCGTTTATTCCTGGTGGATCAGGCCTGCAGAGGCTCTCAAGGACAATGTTTTTTGTTTTTTTGTAGGACGCTGAGTCAGGTGAATAACCAACCATCCTCTGCAGGTGTTTCCCACTGGGAAAAATGGAATCTGCACAAAAATCCTTCCCAGGACACAATACAAAGTCCTGGACATGACTTTGCCCTGAGGCCTGCTCAGCAAACCCACAGTCCTCTGGTCCTGAGCGGCTGCAGCACATGGCCTAGGGCAGGGCACCAATTCTGCCACTGGAAGCCCTGGGCCTGCAGCCGCTGCTCAGCTCGGTAAAGCCGCAAAGCCGAGGGGGAGACAGGAGCTCAGTGGAGCTGAGGGGGCTTGTCCGGCCAGCCGTCTGCCCCGGAGCAGGCCTCTGCAGCCTCTTCCTCCTCCTCCCTGTTAGCCGGTTTACTGCTCATTAGTGGTACTACCAGGAGGTGGGCAGGGGAAACATAAAGGAGCTGAAATTCAAACCGGGCCATTTTATTCCAGTGAGGTACCTCCCATAAAACCAGGCAGGATTTCATCCACCAAGATCTCCCTGGACCCCTGACCTGGGGAGGTCGAAGCAGCCCAGAGGGTGAGGAGCTGCAGAATCTCAGGGCCCGGGGCATCAGGAGCCTCTGTTTCTAATCTTCACGAGCTCTTGAATATTCTCTGTATTTCCTGCCTTTTCAAAGTTAACAGGCACTCTAGCCATGAGCTGGCCCATCCAGTCAAGGCCATGGACCCAGAGAGCATAAGTGCTGGGGTTGCCCTCGGTATCGAACGAAGCACTCTCCTTGTCCCTCCGAAGTCCCCCGCACAATGGCAAGTTCACAAAGGAAGTGAGCCTTGCCAGACTGTGCTAGCAAATTCCCATAAATACTTGGGCCAGGGTAGTACTGCTTATGTAAAATGCTTCCCCATTGAGAGATGCTGCTTTATTTACATTCTTCACGACCCATTCATAAAAAGGAGGCCCTTTAATGTTGGGGCTGTTCATATAATGCTCCATAAACCCAGCAGCTTCGGCTGGCAGCCTTAGTTCAACACAGGCTACTTCTCAGCTCCAGAGACTTTTTCCCTTAAGATTTTTTTTTTTCTTTAATGACTCACCTTGCAACAGGGCGCTGAGGCCAGATGTTGCCAAAGCAAGGCCAAGAGGAATAAGAACAGATAAAATGAAAACACACAGGTCCTCCCGAATGCTGGGACAGAGAGGTTGGAAGAGACGAAAATCAATAAATTGAAAATCCCCACACAACTTCAATGTGAAGTATGTATGTTGAGAGGTTGAATTCCTTCCAGGTTTACTGAAACTTCCTTTATGGATGTCAAAACCGTCTCCAACTTATACCTCTACCTACCAGAGAGATGGTGGGGAGGGAATTTTTTTAACCCCCAAAGAAAAGAAAGCCGAGGGCTCATTCTGGTCTTTAATTCGCATTGTGGATGAATAAAAAAACATTTTCTCTGCCTCTTCACAGACGTGTTCCAGGGGCTGCTGGATCCAAGAGGGGCACAACCGGCTCAGGGTCATGAAACTCGGGCAGACCCCAGAAAGAGAGGAAGGACTGTGTTCTAGGACACACAGCCAAACGGCCTGAGCAGCTGAGGAGAGAGCCCGGGAGATGCATTCTGAGGTAGCCTGTCTCCTGCCACAGTGGAAGCAAGGAGAGAAGTAGTAGGGATTTTTTTTAATTGACGGGAGCGGTCTGCATTGCCATGGCAACTGTGAGGGGTGGCCTTCCCGCTTGGAAGGGAAATGCTGGCCCATTAATCATCAAACTGGGGCACAAAAGGGAGGTTTGGGGGAAAGGGGATGGATGCAGAATTTATTTTTTCACTGTCTCGAGTCAAACCAGTCCCCAGTTCTCTTTCCCATTTCCCCCGTGCTCCAAGGTCTGATGGTAAACAAAAACGGAAGTTCCAAGAGAGTTGGGATCATAGCTTTCCCCTCGATGGGGTGGGTCCAGTGTGGGGCTGATCGTGCCTCTGATGTCAGTGACAAACACCTCTTCCAATGCCAGTCCCCAAAGTCCTGTCCACGGGCCAGACCCAGGAATCTTTTTCTTTTCTGTTCTCAAAACCGTGTTTTCTCCCTCATTTACACCCAGGATTGAGAAGAGATAAAACATATGGATTCGTTTAGCATGGACAACAAGGAAAATTGCCTAAGAGCAGCAAAGCCGGGTGCAGAGAATGGCCTGGCGGGGTAGGAGCAAAACAGCACTACAGCCCTTTTCAGTGCGTGTCTATATGGTGTCATGTGAGCAATCCACAGGACGGACTCTCCACCAGCCGAAGTATCAGAAGCAACAGCTAAGTTCCATTTGTTCCCCACGCTAAAGCACCCCGAACATGCCCCATCTATGTGCCTTTGACAAAATAGGTTGGAAACCACCAAGGACTCCATACTGAGCATTTCTTGGGAAGAAGGGAAGGTTTCCCCTGTTCCCAATCAACTAAGCAGCCAACTGCATTTATTCATTCAACAACACAGCATGCAGAGCAGTATACCAGAGATCCTAAAATATTCTCTCTCTCTCTCTCACACACACACACACACACACACCACTTTAACACTCATAA
This sequence comes from Leptonychotes weddellii, assembly GCF_054177405.1. NCBI lineage: Eukaryota > Metazoa > Chordata > Mammalia > Carnivora > Phocidae > Leptonychotes > Leptonychotes weddellii. The sequence goes on along the minus strand of NC_138377.1, from coordinate 73,496,633 downwards.
TGTCCCTGTCTTTAAGAAACCTCCAACCTACAAAACCACTCAAGAAGACACCATGTTATAAAATCCAGGGTCACAATCTCAGAGGCAAGCAATGGCAGCCTGGAGGGGCCTGATTGACAAAGATGAGTAGGGTTCAGGTGGGAGGAAAGGAAGGCAAGAGGCTCCTCACTGGGGACAACCAGAGAAAGCAGCAGAAGCAAAGATGCGGGGAGAGAACTGTGCCCCGCATGGCTAGGGGGGAGCCTAGGGGGTCCATCTAGGGTCAGGCTGCAGGAAAAGAAGAACCACTGAAAGTGTGTGGACAGGGGAATGACATGGGCGAAGGAGTGCTTTCGGAAGAATGATCTAGCAGCTGTGTACAGACTGGATCAGAAGGGCCAGAGGAAGCAGGAGGGAAAAGGCGGCCAGGACAACACAGGCCTGCCATGGGGACAGAAGAGCAACAGAAAGGAAGGAAAGGAGGGAAATAGGAAAAACAGAGAAACTCTTCACTGGAGTAAACTCTCCAGAGCAAAGCCTCCTAAACACCTGACCAGACTGACTTGAGTCTCCGGCCAGGTAAGAGCCTGTCAAAGAGGCAATTCCCCTTTATATTCCAGTGGCAAGACCAGGTCATCCCCATCTGACTGCCACCAAAAGAAATCACATACCGTGTAGCCCTAAAGGAGGTAAGAAGGCCTTGAAATTCATCATCCTCTGAATCTTAGACATACAATTAAATCCTCTCAGAACAAGCGTTAGTCTCCTGCATGAGATAATACCTCCCTTTCCCACAAGCCTCAACTCCACCCAGACTGGGGTATAGACCCTTCCAAGGAGGGGGTCGGAGGGTGGCCGTGAATTAATTCCCTGCCCATACTAAGCAAGGCTGGCACGCAACTTTCCCAGGATGGGCCTCAGCTGGGAGAAGCTCCTAACCAACAGCTACCTGAGGTGGGACTTGAACCCAGAATCTCAGCAAAAGTGGACATTCAAGAACAGCTTCAGTCCCCGTCTTTGTGATCCGAACTCTTCAAAGAGGTATAGGGAACCTTGAGGAGCCCTGAGAGTTCTGAGTGGGTTTTTACAAATGGAAAACAGCATCCAGCTTAGAAATGATCACTGGTGGAGATAGAGGCACTCAAGAGCTTAAGCCACTGGTTCCCAAGTATCCTCTAGCTAGCCAACGACAGTGATGTCCCTCCAGGGCCCTTTTCTCCTTTTTTCAGAAGACATGGGAGTGGAGAGGGTAGTGGGAAAGTCTCTCGGGTGCCACAAAGGAAGAAGAATGGAAACCTTTTCATTTAATCATTAAATTCCTGCCTGGATTTATAAACTCCAGCTTCTCATTATCCTTTGTAGGTATCTTCTTGGCTAAAGAAAAGTGCTGAAAACAGTTGAGGATGGGTTGCTGGAGCACATTTGGGGGGAATCTCCTAGTCTCCAATCCCACTGGTCTTCCACCCTCTTAAGATTGTCGACAATGGGCGACTAGATGTCCCAGATGGGACTAAATCTCTCCTCATGGGCAGACTCTGCTTGCTGAAACCCCTCATTCCTAGTAGGCTCTAGAGTGGCTCACCAGACTGTCGCCTAACCCGGTCACCACCGGCCAGGCCCACCGTGTGCACAACCCCACCTCTGCCCCTCTGCTCCAGCCGGGTCGACCCCACTCTTCCCAGGACCGGGAGGTGATCAGCGGCTGGAGCGGTGAACCATTGCCGCAGCTTCTCCCGGCGGGCACCCTGGCCCCCGCAATCCCTGGGGCACAGTCCGGCCCTGCCGCCCGCCCCTAGGGGTGGGTGGCTCGGACCTGCTCCCCTCCCCGACGCCACCACCTGCGCCCGCTCAGGCGCCGCCTTTGTCCGGCGCTTCACCGCGGAGCGGGCCCCTCGGGCCCGACCTGACCTGGCCCCCGGCCCCGGAAAAGAGGCGGAGAGGCGGGCAGGGCCAGACCAGGCCGGGCCGCGAGCACCGGGTCCCGCTGTCACTTGGAGGCGGTCTGACAACTTCGATCCCCCCCGCCCCACCTCGGACTCGGCCGCCGCTCCGCACGGTCTCCGCGGGGCCTCCCGCGGCCCACGCTCGCTTCTCGAACCGGTTCCCTTCCGTCTTCGGCGCCTCTCTTCCTTCCAGCCCGATAGGGTCGGGTCTACCTTGCCCCCGGCCCCGGTGTGGCCCCCAGCCCCAGCCCCCCATCCAGCAATAACCGGTCAGCTCCCAGCGCGGGAGGGCGCCCCCCACCCTGAGCGGGCGATCCCGCGGCGCCGCCCCCGGCCGCGGCCCCTTGCCTCGGGGACCGCGATGGGGGAGGGGGCGCGGCGGGGGGGGGCGGGGGCCTTGCCGCCCGCGCACTCGGAGGCGAGCCCGCTCCACCGCGGCGAGGAAACGACCGGCGTCCTCCCGCCCTCCGCGGCCCGGGACGCCCGCGCCGCCGCCGCCCGGCCGAGCTGCCACCCTGCGGCCGCCACCCACCCCGCCCCCAGCCTGAGAGGCGGGCGGCCCCCGGGGGCTGTCACCTCGAGGCGCGCTGCGCTCCCCGATGGCGGGACCGTGGCGCCGGACCCGTGGAGAGGGAGGCGGCGCGAGCAGGCGGGCGGCCGCACCTGCTTCGCGTCGTCCGTCCGTCCGTCCCTTCCCGGGCTGGCGGGGGCGGCGGCGCGGCGCGCTCGGTGGGGCGCGCTGACGGGCGGCCGGTCCTCTCCCCTCCACTCGCCTACCTCCCTTGCTGGCTCCCTCTCGCCTGCTTGTTCCTTCCTCCCCGCCCCCCCCCCCCGCCCTTCCTCGACCCCGGCCCCTAGCTCACCCGGACAGCGGCGCGGACGGCGCGGCTCTGGGCGCCCGCAGGCCCCGGCCGGGCTGGAATCCGGCGGCTGGAACCCCCCGGGGGCGCTCAATTCCCGGGCTCCACGCTGCTGCGTCAGCGCCTCCTCCTGGGGGCCGGGGCCGGGCGGGCGGAGCGGGGGCCGCGGCCGGGCGGGGCCGTCGGGGGGGCGGGAGCGCCTGGCCGGGGCGGGCGGACGGCGGGGGCCGGACGGGCGGGGCAGGCAGCCGGACGGGCGGGCGGCGGGGGCCGGGCTCCGGGATCCGCTACGCCGCTCGCGGTTCCCCCACAAACTCCCCGAGAGCGGAGCCTCCGCCGCCCTCCTTCCTGCTTCCTCGTCCCCAGCCAATCAACAGCGCGCCCCTCGGCCAGCTCCGCCAATCAGCCGCCCCGCCCTGCGCTGGCCCTGCCAGCCAATCCGGCCCTCGGCTCCCCCTCCCGGTCTCCGACCAATCAGAACCGTGGGTCGGTCGTCCCAACGCAGGGGGCAGCACGAGGCGGCCGGGGGAGGCGGTGCGGGGAGTGGTGGGGCCTGGGGGGAGGGGTACGGTGCCAAGGGTGGTGGCGGGGGGTGGTTTTCTTTGCCGGCTTCTTGGATTTTTCTCTTCGGCTGCAGAGCCTGAGCCGGTATCCCATGGTGACCCGACCCTGGCGCCCCAATCCCCCAGCTGCTACCCCACCCCCCGAGAAATCTTATCTCGCCCCCGCCCTGGCCGTCACCCCTCTACATCCCCTTTCCCCCTTCTCCTCCTTAGCACCCACTGTAGAAAACTGCGGGCCGAGAAACACCCCACCCTCGCCAGCGGCTGCTGCCCCCAGGGCAAAGCCTCGGGAACACCAGCCGAAAAATCAAGCGAGGACAACCCCCCTTTCCTGCAGAAAGGGCCCCAGACTCCAGCGAAAGGGCCCCGACTGCTGAGAAGCCCCTCCCGCCCTTGCCTCATCTTTCCGACTTCCCTGCCTGCCACGTCTCCTTTCCTTTCATGCAAGGTCGGTCCTAGCTCGGTAACCCCTCACCCGCATCTCTTTTTCCTCTTTCTCCCCTTCATCTACCGCCCCCCACTCCAGCTCCTAATTCACCTTTCTCAGAAGCAGAGTGTGGAACCCTCATCCATTCCCAGCTGAGAGCAGAGCCTGGTCTGTGAGTCCTTGACACCCACACACCCTCTTCCACCACCGCGGGCAACATCTGAGCTCTCCGGGGGAGGCGGGAGGGGGCGGGCAGCCTGACAGCCCCGGCTGGCCTCCCTCCCTGGCGTCCCCAAGCCGGGATGGGACCGAGCGTGGACACTTACCTGGCTTCCCCCTAGTCACCGAATGCCGTGGCTCCGTCTCACACCCACAGACGTGCCTTTCCAAGCCCGAGCACGCTCGCGGGGTCAGCGGGGTGGGTGGGCACAGCGGGCTGAGGTCACACGGAGGGGTGGGAGGTCCCTGGGAGGTGCGGGAAGGGGCTGTGTCTTGGGCAGCTTGTGTCGCCAGAGACGGCAGAGGGCTTCACGTCAACAAGCACTGGCTGTGCGCATAGTAGGTTCTTGAGAAATGCTGAGTCCACCCCAGAACAAAGCCTCATTCCCAATTCAGGCGGGGGAGGGGAGGTTTGGGAGGTAAAAGGAGCAGCAGCAAAAGGGGTAGTGTCAAGTCACCGGAGCGCAGGGAGCAGCTCGGGGGGCTGGGCCGAGGAGCACCTCTGGCACAGAGAAGCACCCCGAGTGCTGGGGCTGCCCGAGCATGAGGAAGAAGCCAGCCTCGGAGTGTGGCGAAGGGGCTCCTCCTGCACCACATGCTGCCTAGCCTTTCCTAGACCTTGAGACTCCAGCCCGCAGAAAGGCAGCCTTTGAGACAGTCAGCGCTGCTGGCCTCCATGGTGGGGAAATAGAACTCTAAAAGATGGTTTCCCTGTCTGCCTCCAGAGCTGTCAAGGGGGCCCAGACAGTCCAAGCTGTGTTGGGAAACACTTTTAAAGGACATGGTCACCCAGCAGAGGAAGTGTGGGAACGAGAGCTGAAAGCTAAGACCATGGCACGGAAACTTCTCAAAGGGCCAGGTTCTCCTAGGACAAGTCCCCCTACTTCTCCTATCTCCCACCCTTAGGGAATGCAGATTCCCCAAACCTATAAAAAAAAGGAGGGCACTAAAGGATTTCTCCCCTCCCTGAGCCTCCCAGGACAAAGATTCCTAGCAGTTCCCCGGGCCACCATCAGGCCAGCCCTGCCCCCCACCTCCTAAAATGCCCCTGCTCCCTGTCCCAGTCTGCCTCACGGGCTGATGTCCCCCACCCCTCATCAGAGACTGGTGGTAGAAGGTAACAGCAGCAGTGGCCGCTGGAGCTGAGCGTGCCATTCTGGCAGCCTAGAGCCAGAGCAGAAGAGGGGACAGGGCTTCTGTCAGCAGCCCAGCCTGTGCTGACCTTGGCTTCATGCCCACTCATGGGCAGGGATGGAGGCCAAAAGGGTCAGAAGAGAAATGTACCTAGTCACAGGGAAGGAGACCCAAGTGGCAGGAAGCCCATGCTCGGCCTAGGAAGTGGTTGCAGGGTGAGGTTGGAGGACTGGACTTTCCCCCCAGTATCCAGGAGTGAAGACCCACTGGCTCTGGGAAGGGGGGATGGGGGCAAGAGTCATCTTTATTTGGGGTCCCGGTGGGAGGGAGGCTGAGTGGTCATGAGAGCCCATCCCCGCCTGCCCAGCCTGCCCAGCGGCTGGAGGAGTTCTACTCTGAGCCTCCCCCATGTGGGTGGCTGTCTCTTTTGCCCCAGGAGGCTCTGACTGAGTGGGCTACGGTCACAGGCGGGCTAAAGGCACTTGGTGTTCCTGCTGTGCCAGCCCACTGATCTACCCCAGTTCCCTGCCCCCTTTGTTAAAGCTGCTCAGCAAACCCGCAAAGAAGAGGCCAGGGGCTGCACACCCTGCCTGTTCCCCAAGGGACCTTTTGGCCTCTCCTCTCCTCCCTCACCACACTTGCCAGGACCTCTTCACCTGGGCCTCCTTCCTTCCCAGTCCAGAGCCCTTCCACATGGGGAAGGGCCTCCACCTCTTCCTCTTCTAACCTTCCTTCAGCTCCCCTGACCTTTCCCGAGTGCTGCTCCCACCCCACCCCACCCAGGCAGTGGTGCCAACGCCTGGGCCCATCGCCTCTCCTCACCCTGGCACACCCAGCAGCCCAGATGTCCCCCACTGCAAAGGACTTGCCGCTTGGTCTGGGGACAGGAATGGATCAATCAGGTCTCCTGGACCACCTCTCCGTACCTCCAGGCAGGGGGCTCTCTCTCCCCAGACGCCTCCAGACCCATCAGGAAGGGTTAACTGCCTCAGAGCGGGAGAGCAGAGAGAGGGAGATGCAGAGAGGAAAACATCCAGGGCTGAGAGAAAACACGCTGCACACCCCTCCCCCACCGTGCGCGACCAGACTGACAGCCGGGACAGACTGGCTGCTCGGTCATCTCCAGTCCCGCCGCCCGGCACCTCCCCCACCGCCCGCCGCAGTCCCTGCAGACCGCCTGCCCTCGGTTCCAGCTACCTGGCACTGGGCAGGGCACCTCAGCAGGGCAGCGAAGTCCTTGAAGTGATGGCAGTACCCACTTGCCCCTTCCTCCATTCCACGCCCTGGTCCCCTCTCTCCTGGGAGTGGGGCGGCGGCTCCCCTGCCCCCTAAAGTGCCTGAACTTTAGGTCCCGGGAACACTTACTGAGCCACCTGGCCCCTCAGCCCCAATGGACTAACTGGAGGGCACAGCTCCTGGGGGGAGGGACACCAGGGCACCAATTAAATTTGGCTGCAGCACTTGCCCCCTCCCCCCAGCATAGGAACCCCCCGGGGGGGGGGGGATAAAGAAAGCTGGACTTTTATAGTCCTTTTATCTGACCCACTCCCTCTTAAAGGGATCGGAACCCTCTCCTTAAAGGGATCTCCTGAAATTATTTGCCCCCAAGCAAATCCAAGTGCAAGCGTCTGTTTGGTCTTTACCTGCTGGGGCCCCTTTCCATAGAGATGGGGAGGCAGAAGTGCTCTCCGTGTGACTCTGAACTGGAAGGGCAAGGTCCCCTCCTGCCACCAAGGAGCCAGCTGCTGAGTGCCCAGCAGAGAACAGGACCCCTCTCTCCTCTAATGGCACTCACTGCCACAGCCTGGGGGAGGGCGGGAAGGTCAAGGTGAGGTGGGAGCCTATGTGGGCCCAGTCTCTTGTAAGATGGAACAAGGGGGGCTATGTGCGCTCAGACTTTGGGGAACACATGTCCATGGTGCTGTGTCCAAAACCCCCATCTGTCCAGTGCAAGCCTCCAGATTGCTGGCAGGGGAAGTCTTAGCAGGCTGCCTCGCCCCGAAAAAGCTGCATTCTCCTTTCCTCTCTCCCAACTCCTGACTCTTACCCTCTTTGGGGCCCCTGGCCTTCCCCTTGGGGTGCCCTCTCTGCCCCTTATCCAAGTTGCCTCTACAACAGCCCCCAAAACTGCAGACTACATCCCATTTCAGGCTCTTTCCTGCCCTAGGGCTCGTCCCTGGGGTCCGTCTCACCCCCTGAGCCCTCCCCCCACCAGCCAAGGGGGTGGGGGATGGGCACACCTCGGCTCCCCGGAGCCCAGCAGAGCTGCATCCTCTCCCTCCTGCTTACTCGGCACCTAGTCTCACCCAGCCCTTGGGGCTTCAGGGTTCGAGGAAGGGTGGGTGTGAATGGGGGGCAGAAGGGTCGGAGGGCACTCAGACCGACAGCGGGACAGAGTCGGAAGCAGACACTCATTGAAGCCACCCCTTTTGCCCCTCCTCCCTTCGCCCGTGGAGGGTCGAGGCTGCCAAGGGAGGGCTTCCCCAGGCGCTTGGGAACTCGCCAAGGCCCCCACGGCTGCCACTCCCTGAAGGGGAGGCTCCCCCCAAGGGCTGGAGCTCGGAGGCCTTCCCCCCACCCCACCCCACCCCCCCCTCCGGCAGCTGCTGCAGCCTCCGGCTGAGGTCAGGCTCCACCTCCTTTCTCCGGAGGGAGAGCGCGAGGGTTGTTTGTTGTTGGGGTGTGAGAGGGAGAAGGTTCGAGATCACCTGGCTGGGTGGGCACTGGCTCTGCGAGCGGGAGCGGGACCGGGTGGGCTGGCTTCGGCAGGAGCCTCCTGCGGTGGGTGAAATGCTAATCTCACCCTACCCCCCCCACCCCCACCCCCGCGGGTTCTGAGAAAGCAGCCCCGTCCACTGCACTAGTTCTTCCATCCAGCCGCCCACTGGCCCGTGCCCCCGCCCTGCTATCCGTCCCTTCCGTAGTGGCTGAGTGCCCCCGGCAAAAGGGCAAGCCCTTGGGTTACCGCGAGGAACAAGACTGTTCCTGCTCTCAAGAAGCTTCCAGTCGGGGGCTGGAATGTGTTGGGGATAGAGGGACAAGTAGACAGAAGACAGCAACGCGTAATGGCTGCTGAGGAAGAAAGGGAGGGGTGCCATGGTCTGCCCCTGGTGTGGGGCTGGGGTGAGGTGTGAGAACGTTCGAGAAAGGGCTAAGTTGTGCGGAGGCTTTTGAAGGAGTGGGCATTCTCCCCGCAGACCTGCCATCCGTAGGGGGAAAGTTGAGGAAGCCCCAGGCGGGGTGCTGGCGTTAGCAAAGGCGCAGAGCTGGGAAATAGGGGCCGAGGCTGGATATGAGACTGGAGAGTGGCTGGGGCCACCCAGGCTTCCTAAGCCTTGTCACGGAGCTTCATTCCAAAGGAACTGGGTGGGGGTGGGGGGTACTGGAGGATTTTAAGTAAGGAAGGTCCTGGTCAGATCTGTGTCTGACAGGGATCTGGGGAGGTGGGTTGTGGGGAGCAGCGGAATGTGGCTCATGGCGGGGAGAATGTTGCGCTTGGGTTTCCACCCAGCAGGCTGGCGGGCATCCCAGAAGGATGGGTCTCTACCCTCCCTCTCAGGTCCAGGTTGGGTGGTAAAGGGTCCATCTTTAGGGAAGAATCCTCTCTCAGCACCGCTCTCACTGCCGTGCAGGGACTCTACCTTCTCCCTCCCCCCTGGGAAGGGAGGGGGTGCCCCAATATCTCCATCTCCTCTCTCCTTCTAGAGAGTTCTGCCCTCCCAGAATCAATGCTATTTCCTGGAGCAGCGACAGGAAAGAAGTTGGCAAACACGGGGGACCAACGTTCCTCTCCAGGTGCTCTTTCTGCACCTCATTTGGGACTAGAATTCTCAGGTAGTGGACATTGGTGATAAAAACCATATAGAGACTCTGGCAAATGTCCCTCAGTGGGGCCCTCGGGCTAACATCAGGCTGAGTGAGCATTTGACTTTCAGGGGCTGGTCCTGCCTTCACCTCAGTCCCAAAACGTGGGCATGATTACTGTCACCATTTCACAGATTTGAAAACCGAGGCTTAGAGCAGTTAATGTCTGTCCCAGGTCACACAGGCAGGCAGACTTAAACCCCAGTCTACCTTCTATGAGCCTGGAGAACCTTGCCCTGCTTGCTTACCTGTTTCCCTTTGACCACGACCACAATTGGGATTGCCAGGTGAGTAGGACACGGTGTGGGTGTGTCAGTGAAATCTCATACTATAGCCCTACCCTTTCCAGGGAGCCTTTGCCTACAACATTTGGAAGCAAAGTCTGCGGCTTTTCTTTGGGGTCTCTAGCATAGTTGTATCCATTAATATTTGTTCCTGGAGCAACCTAGACTCTGCCTCCAACTCTCAAGCCTTACTTTCTGTAAAGGTCTCCTGAAGCTCTGGTCCATCTTGCTCCCCAAATTCCCAGGGGGTCCACACTGAATTCATGGGGGTTCTACACTCTCTAAACATTTTCTGCTTTGCTTGGGTCTCTGTGATGAGACTATAGACCCCTGATGGGCACGCCTATGGTTTCATCTTCCTCTTTATGGTTTCCTATGCGTCTAGCACATCCCTGGACCCAAGGAAGGATGGCATTCTAGGTCCCTCAGAACCGAGCCTCAGGACACACAATCCTCTACTACCTCTCTCTTTCCACACACCAACTCAGGAATCCCAAACTGGCAATCTTTGAACAAAATTCAGCAGGCAGACAAGTTCTGTTTGACAAGTTCTTTTTTTTTTTTTTTTAATTATTCATTTATTTAAGTAATGTCTACACCCAATGTGGGGCTCAAACTCATAACCCCGAGATCAAGAGTCTCATGCTCCTCCGACTGAACTAGCCGGGCACCCCGGTTTGACAAGTTCTTATCTCACAGGAATTTCAAAAAGATTAAAATTAGGAGCCAATGCTGAAATTTCTTGAGATTTAAAATAAAAATTCAGATTTCCAGTTTCTCTTGAAAAATCAGAAAATCTGACTACCTTTGGCCCACATCTCCACTTGCAACAGTAGGGCTGGTGCCAAGCAGCAAAGCCCATCTTTATGGGACAGACATGCTTCTGTTTGCCGTGGTTCTGCCTGGCCCTGTTCAGGCACTTGTAAGACCTGCCTGATCCCTGAATGTTTTCAGTCTTGTGCTCCTTGCACTGTGGCCACAGAAGCACAGCTGGGTGTTATGGTCCAGGCCTCTGGAGTGTCTACCTCCCTTGGACCTACTCGGAGAGCCTTGTTATAATCTCATGGGCCATCTCTAATAGCACTTTTTTTAGTGCCCTAGGTGCAGAAGCCATAGACCAAGGCTGGAGATGAAAAGGGATGTTCAACATGGTCCAGAGTCTTTGGGCTTCTCTAAATGACTACTCCCAAGAGCATGGCATAATGTCTTACAAATAGTAGGTGCCTAATAATGTTTGATGAACTGACTAGTGATTAGTAAGTAGTTAATTGAATGAATACATTAATGGAGAAGGGAAGACCATTCCAAGGAACACAATGTCTGAGATGTTCTGGGTGTGGGTTGTTGCTTGGGACCTCAGCTTCCTCAGGGTCACTGATGTCATGACGTTTGTCTGCCCAGATATCACATGGGAATATTTTAGGGGAGGCCCCTCCCTTGAGGAACCCCATGGGCTGTGGACTAGAAGTGTGTGGGGATGGTGCACCCACTGTGGTTCCTTCAACCCCGACCTGCAGATGCCTGGGATGAGGAGGAAACTCAATCTGGAATGCGCAGGGTCCTGAAAGCCTCCAAAGCCAGGGGTCTTCAACAGAACGCATGGGTAGGCGCTCAACACCTGTTTCTTTCCTTAATCCTCAACAACCCTATTAGGAAAATATTATTCTCAAATTTACAAACAAACGAGGAAACTGAGACCTGGATGGAGAGTTTAAGTAACTTCTTTTGGAGGGACTCCAAACCTTTGCTTTTTTAAGTGCAGCAGTTAGCATAAATGTTAAACAGAGGTCTGACCCTTTATAGGTCTAAAATCTTGACTCTTTCTACATTTCACAGAGTGTAGTGGTTAAGAATAAAAACTCTTTAGCCAGACTTCCTGAGTAGAAGTCCTGGCTCTCCAGCTTCCTAAAACATGCAAAGTACTTGCAACGATGCCCGACCCATAGCAACTGCCCCCAAAGCATTAGCAGTTATGAACCTACTGCATCATGCCTCCATTGGACCATTCCTGTAGTCTGCCCTGTTACTATATTCAAATCTAGTCCTGCAACCCTTGTTTGCACCCTTTCTCCCATGTGGAGTCCCTACTATGTCGTGCCCATGGCTGTATCCTGTCCACCCAGCTGCGGCATGTCCCACTCGGGCTTCAGCCAGGCTGGGTGCCTGCCTTTTGGCTCTAAAGGAGGGACCAGCCTCTCTCCCCAGGGCTTATCCACTACACCGTCGCAACACCAGGGCTGTGTCTGTGACCCCAGCCGTCCTCCTCTGCATTTGGAAAGATTTCCCCTGGCATCCTTAATCCCACTCCCCGAGGTGAGGTGGCTCCACCTCCAGGCTCCCAGCCATAGCCACCGACCTCTCTAGTCTTCCAAAACCAAGAGCAGAGGGAGAGTCACCCGTGGCTGTTTGGCTATCTTCCCTCAACCTCGGTGAACCCACCAGAGCCAGGACCAGCCCCTCCCCCAGCAGAGACCCTCGCTGGAGAGGTCCCTGGAACTACAGTCTGGGCCACAAGTACTGTGTCAACCTACTACACAGAGCACTACTCAAGCTCAGCACCATTCAGGCACCTGGGGAACCTAGAAGGTGATGCTAATCACATTGCTTCAGACCTTGGGAAGCTTCCACTCCACCCAGCAGAGGACCCTCTGAAACTGAAGAACCTGGCGAAGAGTCTATGACTCAAGCAGGACTAGCGTCAGACAATAAATGGCTGGGCAGGTGACATCAAGACTCAGGCACAAGATCTGACAAATACTGTTCCCGATTCGTGACTATTACTGTATTTAATAAAATCTCACAAGGGGATTTGTGAAATTCACACTTAGTTATACGGGCAACTCTGCTTTGTTCAGACGCATATGGGGAAGTCAGCAATTGCCCTTTTCATCTGTTTCTCTCTGTTGGAGCGTGTTCTGTGGCGATAGGTAACATTCCTAGGGAGACTTCGTGAGCCAGGTGCTGTGTTAAGTTCTTTATATGCTCTCATTTAATCCTCAGCCAGTCTTATGAAATAGGTTCTGCTATTATTTCCATTTTACTTATGAGAAAACGGAGGCACAGAGAAGTCCAGTAACTTGTCCAGAATCACACAGTTAATAAGTAGCGGAGCCAGGGTTCAGATCCCAGCCTTGTCACTTCTGATTGTTCTATCACTCGTTCCTAAATGAGCTTCCCCAAACAATTCTCTATTATGTTTTCCAAACGTCTGTTAGCAACTCATTTGGATTTTACAAATGAAGTTGTTGTGAGTAACATTCATCTCACTATTAGATTGGGGGCAAAATACTGCAAGAGTATTGTCATATTTTTTCATAAAAAGAATATTCCTTTTGCAAAGCCTCATCAAAAGTACCCTTTCCCTGCCCTCTGCACTCATTCTGACACTGAAATAACAACGTGGTCTTTCAGGAACATCAGATACACTACAACCAACTTCCAGCTACAGGCAAACCCAGTGCTCTCACAGTGTTTTGATTTTGGGGTGAAGGTACCACCTCCCACCTAGTTTCCAAAGCCAGGAATATTCCAGTCTTCCTTGGTGCCTCTCTTTTCCCTGCCAGCCACCACCCAGAGCTAATCCATCACCACAGCCTGACTGTCATTTACCAGCACTTCGACCACCCTCTCCTCCCCACTCCAGGGAGCACAGCCCGGTCGTGCACCACGCCCCCCCCCCCCCCACCCGCACCATGTCTGTTTTCCACACAGCAACCAGAGGATCTTTCCAAAATAGACTGCATCATATCCTTCTCCTATGGGAGCTCTCCTGAGGCTCCTGCTGGCTGTCAGGATAAAGATCCGAATCTGGAACCCAGGACGACCGACCTGAGGCTGCCCCAGTGGGGAGGCTCCCTGATCCCAACCCCTCCTCCCCCAAATCACACTCCTGAACCAGAGATGCTCCCTCTCTCCCAAGCCTGGCTGAGCAAGTCAGTGGCTCCTGGGCGAGGCCTGTCTCTCCGGCTCGGCGAGGGGGAGGACCACATCTGCTTTGGGTCCCACTGTTTCCCCACAGCCTCGCCGGGTACCCGCACGTGCTGGGCTCTCAGTAACAATTACTGAATGGTGAGTGAATAAATGACTGGTGGAGGACTGAAGCCTTTGCCTGTGCCGCAGCAGCTCTGTCGTTCGACTGCTTTGCCCGGTGGCCACGGCGCTGGATTTTTCTATCAGCTTAGCAGACTACCTCCTGTAGCCACATTGTGTGCCGGGCCCTGCCTGTTGCCCCGAGACACTCCTCCCAGCCCAGGTGGCCTGGTTTCAGGACCAGTTATGATGTTACCTTGGCCTGTGAGGCTCCACCGCTCGTGGGCTTTGCGATTTGTGTATATTCTTACTATAAAATTCACTGACTTGATGACCTCAGTGGCTGGATTATAATAGTTATGGTTCCAACCGGGCAGACTCTGAAACAGAAGACATAAAAGTCACAGTCCTGGCTTTGGCAGTCCAGATGGCTTCTCCAAGAAGCCATCTCTTCTTGCCCCAGAACCCTGCTCTTTCAGCTGCTACTGAAAAGATGGGAGAATTTAGTTCAAGCAAAGCCTTGGGATTTCCCCTGCCCTCTTCTGTCCCTCCTCCTGCAAGTCTGCCCTTTAGGGTTCAGTTAAATCTGATTTCATTTAGATAAGCTCAGTGGAGGGCGACAGGAAAAGAGTGGTCCCCTCCTGCAGCCCCCAGGGCAGGCATTCATTCTGCAAGTATTAATCGGATGGGCACCTCTGCTTAGCCAGGCTTCATGCTGGGGATAGAGCACCAAGCCAGGGACAGGTAGAGTTGGGGTGAGCAGTGCTCAGCGCTGGGTCTTAAGGAATAGAAAACATTAAAATTGATTGGAGTGGGGCGCCTGGGTGGCTCAGTCGTTAAGCGTCTGCCTTCGGCTCAGGTCATGATCCCAGGGTCCTGGGATCGAGTCCCGCATCGGGCTCCCTGCTCCGCGGGAGGCCTGCTTCTCCCTCTCCCACTCCCCCTGCTTGTGTTCCCTCTCTCACTGTGTCTCTCTCTGTCAAATAAAGAAATAAAATATAAAAAAAAATAAAAATAAAAAAAATAAAATTGATTGGAGTGATGGAAATGATCTGGTTTATGTCTACCTCCTCAACTAAATTGTAAGCTCCTTTGGCCCCACAACTGTTACACCCCGGCACATGGTGGCCACTCAGTAAATGCCAGTTATTCTTAACTGCGGATTGGCGGGTGTCACTCAGGTAGGCTGAGCCTGGGGTGTACCGACTGGGGGGGGGCAGGAGGTCCATCTATTAACTGACTGCTGGGTGGTGGACCCCAGGTAACCCTCGCAGACACTGAGGTGCAGAGAGATGAAGTTTCCAGGAGGCAGCATGGAAATGAATTGGGTGACTGTTCCTGGTGAGAGGAGCAGGCTGGGGGTGGGGTGGGTGGCGGGAAGGGGCTTATCAGAGGACCCTGTGGGGGAGCTGAAGATGGCTGAGTCCACAGGAGTGGCCACTTGGGGCTTCCAGCCTTGGAGCAGAGGGGACATAGAAGTTGAAGGAAAGCAGAATATGGGATAGGAAGGGTACCCATTAGTGAGGGAGATGCCTAGAGCAAACACTGAGAAGCCAGTGTTTCCCTGTCTGACCTTTCCTCGGGGAGGGCTAACAGCCTCACTTACAGATTGCCTTGTTGCCTATTGACAACAGGCTCCACACTCCAGGGGCTCTTGCCCCCTCTCCACGGCTCACTCCAGGGCTCAGGAGTCCAGGGCAAGAGGCTCCAGCCTGTTGGAGGTGTGGGTGATCAGGTGGAGAGAGCAGAAACACTGCACCCGAAGCTCTCCAACAGGCTCCCAGCGGGCGGGGAACGGGGCACAGGGGTGTGTGTGGCAGGGTTCCAAGCACCTGGGAGGCCCGCACAGAAGGAGAAGACTAAGGAAGGCCCCACTTGCTTTCCGGGGAGACTTCACCTTCCTTCACTCCAGAGCCAGGCAGCCTTCTAGGGAGCCGGTGTGCCCCAGGAGATGGAGATCCCAAAGGCCAACTATTTCCCACCCACTCCTTCTCAGCTTTGCAGGACCACAGGGTATACTCTGCCCAGGGGTACCTGGGAGGTCGGAGCAGGGCGAGAGGTGGGGAGAGGGGCTGGCACTTGCTGGGTCTAAGTAGCTGGGTGGGGATTCTTTAGTCGGAACCGTCCCCAGCTCTGGTGTTGGAAGTGGTCTCAGCCCAGGGAGCAGATCCCCGCTCTCCTAGGCAACTGCAGTTACACAAAATTCACATACCTTCAGCCTTAATTAGCAATCTTGCAGTGGCCCCAATCTCCCCCACGCCCTTCCACTCTGGGCCAGTGGTGGGAGCCTGGACAGCAAGGAAGGACTGGGCAGGCTGAGTGCCAAAGATGAAGGACAGCGAGTCTCACCTCCATACAGCCTGTTCTCTTTTCAGATTCCTCCTTCCCCGATTTAATTTATTTTTCTTTAAGATTTTAATTTTAAGTAGTCTCTACACCCGACGTGGGGCTCGAACTCACAACCCCGAGATCAAGAGTCGCATGCTCTACGGACTGAGCCAGCCAGGCGCCCCCCCTTCCCCTATTCCAAATCTTATTTCACCCCAGGATAAATTTAATTAAACAATTTTACTTCCACAAGTAAAGGGACCTACTGCATCGCCAACCCTGCCCAGCCTGGCAGCAGCAGAGGGGCCTCAAGTACGGACCAAGAGACTCGGCTACCCCATTCCCATAAACGGAGCAGCCATGTGGGGCGGGGCCCCCAGGTGGTCCTGAAAACACTCTGCTTCGCGGAACCTGCCTGTCAGGAACCCAGGCTGATGGGCCACCTCGGGGACCCTGCAGGCAGGCCAGGCCGGCGGCCCCCAGGGCTGGGCTCGTGTCCCGAGGGCAGCTGCAGGCTGGCGCTCCTCGCCTCTGCTCCTGCAGCCTGTCTACCAGCCTGTCTCTTGCTGTGTGTGTGTCGCCGTGTGCATGTGTCTGTGGTGTGTGCACATGTGTGGTTGGCCCCGGATGGGCTGGAGGACACAGGTGTGTTTGGATGGGGCGGTGTCCGTGTCTGCGGCTCCAGGCATAGCTCTAGTCTTCCTTCTTCCCTCCCGCCCTCTGCTCTGTACTTGCTCCACGGATCCGCTGCCCTCTTCCGAGGAGGGACGATGCTACCTGTGCCGTAGGGTCCCACATACCCCTGCGCCGGGAATAGTGTTCCTCCCTTCAAGACAACTCCCACCTGCCTGTCTGGCCCTCACTCTCCCGCGCCTTCCGGGGCAAAGCTGTGTCGGATGGCTTGGCAGAGTAAGTGGAAACATAACTGTCTCTGAGGCCGATCTGTGCTCACTCAGTGCTGTCTCCCAGGCCCTGGCTGGCGCACGGCTCTTAGCTTGTCTTTAAAGGTTTGTTGGCCATGTGGTTTATGGGACCGGGGAAGGGAAGCAGGGATGGACCCTCTTTCGCCGACTTCTTCCCCTTGTTGAAAATAAGCTCATAGCGTTGGTTGGCCCTGGGGCTGGGCATGCCACCTCCACCCCAGCTCACCTCTGGTGGTACCAGTCTAAAAAATATAGGCACACCACGACTTTGGAAAACAGTTTGGAATTACCTGGTAAAGCTGATCACATGCATACCCTACAACAGAGAAATCCCATTCCTGGGAATACCTAGAGGGACTCTTGCACACAGAAACCAGAAGACACATACAGAATGTTTTGAAGTAGCCCCAAACTGGAAACAACCCAAATGGCCATCAACATTAGAATGGATAATTAACTTGTAGTATTTTCACACAATGGAATGCTATACAGGAAAAAAAATGTGACCAAATTATAGCTCCACTCATTAACACGAACGAATCTTTAAAAACCATACAATGATAAGTCAAAGAAGCAAGACACAGAATATATTTAGAGTGAGTCTAATTGTAGAAACTAAAACAAAACAAAACAAAACAAAACAAAAAAACCCCAGGCAATCTAAACAATATTGTTTAGGGATATACACAGAGGGAGGAAACCATTAAAAAAAGGTGGGGAGGCAAGGATTGTCATTAAATGGAGGATGGTGGTTCCTCTGGGAAGAATGTGTCACCACCGTTGGGCACGTGGGCTTCTAAGGTACTTGGAATATTCATTGACCTGGGGGCTGGGCGTTTGTTTTTTATTGTTCTTTATACTGCATTTATGCATGTTACGTACTCTTCTGTATATATCATACATTTTACACAAGAAAAAAAAGGGATGGTATGTGCTCGACTCTGCCCCTTTTCTCCACGCAATCCCTATTCTTGTCCTCGGCTGCCGGAGGAGGGGCCAGGGTCCCTCATCCAGTTCTCCTCGTTTCTGAGTGGGTCAAAGGAATATGGGGGTGAGGGCCTCCCCTCTGCAGCTGGGCCCTGGCTACTCCAGGGTGAGAAGGCCTGGGGAAAGCCGGGCCAGGCGAGGCCGGCTGGCTCGGCTCTTTCTGCCAACTCTGGGGATTAGCCCAGGGCTCTGGCCCACCTGTTGTTTCACTCATTCAACATGCACAGAGCACGGAGCACTTACTGTGAGCACTGGGTGCTGTTGGGAGGGTTCTGATAAGTGAGAAGTGGTCTTTGACCTCAAAGATCTTACAGTGTACTCAGAGGGAATCATATACACGAATAATACGGTACCAGAAAAATGTGAGCTAAGCGTTACAGGACTACTTATCTACTCTCTCAATAAACATTTGTTGGGCACCTATTATGTACCAGGAACCGTGCTGGATGGTGAACATATAAGGCCAGTTGAATCACAATCCTGGCCCTTAAGTTCTTAGCCTAATTCGGAGGAAACACCCATCCAAGATAAATACAACAGTGGGGCAAGCCCACTGAGGCAGATAGGCCCAGGGAGAAGCAGGAAGGCCACCTCCTCTCACTCCTGCCTGCTTAGGCTAGGTGAGATGGAGTGGGGAAGGTTGGAGTAGGGAGATCTTCCTAAACATTCAGACCCTGAACTGAGGCTTAGGGATGAGGAAAACAAGGACAAGGCGAAGGGCTGGAAGGACATCCTTTGCAGAGGGACCAGCTGGGCAAAAGCACAGGGGTAAGGAACAGCACCTGAGGACTAGTTGCTACCAAAACACAAGTACTCAGCAGGGGTGGGGAGAGAAGCAGCTGGAGGGGACAGCCGAGGGGGATCAGAGTCATATTTGCCTTGTAAAAACCTTAGATTTTATAGGTGCTGAGATCCACTGAAAGATTTAAGGGGAGCTGGATAGTTCACTCTGGCTCAGAATAGAGGAAGTGTTGAGGGACACGGATTGGAGGAAGGCGGACAGGTTGTCAGGTTGTTGTGGATCCAAAAAATATTTAGATAGGCTAGTTCTGTCTGAGAGTAGATGGGTGGTGGGTATGGGAGACACCAGCTCCCTGCCCGGCCACCAGGTGGAGCAGGGTGAAAAGAGGGCTGCAAGCCAGAACTAGTGGGGCTCTGGGCTCTGGGTACCAAGGAGCACTAAGTGTGGGCAGAGGATGGTGAGGAATGAGAACGGGATCCTACACAATTTGATCCCAGGGTTCGCAAAGGCTGGCTTGTGGACAGGACTGGACTGACGAAGCAAGGGCATGTAATGAGCTGCTTATAAATGAAATGTATGCACACTGAAAAACTATCCTTAGAAGCGTTTGCAATTCAGTCAATAAAGAAGCACATCACTTAGGCATCAAGTGCATTACCAAAAGAAATCTCTTAAAGATTCAAGAGTGGTTTAATCCTGGGGAGGAGGGGTGGAGGACGGGTTATTTTTTTAAAAAAGTAAACATGTTAAACTATCATCTTTTAAAACTCATGAACATAAAACATATATGTAATTTTAAAAAAGAAAGCACTGGCTTTTGTTCTGAGTTTACATCCCTTCCACTTTAATTGCTAAAAGTGTCTTTTTTTCTCTTTTTGGTATGAAACGATACAAGATAGAGGATAGCCAGCTTCTTCCCCGCTCCCCTCACGTCCTCATTTGGCAAAACAAAACAAACGAAAAGACCGTGAGCCCTGGGCATCCTGACATCCGAGACTGGGAGCCGCTGGTGCAGAGCACGGGGCCTAAGGCCGGAGAGCGGCGACTCTGCTCGCCTGCAAGCCCGCGGGCGGCCGGCAGAGGTCAGGCGAGTTCCACGCAGGCCCCGCGGAACCGCGCCCGAGTCCGGGAGTCCCAGCAGCGCTCCCTCGGAGGCGCGGGGTACGGGGAGGACACCCGGCCTGCCCTAACCTAGGGGTCGCGACTAACGGTCACCCGGGACCTCGGTCCCGGCTCTACCGGGCGGGGCGTAAGCTGGGCGCCAGCCGCCGAATTAAAAAGAGGGCTCTCCCACCCCACCTCCCACGCCGCGTTCACACCCGCTCTGGCTCCACCTCGCGTCTGGGCGTGGCTGGGTGGCTGGCTCCCGGCAGGCCGAGTTCGGTTCCCCGGGGCCACTCACCTGTCATCTGGAAGGCCGCCCTGCACAACACTGTCTCCCACACGGGGTTGTGGTCAAGACCAAGGAGCTAATACATCAAATCCAGACTTGAGAGTGTCACGTAAGACTTACTTTTACTAGAATTAGGATTCAGGCCTCGGGGGGAAGTGTCCTCTAGGTCCCAGGTCCATTTTTCTAAAAGGTTGCCCGCGCCTCAGAATGGCCCCTGGGAATGTGATTAGGTCCAGGGTTGACCAAGGAACCGGCATTTTACTGGTTGCCAAATTCTGATCAACAGCGTGCCCAGACCACACTTGAGAACCATTCTCAGCTTCTGTTGCCATCCCACAGGACAAACACTAGGCAAACAAGGAATGGGGGCCTGGGCTGGTCGTGTGACCCGCCTAAAATTGGAGTGGGTGGCGTTAGAAGCAGCCCCAGGAAGGACTAGCCCCAGGAAGGACTAGCTGGTGCTGTGGTTACACAATGCTCAGAAATCAAAACCCCCCAAAAGAACCAAAGTGAAGTGCCCCTTGCTCTTCCATTCGCGAATCAGGCTACACTCTATTTTTGGCTTTATTTTAAAATACACCTTTTCTATTTCATATATAGCATTGGGAGAACAGTCACATTCTACTCAAGTTGGTGGCGGGGCTCCGTAGCGCACGTGGACTGGAGGAAACCTTCCATCCTGTCACATTCTGAACAGCTCCAGGCTGCTTGTTCCAGCTACACTTTAAACCCAGCAAGACCACTATTTCGGCCCCATTCATGTCCAACAAAGCAGGGGGCAGGCCAGGGAAGTAAAGAGACAGTGCCACAAGCCCTGGGTTTCCCCCTGAGGATAGAACTGGGCTAACTCCACCTGTCTCAGGCATCAGGCTGGAAAAGCACTTGGCCGCAGGCCAGCACCAAAAGTCCGAAAGGCACCCCTGGGCCGAGAGACAAGAAAACCGGTTCTTTTAGGGAATTTAGATACGGTGGAACAACCCAAACCCATTCCACTCTTGACTGTGCAGGGGGGCTCCAGGCTGGCATTCTCATTTCTGCTGATCTAGATTCTAGCTCCAGTTCTGATCTTGGGAAAACCAAATTGTCTTTATCTTTTAAGATTTTATTTACTTGAGTGTGTGTGAGCAGGTGGAAGAGCAGAGAGGGAGGGAGGCAGAGGGGAAAGAATCTTGAGCAGACTCGTGCTGAGCGTGGAACCTGACGTGGGGCTTGATCCCATGACCCTGAGGTCATGACCTGAGCCGAAACCAAGAGTTGGAAGCTTAACCGATTGAACCACCCAGGCGCCCCTGTCTTAGTCTTTTAAAAACATGGGGATGGGGCGCCTGGGTGGCTCAGTTGGTTAAGCGACTGCCTTCGGCTCAGGTCATGATCCTGGAGTCCCTGGATCGAGTCCCGCATCGGGCTCCCTGCTCGGCAGGGAGTCTGCTTCTCCCTCTGACCCTCCTCCCTCTCATGCTCTCTGTCTCTCATTCTCTCTGTCTCAAATAAATAAACAAAATCTTTAAAAAAAAACAAAAACAAAAACATGGGGAGGGTGTCCAGAAATGTATAAGCTTCCTTCTAGCTCTCAGACTCTTATTTCTCTGGACTCCCTCCTTCCTTTAAAACCACTGGGAGATCTGGGGAAGGGAGGTTGAAACCTCTTCTGTCCTCAAGGCAGATGCCATCTCTTTGTCCCGCATCACCAATGAGTAGGCAGGAGGACAGGAGTAGGACCTGGACTAACTACTCCCCAAGGCATGGAGCTAGCGCCAGACAGGCAGCAGTAGCAAGTAGACTGCTTCACCCCCCAAAACACCAGTTTAGAAGCAGATGGGTTTGCTTCCTAATGCTTAATACAAAATGGCAGCAGCCGCGGGGCTGTTGTAACAAAACTAGCCATAGGGCACCCAGAGAAATGTACATAGGCAGCCTTGGCTGGAGTTGAGCTGCCAGCCAGGCCTGCTGCCCAGTCAGCTGAGGACTGTCATCCGGCCAGGACTAGATGGTGGCAGTGCAGAGCAGGGCTGAAGGGCTCAGAGGTGCTGCTGTGGAGGCTGGCGCCGAGCTGATCCCTCGCAAGCACACTGACCTCTGCGCCCCCCCGGTGCAGTCTGGGTGGCCCAGGTCTGAGATGCTCCACCCCAACACCATGGGGTTTCCGCCCTAAAGGACTGAAGCCCTCGGGGGACGGAGGGACTGCTGCTGAGCGGGTGCCTGCTCATAAGCTACTGGGAACTGATGCCTCTAGAAATCAGCAGAAACAAAGGCTAGGTTTGGGTTTTTTTTTTTCCCCCTAGAAAGAAGAGGCTGCCAGGTTCAAATACATGTAGAGGGGCAATGCGTCTGGTGTACTGGGCCCCCTGCCAGAGGCATAGCCCCCCTCCCCTCCAAAAAAAGAGGAGGCTGCCTGCCCGCCCCCAAGTGCTCACCCAGGGAAGTGGAGGGCTCGGACGTTAGAGAGTCACCAAAGCCTTCCCAGCAAGCCCCAGAAAAGCCAGTATGCTTCCTGCTGGGTCCATTTTAAGCCACAGAACACTTTTCAGGGAGGCCCTCCCCCCACCTCAACCCTCATTAATGTCAGGCAGCATCTTCAGACCAGAAGGTGTGACTAGAAATGGCACTCCCTCTCCCCCATGCCTGCCTGTAACTTGCGGCATCCGGGCAGGCTGGCCGGGCTCTGGGGCCCAGAGCACTTGTCAGCTGTGGTAGACACCTCACGCGGAGGCCAAGGGCTGATGCAAGTGCAGCTGAGCAGCAAGAGAGCTGCCGTATCTCTCTGTCCAAAGAAAGGCCTCTAGGTGCTGAGAAAGGGAGTGAAGGGTCTTGGGGTTAGTGGAAGTCGGCGTTGAAGGCTCTGCCGATGATCAGCCGCCTCACCTCACTGGTCCCAGCCCCAATCTCATACAGCTTGGCATCTCGCAGAAAGCGGCCCATGGGAAAGTCGTTGATATAGCCATTGGCACCTGCAGCCAGGGTTCGGGCCGAGAAGAAAAGACAACGGGAGGTGATGGGCAGTGAGGAAAGCAAACGGAGAGCCAAGTATGTAGAAACAGGCCAGGGGAGGAGAGCACTGATTAAAGAGAAGCAGCAAATGGTGGTGAGAGGGGAGGCTGTGGGGAACACCAGCGGGGACGAGGGGCCGGAAGGCCACCCAGAGAGCTGAGGCCACCAGGCAAAGATGGGGACCACCACTGGCCGACCTGCGGGGGCAGACAGGAAGACACTGCGCAGCAGTCACCGGGTGCCAGGCCCAGGGAGGGCACGTCATTTGCACAGGTCACGAAGCCAGTCGGTGGCAGGGCTAGGCTTCAAACCCAGGCCTTCTGGCCCAGCTCCGGGCTCTGCAGCGCTGTGCAGCACTGCAACGAGGCCGTCCCGCCCCCGAGGCGTCCCTCCCTCCCCACTTCCCAGGATTCACGGGGGGGCACTGCTGCAGGGACGGGCCCCTCGGGGCCTCTGGCAGTTTTCTCATTTGCTTTAACTTGTCTTCCTAGTGACTGGGGCAGAAGCCTAAAGGTGCCGGCTCAGCGGCAGTGAGCGGAAGCACTGCGGCTGGGAGTGGGGGCCACTCACCGAAGCACTGAATGCCGTCCAGGGCCACCTGTGTGGCGCACTCAGCTGAGTAAAGGATCACCCCCGCGCAGTCCTGTGGGAGGGGGCTCCGGGTCAGCAGGGCCCTGCCAGGGCCACGCAGGGAGGGAGTGCCCACAGCCGGCCCTTACCTTGGCAGTGCAGTGGCCCTGATCACAGGCCTTGGCGACATTGTAGACATACTGCCGACAGGCCATGAGGCGGGTGTACATGTCGGCCATTTTCCCCTGCATCAGCTGGGCACAAGGGGGGGTGGTCACAAGTCAACACGCTGGAGCCACGTTCCTCTCAGACACTCCCCCTAGTCACCCAAAGCAGGTCAGCGGTAGCCACCCGAGAGCCGGGCCCGGGGATGCCAGGGCACAGCGAGGAGACTGGACTTGCCTGGGTGACAGAGATGCCCAGAGAGCAGCCGCCGCACTGTGGAGCCCGCAAGCTGAGAGGGCCCTCCCCCGGCCACAACCCCCACGGACGTCCAGGGTGGCTTCACAGCAGGAAGCATGACCAGAAATGCTGCTCCCTTCCCTCGGGCCTGCCTACAACCTGCATGCTTCACCGTCCAGCCTTACAATGTCTAGTTCATTCATCTCGAGTAGGAAGTGAGCAGACACGAGAGCCACTTCCTGACAAGTTCCCAAAGCCAGGTGGCATGCCGAAGGAGCCTCCGATCCAAGCCTCCAGACTCATTTTGGTGGCAAAAGATAGGGAATGCCCCACTTGCTCATTTGTTAAAGATAATCTGCACCCAATGAAAACGTACATTTCAGCAAAAGCATTCCACTCACCTGGAAGTGGCCAATCTTCTGGCCAAAGGCTTCCCTTGTGTGTAGGTAGGGAATGGTGTGGTCGAGGACAGCCTGCATGAGCCTGCCAGAAAAGAGAAGGACACTGAGGAGGCGCCTCGCTGTACCCCCATTGCCAGTGGGGGTGGCAGAATGCCAACGTGGGAAGACTTGGGGGGAGACGGCTTGGCAGGACAAGGAGCTGGAGTCTCAGGCAGGAGAGGAGGAGCATGAGGACTCTGATCACCCCTGCTCAGTCACTGCACCGACTGCCCAGGACTTGTGCCTGTCTCCCTGACACCAGATGGAGGGGCAGGACCCCTGTGCAGACAGGCCTTAGAGCCTGGGTGTCCTGTTTCATCCTGAATAATTAAGCAGAATGGCACCTCAGGCCTCTTGTCTGTCATCTGATAATATTTCCTTTCATTGTGAAGAAAGCACATGTGGGAGGAGGAGGTTTGCTCATTTTGTCTCCAAGAAAGAAGGTACATCTTCCAGGAGGCAGTTCCCATTGGCCCCCACAAGGGGAAGGCTGTGATGTCACGATCTGCTAAGGAGGCCAAAAGCCCAGCTCCCCCGAGCCTCACACTCACCCAAGGGGCCCACCAGCCAGCACCAGCCGCTCCAGGTCCAGCCCACTCATCAGCACGTAGACGCCCTTACTTAGATGGCCCAGGATGTTGGCAGCTGCCGGGAAAAGTGCCAGTCAGGGGGGAGAGGGCTGTCCACAGCCTCCTCACTTTTATAAAAGCTGCTAGGTTTGCTTTTGTGGCTTTCACACAGGCCCTAAAACGTCACCTGACTTCTGACCTTCAACTAGGGTTCCAAGTGAGAGAAAAGGATGGAGCTTACTACTTCCACTTAGATGTAGAGCTTGCTATGGAGCTCCTGGGTGACTCAGTCAGTTAAGCCTTGGGATCAGGTTATGATCTCAGGGTCCTGGGATGGAGTCCTGCTTCGGGCTCCCTGCTCAGCGGGGAGTCTGCTTCTCCCTCTCCCTCCCCACTCCCCCACTCATGCGTGCTCTCTCTCAAATAAATAAATAAAATCTTAAAAAAAAAAAAAAGGAAGTAGAGCTTGCTAGAGGGCCTCCCCCCACAACCACCGCTCCGCCACACACACACACGCACACACACACACACACACACACACACACACCATTCATAAGACAAGACACAAAGGCCCCATCTTTAGACGTTCCCTTTCTCTTCCTCGACTGCTCTGGATGGGAAAAAAAAGCTAATTTGGTCTAGAAGCTATCCAACCCCTCCCTAGTTCTTTTTACCCATGCCCATAAAGGAGACTGAGAATTACTGTCCCCCGGGTTGAGTCTGCTCTCTGCTCCAATATCATCAGCCCCTAACCCTGACAAGAGTGGTATCTGGAATAGTCTTTGTCTAAGAGACAGGTCATTCAGTGCTAGAACCTGCTAAGCACCTCCCCACCCCGGAAGCCAGGGCACTGGATGGCCTTGGGAGGTGTGGGCAGGAAACCCAGGACAGGGTGGACCACTGACCCGCCTAATGACGGCACTTATTTCCTGCTGACGAAGAAGAATCCACACTGATCCCGCCTCCCTAGATGCTCCTTGTAACCAAAGCATACTGTTCTGGGTTCCTGGGTCAGGGGGGAGAGGGATGGTCTTTGGCCGAGGCACAGAGCAAACCCGGCTGGTCATCACACCTATGCCCTTGGTCTAATTAGCACGCGACGGGTATGCCGGCTCTCCCACTGTGGGTCACGTTTTTAGTTACACTTCAGGGGCAAACTGAATTCCCTTGTCTTCCCTGAGTCTGGCTTCCTTCAGTGTATCTGAATGGTTTTTTTAGCACCGTTAATGAGTCCCTCACCTGGCTGTTCAGGGGAATGCACAAACAAGGACGTCTGGAGGACAGGAGAGGGTGAGGGCACATCTCAGCCATCTACTCCAGGCACTGGCACACCCTGGGCACTGTGTATCAGTCACATAGGAAACAGCACCCTGTAGGGCAGCCACAGGCAGGCCCGCAGCTCTGGCCAGAAGGACAGCTACCCAGCAGCCCAAAGCCCACACGTATGGGCCCATGGACAAGCGCAATAGAGAGAGGCCCACCATCTAGACACATGGCCTCGGTAAGCTAATAATGGTGAGCTTCTCTTACTCAGAGATGGGCTTTCTCAGCTTATGATAGGGTCAGACAGGGGCTTGCCCATTCTCAGGGACTCACCAGGAACCTTGCAGTCTTCAAAGATTAGCTCACAGGTGTTAGAGCCCCTCATCCCCAGCTTGTCCAGCTTCTTGGAGGTGCTGAAGCCAGGCATCCCCTTTACGGGAAAAACGTGGCCCCGATTACAGACCAGTCACCAAGGCGGGGACTAGTAAAAGGCAGACCCTTGGGAAACGCCCACCCTCCCACCCAGTCCCTGAATTTGCATGCTACCCCTAGGACCCCCACTCTGTATGGCCGCCCCACTCCTAGAAGCTCCAGCCCTAACATCCCACCCTCCTCTGCTGCTAGGTGCGTTCCCCCCACTTCTCACGGGAGCAGTTCCTTCTCAATCAAACACCCAGTCCCTGAGCAGCCCCGGGCCTTTGCCGGCTTTGTTTCCTCTCCTCAGGGGAAAGCGCTTCCAAGACCCTCTCTCCAGGTAACTCAATTCCTTTGGCTCTGTTCCTCTGCCATCTGTACCTGAGTCCCACCCAGGACCAATTCAGCCACCTGCGTGCTCTGGCCTGGCTAACCAGATGCAGTATGCATTGCCAAGTGCCTGGCAGAGAGTGCGGACGCGCAGGCTAACGACAGTGGTGCCGCGTGACCGTGAGATTCCCAATGTCTGCCGGGCCCTTTGGACTACTCACTTTTCTTTCCTCCAGTCTTAGTCCCCTTTCTCCATGGAGGGTATTGCAAACCTCTATGACACTCAATTATTGGAATTCTCTCGCAGCTCCCCAACCCCTACGGTTCCCAGCGCTCACACCGCACAGTCATGAGGCAGATGGCTTCTCCACCGTCACCTGTAACCCAGCCCTCCCTTTCCCACGGCTCACTGTTGGGTTTGGCTCACTTACTCCCACACACCTCAATTTCTTCATTTTCCTTTCTCTCTACCAAATAATTTGCTCAGTTTTCTCCCATTCTTAAAAACAAACTCAAATGTCCCCCTTTTCATTCCAACTCCTGGTCCATCTCCCCCTTGCTTTGCTGCGGCCTTCATCCACTGCCCCCCCTCCGCCCCCGACCTTCCTGTTCACAGGGTGCTCTCCACAGCCACTCTCCCCAAGGCCACCAGGGACACCCTGGTTGTCAGATCCAGTTGCCTCCTTCCAGTCCTTATCTTCCTGGACCTCTCTGTGTGGCTTCACCATGCTCAGACCTGACTCATCCTTCTGGGGCTCCCAGTTTGGCCACCCTCCTTTCAGTCGGCTCTTCTACTCCGCCCTCACCTCGGGGAGCCTTGGCAGAGCACACACTGATTGTGTCTGCGACAAGCAGAAGAGAGCCATCTCTGGTACTGACTTCAGGAGACAAAAGCCTCCCGGCATGCACTGCCCTCCACTCACCTTTTCCACAATAAAGGCCGTGATGCCCCGAGAGGCTGGCACAGCAGCCGGATCTGTCTTGGCGTAGATAATAAGGATGTCAGCGTCAGGGCCATTGGTGATCCAGAACTTGTTCCCATTCAGGATGTAGTGATCACCTAAGGACAAGAAGTTGGCTGCTCAAGCCATGTTGGCCTGTCCCAACCAGTGAGTTCATGAACCTGCTGCTGGGCAGGAAGCTGCCCTGCTGGGACAGTTCTGGAAACCTGGCAGAGGCCACCTCCATTGACTGCTCCCTCACCCTGAGAAGGGCTGTCCCTCTGTCCATTTCAGTTCCCATTCCAGAAGCTCCCAAGGCAAGAGGAGCCTCACCTTTCTTTTCTGCTTTTAGCTTCATGGAGACAACATCAGAGCCAGCATTGGGCTCACTCATGGCCAGGGCTCCGATGTACTCACCACTGATCAGCTGCAAGGAAAACCACAAGGGCTGGTTATGACTTCAGTAGTCCTCTATGGGAGCTTACGGCATTGCTTCTCTCCTGTTCACATGACACCCCTTCAGACTTCTCTCAGACCAGGTATTGGTAAAGTCCTGGAAGAGAAGCCCACTATCTGTAAGACTAAAAATATCTCCCTTTCCCATTCCCTTTGCAAGGGAAGTGAGTCCTAGTCTTGCATTTCTTCAAATGCTCTGCAAATGATGTCCAGTGACCGACTTAGGAGTTCTGGTCCTATTTTTATTTTTGTTTTTTTATTATATATATATTTTAAATTTATTTATTGGACAGAGAGAGACACACTGAGAGAGGGAACACAAGCAGGGGGAGTGGGAGAGAGAGAAGCAGGCTTCCCGCAGAGCATGGAGCCGGATGTGGGGCTCGATCCCAGGACCCTGGGATCATGACCTGAGCCGAAGGCAGACGCTTAACAACTGAGCCACCCAGGCGCCCCTCTGGTCCTATTTTTAATTCTTTTGACTGAATTATTTTAAAAGCAAGTCCCTGACCCTTCCTATCCATATCTGGTTGAGGGCAGCATGCTGCAGAAAGCAAGTCTGACTGGCCCTTGCCAACCCAGGAGGGTGCCTCAGGGTCTCTCCCTCCCCATCTCCTTACCTTGGGGAGGTACTTTTCCTTCTGGGCCTCATTTCCATTGCGCACAATTTGGTTGAGGCAGAGGTTGGAGTGAGCACCGTAACTGAGCCCCACTGCTCCAGAAGCTCGGGATATCTCTTCCATCACCAGCACCTGTTCCAAGTAGCCCAGGCCGGAGCCACCATACTGAACTGGGAGTGGAGGCGGGGCAGCAGAGCGGAAAAGGCAGCCCAGATTACATTGGGACATTCACAGGAATGTTTACCGGCAGCAAAGAAATACCCTTGTAGCTCCTACTCCAAGTTACCCCCTAGGAAGGTCGAGAGGCTGACGCCGTGGGCCCTGCTTTACCAGCTCACAGAACTGGCTTTGTCTGCTGCCTCTGGTCAGCTGAGGTGTGGTTCAGAAAACAGGCAATGCAAACACCTGCGTTATCCCGGACAGACCTCTTAAGGAAGATAAGAGAGCCTGAGCACCCAAATGTTCAGAAAGCCACAGAAGTGCACAGGCAGATGAATAAATGAAGGGCGACCTGGAGTTAACCAAGAAACACAAAGAGGAAGGGTCAGAGCACTAAGAATAGACACCAAGCAAAGGAAGGTGAGATTTTCATAGTACAGGTGTTTGGACCTAACAAAGCATGGCTATCAAATCAACATGTTATTTGATACGACGTTATATGTCAATTACGTCTTTAAAAAGTTAAAAAAAAAAAAAAAGACTAGTAACGGGGGACAGGAGTGCCACAGATAGTGAATTTCAGAGCTCCTTACCAAAAAAATGTGGCTTTTCCTTGGCAACAGATCCAAAATCAAAGTGGCTGGATCATCTGGTACTACCACCTCCCACCCCCAGCCTTGCTCTTTGGCAAAACCCTGGTGAGACTCTGCACACGGGGGCATCTGGCTGGCTCAGTCGGCACAACATGCGACTCTTGATCTCGAGGTTAAGAGTTCGAGCCCCACGATGGGTAAAGAGATGATTTAAAAAAAAATAATAAAATCTTAAAACAAAATAAGGCTCTACACACGTTTACTCTGCCCAAGAAGTCAGGCTCATCTTAGGCTCTAGGGAAAGGTTAGCCCAACCCCTGCAACTCTAGGAAGGTAAGCCCACATGTGGGTGACACTGGAAACAGCCACCAGGACAACCAGGTGGAAACCAGAACTTACCAACCAGAACTGGCTTTCTTTAGGGGCTCATAAACCCCCAAGATGCAGTCTGGTTTGGGAGTTACCAATAGCGTTCCCCCTACCACTTTACATTAAGATGGTCTACATTTATAAGTCTTTCCATTTTATCATGACTCTGTAATCAGCTTAGATCCCAGAAACTGTCTCCCAAGTGGTGAGGGAAGACATAAGAACACCGTGTTCCACCTCTGTTCTAATACATGAATACAAGCTGAATCAATGTGGACTGTCCAGCCTTTGGCAGGTGAGGCCACAGGCTTATTTCTTTACTGGGCGCTGCAAGCCAGGCTGGGCCTCTCCTTCAGGGGCCAACATCCAAACCAAAGCCCACCAGCTCTGTGCCCTCTCCCCCTGGAAACGAGTAGTAAGACCCATAGAGGACAATGGGCAGGCCCAGGGTGAGCCTATTAAACACATCATCTGGCCACCTCACGTGGAGGCTCAGGCATCTCTCTTCCCCATACCACCCTCTGCTCTCAGATGAGCTCCAGGGCCAGCCGTGGGCAGAGGACATAGGCAGTCCCCACGGGAACATACCTGTCCTGAGTGGTCCTGCCTAGACGCTAATAGTAGGGCAGAACTTTGGGATTAGGGGAGATGGTAAGACTGAAGTGCAAGACAGCTGCATGATAACGGAGTTTTCTAAACTCCCCAAATCACCTGGGGGAGCTTATTAAACATGCAGAGTTCAAGAGTCTAAGTGATTCTCACCCAGTGAACCACACTGGCCTCATCCCTTTGCCTTCTGGATGTTACTGCTTAGTGTACTCTTCTCTGGGCTGATAGTCAGTGGGTGCTTTCTCGGGTCCAAGAGGAAGTCTTGGGTTTCTTTGAGCACGATCTTTCCCCTCCTTTCCTGTTTCTTTTGGAAACAGTGTTAAAGGGCATGCAAGAAAAGTTCGCATTAGGGAAGGAAACTATACTCACCAGGGGCGGTGATACCTAAGACCCCCAGGTTTCCCAGCTGCTTCCAAAACTCCTGCCAACAGAAAGCAGTGAGTGCAGTGAACTGTGAGAAGGCGGCCAGTCACAGGTGTCTGGCACTTCTGGCACAAGACCCAAATGCTTCACACAAAGAGGCTGCACTGTTAGGGAGGTTTTATTTACCAGGCAGCAGTACAATTCCCAACCCAGTCTAGCCCGGCCCCCAAACTGTCCCCTTGCCGCTCGCCCCCCCCCCCCCCCCCCATGGGCATCATGACTCACTCGAAGGTTCTTGAACTCATTGATATGATCAATCTCCTGGGCCTGGGGGGCTAGGTGCTCCTGAAGAAACTTAGCCATGGTCTGACGAAGCTAGAGGGAGAGAGGTGGACAGATGCCGCTGCAACAGTCCCTTACTGCCACTAAGAACAGCATCTCCACTACCGAGGACACCCCACCAAACGGCATTAGATTGAAACTTAAGAGGCCGTACCAGTTTATATACTTCCTCGGAGATGATCTTCCTCTCTTTTAAGGTCCTCAGCCTAGACAGCTTGAGTATTTTTAAAATGTCACTCCTGTACATAAAGTCATTCCATGGCTTTCATTGTACTTAGATCAGCTCCTTACTCAGGCCTATAAGGCCCTGTGTGAGCTGACTCCTACTGACTCTTCCAGCCTTCTCCAGTACCTTTCTCACTCCCACTCATTGTGCTCCAGCCATACCCTCTTCAGTTTCTGGCACATGCCAGGCTTTCTGATCTGAGACTGTGGTTACAAAGGATTACGCAAAGGATTAGAAACTCTTGGTGGACAAGTTTGAGAGCTAGGATTGAACCCTTTTTTTTTTTTTTTATTTATTCATGAGAGACAGAGAGAGAGAAAGAGGCAGAGGGAGAAGCAGGCTCCCAAGGAGCAGGGAGCCCGATGCGGGACTCGATCCCAGGACCCTGGGATCATGACCTGAGCCGAAGGCAGACGCCTAACCATCTGAGCCACCCAGGCGCCCTGAACCCTTTCTGTAGGAGGTGATTCAAAGCTCTGTCTACTGACTGCAAACCCAAATGGGTTTTGGACTTCCTGGAGGCTGGGGCACTTGCTTAACAGCCAGGAGAATCAGGTTCCTGGGGAACTCTGTGCCAGCATCCAAGTGAACAGTCTCCTTCCAGAAAGGCTCTGGTTCAGCTTCACCTGTAATGCCCTTTCATGTTACCGTTCAACTTTGTACTTGGACGCAATGGGCTGAAGAATTTATAGCAGGTTACACAGTGCACTTCAAAGCCCCCGAGGTGTGTATTCGAAAGATTCTCTGGTGATGATGATTAAGCCATAGTCTTAAGACAGTGTTCGGGTGTAAGCGGACCTCAGACAGACCGAGGGTCTTTTTGCCACATGCCGGTGGCCCTGCCAATCCTCCACCAAAACACCATCAGCCTCCCAGGAGCCTTCCTGTCTCCGACGCCTTATTTAACTCGGCAGCTAGGCTTTGCTGTTTCCACAGAGGGGAGGCTGAGGCTCGCGCCCGCCCCCCGCGCTCCCACTGCCGCCGCTCGGTGGGCGCCGGGCAGAGGAGCGTCTGGGCGACCTCCGAGCGGGGCGACGCGGCCTGGCCAGCAGGCCTTGGGACCCGGAAGGGGATGAGGCTCCCTACCTGCTTCTGCTCCTCGCTTAGCCCGTTGATTGCATCGTCCACGGGCAAGAGGGAGTGGGCCCGCTGGGACACGAGGCTGGAGAGCCGCGCCCGCGGCCCCCGCAGCCTCCAACTCGCCGCGCGCCGTCCCAGAAGCCAAGCGGCTGTCGCCATCTCTGCCTAGCACGGGGAGCGGGAGCCGGAGGGGCAGCTGCAGCGCCAGCTCCAGCGGCGACGACCCGCCCCCTGTGCTCCACCAATCCCAGGCTTCGCTGCCCCCACCCAATCGATGAGGGGGTGGGTCTCCAGCAGCCTATCACCCTCCGCGGTCGGCTGAAGGCCACGCTGCCCTTGGTCACCACGCGAGCCAATCAGCGGTGACGGCTTGACTCCCCGGGCACCCCCGCGATAGGGGCGGTGGGGCTGGACTCGCTTTGCGGGAGTCAGTCCTACGTGGAGACTTTATTAAGTGGGAGAGCGAGAAAGGCGTCTTCGGAATCGAGGAATGGTATCTCCCCTGCGTTAAAGTAGCAGCCTCTGACTACAGAAGTCTATCTCTGCGGGAGAGGAAGTGTTAAAACAGTCTGGGGAAAAAGATGCCCAGTGCTTGGAAATAAATTGTTTTTTTGTTTTGTTTTGTTTTTTTCTTTTAAAGATTTTATTTATTTGACAGAGACGAAGCGAGAGAAGGAACACAAGCAGGGGGAGTGGGAGAGGGAGAAGCAGGCTTCCCGCTGAGCAGGGAGCCCGATGCGGGGCTGGAGCCCAGGACGCTGGGATCACGACCCGAGCCGAAGGCAGACGCTTAACGACTGAGCCACCCAGGCGCCCCTGGAAATAAATTGTTAAAGCAAATCTGGGATATCTAAGATTGGGTAAGTGGCGCTGGCTCTGGTGTGCACACTGTTAGAAACCAGTAAAACTTGCTTTATCATGTAACAGGGTGTAGTGATTTTGGAGTTCTATGCGAAAGAGTTGCTGTCTTCCAAATTATTTAATGTACAAGAAGAACATCAGGACTTTTAAAAACAGGGTTGGGGGGTGGTGTGAAGATATAGAAAAGGGAAAGTAGTGTGTTACGAGTATTAAAAAGAAAGCCACCGACTGCCTTTGGCTCCTGTCATGATCCTGGAGTTGTGGGATCGAGTCCCACGTCGGGCTCCCTGCTCAGCAGGGAGTCTGCCTCTCTCTCTCTAACCCTCCCCCCTCTCATGCTATCTCATTCTCTCTCTCAAATAAATAAATAAAATTAAAGAAAGAAAGAAAGAAAGAAAGCAAGCCACCGAGCCATAGTGGAGCCACTTAAGGCTCGGAATCAGTAAACCAAGACTTAACTACCTAACTGTAGTTTTCACCGCCCCAGGAATGTAACCTCTAACCACTCGACATGGGAATTTCCTATCAGCACTGGGAAATTTATAGTACCCTCTTGTGTTCCCCTTAGGATAGACCTTACCTGAAACAATCCTTTGCCTATTTCCTTTTTCTATTCTTTTGCTACGTTTAAAAACCTTTCCTTTTCTGCACCTCGATGGAGCTCCTTTCTATTTGCTAGATGGGATGCTGCCAGAGTCATGAACTGTTTAATAAAGCCAATTAGATCTTTTAAAATGGACTCAGTTGAATTTTCTGTTTTTTAACCGGGAAAGAGGAGAGCCGATAAAATTAAGCCTCTATCTCCCTTCGCTATTTTCCTCTTCCTTCGCATTGGCCCACCATTTCATTTCAGGTGTTAAGTGCCCTGGGTCCGGGGATGAAGTGCTGCATGAAATGAAAATGAAAATGAAAATGGTACCACCAATATCACCCACAGCAAGGCTGTTAGGAGTGCTAAAAAGGAAGCCATAGGCCCAAGGTGGAGTCACTTGCCCCCAGGACAGCAAATCAAAACTTATTTGCAGTTTCAGTTTCTCCCAGAGTAGAATTTTAAACCAATCAATTTGGAATTTTCTGGTCAGCACCAATGAGGTAATCTGTCACATGGGTCCTCTCATTCCCCCCCACCCCCACCAAATAAGTAATCCATACCTTTCCCCCTGAAGAAAGATGACCTTGCCTGGAACAAACTTTTCTTTCGCTAGTGACTTCCTTGCCCCATCTTCCTTCCTACAAAAACCTTATATTTCCAGCAACTCCTTGCAGCTCCCCTCTACTTGCTAGGTGGGATGCTGCCTGATTCATGAATTGATTTAATAAAGCCAATTAGATCTTCAGGTTTACTCTGTTGAATTTTGTTTTTTAATGAGGAATAAAGGAGATAGCATACTTGGTGACAATGATTTCTGTTTCTTCTTAACAGCACCCCATTAGTCCAAGGTCTGAAACACAGCTAAGACAAAAGCCAGGCTTTGTGAGCTTGTCCAGACTGAAATGCTGTCACCCCACATATGATGAGTCTCCCCTAAGTGGAGAACAGGTTTCCCCTCCAAACCCCAAATAAAGGTTCTCCTTCTAGACCCCAAGCAGGGTCTTGGCCCCTACCTCACCCTGTTTTCGAGGGCCACAGCTCAACCAAAGGGGTAGAATGTCTCTCCCCAAGACTTCAGGCCACCAACACAGTGAGAGCCAAGATCCCAAACTCCAAGGAGGTAGTTAATAGTGTCCTCAGCTACTTTGAAAGTCAAAACAAAGACTGAAAACAGATTTGCCCACAGGCAAGTCATTGGTGACCTTAGTAAAAATTATTTTGGTAGAGTAATGAGAAAAAAGGCCAGATTAGCCATAGGTAAAATAAAATCATTTGAAAATATTTTGAATGGAAACATAATGCAAATATGACAAAGGAAAACCAGTGGGATGCAGCTATCTAGCCCTTAGAGATGTTAAAACGAAACAATAGATCCTGAATGGAGTCACTTTTTTTTTTTTTTAAAGATATTATTTATTTGACAGAGACACAGTGAGAGAGGGAACACAAGCAAGGGGAGAGGGAGAGGGAGAAGCAGGCTTCCCGCAGAGCAGCGAGCCCTTTGTGGGGCTTGATGTGGGGCTTGATGTGGGGCTTGATGTGGGGCTTGATCCCAGGACTCTGGGACAATGACCTGAGCCGAAGGCAGATGCTTAACGACTGAGCCACCCAGGTGCCCCCTAAATGGAGTCACTTTTGCTAAGCCCCTTAATAGAGGGAAATTTATAGTTTTAAGGCATATACTGGAAAAGAGAAAAACTAAAATGAAATTATTCCTATTTTAAGAAAGCAGAAAAAGAACAGTAAATTAAAATCCCAAATATAGAGGGAAATGAATATGAATAGAAATTATGAACTAGAGAAGTACAACAGAGAAAAATCAACATAAAATTGATAAGCCACTAACAAGACTGATCAAAAAAAAAAAGAAATTGCAAACTGCTCATACCAAGAATGAAAAAGAAGTCAGCCTTCAGGTCCTATAGATAGAAAAAAGACGAGGGTATTTTGAGCAATTTATGCCAATACATTTTACACTGATGAGATGGGCAAATCCATTTATATAAAGTTCAAGAAAAGACAATACCCATAGATGGTGATTTTCTGTCAGAATGGAGGGGGGCAGTAATTTACTGACATGTACATTTAAGGTTAGTATACTTCGTGACGCCTCAATACATTTTCTTCAAAAAGTAAAATATACATAACAATTTGCCATTTTAACCATATTTAAGCGTACAACTCGGTGGCTTAAGTATATGCACAGTGCTGTGGCATTATCATCGCCACTATCCATTTTCAGAATTTTGTCATCATGCCAAACAAACTGTGTACCCATCAAACCGTAATTCCCCTGCCCTTGCCCCTCCCAGCCCCTGGTAACCTCTATTCTACATTCTGTCTCTGTGAAGGAGAGTACCTCAGGTACTCAGGTACTTAGGTACTCAGGTCCTTTAGGTATCTCATATGACTGTTTTTGTCTTTAAGCCAGATTGAAAGCGGAAGAGGACAGACAGTGCAAACTCAGAAATTTGACTGTGGGAGCGCCTGGCTGGCTCAGTCAGTGGAGCATGTGACCTTGATCTGGGCAGTGTGAGTTTGAGCCCCACGCTGGGTGTAGAGATTACTTAAAAATAAAATCTTAAAAAACAACGACAACAACAAAAGAGGGGCGCCTGGGTGGCTCAGTTGGTTAAGCATCTGACTCTTGATTTTCACTCAGGTCATGATCTCAGGGTCGTGGGATTGTGTCCTGCCTTGGGCTCTGAGGGGAGGGGAGTCTGCTGGAGATTCTCACTCTCCCTCTGCCCCCCAGCCCCCCTCAAATAAATCTTTAAAAAAGTCATCTTTTGAGCTTTTATAAGACATAAAAAAGGGTAACACCATAAAAACTGTTCATTCTTGGGGCGCCTGGGTGGCTCAGCCAGTTAAGCGACTGCCTTCAGATCAGGTCGTGATCCTGGGGTCCTGGTATGGAACCCCAAGTTGGCTCCCTGCTCAATGGGGAGTCTGTTTCTCCCTCTTGCTCTGACCGTCCCCCCCTCCCCTGCCCGTGCTCTCATGCTCTCTCTCTCTAATGAATAAATAAAAAATCTTTAGGGCGCCTGGGTGGCTCAGGGGTTAAGCGACTGCCTTCGGCGCAGGCCATGATCCCGGAGTCCTGGGATCGAGCCCCACATTGGGCTCCTGGCTCAGTGGGGAGCCTGCTTCTCCCTCTGACCCTCTCCCCTCTCATGCTGTTTCTCTCTCTCTCGCTCTCTAATAAAAAAAATCGTTAAAAAACAAACAAACCTGTTCATTTTCCGGAGCACTTTCTTCCTTGTGAAGAGCATGTTTCCCCAGACAGCTGTCCTAACTTGGGCCCTAATAAAACTCCTTACTTTTTTTAGCGGAGACGGTGTGGGGTGGTGGAGGCACAGATGGGGAAGGAGAGGGACAAGCAGATTACGCTGAGCACGCAGCCCAAGGCAAAACTTGATCCCACAACCCTGAGATCATGACCTTAGCTGGCAGCTTAATCTGCTGAGCCACCCAGGCGCCCCTCCTTTTAGCGATTCTAAAAAGATTGTTCATTTTGTGTGGACAATTTCACTAGCGAATAATTGTAGTTATTTAAAAATGAAATAAAAATATTTTTTCAAATACCTACTAAGTTGTTGGATCTGATCACTTAAAATAGAACCATTGATACTTCTTTGGGTGTCATAAATATTACTAGGACATTAACTAGGGGCATCATGAACTGAGAGTTTGGAAACCTCTGGCCTAGATGATAAAAATCCACACTTCTTAGCCTGGCATTCAAGGATCAAGACTTTTTTTTTTTTTTAAAGATTTTATTTATTTATTTGACAGAGAGAGAGACAGCTAGAGAGGGAACACAAGCAGGGGGAGTGGGAGAGGGAGAAGCAGGCTTCCCGCTGAGCAGGGAGCCCGATGCGGGGCTCGATCCCAGGACCCCGGGATCATGACCTGAGCCGAAGGCAGACGCTTAATGACTGAGCCAACCAGGCGCCCCAAAGGATCAAGACTTCTAACACCAAGTACCTCCTGCCCCATTCTTCCCTGGCTCAAATCTTTCTCCAATATTTGCTTGTTGTTTGATCTTGGGTAAATCAACCTAACTAACATCTCTGAGCGTTATTTCCACAGCTGTAAAAAGAGGTAATAGTGCTTACCTTGAGATGGTAATGAGGATTACCTGAGAAGTGCAGCAAGGAGTTATGTGTATCTGGCAGAGTACAAGTGCTCAATTAAGTGTCAGACATAATCCCCTCACCTTGAATCTCTGAACAAGCCCAGTTCCCCAACTCACTTCCCCAAGACTCATCTCAGCTCTCTATTCTTTCCTTCAGCATTTCATGATTTTATTTTCTCCCTGGAGCTTCCAGTAGCACCCCCGCCTTCTTGGGTTTATCATTTGCTAGAGCAGTTCACAGACTCAGAGAAACCTTTTATTTATTAGGTGATCAGTTTACCGCACAGGCTGTAACTCGGGAAGAGCCCGGCGGAAGAGATGCAGAGGGCAAGGTGTGGGGAAAGGAAGTGGGGCTACCGTGACCTGAGCTTGCTCCTCTCCCCAAACCTCCACATGCTCACCGACCTGCAAGGTCCTCCACTTTCCAGCTAGCCTCTCCAACTGTTACTCTTCCTTCAGTCTCCAGTCTACGTCCTTCATCAAGCCCTCCGCAACCAAAGTAGCCCATAGTGAACTACTAGAGCACACAGCTATGCCGCACAGCTCACAGTTAGTAAGGTGTTGCTGTTGGCGATTTCACTTATATGTCACCTGCACGTGTAAGTTTTACTGAAGAGATTGCAAGCATCTTTGAGGTTAAGAATGCCATGCTACATTAAAGTTTCCTAGAGCATCTGGCGAAGTGGAGGGCACAGGTCACTATTTGCTGAGTTTCTCTAACATGGGTTCGTCCAGCCTCCAGAACAGATGAAGCGCCCACAACACCTCCACACGTACAAAAGGCAGATGGAGCAACAGAGGTCGGAGGAATCAAGAGAAAAGGCAGAGGGGCACCAGTGCCGGCTGGTGCTACAGAGAACCGTGAGGGGAAGGCCCCTCGGGAGCCCAGGCCACCAGCCACCAGGGTTTCGGCACTGGGCGAGAGGAGTCACAGGCATTGAGAGTTACATTCCCAGGTGTTAACTAGGGAGGCCTGACTAGGAGGTGAGGATCCCACAGCTGAGTTCTCCCCCTCTCCTGCCAAGAAGGAAGGAGAACTTTTTTTTTGGGGGGGGGGGCAGAAATGCCAATTACAAATTCATTTGGGTAAATAATCTTTTAAAGTATAAACATGCTGAAAATGGGTAGAAGAAAATATTCAGCTCTTCTCACGGGTGAGAGTTATGTAACTGGGTTTACCCCCTCCTAATTTTTGGGACATAACCAACTGTGTGAATATCTGTGTGGAAGGCAAAGAAACAGCCCTGAAAGTTAGGGTGGGGGTGTTCCTTGGCCTGACTGGGTGGTATCAAGAGGGGAGGGGGGAGGTTGGTGAAGAAATTGGGAGATGCAGAAAAACATGGAAGAGAGCCAGAGCCAAAGCCTGCCTAGATCAACTAAGAAATGAAATAGAGCTGTGCCTTTGGTAAACCCGGGGGGAAGCCTACCACGGACCTCGGCTACCTAGGGAGCCACGGGGCCAGGCCTAGGATTGGCTGTGCAAAGAGCAGTAGATAAGCAGGCTCAGGAATATAGGCAGGGCACAGGCAGCTAGTGACACACAGCTGGGGGATGGAGTCAGGCACCCACCGCCACAAACAGGGGACACCCTCAGAAGACCAGCTACCGCTCCTGGAACACAGCAGGGCTGGTCACAGAGCACTGACGTGGAAGACAAATATTCTGGGTTACATTGGAGTCTTGAACTTGTTCACTGGATTAGGTCAAGAGTATTCGGTGGACATACTTCAGTTAAAAGGTTTCTTTTCATTTCTCAGTGTTATAGCCTGGATAGTCACAGAAATATTTATTTTAAAAGTAGCACTTAGTAAAAAATAAAAGAAGTGATTTAGACTAAAAGCTCCAAGGTGTATTATTTCAGGTAGGTGTTATTGCTATCTATACCCTCACCCCATTTATTAAGCCATTTCAATAACTTCACGTTCATTAACTTACAATGAGGTCTAGAGCCCAACCAGGATGAGACAGAATGTGTTCCAAGTTAGAAAGGGATAGGATCACTTCCCACTGATGTCTCCCATGGAACCTCTGCACTCCAACTGCACAATTAAGGTTTTCTTCCTACACATCTGAATGTGACCTTTGGGATCCTCTGGCTGTGGCTGGTTTGGTCTCCTGATTCTAATGGCCTGCTGCTTTGTTGCCTAGCAGGTCGATCCAAGCTTTCGCACCTCCCCCCCTTGTCGGCCTCGATTATGTGTGTGTGAGGTTCGGGGGAACCCACCAGTCTGAGGGTGGCGTTCGCTTGCCTGAAGGAGGAAGCGCCATTCTAGCATAGACTGTCCTTAATCCTACTGCAGCAAATGTCTCCATTCTGGGGATGGTGAGTCCTAGAAGGTCATGGCCAAGAAGCAGATGTCCTGAGTGGCTTCCCCTGTGGGAGCCATCTGGTCACTTGCTTTTTATCACATTTCTAATAGCTGCTCCATTTCCTCCAGGGCTGCTGTAAAATCATTTACTTGACTGTTACATAAAGTCTGCTGTTCTAGGAACCGGGCCCTCTCTTCTTCTTTCATCTTCAACTTGACTTTTAAGGCCTGCGTGGAAAGACATTCAAAAAGAAAGAAACGAACACGTACAATGTGATTCACATGTAACGCAATACCATCTCAGGACATTATGCTTCTCTTCCCTTGAGGAAGACCACTGGAATACTGACACGTGATTTTTTATCTTAGATCCGTGTATCTGTGCTGGTTTTAGGAATGGTCTCTCTCTACTACAGACTCTTATCTCTAAACTGGAGCCTTGAAATCCTCTAGGATTCAGTGTACTGTCCCCTGATTCTTCCAAGCAATCCGAAGCAGTCCAGACTCAAGAATCCGGGTTTCTTATTACAGTTTCCTTGAGATATCAAGTTTCCAAAGCATAGCTGTCACACCTCTTACATTGAGCAACCTAGTGTTTTGCGCATTGCCTCAAGCCCTGTAGATGTGAACACTTCTGAGTCTTTGGAATAGAACATCAGTTGAAAAAAAATGGTGAAATCAAGTGGTCTTGCAATTTAGTGAATAGTAATGCATCAATGTTGGTTTTTTAATTTTGACAAATATACTATGATAATCTATGATGTTCATATTAAGGGCACTAAATTCCCTGTATTTATCTTTGCAACTTTCCTATAAATCTATTATTACAAAGCAGTTTATTAAAAAGAAATAAATTGATAAATAAGAAAGAGTCCTCCAGAGCCCCACCCACTGTGGCAGGAAATGGTAATCCTGCTGCATGGTGCCTGCCTCTCACCTGTAACTCCTCCATCTGCTTTTTGGCCGTTTCGTTAAAGAACTTCAGCTCATCTTGCAAAGTTTCTAACAGCAACTAAGAGGAAAGTACAATGTAGTAACAAATCTTTACTAATATGTGAAAACTTTCTTCATATAAACTAATCTCTTCATATAAAATGAAAGTTGATTAGTTGATTGCTAACAACCCTTCCGTTCATTCAGGCATTTACTGAGCATCCCCCATGGGCCAGGCCCTCTCCTGGGCACCCCTGGAGGAACATAGTCCACAGGATGGACAGATCACCCCACTTCCATGTGCTCTACGTTACACTGGCAATGTGGACAAAACAGAGAAGCCATCAAAGAGGTGACTACTAGCCTGGGGGTGGAGGAAGGCTTCCACAGCTAGCATTCTAGGATTCAAAGATGACAACTGATCTTTCCGGGGAAGAGGGTATAGAAGCTCAAAGACTTAATCCCAAACAACTACCTTCCTACTTTGGGGAGGGAACCAAAGAGAAGCCAAATTTAATTCAGGCTGGACCTTTCTTTCATACAGTTCTCGGTAAACAGACAAGGGGAGAAATATGGTCAAGCGGAGAATAGAGAAACCAGAAAGTTCTCTATACAGGTCCATTGTAACATGTGCCTTAAAGTAGCATATTTTCAACTCCGACTCACTCACATCTGTAAGCACAAAGTTGCCTTCCAAGTAAAATATGCTAATTTGAGTACACATCCACTGTTCCCTTCCACTACCATGGAAAACAAAGGCGGCTTCCTGGGGTTTGCTGAGCACTTGGCCCTCACCCACTCACACCCATGCCCTCACCATAGAGTCCGTGTGATCTGCGGCAGATTCCCGCTGTGATGCCAGGGTCTCACTGCCTAAAACTGACACAAATGACAAAGTCAGCCTTGCTTAGGGAACTGCACCTAAAACAAAAACTAAAAACCCCTCCACAGACAGGAATATTCATGAGGGAAACTTCTCGAAGAGCCTGGTCCCTGAGTTTCTCCTGAGTTTTCACCTTGGCAGGGCCACCCACACCTAGCCTCAGAGCTTTATTTTACCTCCCTCCTCTCTAGCTTTAGATATGGTTAAAAGTTCATTCTGCTTTCTCTTCAGCTTAGCAGAAAATTTGTCCAAAGGAAATGTATCGGTTGGATTTTTTTGTTTTGTTTATAATACAAAAAGTTATTTTTATTTGAAAAAAAATTTTTTAAAGATTGTTTATTTTATTTTATTTTTTTAAGATTTTATTTCTTTATTTGACAGAGAGACACAGCAAGAGAGGGAACATAAGCAGGGGGAATGGGAGAGGGAGAAGCAGGCTTCCTGTGGAGCAGGGAGCCCAATGTGGGGCTCGATCCCAGCACCCTGGGATCATAACCTGAGCCGAAGGCAGACGCTTAACGACTGAGCCACCCAGGCGCCCAAGATTTGTTTATTTTAGAGAGGAGAGAGAGCACGCGTGAGTGTGGAGTGAGGTGAGGGGCAGGGGGAGAGGGAGAGAGA
The DNA here is from genome assembly GCF_054177405.1 of Leptonychotes weddellii. Lineage (NCBI taxonomy): Eukaryota > Metazoa > Chordata > Mammalia > Carnivora > Phocidae > Leptonychotes > Leptonychotes weddellii. Next base: position 73,453,887 of record NC_138377.1, on the reverse strand, counting down.
GAGAATCTCAAGCCAACTCCCCACTGAGTGCAGAGCCTGACAGAGGGCTGGATCCCATGACCGTGAGATCATGACCTGAGCCAAAATCAAGAGTCTGATGCTTAACTGACTGAACCACCCAGGTGCCCCACAAAAAACTATTTTTTAAAGCTTTTTGGGCTTAAAAGTTATTATTTTTGGTAAAAGTAGTACATGTGCATTATAAATTAAAATCATACAAAAACATATATGGTGACTATAAAGAATATATCCTAAAATGCACAGGTTAATCAGCAGCATTCAGAGTCAGTGTTCCTGAATTCAAAGAAGCCTGGGCCCCTTCACTGGGTATTCTCAGGCTCCTCAACTCAGTCTGAAGCTCTTATACAGTCTTTGGGCAATACCTTCTTCTACTCCCCTCCTTGCTACAGACTCTGCTCTCTAGGGACAGGGTCAGAACAGAAATCACATTTAACCATTGAGATTCTGCTGATGAGCCGGGTTTAGGAGCCCTTGAAACAGTATCACCTCGGTCTTTTCCCACCTGGGAAAGTTACTGTGTTTGTTATCTGCCTTAAAAGAAATAAAATACTTCTGGTCTATTTGCAAGGTCATAATTGTTGGTACCAAATGAATGGCATAAAAGTGTTCAGATAGGAGATAATCCTCTCTCCACAACCATCTGAAATTCTGTTGGTTAAAGTCAACACCACAAGGGAACACAGAAAAGCTCCTCCAGGGCACCTGGCTGGCTCAGTCTGTAGAGCATGTGACTCTTGATCTCGGGGTTGTGAGTTCGAGCCCCATGTTGGGTGTAGAGATTACTTAAAAATAAAAAAATCTTGAAAAAGAAAGGAAGGAAGGGAGGGAGGGAGGGAGGGAGAGAGAGAGAGAGAGAGAGAGAGAGAGAAAGAAAGAAAGAAAGAAAGAAAGAAAGGATCCGCCCAATCTTTATTGCTTTGCTAAGCAACCCCACACTGAATGGGCTGGCTGATGCTATGCTGGACTCTTGACACACAGTCCACAATCCCCCCCACGAAGGGGCATGTGCACTGACTCCTCTGAAGGCAACCATGTACTGTCTCTTACCTGGGTTGAGGCCCTTGCTCTCCAAAACTGCCAAGCAGTTGTCTTGGAACTTCTCCAGCAGCTCCACCTTTTGGGTCAGGTCCTTCAGTTCTCCCTATGGAGGTGCCATGACACAGATCAGGCCCGTTCCCCTGTGTGTATGTGGCGGGGGCGGGGGGTCTCTCTCGTCCCTGCTCTAATGGTACCACAAGCATAAGCCTGACGTCTTCTCTTCCTCGCCTCAGGCCCCCGGGCATTACAAGCTTCTCCTCCCCCAGGGACCATCCCTTAGGAGTCCACACATTGCCTAGTGCAGTGACGACAGAGGTCTGGTGGGTCTCCTACCTGAGTTTCAGTCAACTTCTGGTGCAGCTGCTTGTTGATGGCCTCTAAGAGCTGGTTCTTATCCTTGAGCTCTTCCTCTGATTTCTGCTTACTCAGCGGTTTGTAACTGTAATGATAATTGGTGCTCAGCTGAAGAGGTGGAGGTGTTAAGAAAATGGGCTATAGAGTCATATGAGCAGGGGTTCAAATCTTGGGGTCATTACATAGTGGTATATGATGCTCAGTAAGTTACATAACCTCTTTGGGGCTTTGTTTCCTCATTTCTAGAATTAGGATAATACCCACATCTCATAATATAATTATTGTGAAAAATAAAGGGAGAGAATACATGTAGAATTCTTGGCACAGCTACTGACACATAGTAAATACTTAATAATAGCCATTATCATCACTTCTTTTCAGTGGCCTCAGAGTCCTTCTTGAATAGTATTTTATCTTCAGAACTTTTTTTTTTAAGATTTTATTTATTTATTTGACAGAGAGAGAGACAGCGAGAGAGGGAACACAAGCAGGGGGAGTGGGAGAGGGAGGAGCAGGCTTCCTGCAGAGCAGGGAGCCCGATGCGGGGCTCGATCCCAGGACCCTGGGATCGTGACCTGAGCCAAAGGCAGATGCTTAATGACTGAGCCACCCAGGTGCCCCAGAACTTTTTTTTTTTAATTTTTATTTTTTAAGTCATCTCTACACCCAAAGTGGGTCTCGAACTTGCAGCCCCGAGATTAAGAGCTGCATGCTTGGGGCGTCTGGGTGGCTCACTCAGTTAAGTGTCTGACTCCTGATTTCCGCTCAGAGTCATGAGATCAAGCCCCACGTTGGGGTTCCACACTCAGTGGGGAATCTGCTTGAGTCTCTCTCCCTCTCCTTGTGCCCCTCCCCAGCTTGCACACACTCTCTCTAAAATAAATAAATAAATTAAAAAAAAAAAAAGAGTTGCATGCTCCACCAACTGGGCCAGCCAGGGCCCCTATCTTCAGAACTTCTAACACATGCCCAAATAATAGACTTGGAATTAGGACCTATTTCTATAAACTTTCCAGTTTGTATTATTTCTGTCTTCAGAAGCAAAACATCCAAGCCAGCCTCAAACAGAGAGATGGATCCTTCCCCAGGATTTCTACCACCACCATCTCGAAGTCATTAACCACACACAGTGCCTCCTATCCTGAAGGCTCACCCTCCTATCGATGGGCTATAGCTGGGTTTGATTTCCAATCAGCAGTGGGCCTGGCATGGAGCCCAGAAAGCTCTTGTCTGGTTCTCAAGATGGGAGCATCGCAGATCCTTGCCCTGCCAGTGGTTCTCAAACCAGGCTGTGCCTCACCCCTGGAAATTCCACTCAGATTTCTGGGGTGGCACCCAGGCTGTCAGACACTAAACAAACCCACGAGTGATTCTGAGGCACAACCAGGACTGAGATCCACCACCTTAAAATGGTGGCCAACTTTCGCTTACCCTGATGCTCACCTCTTTCTGATGTTCTTCCTCATGCCAGTATCTGCAGCTTTTACCTGCCTAGAGAAGCAAAAACAAAGAAATCAGGATGTTCGCTCGTCTTATTGTGGTGATCATTTTGCACTATATACACATAGCTAAGCATTATGTTGTACA
>NC_138377.1:73352629-73450787 GCF_054177405.1 Leptonychotes weddellii | reverse complement strand
TCAAATAAATAAATAAAATCTTAAAAATATATATGTGTATTTAAAAAAAAAAAAGAGCCTGGTTTTCTGAGGAAAAAACCAGAGACTACATACAATGCAAACAGCTTCAGAAGCTCTGAGGGCCCGTGCACTTTTGTTTCAGCCTAGACTATTGGAAAAGGCTTATGAATAGGGAATGGGCTCCTCTCCTGACCCACCTCAATATTCCGACAGACCTGCGGCTGCTCAAAACGGTGTGGCTACCTCATGTCAAGCTGGCTTCTGTGGGAACTGAGCACAGGGAAACACACACACACACCACCCTGGGCGGGACTATGCTCAGACCAGCACCTCTAACAATCAGCCCCACCCACTCTGACCACCACCTGGGGCGGTGTTTGGCCCTGGTACTGCTGTTTGCACACTCGGAGCAAGTGGTGAGAGAACAAAGTACCTCTTAACCTAACCCTTGCTGGGTCTCTTCAGAACTGCTCAACACAGAATCTTGATCCTGAGCAATTTCTAGCAAGATGTTCTCATCGGCGTATTGCATGGAGTACTGGGTGTTATACGCAAACAATCGTGGAACACTACATCAAAAACTAATGATGTAATGTATGGTGATTAACATAATAAAATAAAAATAAAAAAAAAAGATGTTCTCAGCGGATACCAATGATCGGACTCTCACCTATTCTCTCGTCTCGGTTTGGTGATTTTTGTAACATCATTCTCTGAACCTCCTGAATGAAGTCTGGAAACATCCACTTCTTTGGACTTAACGGGTAATAGGCTCTTAGAAGTGGCTCGAGTTTGTGTGTCTGCAAAGGAAGACAAGCGGGTGAAACCTCAAGCATTGTGACCCAACAGCTGCAACTCTGTAACAGCTCTGTTCCAGGTTGTCAGAGCCCTGTATTTTCTTTTTTTTTTTAAATATTTTATTTATTTATTTATTTGACAGAGAGAGACAGTGAGAGAGGGAATACAAGAACGTCTGTATTTTCATTCTGGACCATCTCAATTTGCAAAGATTAATTCAGAAGAATCCGACTTCTAGACTAATTGGGGATGGAAACCAAAATCCTTTGAAGGTGACAGTGCAATGTATTTGAGGGTCACCAAAAGCCTGATGATAGGGCAAACTGAACGGCCAGAGGGTACGGGTGTGAAAGTGGATGTTGATACAAGCGAAGAGCAAAATGACAGGTAGTGTGGTGGTCCGCAGGGCAGCCCACAGTTGGAGCCTTCCTCCAGGACCAGTGGAAGCCGACCACCTTGCGAAGCTCCTCTGCCCTCTGCCGGTTCTCCCAAGGCTACGCTCAAACTGCTGCGAGGTTCTCTTTCAACCGTTGCATAGTTGTTGTTATCTCTTTATTCATTTTTATTTATTTTTTTAAAGTAGGCTCCATGCCCTACGTGGGGCTTGAACTCACAACCCGGAGCTCAAGAGTCACATGCTTTACCAAGTGAGCCAGCCAGGTGCCCCAGGTCTCTGTCTGAAGTAAAAAGTAACCTTAGGGGAACATATTTACCTCCTCTTTCAAGTATTAGTAAGTTATACACAGTAACACATCTACCCCCAGGTGAAAAGGTGTTAATAAATTTTGATCACAAAATTAACACTCTTCATTGACTGGAATCAGTTCTTAATCTGTACCTGCTAGAGCCTAAGGACTGCATTGTAGGAAAAATTTAGCAGCACTTAACAAAGACTGTCTTCTTGAAATGAGAGACACAAGGCACCTGGGTGGCTTAGTCAGTTAAGCCCCGAGACAGGCTCTCTGCTCAGCAGGGGGTGTGCTTCTTCCCCCCTCCCCAAATAAATAAATAAAATCTTAAAAAAAAAATGAGATTTGCTAAGGAGGGGAATTGGATGGCTGGTCAAGGAAGGGAAAGAGACTTGTTCTTCACTGCATAATGTTTTCTAACTCTGGATTCTTTTTTACATGTATATGTTATGTAGGCAAAAAACCTAGAGATAGCCTTAAAATGTTAAACTATTGAGGTTATATATGATCATAAAGCTGGGACAGGAATAGAATGCTGAGATAAAAACTTCCAACTTGGCTGGGGAGAGCCAGTCACTCTCCACCCAAGGAGAGGGCACTGCTCTCCAAGGCCAAGGCAGTGCAAGGGGCGTGCACCCCCCCCAGCCCCAACTCCTAGGTCCTGCTGATGCCAGATTACCATTTAGGTGTTTTGAGGCCAGGTAAGACAAACAAAAAACCCCTTTAAGCCTTTGGAGAAAAGCCTGTTTACTTCACAGATCAATCCAGCTACTGCTCATCAACCAGCTGCACAGCGTCCCCTGGGAAGGAGTCTTAGATAGCTACTTCAAAATCTCCCACCACAGGTTCTGATTTTTGAAGCTTATTTTGTGCCCTGCTCTAGAAATTAGGCAACTTGACAACTGCAGAGCGTAGATGACTTTCAACCACAAGCCCAGTAACACGAAGCAAGATGGCAAAGCAATCAAAAATTGCTTTTAATCCTATTTCTTCTCCCAAGGTTATGGGAAACTCTGCCTGGGCCTGACCCCTCTCTCTCACTTCACCCAACAATTTATTGAGAACTCACTATATAAGAGAAACAGTGCAGAAACAAATGTGAATTAGACATAGTGTGAACTCTAGTGCCTCCCTCTAAGAATCACACTTCTCAAATGACTCTCCTCCCTTCTCCCTGACAACAAACCCAGTCCCTCCAGATATCCCAGATCTGGAAATCAAACTGGCAATTGTTTAAAAAGGGATTCCTGGGGCGCCTGGGTGGCTCAGTCTGTTAAGTGTCTGCCTTCAGCTCAGGTCATGATGATCCCAGGGTCCTGGGATACAGTCCCACATCGGGCTCCCTGCTCAATGGAGAGCCTGCTTCTCCCTCTCCCTCTGCACCTCCCCCTGCTTGTGCTCTCTCTCTCTTTCTCCCTGTCAAATAAGTAAATAAATAAAATCTAAAAGAAAGGGGGGGGGATTCCTAGCTTAAGGAAATAATACTGTGAAACAATAAGCAACTTAAATCTAATTAGTGAATGCAGCATGATTAGGTTTGGGAAGAGGAATGGGGGAGGGCAGGTCTAAAATCCTACCACAGGGCCCTTGCCCCAACTCCCATCATAAACCTAGACAGCCCAGTTCTAGGGGAGGTAGCAGGTTGTCAGAGCCGATGAATTGCCCTTCCCCTGCCCGCGCCCCCCTTTCCTGGCCACTGATCTGTGCCCTCTTACTCCTCGGTCTGACCAGCCCCGCCGGTCCGTAGGGCTGTGTGGATACCTACCTGCCGGCAGGCCGCCGCTCTGCACAGCGGGGGGTTGCAGAGTGTATACTGTCTTAACCACGCTGGTCATCGTAACGAGGCGGCACGGCTGGGCCCTGGAAGGTGCAAGGTGAACGTTACTGTGACGGGTCTGGGGGCCCGTGTAGGTGGAGGGTCCCCGGAGAGCGCGACCTGGCCTGTCCCGGCCCGGGGAAGAAGTCTGGAGAAAGAAAATTCTCCATTCCCAGCCCATCCCGCGCGCCCCCGACATCCAGCCCCGTCCCTCGCCCCGGGAGAGTCGAACCCAGGTTCCTGCAGCTCCTGCCCGCAGCCCTCGTTGCCCTGGTTCAAAGGAGGCTCCTCGGCAACTGCCGCACCAGCGACCGGGTATGCCGCCCGGCTTTCAAATGGAAACTTCCGGTGATTGGACGGGAGGGGGAGCGGTTCGCGCTCTGTAGGCGGCCATGTTGTACGGATAGCAGGGCTGTGGGCCACGCCTTTAGGGGCTGCCATGCTGTACGGCAGGTCAGAGCTGAGCCCAGTGCCTGAGCTTCTAGGCTTTGGGTGTCAGAGGCCCCAGGTATGGGCGGGGGAGGGGAGTGGTGCACTTTCCCTGCCTGAAAGGAGCTATGAGCCGCCAGCGTCGTATTCCGGGCTTGAGACACAAACGCGGTCATCGTTAGAGTCTGTCACAATCTTCTTTATTTGGTCCGTGATTGTTAGGGATTTTGCATGATGCCTGATTGGCAAGAGCATAAAAGTATTTGGATGGGTAGGGTGGAGAGTAGCAGGTGAGGTTTAAAAAGGATCTGTGGGCGGAAATACGGCCTCACCTAGGACAAACGAGGGGCTTGGACTCACAACGGAGAGATCAGGAGTCCCATCCTCTACCAACTGAACCAGCCAGGTGCCCCCACGCTTACCCAGATTTTAAGCAGAGATTCAGAGTTACTCCTAGAGAACAGGGCAGGGTTCTCAAGCACTTAAGGCACTCATTCATTTTACTTAATAAATATTTATTGAGCACCTGCTGTGTGCCAGACCATTCTTCTAAGAGGACAGATGGGGGCGGAGCAACAAACAAAGTCTGAACTGACTTTGGCTCTGCCTTCCTGGAGTTTACAATCTAGAAAATGGAAACAAAAAAATCACACAAACTTATTAGTTACATCTCAGTTAAGTGGGAAAAAAACTCAAATAAATATATATTTGCCAACTGTAGTAAAACTACGAAGGAAAAGCACAATGTGCTATGAGAAGAAAATTGGGGAAACAGTTGAAATTGGATAGTGAGGGAAGACATCTAAGGTGATGTTTGATTAATGAAAGATGAATGGGAGTTCGGGGAGCCTGGGTGGCTCAGTCAGTTAAGTGTCTGCCTTCGGCTAAGGTCATGATCCCAGGGTCCTGGGATGGAGCCCCACGTGGGGCTCCCTGCTCAGTGGGAAGTCTGCTTCCATTTCCCTCTGCCCCTCCCCCCTGCTTGTGCCCTCTCTCGCTCTCTCTCAAATAAATAAAATCCTTAAAAAAAAAAAAAAAGGTGAGTGGGAGTTTTTCAGATGAACAATGGGGGAGAGAGGAAAAATGCAAAGTCCCAAAGCTGGTATGACTAGCTGGGAATGAAAGATGGGAGGAGAGATGGGAGGAAAGTGATACAGATAAAGCTGCAGAAGTAAGTCACATGGCAAGTTTTGCAGACCAGAGGTAAAGAGATTAAGATTTTATCTTAAGAGTAATGGGAAGTCATTGAAATACTAGAGCAGGAGAGTGTTATTCAATTTATATTTTAAAAAGCTCATTCTGACTACTTCATGAAGGATGGAAGGGGGGTAAGGGCAAAACTAGGGTGGTAGTTGGGAGGCTACTGTAATGATTCACATGAGAGATGTTGGCTTGGCCATGAGGGTGCTGGTAGTACTGAGAGTGTAGAGGCCGCTTTTAAGCAAACAGGCTAGAGTGATGGAATGCAGAAATAGCCTACAGCAACCACCTGGCTGAATACAGATGGACCCAGCAGGTGACCCACCTCAAAATCTCCATAGATCCTAACTGACCAATGGGCTACTACAACTAGGCGCAGTTACCGAAAAAGGGAAGATTCCATATGTCAACATACCTCTTCACCTTCCCTCTTTAAAAACAGCCCCCACCCACTGTCTCGTGGCGGACAGGGTTGGACTGGATGTGGGAGGAGGGCAATGGGAGAAGGAAAATTTTTTTTAAAAGATTAAGATTTTTAAAAAAATTTATTTACTGGACAGAGAGAGAGAGAGCACAAGCGAGGACAAGCAGGGTGAGTGGCAGGGTGGGGATGGGAAGAGGCAGAGGGAGAAGCAGGCTCCCTGCTGAGCAGAGAGCCCAATGTAGGGCTCCATCCCAGGACCCTGGGATCATGACCTGAGCTGAAGGCAGATGCTTAACGGACTGAGCCACCCAGGTGCCCCTAAAAGATTATTTATTTTAGAGAGAGCACAAATGACAGGAGGGGCAGAGGGAGAGAATCTCCAAGCAGACTCCCCACTCAGCATGGAGCCCAAAGCCAAAGTGGGGCTCAATCCCACAACCCCTGAGATCATGACTCCAGCTGAAACCCAGAGTTGAATGCTGAGCCACCCAGGCGCCCCGAGAAGGAACTCTTAAGGAGAATTCCCAGGCTTGAATAACTGTGTGGATAGAGTCACTATTTTATGTTGCTGGGAGATTCAGAGCTTAGTTTGGAACATGTTAAACTTGAAATGCCTCTCAGACATTCAAGTGGAGCCGTCAAGTAGACAGTTTGAAATACGGGCTTTGAGCCCAGAGGAGAGTCTGGGTTGGAGATCTACTCTTGAGAGTCGGTGTATGGATGTACTTAAAAAAAAAAAAAAAAAAAAGCTGAGATACTGGATGAGATCAGCAAGAGAAGAAGTGTACAGAGTGTACAGAGAGCCACGGATAGGGATGGCAGCTTTTAGAAGTTGCAGTGATAGGGTGCCAGCCAAGAAACCTGATAAAGAGGTGCCAGAGAGGTGAGAAGACAACAAACAAAGGGCGGTGCTTTAGAAGCCGAGGAGGAGGAAGTGGTAAACTGTGGAAGGAGGGAGTGGTAAACTATTGAAAATAACTGGTAAAGAAGTCATTGGCAAATATAGCAAAAGGAATTGTGGGCGAGAGGTAGGTCTGAGTGGAAGCCACACTGGAGTGGGTTAAAGAGTACATGAGAGATGGGCGCCTGGGTGGCTCAGTTGGTTGGGCGACTGCCTTCGGCTCAGGTCGTGATCCTGGAGTCCCTGGATCGAGTCCCGCATCGGGCTCCCTGCTCGGCGGGGGGCCTGCTTCTGCCTCTGACCCTCCCCCCTCTCATGTGCTCTCTCTCTCATTCTCTCTGTCTCAAATAAATAAATTTAAAAAAAAAAAAAGAGTACATGAGAGATGAAGAAGCAGTGATGGCGGATGCAGACATTAGGAACTTTGTGGATGGAGTAGAGCAATTGGGCAGTAACTGTGGAGGTGGGTTGTGGGGGTCAAGGCGGGGTTTTCTCAAAGATGCAGCTGCTAGTGGACACATGTGCTCAGGGGAATGAGCCAGCTGAGGGGAAGAAAAGGATACTTCAGGGGGAGAGGGGATGATCAGAGGAGCAAAGTCATACACAGACGGGGAAGGAAGACGGACTCTGGAGTAGCATTTGCCAAATCTGCTCTTTTTTTGTTCACATACCTCTACCGATAATTAAGCAAAAACAAAAGCAGTGTGCCCTCTCATCCATTTTTACCTGATGCCTACCTTTCTTCATAATTTTAAGTATTTGTAAAGGACCAACTTTCCACCTATTATATATTGTGTACCTCTTTATTCATTTCTAAAATTCTTTTCTTTTGGTGTTTCATTTTGGACAATTTCTATCGCCATGTTTTCAAGTTCACCAATCTTTTTTTCTGCAGTGTCTAAACTATTGTTAATTCCATCCAGTGGTTTTTCATCTCAGACAGTTGTTTTCATCTCTGCAAGTTCAATTTGTGTATTTTTAAAAATATCTTCCAAGTTTCTACTTAGCTATATGAACATATAGAATACAGCTATAATAATGTCTTTGCTAATTCTCATATCGGTGTCAGTTCTGGGTTGGTGTCAATTCGTTTTCCTCCTCACTATAGTTCATATTTTTCTGCTTATTTGCATGACAGGTAATTTTTTTATTAGACCTCAGACACTGTAAATTTTGAGTTTTTGCATGCTGGTAATTTTTGTATTCCTGTAAGTATTCTTGAGGTTTGTTCTGAGATGCAGTTATATTACTTAGAAACAGTTTGATCCCTTCAGGTCTTGCTTTTAAAATTTATTAGATGGGATGAATAACTAGGGCTAATTAAAAAAAGAAAAAAACTGGGGCTAATGTGTCTCCACTGCTAAGGCAAGACCCTTCTGAGAACTCCAACCAATGCTTCATAAATTATGAAGTTTTCCAGTCTGGCTGATGGGAACAGACACTACTCCAGTCCTCTATGAATACTGGCTACTGTTCTAATCATTTTGGATGATTCTATCCTTAGTCTCAAGTAATTTCCTCACATTTACGTGATGAGTAGTGCTCTGCTGAGGGGTGGGAGGCTCTACAGATCTCCAGAATTCTCTCTCTACGTACCTTTTTTCTCACCAGCACTCTGTTCTGAGCACTTTAGTTTGGATTGCCACAAACTCTAGCTATCTCCTCAGCTCAGGGAGCCTGCATGGCCCTGCCTGGGTTCTCCCTCCCTGCAATATGTCCTGGAAACTCTCTCAAGCAATAAGCTGAGGCAATCATAGGGCTCACCTCATTTGTTTCTTGTCTCTCAGGGATCACTGTCCTTTGTTGTCTGATGTCCACCATCTTGAAAACTGTTATTTCACAGTTTTTATATTTAGTTGATTGTTTCAGGAAGGAGGGCAAATCTGTTCCCTGCTACTCCATCTTGTCTGAAAGGGGAAGTTGTATATGTACTCTAAATGTATTTTTGTTCAAACCATGGAGCTGCAGATTTAAATCATTCCACTTTTGGATAATGCCTACCATATATCCTATGTGCAAAGCTAGACCTCTGTACCTATCAGCCAAATCAGACTGGCTTTCTTTTTTTTAAAGATTTATTTATTTTAGAGAGAGAGAGTAGGGGGAGGGGCAGAAGGAGTGGGAGAGAGGAAAAAATCTTAAGCAGACTGCCCACTGGCCATGGAGCCCTATGCGGGCCGATCCCATGACCCCGAGATCATGACCCCAGCAGAAATCAAGAGTCGGACGCTCAACTGACTGAACTACCCAGATGCCCCCAGACTGACTTTCTATCAGAAAAATCTGATACTGTCTTTCAGTCCAAACAAATGTGGTTAATATGCATCCTGTATCAACCTTTCACTCTTGAATTTAAGTTCTTAAATGAAGAAGGCACAGAACTGAATAACCACACAGAGGCCTCATAATGATTATAACTTTATCAAGGTCCTTCCAGGGCTTTTCAGCACAGAATGGCTTTGGACAACCAATCATTTACATATAGCACATAGTGGCTTTCTTTTGTTTCTCATCTTCCATCGAACTGAGTTACAATTTCTTCTCTTAAGCATAAACACCTCCAGACCTTGAGTTATAGTTGTCCCTGGGATCAAGGGTGTGGGTGGAAAGGGTGAGGAATGCCTGTTTTTTCTATCCCCAAGCAAATGGAATCTTGATGGATGGGATGGGGTGTCAGAGAGCTTGTCATTGCCTACATGTATTATCAAAGGCTGAGATAAGGCCACCATGGAAGAAAAGATCAGAAACTCTCCAGATAAATGGGTGAAGGTTGTAAACCAATGAATCTTCTTTCCTGATACCTCTCGCCTGCCTCCCTGTCCTGTCATGCAATGGGAGAAGAATGGAATGAGTTAGACGGGGCCGAGGAAATTTAGCTTATAAATCTCTTGCGAGATGTCTGTTTCAGAATCAGGCTGAAGCTGGGCTATTGCCTAAATATCATGGTATCACTTATGCCTTGTGCCAGTAAAATCTAAGAGTGCTAGTCAAATCAGTCTCTATCATTGTCAACAAAGTGCCACAGCCATGGAAGGATGGGTTTTCCCGTAGTAACAAAGTAGACCAAGTTACAGTTTAAAAACATACAGCACACTTATTCATACTCTGAGTGTGAGTTCAAGGATCTGTGGCACAAATAGGAGAAATGACCTTAAGTCCCAGATGGGTGTCAACGTAGTTCCATTTTAAAGTGTCTCAGTGTTAAGAAAACTTTTCTTGAATTTTTCAGAGCAAACACGAATGCTTTAGCCGGTTTTCCCCTGCCGCAGCATGCTTCTAAGCCATATACTCATTGTAACCACCGGTAATAATAATAAAGTGAATAGGTCTGCTGAAACTCACAGGAAATTGGAAATGCTTTAAATCCTGCTTTCCAAAGTTGGGGCTGGAGAGGCAGGCTGGATTATCCATTCATGTGGGTTGCCTGCTGTTGGTATGGGCCACTCTAGCTGTGAGGTGATGTTTTAGATTACCACTGGGTTCTTCCAGTCTTTGGGCGCCAGTGTTATAAAGAACAAATCCAGTCAGTACCTCAGCTACTCTGGTTCATCTGCTTTCCTGTAGGGTTTTGTGGCTGTGGCCTGCAAGAATGGGACCCAGAAAGCTCTGAGTAGGATCCTCAGCTGTGCCCACAGCCCTGATGCCCACCCTACCCACCGCTCCGTATTCTGACATTTCAGTGGTTGTGTTCAGGCAAAGTTTTGAAGCTCCAGTCCCAGACACCATGTCTCCCTTTGCAAGACACAAAAGAGGATGTGGAGGAGTGGGTTCTTTTGGTCCAGGTCCCTGCTGCCCCTCTACAATACAAGGCAGAAGAGCCTTGGTGAGCTGCTCAGGAGCAACTAAGACACTGGTCTCTCTTTTGAGTCAAGGCCAGACTTCTGCTCATGCTCAGGAGGAAGGGCTCACCTTGTCCTCCCTCTGGCTGATTGTCCCAGATGAGGCCAGGGCTCTCAAGGCGTGGCTGTGTGATACAGAAGGGCATTGTCCATGGTGTAGAGAAGCCAAGACCCTGATGAGCAGCCCCAGGCCAGAGAGGTGGAATTCCACTTGGACATGAGGATAGAGTGGTCCCCACAGACCTCCGAGAGGATAGGTCTAGTCCCTGCCTCCTCTTCCAGGTGTCAGGGGTCAAATGGGTTTGATTTTCTTATCTTGCAAAGGAGCCGATGTATCCTGTCATTCCCACCCATGGTCTTCTCTCTCTTCCACAACTCCTGTGTGTCATTTGGGTTTCTGCTCCACTTCTCACGGGCTACTTGCAGTGGGAGGTAGGTCTCAACAATATAGGAAAAAAACAAAACGAAAACACCTTTTGATTTGCCTCCAGCTCGATCACAGGCTGTCTGTCTGGCCCTAGAAGAATCCATCCCACTCTGTGATACTCATCTGTAAAACGGCCTGGATCAGTGGTTTTCATACCACATTCTGTGGAGCTGCCAGGAGCTGGAGGGGGCCCCGAGAGACACAGTAGAAAGGGAGGCTGAGCTGACTCTGTACACCCCCCACTCAGCACTCACCAGAGTAGCTGTTTTTTATCTGTTTTACATACTGTGTTTTCACACAAGGATTCTTTGAAGAAAGGATCCTGAGGCTACAAAGTTTGAAAACTGCTGGAATAAATGGTCATTAAGGTCCCTTCCAGTCTGAGATACTTGGACTTCTGAAGCCCAGCTCAAGTTGTCTCCCCTCTGGGAAGCCTTCCTGGTTACCTGATCTTGGGTACTTGACCTTTAGCAGTATGAATGGTGACAGTCGTGGTGCCGTCAGTGACCCGTCCGTGCCTGCTTATGTGTGCGAGCTGCTCCCCCAGCTAGCACGTGAGCTCCTCGAAGGCAGATGTTCAATTTCCCTTCCATGCTTCTGTCTCATTGTGGTTCCACATGAGAGTAAGTATTCAAGTAAATTTGCTCCAAGGGCCAGGAGCTCTCACATGGCACAAAACCTTGCAGAGACACTCTTTGCTTTGGGGACAGGGAGTCACCTTTTGGTCTCCTGAGTGCCCCCAGACAGACTTGTCCATAGGAAGCTGGGGACCCTGACCCGGGGAACAATTTTGGACTCACACACCCCCAAAAAGGGCCGGCCTGAGTTCCCGCCTTAGCTGAATTCTCTACTGCCCTCCGTGCCTCTCCTGGCAGGGGTTCTCCACACACTGTGGCCATGGAAGAAGCATGCCCCTGAGCCTGGGAATTGGCTCAGCCACGATGCCTCAGAGCTGGTAGGTTCTCAGTGGATCTGGAGGGAAGCACAGGGCTGGAGCAACTGCGGGCTTGCTCAGAGTATCGCTCTGTCTGGAGATGGAGGTCTGAAGACGGGAAGGATGGGAGTGTCCTCAGAGACACCTGCAAGGTGAACCAGCAAGTTAGCCACAGGCCAATGCCCTGGGGCATGTAGCCAGGAGAGTGGGAGTTCTAGTGGTGGAGTGAGCCAGGAAGCCCGCTCCCACACTTATGAGCTCTGTGACTGTGGGTCAGTCACTTAACCTTACTTATTCTCAACGACTTTACCTATAAATCAGGGGGCAAAAGGACCTGGCTAATTGCAGGCTACCCCAGAGTGAAACGGTGAGATTCCAGGGAGACATGGGTATGCAAGTTAAGTATTGTGTAAAGGAAGAGATGCAGGATGTAAAGGGTTCTTATTGTTTGTTTACAGGGGAGAGCACTCTTTCTGTGCCAGAGCAGCTCCCCACGAGGGACCATCCTGCGGTTTAGAGACACTCTGGGACCCACCAGCCCTCCTCCCCCTGCTTTGTTCCCAGCAGCCATCTTTGCCCAGCCTTGACAAATTGCTGGTCAGACTGGGGAGTATGAGGGTGTAGCACCATTCAGGAAAGAGGCCTCAGCCTAATTCTGGTCCAGAGAAGCTCCCCAAAGAGAAGGAAGTGTCCTGATAAAGAGCCCCTGAAAGGTGTGAGGTCCCGGAGGCTGCTGAAGTTCCCCAGGGCTCTTTTGGTTGGTGAGGCGCCATGCAGGGTCCCAAGGACTGGGCCTCTCACGCTCACTTAGCATGGGGGCCAGGTCAGCCTCCCCCTGATACCTGGGGCTACATATCTGGCCTTCCCTCTTCCAGAGGTCCTGGTTGGCACTACACGGGGCAGACGAGAGCTCAGCAAGTCACAGGACATGAGCCTGTGACCTTTCACTCCAAAGATCCGTCCCACTGAATCCTCCAGATGTGGGGAGTAAGCGGCAGCCTGGACCAAGGCTGACACATGTGGCAGGGTTTAAAATCCACAGCTGGGTGGTGAAACCTCTCCATGCTGAGGTGGGGAGACACCATCAGGCTCCATCTGGGGCTGCCTCGTCACCTCCGGCAGGCTCTGCACCCTAGTCCGGCCTCCCCGGGCCTCCCTCAGCTACTGTAGCCGGAAGTGTGGGTGCTGGGCCTGCGGAGCCAAACATCTGGCAGGTCTGGCTGGCTGTTGGGCAGCACCACGGGGCTGCCGTCCCCCGGGGCCCCACGGCCCTTCCAGGACGAGCTGCTCTGGTGGGAGGCAGGCAGTGATGGATCGTACGCCGTCTCCCTCAGTGCCAGCCACAGGGTGTCCCGCTTCCCGTTCAGCTGGCCCCGCTCGGGTACTGTTGGCTCAGTTTCATCCAGGTCGTCTGGGGAGGCACCCGCAGAATCTGGTACTCGGGCACTGGGCTCCGAGGCGCTCAGGCAGGTCTCATCAGAGACGCTGAGCCCCTCCAGGGTGCTGGCTGAGGAGGAGAGGCAATCAGGAGGCTCCACAGCCCTGGCTTTGGGAGCGTGGGCGGGGGCTTCTGGTAAGGCCTGCACAGCCTCAGCCTTCTGCCCCGGGGAGTCCTGCCTGCCTTGGGTCTTGGGGCTGCGGCCGGCCTGCTTATAGGGGGACGAGGTCTGCAGGGCTGGGCACTGGCTGAAGACGGCCTGGTGGTCCAGGAACAGCTCCCGCGGGGATGCAGGGGCCGGTGCGGGCCGGGAGAAGCAGGGGCCATCGTGCAGCTGGAGATCCTCAGAGAGCACTGAGGGCCGGTGGGACAGTTTGCTCGTGGCCGTGCTGGTGTCAAAGCTGGGGCTCCGGCGCCGTGCCAGGGGCTGGAGCTCGTACTGTTCCGAGCAGGATCCGGGCGCCCCTCCCACCGGCCCTGCCCGTGGGCGGCCTGCCTTCTCCCCACTCGGCTCCCCGGTTCCAGCGTCCCACGGCAGGTGGGCACAAGGCCAGAGGATCTGCCCACAGTTCTTCTCTGGCCCAAAGAAGCAGCACAGAGATTGGAAGAAGAAGCTGGCAAAGCCACAGCTGACACACTTGACCATCATCAGGACGATGCCCAGCTTGCGGTAGAGCAGCACTGTGGCGGGGAGCATGAGCACACCGGCGGCGAACAGGGCCGCGGCCCCCACTGCCGTGGCACAGCTGGTCTGGCGCAGGGAGAAGGCCACGCGGCTCAGGCGGTCAGGGTGTGGGCACAGGTGATAGGAGATACAGTAGTTGACGGTGAAGTCCACCGAGAGGCCCACAGAGGCGGAGAGAAAGAGGGCTTCGGCAGTGTTGAGCTGCCATTCAAGGAGAACCAGGAGGCCCACGGTGAGCAGGACGGTGCCCGCCACAGCTGCCACGGAGAACAGGCTGAGCGGCACGTTCCAGGTGCCCAGCAGCAGCGTGGCAAAGGCCAGCGCCAGCGCCAGGCCCAGCACCACAGCAGGTTCTGTGCTCAGGCTGTGCTGCAGGCTGTAGAGCTCCAGATGGCTGGTAAACCAGCCCCGGTGCAGGCCGGCGGGTGCCCGGCCCAGCTCGGCCGCCAGCCAGTGGCTGACCTCAGTGTAGAAGCGGTGGGCCTGGCTGTAGTCCGGACTATGCTGGAAGTTGGTCTGGAACTGCAGAACCAGGGCGGCCAGGCTGCCGTGGGCATTGAAGCGGGGTCCTAGGTCGCGGGTGCTGTTGGGGCCTTGCTCCAGAGCCATCATCTTGAGGCAGTGCAGGAAAAGCTGCGGTGCCCAAGGGAAGCCTGCGTGGCCACAGCAGAGGCCCGGCCCCAGGCGGCCACAAGCGGGGCTCTGCACCCAGCGCTGGAGGGCCTCCACGAAGCACAGTGTGGGCCAGCCCTCCGGCTGGGCTCCGAAGAAGCTCTGATTCCGAGCTCCGTGGCAGAGGGCCAGCAGCCAGCGCTGGGCCTCGGGACCGCCGGCCGAGAAGGCGGGGTCGCTCACCAGCGAGCTGTCGCTGCGGGGGTCCAGCGGGTCGCCGGTGTCCACCGGCAGGATGCCCCACACCAAAACCACGGGCATGTGGCCGCCCTCGCCCTGAGGCAGCCGCTCGAACAGGAACTGCTGGCGGTACTCGGCGTCGAAGCGCTCGAAGGGGTGGCTAGGCCGGAAGACCTGGCCGCGCGCCGGCGGCAGGGTGGGCAGCCGCAGGCGGGGGCTGACGCCCGCGATGTAGGCGCCCCCGGCCGCCAGCGCGGCGAACCAGCAGATCCAGATGTAGCGGAACTTGATGACCCCACAGGGCAGGAGGCGCTGGAAGAGCAGGCGCGAGGTGCCGGCCGCCGCCCTGCGCAGGCCGCGGAGCCGCCGGTGCAGGGCCAGCGCCAGTCGCCGGGGCGCACTGCCGCCCCGCGGGCCCCGCGCCCGGGCCGCACAGCCGCGCGCCAGGTAGCGCTCGTGGAGCACGGCGGAGGAGGGCAGCCAGGCCAGCGTGAGCGCCAGGTGCGCCAGCACGGCCGTGCCCAGGTAGAGGGCGAAGCAGCGCACGGCCGGCAGGCGGCTCAGGTAGCTGGCATAGAAGGCGGCGGCTGTGGTTAGGCCCGAGACCAGCAGCAGGTAGCCGAAGTGGTGCATGGTGCGGCCCACGCGCTGTGCCAGCGCCGCGGACGGCAGCTGGCTCTTGCTGAGGCGCCACAGGTCGAAGAAGATGAGGGTGTGGTTGGCGCAGACGCTGCTGAGCAGGACGAAGGCTGCCAGATTGACGAACGGGAAGTAGGCCATGCGGAAGGCCACTCGGTAAAGAAAGAAGGCGACCAGCAGGGAGCCCAGCACCCCCAGCAGCACCATGAGGGTGAGGAAGAGGGAACGCAGGTAGAGGGCGATGCCGAGGAAGATGGCAGCCAGGGCCAGCAAGGGGTACACGGTGTCCTGGGCCAGGTAGTGCCTCAGCAGCTCCTGCTTGAGGCCCAGGTCCATGCCAGTGATGCATGTGTAGTTGTCAGAGAGCCCCCAGGGCGTGGCTAGGCGGTCCAGGTAGATGCCCATCATGGAGGCCCCCTTTGGAGTGGGCAGGAAGAGCAGGCTGTACTTGAGGGAGGGCACCTGGTAGTCAGCAGTCTGGGGACTCAGAAAGTCCCTGTCCAGCACGAAGTGGAGGAGTTGGTAGACGGCGCTGCTCCGGGAGCACTTGGTGGGAACCTGGGCGCAGTGCGCGGGCTTGTCCTGCCCGGGGCCCAGACAGGAGGGCACCAGGGCACCGCGGTGGTAGTAGATGGCGCAGGCCCGCAGAAGGGCCAGCGTTCGGGCTGCATCGGCTTGAGTAGTGTCCAGGCAGGAGGAGCGGTTGGAGAGCACGGCCACGTAGTTGCCCAGGGACCAGCTGGGGCAGCACCTGTTGGCTTCCGTACGCTGGCACAGCGCCCCAAAGTGGCTATGGGAGCGGATCTGTACGGCACACAGGGCGGGAGAGAGCTCAGGGGCAAGGCGGGGGCCCAGGTTCCCCGGGCCCTGTCCAGGGCCCTCTCACCTCCCGTCAGGCTCGAGGGCGGAGGCGGAGAGGTATTCTGACAGCCCAGCAGCCGAGGCTTGTCTCAGATCTGCATTTGGTTCCTGGCCACGTCTTGACTCCACCAAAGGGGGGGTGGGGGGGTGGCGCAGGAATGCTTCCCGAGGCCTCAGCCTGAGAGGTCCTGCCCTAAGGGCCCCTGCAGCACACACCCCAGTTCTGCCCTGCCTCAGCTGGGAGTGGAAGGGGCAGTGTTGGCCACAGATGGGTCAAGGGTCCGGGGAACTGGAAGCCAGCAGTGGGAAAAGTGGGGACCAAAACATTCCAGCGTCAGGGTCAGTGCCAAACCTTAGCCCCCTACCTCTGTCCACTGGGCTGCTTAAACCGTCTTCGGGACAGGGCTATTTCTTTTTCAGACCTCATGCCTCCTTTTCTCTCCCACCTGCTGTTGACATGACACATCACAACAGCTGGTGTAGCTCTGGAGGGCACTGGCCTGGGGATCCGAGGCCCTGTTTTGCTACCAACTGGCGGTATGGCCTTGGGCCTGAGATCATGGTGACAACAGCAACATTTATTGAGAGATTTCTATTGCCAGTCTTTACGGCAAATTCTATCTTGTTTAATTGTCACAACATCCTTATGAGAAAAGTACCATTATTTGCCCCATTTTCTATATACAAAGCCTGAGGCACTGAGAAGTTTAGAAAGGTGCCTGCAAGTCACACAGCTAGGGAGTATTAGAACTGGCCTTGCGGCACCTGGGTGATTCATTTGGCTGAGTGCCCAACTCTTGATTTTGGCTCAGGCTGTTATCTCGGGATAATGGGTTGCAGCCCCATGTGGGGCTCTGTGCTCAGCGTGGAGTCTCCTTGTCCCTCTCCTTCTGCTCCTCCCCCTGCTGTCTCTCTCTCAGATAAAAAATAAATAAAATCTTGAAAGAAAGAAAGAAAGAAAGAAAGAAAGAAAGAAAGAAAGAAAGAAAGAAAGAAAGAAAGAACAGGCCTTGAATTCAGGAATCTGACTCCAGGGCACATGTTCCTAACCAGTGTCTTTTGGTACTTGAGATACACTTGTGTGGAGTGCCTTGGGCTACTCAGTGGTGTTTGCACTGTTTTTAGCAGCAAACCTTTCTTCAGATGTTATGGTATATGGCTCTCCAATTAGCATGATTGGATTGGCACTGCTTGGGTTGATGGAGGTGGGGGCCTTGGGCTGGGGCCTGCTCAACAGCTCTTGAGACTCCTTTTCAGGACCTTTTGAAAATCCCCAGGCTCTGCATAGTCTCTGTAGTCTTGGCTGTGTTTGGCTTTTCTAAAAACAGCTGACTCTTCTTTCCCCACCCCAATCTGGAACCTTTCAACAGGGGTTCGAATACTTTTCTAAGCAAGGAGTACTCTTCCTCAGTCCACGCTGGCAGTCCTGGCTTAGCTGTATTTCCTGGGGATTAGGTCCCTCATGTTCCTGGTCCGCCCCCCACCCCCAACCTCCCAACCCCTGGCACCTCCCCAGTCGGTTCACCTGGTCCTGTTCCATGCGACACATGGAATGGATGGCGTGCAGGTTCCACAGGCTGCCCGCTGAGGTGGACATGAACACCAGCTGTGCATAGCTCTTCTCTGCAACACACACCCCAGAGTTCAGCTCTTTGGCATCAGGTCCTGGGCCCACTGGAGGGAAGACGCTTACCCAGGACCATATGAGGTTCAGATTCTCAAGAGTCTGAGACCTGTGCCTGGCTGCCTGATCCGGTGTCCCGCTGCCCCCACCCAGCCTGACTTTGTGTGGCTGGAGCACCTGAGTCCTACCTCAGCCTCCCAACTGTAACCCAACTTCCTTGGCTTGAACGTGGCCAGCCGGCCTCCTTCCTTTCTGTCTGCCCTGATTTGTTCTCCTGCGCCCTCCTGTTGTAGTAGGCATGATGGGGACTACCATTAAAGGCAGGAACTGGCCAGGTTGCTGCTTACCAGGCGGGCCACAGAAGAAGCTCTCTGGCCCTCTGTCCTCCAGGGGCTCCACCATCCTTCGAGGCCGGACTAAGCCCTCCTGGGCACTGCTCCAGGGTGTGGGGCTCAGAGTGGTGTGGGCGTTTGAGCTGAGGTAGAGAGAAAAATCTATGCCAGGCACCATCAAGGGGTGGGGGCTCGGAGGAGGCCAGACACCACTTCCCAGCAGACCCCAGCAAGTCCCTCTGACCTGCATTTGGGGAGGTCACCCAATGCCCTCTCTCTTTCCCCCATTCCCTTCAACAGTGGAAAGATGGAAACCCACTACCTGTTCTGTTCAAGGTCTGGGGAAAGAGAAAGCAGCTTCCTGGGGCCCGTGAGGGCTTGCAGTGTTCTCCAGACCACTAGCTTGCGCCCAATGTCTGTGTCTCGAGGCTCAAAGCCCTGCAGGGAGGGGAACAGAGAAGATCAGGCGGGCAGAAGGAGAAGTGCTCCTTCTGGCCCTTCTTGGCTCTGCCCTTTGAGTCCTTGGAGCGGGGAAGGCCAGCCTGCCTTTCTGGATTGTTGGACGAGAGTATCACCTCTGTGCCATCGCCCCAACTCACTCTGGGGGTCAAGAGCCCACCACTGCCATCCCACCCCCAGCTGGGTTGCTCCAACTTTCTGCCCCAGACTGAGATGAGGTGGCCAGTCTGGGCATCCCTGTCCCTCCCCTTAGCCTCTTACCAGCAAGGGCTTGGAGAAGTCGGGCAGCTGGTCCCCCAGCAGGGCAGCCAGGGTGCAGAGGAGGGTGACAGCCAGACACAGCAGGAGCACAGCCACTGGCCACTCGGCGATCAGCTGGGAATAGCTGGGAAAGAGGAAGAGAAGCCACTGGAACTGGTGTTGGGTGTGGTAGCAGGGCGCAGTGAGCTTAGGAGTCACCAGGAAGGGGTGGGAGGGCCAGACTCAGCACCAACCTAGTCATCCCTAGGGGGCCAGAGGCCCAGGCCTACCTCTTTGGCATCCGGAAGGTCCGTTCCTGCCTGTGGAAGAGAAGAAAAGACACTTGCTTGTCAGAGCCATCTTGTAGGGTGGGACGTAGGGTGTGGGGACAGGGCAAGATGGTATTAGCCCTTTCAGGCTGTTCTACTCCCAAGCTCCAACCCTTACTTCCTCCTCCGTCCAGGCTGCCTCCTCCATCAGAGGCAGGGGACATCCTGGGCTGCCTCTTAATGAAGGAGTCCAGAGCCCGGGGGGCTCACCCCACTTTTAAGCCCTGCCCCATCTTCCAGCGGAAGCTTGCAGGCTGCTGGACCCTTCCTTACCTGACACTGACCACAGGGTGCTGCACAGATGGTCGCTTCCAGGCCCCATCTCGCTGTGAGGGGGCTGGAGAAGGGCTGAGGCTAGAGCCATGGGGGCACAGAGCTGCCCGGTCCCCAAGCCCTGGCAGGGAACTGTCCCCCCGGTATTCCTGTGGTGCCCGGGGATAGGTGAAGTGTGCAGGGGCCAAGGGGCTGGACGCGCCCACAGGCTGGAGGGTGGAAGTTGCTGGTGGGGGTCCTGAAGAATTGGAAGGGTCTTCCAAGGGGCCTCTGTGGGGGCAGCAGCTTTTCTCTGGGCTTGCCTCAGGGGCCTTGCTCTGGGACCTGGGGAGAGAGGAGACAAGGGTGTTGGGGGTGGGGAATGGTGTTGGGCTACCCCATGCCCCAGCATTGTTCAGTAGTCTGAGACAAGGAGACGGAGGCTTGGGGTTGTTCTTATTAGTCCTGGGGGAGAGGTGAAGAGGGTGCAGCCTCTAGCTGTCCATCCCCATCCTACCTCTTGGGTAGCTTGTCTCATTCACTCACCTGTGCATGCACTCAAAAAACATTATTGGCAGCCTGCGACGTGCCAGACACTGTGCTTTTATGTGTATGATCTTGTGTACTTCTCACAAAACCCTACAGGGGAAATACTTTCCTTGTTCTATATTTGAAAATACGTTCAGGGAGATAAGAAGAGCTGGGCCTTAAACCCATTCTGACTTGCAGTCCTGCACTCTTTCTTTCTTTCTTTCTTTCTTTCTTTCTTTCTTTCTTTCTTCCTTCCTTCCTTCCTTCCTTTCTTTCTTCTTTCTGATTTTATTTATTTATTTGAGAGAGAGAGAAACAGAGAGAGAGAGCACGAGCAGGGGGAGCGGCAGGCAGAGGGAGAAGCAGGCTCCCCACTGAGCAAGGAGCCCGATGCAGGGCTGGATCCCAGGACCCTGGGATCATGACCTGAGCTGAAGGCAGATGCTTAACTGACTGAGCCACCCAGGTGCCCCTTAAGATTTTATTTTATTTTATTTATTTATTTTTAAAGATTTTATTTATTTATTTGACAGAGGGAGAGACAGAGAGAAAGGGAACATAAGCAGAGGGCGTGGGAGAGGGAGAAGCAGGCTCCCTGTTGAGCAGGGAGCCCGATGTGGGGCTGGATCCCAGAACCCTGGGATCATGACCTGAGCCGAAGGCAGATGCTTAACCAACCGAGCCACCCAGGAGCCCCAGTCCTGTGCTCTTTCTGCTGCAGCCACCTGTTTATTCTCTTGGCAGACAGTCATTGAGCACCTACTGCAATCTTGTTCCCACCTTAGAGCCTTTGAACTTTCTCCTCCCTCAGCTTGGGATCTCCTCCCCAAGATAACTGCATGGCTCACAGCCTCCCTTTGGTCTCAGTTCAACTACTACCTTCTTAGAGAAGCCTTCCCTGACTACCCTTTCTAAATAACTACCTGCCAGCTCTCTATCCCCCTACCCTGCTTTATGTTTATTCACAGCATTTGCCACAACCGGACATTATACAGTTGTCATGTTTCTTGCCTGCCTCTCCTATGGAATGTGAGCTCTGGGAGAGCAGGGTCTTGTGCCTTTGTTCATCTCTGTAGCCCGAGGGCCTTGAACAGTGCCTTGCACTCAGAAGAGTCCCGGGGATGTTTGTTGAGTGAATACTGAGCCCTAGACAAGCTGCTAATGGTGGTGCTCAGATGAATAAGGCCCATCTTTGTCTTCTAGGCACTCATAGTAGGTGGGAGACGTTGACAAGAGTCCAACATATTGAGTGCTGTGAGAGAGGAAGTCACAGAGGGCTTCCTGGAGGAAGGCCCAACTTTGACAGGGGTGGGGGTAGTCGGGGAAGGTTTGGCAGAGTCAAGTGCTGCCCTTCCACCGCCCTTGGGCCATGGGGCAGAAGGTTTGCTTTGCAAGAGTGTGCACAGTTGGGAGAGGGAGTTGGGACCCCCAAAGAACTTACCAAGGCGGAGTCAGCAATAGATTCTTCTTTCAAAATTACTCATGATGGGGGTGCCTGGGTGGCTCGGTTGGTTAAGCATCTGCCTTCGGCTCAGGTCATGATCCCGGGGTCCTGGGATCAAGCCCCGCATCGGGCTCCCTGCTCATCGGGGAGCCTGCTTCTCCCTCTCCTCCCCACTCATGCTCTCTCTTGCTAACTCTGTCTCTCTCTCTCAAATAAATAAATGAAATATTTTTAAAAAAATTACTCACGAGGGCCGTACTCAGTACATGGACCCAGCCCCACTTCCTGGGTGCAGGGGGAGGCAGGACCACCAGACTTGGGACAGGAGTAGATGGCTATGGGGTGTTCCCAGAGAGGTTCTTGGCTGGGAAGCCCTGGCAGAGCCCTGTCTCCTCCCTGCATTTACCGGACTCACCTGGCCTGCCAGAACTTGTGTAGCTGTGTGGTTTACGCCGAGCCAACCCTGGCTTTCAGCCCCGCCTGCTGCACTCCCACAGCGGGGAGAGGCCAGAGTCCTGGCCCTGGTGACAAGCAGACATTGCCCAGGGACGCTGGGTTCTGCCCAGAGACTAAGTAGAGGAACTGGGAAGAAGAGGCAAGCTCTTCCTCCTCCTCGCGGAAGGATGGCTGGCTGGCATAGCAGTCTGGGAAAGCACGACCTTCATGCCGAGGGCAAAATGGGGGAGCACTGGAGGTGGGCTCCCGGCTCTGTCATCTGAAGCTGGATAAATGGCCTGGGTTTATGTGCATAAGTGTTGACATTTACTTCTTTAAAGTTTTTATTCTGCAGGTCTTTTTTTTTTTTTAGGATTTTATTTATTTATTTGACAGAGAGAGAGAGGCAGGCAGAGGGAGAAGTAGGCTCCCCACGGAGCAAGGAGCCTGATGCAGACCTTGATCCCAGGACCCTGGGAATCATGACCTGAGCCAAAGGCAGATGCTTAACCGACTGAGCCACCCAGGCGCCCCTTGCAGGTCTCTTTTGAGCTCCTATCACATGTTGGGCACCACTCTTGGTCTGGGTTATCCTGAAGGCATGAAAATGACCCATTAGTCTTGGTCTCCCCTTAATTTATTATTTTTTAAAGGTTTTATTTTATATTTTATTTTTTTGAGAAAGAGAGAGCGCGCGTGCATCATGGGGAGAGAGGGACAGAGGCAGAGGGAGAGAGGGAATCTTAAGCAGGCTCCACACCCAGTGCTGAGCCCCATGCAGGGCTTGATCTCATAACCTTGAGATCATGACCTGAGCCAAAATCAAGAGTTGGATGCTTAACTGAGCCACACAGGCGTCCCAAGACTTAATTTTTTAATTTTTAATTTTAATTTTTTTTTAAGCAGGCTCCCCATGCCCAGTATGGAGCCCAAGATGGGCCTTGAACTCACGACCCTGAGATCAAGACCCGAGATGAGATCAAGAGTCGCATGTTTAACTGACTCAGGCACCCAGGTGCCCCAAGATTTTTTTAAAAAGTAATCTCTACACTCTATGTGGGGCTCAAACTCACAACCCCGAGATCAAGAGTCACGTGTTCCACTGACTGAGCCAGCCAGGCGCCCCTTGGTCTCCCTCCTTAGAGCAAAGCCTGCATTCCAGGGCTCAGGAGGGTGGGGCAGCCAGGGTGTCTAGTCCAGCTGCCCATGGCCTTAGAGCACTCACTGAGTACTGGGCTTTTCCTAGAGCCAGGCTCCCCCTGCCCCACTTGGAATGTTTTGGGTTTTTTTTTTCCATTAAGGGTAGCTAGCACTATGGGGGTGCTGGAGGAGAAAGGGAGCACTTCCCCTTAACCAGTCTGCCAAAGCTCATAAGCCTGCTCTGTTCTTGAGCTGGATTCTGTTCCAGGGGGATTCCAGCCTCTACTGTTGGTTTGCTTCTACTGGGGTCTCCCTGGCCCCAGCCCTTTCTTCTCAACCCCTCTCATCCCTCTCCAGAGACCTACGATCAGCTGCTCCCAAATCTCATCCTTCTTGACAGTGCCCATCATTGTCAGTGTGGCAGAATTTGAAATCCTTCACATTCTAGCTATAGAACTGGGCCTTGGTCTCAACCCTCCCGAGGAGAAGAGCCAACCTCTTCTGAGAATAAAAGCTTTCTCCTGCCAGGCCCCGCTGCCCTCGGTTTTCCAGAGACCTAGTAGTAATACAGGTTAAACACCCCTGGCCTTGCCACCCCAAGAGGCATTCATTCTCACCCCCTCAGTTTCACAGCTCTGACAAGGGTGAGCAACCTCCTAGGCTGGCCTGTAACCCAAGTGACTGGGCCAGGCAGGCAGGGGGATGGAAGGTGGTGACACAGGGCTTCCTCAAGAGGCCAAAGCTAAAGCAGCCAGGGCCTGGCTGACAGGCCCCCCCCAACACACACAGCCCCCACTTGGGAGAGTCATAAGAGGTGAATGTACATGCGCATTAACGGCACCCCCAGGCCCACAGACACATAGCCATATGGCCATCCATGTGATCCCGCAGAGTGGCCAAGGCAGATGAGGGAGAAGTTCATGCCACTAGGAAAATAAAAAGGTAATTTTAAAAACACAGTGAATGAACTATTTCAAATTGCTCTGGAGTCAATGAATTAGTAAAGGACCATGGGTGTGCTTACACGCAAACAGCACACTGTTTTATTCGCTGCGTATCTTAACTCCAGAGTACTACTTAGCTCAGCAGGAACATATTTGTGTTTCTTGAATTGAACTGTGTCCCTTTGCCTGATTAGTGTCCAGGGTCCCTGGAGAAATGCAGAGAGAGGCCAGAGGTCCCAAGGAGTTGCTGAAAGAGAACAAGTGGTTCCTGTGCCCAAGAATGTGCAGGGGAAATGATCAGACCAGACAAGGCTTATCCTTGATGAAATATCCAAGACAGCAAATGACTCTCCAGCCCCTTCTAGGGATACCCCTGGCCCCAGGTCCCCACCCTGGCCTGTCCTGTCCCTGCTCTGTCCATCCTTGGCTCTTTGGTCAGGCAATAGTCCCAGGCAGCTCCCTGGTCCAGGGAACACATCCATCCTGTGTCTCACTGCCTTGAAGAAAGCTCTGTGACTTTCAGAGTGAAAGGTGGCTAAATCTATCCAGGCTGATGTGTTAACAGTAAAGGGAAGAAAACATTTTTCTCTACTTGTGGGGCCTCCTCTTTGCTCTGAGGTGCAGAACATACATTTTAACTGGGGCAGTGTATGTCCACCTCTGCTTTTTGCCCCCAGAGAATGCCTTATTTTAGTACAGGCAGGAGAGAGAGAGGCAGTGTCATGTCAGAGGAGGGATTCTGAGGGCGGCAGACCAGGCAGGGCACAGAAATTGCGCCATATTGCTACCTGGCTGGGCTGTTCCCTCACACATATGGTGGAGGAAGGTGGAGGAGAGGTACTGAGATCTGGGCCCTCAGTGAGAAGGTGCTCCTCTTGTCCTGCCAGCCTGGGACTCCTTCAGGGATGGTACTGACCGCAGCCTGAGCCTCAGAGCCTGCCCACCCTTGCGCCTCCAGCGAGTGTGCTGGTAGTCGCCACACGCGGGGACTCAAGCCGACACGTGTGCAGCCAGCTATGGAGGCAGACTGGAGACTGATGGTGATGGACAAAGACAGTTCCTGGCGTGGCGGCGACTGTCTGCCCTCCCCAGGACACACACCTGGGGGATCCTCCCGTCTATGCCACACGCGCACCTTCAAGCACACTGACATGCTGGAACCCAGACTGAGGTCTCCGCGGGCTTGGGGCTTACTAAGAAGATGCGGGGGCAGGGCCTAGAGGGAGGGGCTCAGGAGGCCGAAGGGTCGGAGGAATCCCCGGCCCTAGAGGTAAGGTAGGAACAGTGGATGGGGCAGGTATTCGGGCAGTGAGGGCGATGGGGACTGACAGTAGGGGGTATCAGGGAGGAGAAAATTGACCCAGCAGAATGAGGGCGTGGCCAGGGGGCCGGTAGCTCCGAGGCGCTGGAAGGGGCTCTGGGAGGGGCTGAGGAATGAATGAGGGAGACATATGGCGGCTACCGGGATACCTGGGGCGGGGGTGCTGGGAAGGTCTGCGAGCTGGGTCTGCGGAGAGGTCCGCCCTACCTGTCCGGGGAGCTGCCGTCTGGGGCCAAAGTCTCCCCCTTGGGCCGCTGCTCCCCTTCCGGACCCAGGCCGGGAGCCGGACCGCTGCTGCCGGGGCCGCTGCCGGCGTCCATGCCCGTGGGCGGCACCGC
Organism: Leptonychotes weddellii; assembly: GCF_054177405.1. Lineage (NCBI taxonomy): Eukaryota > Metazoa > Chordata > Mammalia > Carnivora > Phocidae > Leptonychotes > Leptonychotes weddellii. Next base: position 73,425,466 of record NC_138377.1, on the reverse strand, counting down.
TGTCCGGGCGCTGGTGCTGAAGCCGTGGCGGCGGCGGGCTCCCGCGCATGCGTCAGCGCCAGTCGGACAGATCGCTGGGCGGGGCCAACAAGAAGCCCAGCCAATGGGCGCGGCACCGGGGGGGCGGGGACAGAGGCTTCTTGCGGCGCGGCTGCCTAGCGCTGGAGACTTGCTGTCTTTAAGACCCCGGGGCCGGTAGTGGTGGGCCCCTCTACCCAGGCCAGGTCTGAGAGCTGCTGTTAGGAGTCCGGCCGGCTGGCTGTAGTCCGCACATTGGCCGTTCCCAGGGGGACATCGATCTTCCCGTAAGGGACCAGGAAGCGCGACTCCAGGCACCGTGCAGAGAGCATCACTACTTAAAACGCACTCTTCCAGCCGGAAAGAGGGAGAAAATCCCACACCCGCACTTCACTGTGCAGGAAGCCAAAGGGTTGAGAGGTCGGGCGACTTAAGTCCCACATTTCTCTCGGCTTTGCTCAGCAACCCCCTCCTCCCCAATGGGACCAGGCACTGTTCAGGTTGGGTCCGTCTTCACATTTGTCTGGACCTGGACCTGGGTTTGCACCCCTCAGACCTGGAGCCTGGTTTCTGTTATTTAAGTGTGGAGTATGCGGCGTGGGGGAGAGGGAGAAGAGAGAATTCGCAGCTCTTTTTCTTATAATCACCCCACTTCAGCCTCGGAGGTACCCAATAGCCACTCACTTTAAGACACTTGCTGCTCCACCATCAGGGAATGGCTATGAGGGAGGGGAGGGGGTGATGGGCCTGGGACAGGCGCAGGTAGAGGGCTGGAATAGATGTGGGTGATGTGAGAGGCCTGGGAGTAGGGGAGTGGAGAGGGTTCCAGATGTGGGATTTGGTTGGAAAGGGTTTCACAGCAAGCATGCTGGCTGAATGTGCAGGGAGATGCCATGGCTGAGGAATGGGGCTGGGGAGAGAGTCAGAACCTACAAGCATTGAGGATATAGGTATCCCTACACTGTGTGCAAATGTCACTCTACGCAAGGCATAGGTCACTAGGTGGGAGAATCTAGAGGTAGGTGTAGAAGTGGTGGGCCTGTCTGAGTAGCTTACAGTTTGGCTGGAAATATAAAAGGCCAGCCCATAAACTGGTGCCAACTGGGTAGGGTGTGGTCAGGCCCATGTGATGGTTGATATAAGCTACAGAGAAGAGTGAAGAGGACCTCTCTCTTCATAATGCGCTTTAGGGAAGGCTTCATATTGATGGTGGAGTTTCAATATGGGAGGGAAGCTGGCTGGAGGTGGGGAAGGGATGGTGGTGGTGGTGGTGAAATAAGCAAAGTTAAGGAGGCTGGAACGTTCAGTGTCTTTTTAGGGAATGGTGAGAAATACATCTGGACAGTAGGGATCCATTGAAGGCTTTTGATGTGTAGAGTGAGGCATCTAGATGGAACCTTGGGAGGCCCATCAGGTCTTGGTGTATGTGATAGGGTTAAAGTGATGAGGACACAGTTGAGGCTGTTTGATGGGAGAGAGCAGAGGTGAAAAGGAAAGGAGCGGTGGTCTTATACAACCATGTGCTAAGGGCACCACTGAGTCAAGCTTCTGAGAATGCCTGGCTAGGTGCTCATTTTTATAATTAGGGAACTCAGGGACCACCAGGGCCCCTGGGTACCAAGTTGGATATGAAGGAAGATAGGCTCTTTAAGAGTAAAATAGGGCCTCTGGGAGGCTGTTTATTAGGAAGAGAAGATTCTGCTTCAGGCTCCATGCCAGGTCAGCAGGGCAACCCAACTCAGGCTCTCCATTCTTGCGTCCTCTTTCTTCTGCTTCCTTAGTGAGGTGGACCAGGGCAGTGCCCACAGGGCCCTGGGGGATTTTTCCCTCCAGGACCATCCCCTGGGTCATGGCCACGGGGGTGCCCACAGGGCCCTGGGGGTGGTTTCCCTCCAGAACCATGCCCTGGACCATGGCCAGGGGGGTGCCCACTGGGTCCTGGGGGATGACCACCACCATGGCCATGTCCCTGTGGAAAGCCAAATGAACAGTATTAGAGTCAGAGGTCAGTGCCAGTCTTGCCTGAGATCAACTTTCCTCTTCCTTCCCCCTTCCCTCCACCTTCTGTTGTAGAGGATTCTGGATTCCCAGGCACTAGCAGGGGATGGTGGTGGAGGGCTGGGAGGCAGGGACAGCAAGCGATGAAGCCAGAGCACTGAGTAGACAAAAGGGGAAGAACCTAGATTCATTGATTTCCATTCCTTGAGCCAAGAAATGACTCCTACTCCCTGGACCTTGGTTTATTTCTGTAACTAAGGAGCAGAATTATCTCATCTTCTCCCTTTTCTCACCCAGGAACCCTTACAGAGTCATTTGAGACTTTGCCAGGCTAGGAACTGCAGGCTGACTACTCACAAGTGAGGGTGGGGCTGGGGGCGGCTACAAAGGAGCTCAGTGAGGGCCAGGAGCAAGGAGGAGACAAGAGGCAGGGTTAGGGGAGATGCCGGAGCCAAGGAGGAGAAGAAGGAGGAGGAGGAGGAAGAGGAGGAGGAGGAGGAGGAGGAGGAGGGTAGCTAGAGGGTGGGAGGAGATCCAAAGTAGGTGGCAAGGTGAGGATGTACATGTTCTCTATATGAGTGTGTGTGTGTCTGTGTAGGTACACGGGTGTGTGCTCCATTTGCATGCAAATATTTCTACCTGTCTGTGCACAGGTGGGTGCCACCGCATGCACGGGTACACAGATGTACACACATCTGCCTGCTGTGCACGCAGATATACACATGTCGGCGCATGTGCGTGCTTGTGTATGTGTGACGGTGGGAGCGTGTGTGAGCCCATGCCTGTCCCTGAGCAGGTGCTAGACTCAAGAAACCAGGAAGAATAAAAATAGTAAAATCAAGGCTTTATTGCCTCAGCCAGAAGAGGCCGGAAAGAGTGTGGCTTAACCTTCTGTCTTTGCTGGAACAATTCCTGAGGCCCCAAGGCCAGAGGAGTTTCTTTGCCTCTTGCCACAGGCCCAAGGAAGAGAAGAGAGACACCAACCACCTTGCTTCTGGTGCTGGGGCACTGGGGGCCTGGAGCCCTGCGGGAGCGGGGGTGGGGCTATGCCCCTATCCCCAGACCGGCTTCTGCCTCTGGGCTTGGCATGGGAAAGGAAGAGGCAGGCTCCAGGGCTCGGGGCCTTCCTGTGACCATTTCAGAGCAGCCCCTTCCTCGTCCAGGCTCAGTGATGCCTGCGAACAGCCACTTCGCACCCTGCCCGTTTCCTTCTACGACTGTCTTTGGGGTGGGGCCAGTTCCAGGCCTAGGAGCTGGGTCTGCTGGTGGGAGCCAAGGAGGGGAGGGGGGTGGGCAGCCTCCCTTCTCTGGCAGAGGCAGGTCACTGGGGTCCTGCAGTGAGGTTGGGGTTTGGGAGCAAGCCAGCCATCCAGGGAGGCTGTGGGGGTAGCTAGGAAAGCAAAGAAGCATGGAACAGGCGGGGAAGCAGCAGGAGAGAGGCTGAGACAGGGAGGGAGTGTGAGGAAGCTGGAGAAACAGATGGGAAAACAGGAGAGGAGCCGAGGAGAAGGCTGCAGCCGGCAGGGGGTGGAGGAGCACTGTGGTGCCCCTGCCTGCCTGCCCATGGGGCTGATGGCCAAGCCTGCTCCCCACTTTTCATTTCACGAAGGTCATGGCTGCTCCCTGAAGGTCAAGGAAGGGGCCTGGAAGTCTGGAGGACATGGCAGCGGGGAGGAGATACGGAGACAGCTGGAGAGCTTTCCTACCCTTGGACCTGTGAGGGAGGAAAGGAGAAAAAGAAGTAGCTTTGGTCATTTGGTTCTGCAGTGAGATACCTGTCCTGTCCCTGTGGCCCCATTTTGTGGCCACCAAACCCTGCCCCACCCCCACCGCCAAGCCCCTCAAAGGCTCTTCAGACTTGGTCACTTGCCTGACCATCATTGCTTCTCTCAACAATGGATACAGATATATTGAAAGTCAGTACAAAGCTCAGTTGTGATCCCTGTTTGCTCAAGAGCTGACTGAGTCCTCCAGGGTGGGGCAAAGTCAAGGAGTGTGGGTTCTCATCCCCAGCCTGTGGGCTGTCTGCCCTCTCAACCTTGGCCAAATTCCATGATGTTAAAGGAGGCATTCCATGGTGGCAAATCCTGATTCTTCTGCTTCCACCTCCAGACAGTCCTTACCCTGCCTCCCCATGCACCCCCTCTCCCAAAACCAACTTTTCCCACCCAATCTCTGCTCAGACCCTCAGCTGTTTGTGGGTTCCTGCTTATGACCTTCTGGTCCCAACTCTTAGCTTTTGCTCATGTCTCCTGCCACTTGGACATCTTTCTTGCTCTGTTCTATGTGCCTTCCTACAGAAAGCATGCTTATACTGGGCCATCCTGCTGCTCCGCTTGCTACGGTGGGTCCAGTGGGCTCACTCATTCTGCAACAACCAGTCAGAGGGGTCCTGGGCATTCTGAAGTGCTCCCGTTGGTGGGAATCATCTGCTCGATGAGATTGCTATTTCTTGAGGGCCAGGATAGTCTTTTGTTCCTTTTGAGGGGAGCCAAGGGCACAGCTGCCAAGAGCTGAGTTCCGGGCTCCAGGCCCTCCACATCTCCACAACCTCATCCTGAGCATGGCTTCTAATTTCCCTGGGCCTCATGGGTACGATGGGAGAAGCACCCTGTTTTACTCTTGAGGGTGAAGACCTAGTGAGATGAAGGATGTATGAGCATGTTTCCTAAACTGTCAAGTGTTCTACAAAATCTAAGAGATTGTTTTCCTTTTAGAACCCTCTGCCACCTTCACACAAACACACGTTCTTGGCCTGCAGTAGATACGGCTGATAACCTCTGCCTGCACCTCTCTCCTTCCTTCTTCACCCCACAGCCTCCCAGCTGCAGCACTTACCTGGATCCATCTGTATCAGCCAAGCACTGGGAGGGACAAAAGGACCACCTGTGGTTCAACAGGCCAAGTTTAGTTGGCTGTGATCTAAATCTCAGTCTCTCCTTCTTCCTTCCCAGGGATGTATACATACAGCCCCTTCAAGGGATAAAAGCGCTCCCTCTGGCTTAGCTTGGTACCCAGTATGGAGCTGGGCACGAAGTAGGTGCCAGGCATGGGTGCTGAATGCACACAGTGGGTTCACCCACACGGTGGGTAGACAGGGACATAAAAGTATCAGACACTGGCCCCCGAACCCCACACCCTCACACTTGACCCCCAGAACCACCCCCAGACTCCCAGTCCCATGTTAACTCAATTCCACTTGGTCAAGGCCAGTCATGTTACTTATTCACATGTGCCTATCATGTGCCTGGCCATGGTACCCAGTCCCTATAGATTCTTGTCCCTGTGTAGACACCTGGCATAAACGTGGGAGAGGGAGGCTTGAAGACAGCAGTGTACCCAGAGCAGAGAAGAGCAGGATGGGGTTGTAAGGGCCTCTGGGGGACTCAGCACAAGTGAATGGAAAGCCTTCCAGGGCCCTAGCTGCTTGTTCCTACCTCCTCCCACCAGGGTTGGAAGTTGTGGCAGGCTTGGGGTCTGAGCCAGTTTGCCATTCTCCAACGGGTGTACTTGCATTGGATGGAGCTGCTGATGTGCTCTGGTGCCAAGGCTGGCTTGCTTGGGGCTGACACACAGGTCACAATGCACAACCCCAGAATGGACCTTGTGCACACACAATACATTCATTATTTCTTCTGACCCCCAAGTCAGACTATAGTATATGACAAAAGGACCAAATACCTGACATCAGGGTGCTCTGGTACTCGTATGGTTGCTGAACATGCAAGCACAAATGTTCATACACACACACACACACACACACACACCTAATACAACAGCCCCAACCCCTTGTACCTCTCGAGTCACCCATTTTTGTTGGCTTCTACTTCTACCACAAATGTTCAGCTAAGATCAGCCTCTGAGCTATGCCCATGGTCCTTCCTGACCCCTGAGCCTTCCCCTAGTGAGTATTGAGTCTGGAAGAGATCCATGAGGCTGGGGTTAGGGAAGGGGGTGATAAAGAAAAGCTTAAGGCTAGTTAAGTTGGAAGAAGGAGAAAAAACCCAAGCCTGTTAAAAAATGGGCAGCAGATCTGAATGGACATTTTTCCAAAGAAGATGTACGGATGGCCAACAGGTATGTGAAAAGATGCTCAACATCACCCATTATCAGGGAAATGCAAATCAAAACCCCAATAAGAGATCACCTCACACCTGTCAGAATGGCTAGTATCAAAAAAATAAGAAATAACGAGCGTTGGTGAGGATGTGGAGAGAAGGAAACCGTCATGTACTGTTGGTAGAAATGTGAATTGGGGCAGCCACTATGGAAGACAGTATGGAGGTTCCTCAAAAAATTAAAACTAGGGGCGCCTAGGTGGCTCAGTTGGTTGAGCGACTGCCTTTGGCTCGGGTCGTGATCCTGGAGTCCCGGGATCGAGTCCCGCGTCGGGCTCACTGCTCAGCGGGGAATCTGCTTCTCCCTCTGACCCTCCCCCCTCTCATGTGCTCTCTCTCTCTCCCTCTCTCTCTCATTCTCTCTCTCAAATAAATAAGTAAAATCTTAAAAAAAAACCCAAAAAACAAAAAAAATTAAAACTAGAACTACCACAGGATCTAGAAATTCCAATTCTGGGTGTTTATTCAAAGAAAACGAAGACACTAATTGGAAAGGATATGTGCACGCCCAGGTTCATTGCAGCATTGCTTCCACTTAAGTGGAAGCAACTTAAGTGTCCATCAATAGATGAATAGACAAAGAAAACATGGTACGTGTATACAGTGTTCTATTTTTTTTAGATATTATTTATTTATTCATGAGAGACAGAGAGAGAGAGGCAGAGGCAGAGGGAGAAGCAGGCTCCCTGCTGAGTAGGGAGCCCCATATGGGACTTGATCGCAGGACCCTGGGATCATGACCTGAGCCAAAGGCAGATGTTTAACCATCTGAGCCTCCCCTGCTATACAGTGTTCTATTACTCAGCCATCAAAAAGCAGGAAATTTTACCATTTGCAACAACTTGGATGGACCTTGAGGGCATTATGCTAAGTGAAATAAGTCAGAGAGAGACAAATACCATATGATCTCACTTATATGTGGAATCAAAAAAAATCCAAAAAACCCCCTCAAAAGCCCCCAACCTCATAGACACAGAAAACTGACTGGTGGTTGGTGGCCAGTGGGTGGAGGGGGTGAGGGTGGGTGGAGGTGCAAAGTGGGTGTCACAAGGTACAAACTGGGGGGCGCCTGGGTGGCTCAGTCGGTTAAGCATCTGCCTTCGGCTCAGCTCATGATCCCAGGGTCCTGGGATCGAGTCCCACATCGGGCTCCCCGCTCAGCGGGAAGCCTGCTTCTCCTTCCCCCATCTCCCCCTGCTGTTGTTCCCTCTCACTCTGTCTCTCTCTCTCTGTCAATAAATAAATAAAATCTTAAAAAAAAAACAACAACAAGGTACAAACTGAGGCGTCTGGGTGGCTCAGTCGGTTAAGCATCTGCCTTTGGCTCGGGTCGTGATCCCAGGGTCCTGGGATCGAGCCCCACGTCGGGCTCCTTGCTCAGCGGGGAGTCTGCTTCTCCCTCTCCCACTCCGCCTGCTTGTGCACTCTCTCTCTCCCTCTCAGATAAATAAAATCTTTTTTTAAAAAAGTACAAACTGCTGTACACCTGAAACTAACATAATGTTATGTCAATTAAACCTCAATTAGAAAAAACAAGATGAGCCTTGGACTTTCTCTCCTCAGTTCAGGCCAAGGAGCTTGAAGGACAGGAGCTGGCATGCAGGTTCCTCTGAAAAGGACCCTGCACACCTGAACCCCCTCGGTGCTCGGTGAGACCCCTCTGCCTGGCATGGCGGAGGTGCTGGGGCTGGGGAGGCACATATGCAGATACACAGACACACGGCACACAGACCTGTGCTGTGCTCATGAGAGACACAGACCAACACTCCCAGATGTATGCACCCACACAAGCAGAAACAGAGGCACGGATACCAATTCAGTACACATGCACACACACCAGAGAAAGCACGGCCACACAGACCCACCACACACTTGCACAGAGAGCCTCTCCTGTCCCCGGTCTGCAGCCAGCAGAGCCTTACCTGAGAGCACAGGGTAAGGAGCTGGAGCGAGTCTGAGGCTCTGTCCGCACTCAGGTGTATTTGTATAGGGTAGGGAGGGGCGTGATGAATCAGATACACCGGGAGAGTCACAGACAGAGTGTGTGGAGGAAGGAGGGAGGATGGGCTAATCTTTATCTGGGCAAAGAGCAGCTGGAAGCGGGATGGGGGTGGGGGGGGGTGGGGAGCAGGGGGGGGATGGGAATGACCCTTTACCCCATCCGTCTGGTAAGGAAATGCCGTAGAACCAAGGAGGGTCCCAAACCTCGGGAACCCTCGGGCTCCCAATGCTGGGTGAAACTGAAGCCTGCTAACACTCCCACCCTCAGCTAGACAAAAGGGCTTCGTTGGCCCGTTTTGATCAAGGAGAACAAGAACCCTGAGCAATCGGAAGCACGCCAGAGAAAGCAGAGAAGTTATAACAGCCACTGTTGCCAGGCCTCCTGGTAAAGAGCCTGGATGGACTGGTTGCAGCTGAGCTGCATTAAATTCATTTTTATTTTTATTTTTATCTATTTATTTTTTTAAAGATTTTATTTATTTATTTGACAGAGAGAGAGACAGCGAGAGAAGGAACACAAGCAGGGGGAGTGGGAGAGGGAGAAGCAGGCTTCCCGCAGAGCAGGGAGCCTGATGCGGGGCTTGATCCCAGGACCCTGGGATCATGACCTGAGCCGAAGGCAGACGCTTAGCTGACTGAGCCACCCAGGCGCCCCTAAATTCATTTTTAAAAAGTAGCATGCCCGATTTAAAAAGAAAAAAAAAAAGTAACATACCCGAGAGAAATGAAAACAGGTCCTCACGAAGGATTGTACTTGAATGTTCATAGTAGCTTTGTTTGCAATAACTACAATCGGAAACTGGAAATTTCTCAAATGTCTATCAATAGGCCAAATGGATAAACAGATTGTGGGGCATGTGTTCAATGGAATAGCACTCAGCAATAAACAGGGACGAACTGCCGATACACGCCAAAACATGCCTGCATCTCAAAATCACTGTGCTGAGTGAAGGAAGTGAGACATAAGAATACACATTTTGTAAATTTTGTAAAATTCTAGATAATGTGAACTAACGACAGCAGATCAGTGGTTGCCTGGGGACAGTGTGGTAGGAATTGGGAGGAGGTAGAAGAAGCCACGAGAGGCGCCTGGGTGGCTCACTCAGTTAAGTGACTGACTTGGTTTCAGCTCAGGTCGGGATCTCAGGGTCCTGAGACCCTACGCTTAGTGGGTTGTCCGCTTGGGACTCTCTCTCCCTCTGCCCCTCCTCCCTGTGTGCGCACTCTCTCTCTAGTAAATAAATAAATCTTAAAAAAAAAAAAGCCATTAGAAGGGACATGAGGACATGAGGACACTTTAGGGTTTGTTGGATATGTTTCTTATCTTGATTGTGGTGATGACTTTATGGAGTATACACACGGCACATAACAAATTGCACAATTTGTGCAGTTTATGGTATGTCAATTTGGTCTCTGTTCTGTTAAGAGCTGTAAAAACAGAAGTAACATAACCACATCAGAAAATGATTTGAGGGGCGCCTGGGTGGCTCAGTCGGTTACTCTTGATTTCGGCTCAGTTCATGATCTCAGGGTCTTGCGATCAAGCTCCACGGTGGGCTCTGCGCTTCGCAGGGAGTCTGAGATTCTCTCCCTCCGCCCCTCCCCTCCCACGCACATGCGAGCACGCGGGCTCTCCCTCTCTCATAAATACGTAAATCTTAAAAATAAAAAAAAGAAAAGAATTTGAAAAATGGAGAGAAGGGAAAAGTGATTCTCCTTTATTTCATGGTAGACGGGAAAGGAAAGTGTTCCTGTGTCAGGTGCTTTTACACTATCAATGATCTCATATCAGCTCTTGGAGAAAGGGGTTATTATTTCCCCCTCTTTTATAGATAAAAAAAGCCAGGACTCAGAGAAGTTGAGAAACTTGCCTGAGGTCCCCCAGCCAGTGTGTAGTTAGTACCAATCAGGACCTCCGGATCCGGAGCCTGAGCCTCTTTTCCTTACGTTGCCTTTCCTTTCAGGAATGCTCTTCAGAAAAATTCCAGCCTGCTCTAGTAACATCGTGGGCAAAGGGCTTTGGTTCATGAGAAGGTGGGGTGTTACTAATCCATCACGTACACAGTTGTGCGCCTTCAGGGTGTCGGAGCCCAGAGGACCGCCAGAGCCCCAGGAAGTTGACAGCGGTGGGCTCCTGCGGCATCCCACCCTCCAGCCCACATCCCTCGGGAATGGCACTGCCTGCATCCACCCATGCCCCGTCCCTCGCTGCCCTGCAAGCCCCCCTCTTCTGGGAATCCTCCTTTTCCCCTTCGGGGGACCCTGGTGGTATGACTTCCCCACCCCCACCCCCAGCCTTTGGCAGGAGGCTGAAAGGAGGCCTGCATCCTCAGGGACCCCCCAAAGGGGACAGTGGGGCTGCAGGGCTGAGGTGTGCAGTGGGGGCCCAATGCCCTGGGCTCCACGCTCCATTCTTACCATCTCTGGAGTCAGGGTCTGAGTCCTACAGGCAGGTTGTGGGAGGCAAGGAGGCTTTGGGCAGAGCAGGTGCCCCTGTCTTGATGGGGCGGACAGAGCAGCTAGGACAGAGCGACCGGGGCCGGGGTGGGGTGGGGGAGGCCTGCAGCAGGTGAGGATGCCCATAGCAGTGGTGCGCACGGCAGGGTGAATTTACAGCAGAGGAGGATGTGTGTGGATTCTTCCCTGCCCGACCTTAAGATGTGAGTGAGCAGAGTCTCAACCATGGGTGTGTCCGCTCCTTCCTTGGGTACAATGCCTTAGAAATGGTGAACTTGGGGCGCCTGGGTGGCTCAGTCGGTTAAGCGTCTGCTTCATCTCAGGTCATGATCCCAGGCTCCTGGGATTGAGTCCCGCATCAGGCTCCCTGCTCAGCGGGGAGTCTGCTTCTCCCTCTGCCTGCCGCTCCCCCTGCTTGTGTGCTCTTGCTTTCTCTCTCTCTCTCATAAATAAAAAATCTTAAAAAAAAAATGGTGAATGTTCAAGTGCTTGGACTTACTGTCTGGCTGAGAGAGGTGGTCTTCCCTGCCAGAAAGTCATGAGTGGAGAAGAAAGGACTCTGAGGAGCAAGAAGAGACATTTCTGGGAGGGGAGAGGCTGGGCTCAGGGAGACTCGGAGAGGCGGAAGGGAGTCTCCCCTCGCCATAGAGGCTGCGGATGGGGGTTCTCAGGGAGGGTGCTGACTGACAGTGAAGGCCAAGAAGGCAGGCAGGATGTCACTCTCTGTGACCTCAATCCCTGCCAGCAGAGCCAGCGAGGCACCGCCCTGCCCCTGGGCTGCCCTGTGGCTTGGGGAGGGAGGCAGGAGAGCCAGGCATCTTTTTTTTTTTTTTTTAAGATTTTATTTATTTATTTGACAGAGAGATAGAGAGACAGAGAACAAGTAGGCAGAGAGGCAGGCAGAGGGAGAGGGAGAAGCAGGCTCCCTGCTGAGCAGGGAGCCCGATGCGGGGCTCGATCCCAGGACCCTGGGATCATGACCTGAGCCGAAGGCAGCCGCTTAACCGACTGAGCCACCCAGGCGCCCCGAGAGCCAGGTGTCTTTACACAATTCGGGTGGACAGTTTTCTCATGTCAACAGGGCAAAGGTGGCTGGTCCTGGGCATGCGCTGGAGAGAGTGTGCAGGGCTAGGCATTGGCCTCACTGATGCAGCAAGGTGCCCTGGGGAGACCCCCACCCCCCACCCCACCACAGAGACTCCTGGGCAGGTCACTGACCCTGATCTCCAAAAAGGAGCTAACAACACCTGCCCTAGTTAATTCACAGATTTCAAAGTTTGATGAGATCAAATCACATCACAGGTGTAAGGCCTTTGGCAGGGTTGTATGTAAGTGCACGGTATTCTTTCTTTTTTTTTTTAGAGAGAGAGAGAGCACGTCCCCTCCCCCCGCCCCCAACATGTGTGCATGGTTGGGGAGAGGCTGGGGGAGGGGGAGAGAGAGAATCTTAAGCAGGCTCTATACTAGGCTCAGAGCTCAGTGCAGGACTCCATCTCACAACCCTGAGATCGTGACCTGAGCTGAAATTAAGAGTTGGACACTTAACCAACTGAGCCACCCAGGTGTCCCAACATGGTGTTTCTTATTATTGTCAGGATTAGCCCCGATGACCTACTGTCTTCCTGGCCTCATCATTCCTGCCCTTGCTCACACTGGGATCTTCCTGCTGGACACGTCACCATTTTTGGCTTCTGGCATCACTGAGTATTTTCCTGAGAGGCTCCCACGACATTCCCTCTTTGCCCCAGCCTCTTGTAGTACCCTCCTTCCCCCTAAGGTGACCAAACATCCAGGTTTGCCTAGGACCGAGGGGTGTTCTGGATGCAGGACTTTCAGTGCTCAAACGGGATCAGTTCCAGGCAAGCCAGGGCAATTGGTTACCCTACTTCTCTCCCCACCCCGCCCCGAGGATGCTTCCTCTTCCCTGTGGTGACCATGGTGTCCCAGGCATTACAACACATTCTCTTTCACCCAGGCTGTTCTTTCCCTGTCTTGAAGCCACCAGGCTGGGTGATGCACCTGGCCATTCCAAAGGCCCTTCCCTGTCTCAGTGGGACAGGCCAGCTCTCAACAATCCTTCTGCCTTCTGTTGGGCCTCTGTTCTTCTTTCTACTCCTCAAAACCTTGCCAGACTTTTCCCCTACGCCTAGAGGGTATGGCCCCACCCCCACCTCCCCTCGGAGGCCCTTGTGGTACGCTGCAAGTGGGGGGGCCAGAGCCTGCCTGTCCCGTGCCAGCATTCCAATCTCTCTGCCTGCCCCGAGGCAAGAGCCCCCTGGGTGCATGTGGGCAGAGCTGGCCTGCTCCCCACATCCGTGAGGACCCCTAGGCCTGAGTCCTCGATGCTGTCTTGGTTCCTCCCCTCCCCACCTTGCCCACCCCCATGCTACTGCTCTGAGGCCTCCCGAGGCCCCCCTGCTCACTCTTCCCTGGACCCCCACTGCTCTGCCCGACCCAGACCCCTCCCTCCAGGATCCGAACACACCCTCCTGTTTGTGCCATGGCCACTTCCCGTGACTCATTTATGGAATGCCCTCTCTCAACCATCCCCTTGCTGAATCTGCTCATCCCCTTGAAGCTCACCTGGAAAACTCCTTGGTTGGCCTGAGCCCTGTGCTGCCCTGGCCTCAGGCTAACTGCAGCCTGGTGTTGGCAAGTGCCTCAGAGGTGGAGTCGGGGTCTCGCCTCTTGGTTCCCTCATCGTCTGGGCCAGAGAGAGCATACAGCAGGTGCCGCGTTAATATGGTGGGCGAGCACTTGACAGGGCAGCACTCAGCTCCTGGTGGTGGGCAGCTCTGGGCTGGGGGTGGGAGGCAGGCCTGGGTCCTGGGAAAATTACACTGGGAGTCACCTTTGCACTCACGGTGGAGAAAAGGGCCCCCAACAAGGGAGACCCCAGGGGGTTCAGTCACACACTAGGATTCATCTCTCACCGCCACCGGGCCAGAGCTGGAAATCTTGTGATGTCCCAGCCTTGGGTGTGCCCTGGAAAGCAGAATGGAGGAGCAGGTCCCCAGAGCAGCCTTCCTTCTGCCTCCTGATGCCTCAAAGGGCTTCAGTCCCACCCTGCTCTGGCATGTCTGTTCTCGGGAGAGGCTGGAGCCTGGCCAGGGCCTGTCCCTTCTGCCCTACCTCATGTACTCTGAGTCCTCCCCACCCAGGCATAGTCTGGCCTGCCCTGAGAGGCTTCCACACAGACCTCAGGCCAGGAGGAGTCAGGAGAGCAGTTTCTTGAGCCAGGACTGGCCCTGATGGGGAATGGGTTTGCAGGAAATGAAACCCAGGAGGCTTTAAGCCGCCCTCTTGACCTTTCCCATTTGGAGGGTCGCCTGCCTATTCTCTGGCTCATGTGATCCAGCCTTGCCCATCCTCTTCAGTACTCATCCGCACACCCAGAGCTGAGAACGTGATACTGGTGACCTCCAAGTTTCGGGCCCCGCCAGGAATGGTTCCTGGGCACTGGGATGTGAACTCGGAACTGGGCCCTCTTGTTGCCCTGCTGGAACAGAGGCAGGTGAAGCACAGAGACTGCTTCCAGAAGCACCAGCACTAGCTGGGACTTCAGAGGGGACAGGCATGGGGTGAGGGTGGGGGAGCAGTCGGCGTGGGGCAGGAAGCTGGCCTTGCCGGCTTTGCAGCCAGGGGTCAGCATGAAGGGAGGCTCAGAGAGGATGCTGAGGGGGTGCCTCAGGATCTCCCCACCAGGTTACAAGTGAGCCTCATACTTCAGAGGGCTTCAGTGTGTCCAGATCCCAGCAGGCTAGCGGGAGGCAGCCTTTGGGGCCCCTCAAAGGATGCTGCAGTGATAGCATCCAGAACGTAGCTCCCATGCTCACCTGAGGCAAGAAGCAAACTATGTTGACCTCTACTCTGGGTCGCACATCGTTCCAGATGTGGATATCACATGTTATTTCATTTCATCTGCCAGCGACTCGGAGGAGGAGGTACGCCACATTTTGCAGATGAGGACCAGAGAGATAAGGGACTTAGCTAAGTCATATAGCCAGTGAGGGTCAAGTTAATCGGGACTCCCCCATCCCACTCTGCCTCATATTAGGACGAGGTTGAGGGCAGGCAAAGGCCGGAGTGCTTAAATGTTACTAATCGGCCACGGGCAGGGGCAGCCATTCTGGAAGCAGTGAACGAAGCCCACGAGTGGGGCCTCTCTCAGGTCTGTGCTCCCAGTCTCGGTGTGTGGTCCAGAGAGTCCCTTCCTCCCCTGCAGACCTCTCTCCTCTTTCCTCCTCAGTGAGGATCCCCAGACTTGCAGCCATCTTGTCCTCAGGATGAGCTCGGGGTCTGTAAACCCAGACCACAAATACCGCCCAAATATGGTCAGCTCCCGGTGTGGGGCTGTGGGCCCAGCTGGCAGGCCCACCTGAGAGGGTGGGAGACCAGCCAGGGAAGAGATGTGACCAGGACCCATGGCTGAGGTGCTAGGACAACGGGTCCACCTCAGGGTAGAGAGGACGAGGGCACAGGGTGAAGTTGCTGTGGAAACAGCCTTCCGAGGGCAGCTGGGGGTGGGGCGGGGCAGGAGAGTGCTTGGCTGGGTGGCAGGTGCCTTGGCTTCTGGTCTCAGGTGTGACGCAAAGGCTGTGTGCCCCGGGCCGATACCGCTACCTCTCTGGGCCTCCTCGTCAGTAAAATGAGGCTTCTACAACTGTATCGCTTCTCTGCTCTGGCTGAGCTAGGAGTTCTCTAGTCTGGGGATTAGAGACTCAGAGGGAGAGGAGCTGGGGAGCCGAGGGAAGAAGGGAAAGAGCACCCCCACTTCATCAGGCTTTGTGACTCTGCTGTCCTCTAGTGGTGGCAGGGAGTAACAGACACGTGGTCTCCCCCCTACCTTCCCCAGACAGCGGCCTTTACACTTTGTAGGGGCCCTCGCTGCTGCCGCCGGCCTCAGGCTGCGTGTGTTCTGGGTGCAGAAAGGCAGTAAAAGCATATGCGTAGAATACCTACAGGCCTGCACAGGACAGCATGGCTTATTCACGCATGTATTTGCTCTGCAAGTGCTGAGGGAGCATCTATGGTTTATTTATTTTTTTTATTTTTTTAAGATTTTATTTATTTATTTGAGAGAGAGAGAGAGAGAGAGCACAAGCAGGGGGAGCAGCAGAGGGAGAGGGAGAAGCAGACTCGCCACCGAGCAGGGAGCCCGACACGGGGCTCGATCCCAGGACCCTGAGATCATGACCTGAGCCGAAGGCAGACGCTTAACCGACTGAGCCACCCAGGCACCTCAGGGTCTGTGGTTTATAAGGGCACTGTGCCAGGCCCTGGGGATCTGGAGGCACTTGGCTCACCATTTCTGTCCTTAGAGAGCCTCTGTCCGGTGGGGTAGCAGATAAACACATACGGGACTCTGGAGAATATAGGAGAATGTAGGGGCTGCTCTGAGGTATGACATACTGTGTAACACTTGGGAAGGGAGGGGCCAGCGACTGTGGGGTCCTATCTGATCACTGGTTTGTCCTGGGCACGTGGGGCTGCAGCCTGATGGGCCCCGAGGCCTTTGTCACTGGGTTAGGAGAGTCTCTGCCTGCAGGCCCTTCCAGAAGAGCCGGGTCGCCCACCCTATGGGACAGCTGGATTGCTACCCAGGCCTCCTGTTCCCCTGCAGCTGTCCCGCCCCAACAGAGTTGGGAACAGGAGTGAGGAGCACAGCTGACCTGGCCTTGCCCCTGTAGCCTCCTGTAGCTACACCCCACTGCCCCAGGCCTGGTTGGGGAGCCTGGGTTCCAAAGATGATGGAGAACATTAGGTCTCAGCTGGTGCATCTCCCCATCCCAGGCTGGTGCTGGGCAGGCCTCCCAGTTCCAACAACACATTGTAGGGCAGGTGGTGGGAAGCTGGGCTGCCACCCCACCAGGGCCCTGCCTCTGGCCTTCCGGGGGCTAGGCTGGAACTCAGCAACCTGTTTCAGGCAGTACGCAGAGAGGGTGGGAGAAGGACAGAGAGACAGAGATTGGCTCAGGGAGAGGAGCCTGGGTGTATCATCATTGCTGGGAGTCTGACTCAGGGGGAATATCCGGCAGGAAAGGAAGAGAGAGTGTGGTGGCATTTCCAAGCAGGATGGGAACTCTGGGGCCGTGGAGACTGGGTGTGGGGCCAGGGGTACTGTGTGAAGGCCTGGCCAGGAAAGAGGCTGACGGTGGAGGGGGTGGGAGGGTGGCAGGAAGACACGGTTCAAGGGGAACAGAGATTGAAACCCTGGCTGACTGGGCTGGTCTGGGGAGGAAGGAGAGAGCAGCGGGGCTTTCTGCTCTGGAGACAGAGCATGGAATTAGGGAAACTGAGGCCTGGTCAATCAGGGATGTGGGGGATGCAGTGACCTCTGACCCTCCCTTTAGGGCTTGGAGGTTGGGGCCTCGTAGCTATTAAAAGAGACCACAGGTACCCCTGATACAGAGACCACCCCCCCCAGCACCCCAAGCTCCAGCTCCCGGAGGCTCCAAGAGTGGGACCACCAGGCACGCTGCTCCCCTGGGCAGAGGGACCAGCCTCAGCTGTATTGGGAAGAACTGGGGAGAGATTTTCCTGAGAAAGGCTGCTTCTTTTCTCGGGGTGGGAGAGGCTGAAAGGCCAGACGTGGAGAGCAAGGCCAGGAAGGGCCCGGAGTGAGGACCCTGAGTGGGGAGGGCTGGCGGCTGACTCGGAGCTGCGGTAGCATGGGCCCTGCAGGAGGGCCCCGTTCCCCACACCGAGGGGAGACTTGAACAGCTGAGCCTCTCAGAAGTGGCTGGGCTTTAAAACACAGGGAAGACGATGTTCAACCTAAAGGAACGGCTAATGGTGTTATTTCAGGTATGTAGTTGTATTTGGTGGCCTAGGGGAGGTAAGCTTCTCAATGCCTTCAAATGAGCTAAACCTGAGCTGATAAGGACGGTAAAGGGAGGCTCATTTGAGGTGGGGGCCCTCAGACTAGGATGGCCGAGGGGCTCAGCTGCACCCTGTAGGCCTTTCTTCACTACTGGGAGGGATGGAGGCTTATGCTGGCTGCCCGTCCATCTGCAGGTAGGTGCAGGCTGGGGCTCGGCTGGGCATAGGGCCTCAGAGAAGGCAGGGCCTGGGGCAGCCAGGCCCCCTGTGTGGGCTCAACCCAACAGAGAGAGGCTCCTGCCTGTGTCTCTGGGGACGCTGGGCCGGGCTGGGAGAGGTGCTGGGCAGGGCCAGCGCCCCGGTCCTTGCCCTCTGAGAGTGGATGGGTGGGGGTGGCGGTGCGCATTCCTGGCTGGGAGCCCAGAGGAGGCTTTTGTAATCACAACATGATCTCGTGTGCTGAGCAGTGAAGCCGGCAGGGAGAGGCCAGCAGAGGCCCGGCTCCGGCTCCGTAGGCTCGGCGCTCCGGCTTCCCTCCTGCCCTGGCTCCCCCGGGGCTGCTCTGGAATTCTCTCGGTGCCCACTGTTGCCATGCACTCAGCTGTGAGTGGCACCTCACCTTTGGCGGGGGGCTTCTTGGGGCTGGGGCGGAGGCTGGGACACCAGGCCCTCACACTCCGGGGGCAGCTGGGGACAGCTGGGGACAGCTGGGCCTGGGAGGACGAGGGCTGTGCCTAGGCCGGTGGGGGGCTGGGCAGGGCCACTGGCTGCAACGGAGACCCTGCGGCCAGACAGGGAGAGACCTGGGGTCTCGGGGCAGAGGCCTGGCTTGCTTAGGGTGGCTCCCCGGCTGGGCCCGCCCACGGGACTGGCTGTCTCTCCGGACCTGGGGAGGCCAGGCTCGTGGGAGCCGCTCTTTCCCACAGGCTGGGCACAAGCCTGGGGAGTGGGGCCCAGGGCCTGGGAGCCCAGGACACAGCTGGGGCCTCTCTTTTTCCTGTGGTTCTGGGCCTGGGAGCCGAGCGGCTCCCCCCCTCGACCTCCCGAATCCCCTGGCAACTTCCCAGTCACGGCAGGTTCCGCTGCCAGAGCCATTTATAACTCTCATTCCAGGCTCTGCTCAGCAGTGGAGCTCCCTGGAGGGCCCGGGGGGGAGGGGCAGCCCATTGCTGGGAGCTGCAGGCCTGGGTATAAGGCCCTGACCCGAGCCCCTGAGGAGGCAGAGAGACAGGCAGAGAAGCCCAGGAGGGTGGGGCCTTGGGGCCTTCCACGTGCCATCTCCCCTTGGGAGCCTAGCTCTGGGGCCGGGGTCCATTCGTGGTAAGAATATGCTTCTCAGGGGAATGTCAAAGTTAGGGGCCTGATAAGGGATGGGCCCAGCAGTCAGGAGCTTGCCCCCCCACCCCCCCAACTGGCCCTCTGCAGGGGCCTCACGGAGCCGAGTCACCCATGAGCAGGCAGGAAGAGAAGGATGCTGAGCTGGATCGGAGGATCGTTGCCCTTCGAAAGAAGAACCAGGCCTTACTACGCAGGTACCAGGTGAGTGGGTCGTGACGGGGGCTGGGAGGACCGGCTGGGTTGGCACTGCCTGTCTGACCCCCAGACCCCTGCACCGTGGTCTTTCCCTGCGGGCGCTAGGCCTGGGGCCAGAGTTACGGTGGTGTGGTCCATCTCGGAAAGTCTGTGAGGCTCTCGGGGACGCTGTGATGCGGTGCCTCTGCCCCCTGGTGGTCCCACTGGCGTCTCTCTGTGTAGGCCTGTCTGTGTGTGTCTGGGGGGCCATGGCCTGTGCTGACCCCGGGCCCTCCCGCAGGAGATCCAGGAAGACCGGCGGCAGGCGGAGCAGGGGGACATGGCCGTGACCACAGCGGAATTCCTCCGACCCGATGGCCTCACTGTCACTATCAGCCAGGTCCCCGGCGTAAGCCCCCCCACCCCGCCCCCCCTGCAGGGAGAGAGGGTGGTGAGGTGCCGGAGGCCCAGCCCATGTCTGGGAAGGACAACCGTTCCCGCTCCTCTGTTTCCTCCACTTCCAGTTCTGGGGCTCACCCTTCAGCTCCCAGCCTGAGGCCGCCCAGCCCACTGCGGTCCCTCTGACCCCAAAGGGCCACAGCTGAAAGGCCACCAAATAGAATCCTCCTCATGCCCTTTTCCAGGTGAATGTGAAAGTTAGGGGCCCCGCAGCCCTGTACCTATGCTCCAAATCACAGGCCACTCCTAAACCCCCAACCCTAGAGGGACAGAGAAGGGGGGCTCAATGCCAGGAGCACTGTCTGAGGGACAAAGCCCCATTGTCTGAGTGCTCTGGATTTCCCAGCTCAGAGATGACAGGCTGCTGTGGCATCTTGGACCCCGGGGTGGCCCCGGTCCCTGGATAACCTCATGCCACTGGCATGTGAATGCCCCACGGAATCATCTCCTCTGTGGGCATTCCAGGGAGGGCCAGGGCTGGAACCCAGCCTGGGGAACCTCCCAGAGGACTCCGTCCCCAGCTCCTGCTCAGCACTGGCCATGTGGTCTGAGGGCACGACATCTCATTCTGCAGGGGAAGCGGGTGGTCAGCCGGAACTGGGCAAGACCCCTCAGACCTGGAGCAGCCGATGAGATGCTTGAGGATGAGGAGGTGGAGGACCACCCTGGTACTTTCTGCCTGGGGGAACGGGTAGAGCTGGCTGTGACCATGGAAAACAAAGCTGAGGTGAGCAGGGTGGGTGGGGGAAACCCAGGAATCAGGCCAGCAGCCTCTTCTTACCAGGCTGTGCCACACTGCCCATCCCGCCTCCCCCCAGGCCAAACGGATCGTAAGTGAGAAGCCCACCAGAGCAAGGAACCAGGGCGCAGAAGGGTCACGTGGAAGGGGCTTGGGCCAGACCCCCTCCATGCAGATGGCCATCAGCTCGGATTCTGCACGGAAAGTACATCTTCAAGAGGGAACGGGGACGTGAAAGTGGCAGTCATCATTTGGGGGAGGCGGAGAAGCTGAGTCACTTATGTCCCCTATCTCTGGCGACATGGCCCAGGCAGCACCAGCAAGAATTCCCACTCTTTCTTCCTTTCTCTGGCCAGTCTCCACGTTGGGTGGGCCTTACCCTGATGGGGTATGTCAGAGGTCAGCCCCTTACCCTAACTGGATCTCTGATGGCGAGCAGGTGGGGGCCTTGGGGTGGGCCATGTGCCAGGTGTGACCTCTAGGTGGCAGCAGCCCCCAGTCCTGGCTCTTGCTCACCGCGGCTGGGTGCCTCTCCACTCTGGGCCTGTCCACACACCCCTGCAATGACCCAGTGGATAGGCGCTATTATTAGCCCCATTCTACAGATGAGGAAATGATACACAGAGAGGTTAAGTAACTTGCCCCAAAGACACAGCTAACAAGGGGGTGGAAACCGTGCCTATGGTGAACGAACGTGTCAGAGATGGAACGGATTTCATTTTCAGATGGGGATGTCAAAACCTTGAGGGGCAGGGGTTGGTAATATCCAGATTTCCACTCCAAGTCCAAGGCTTCCTGCTTCTTCCCCATGGTGCTGAGTGTCTTCTCCTTGCAGGGTGCTCGGGAGCCCCAGAGTCCAGGCCTGGTCCCAGGCCCAGTTCCCCACCGGCCCAAGGGGGGACCCGTGGAGGTGGGCTGGGACTATGCCCAGTGGAAGCAGGAGCGGGAGCAGATCGACCTGGCCCGCGTGGCCAGGCATAGAGATGCACAGGGTGACTGGCGCCGCCCATGGGACCTGGACAAGGCCAAGCCCACGTGGGTGGCAGGGCTGGGCAGCTCGTTGGACTGACATGCTTGTGGGGCTTGGGGTAGGACTAACTGCGGATGCTTCTTGGAGGGCTGGTGGGACCCTCTCCAGGGTGGTTAAGGCTCTGCCTGGGCCCTGTGGTGGGGACTTGGGCTCAGGGTGGGCACCGGGTCCCCCATTTTCTTGGGCCCACCATCATCTTCTTGCCGTCGGTTCTGGGGTTGGGGCTGGGGGAGGCAGTGGCTTCGTGGGTCTTGCTGTAGCTTGTGTCCACCCCAAAGAAGCCTGACCTTCTGGCTCCACAGGCTACAGGACTCCGGCAAGCCTTGGGAAGAGGGTCCGGCCAGGGTGGGCGGCACCAGGGGTGAGCCAAGACCCACCTCACCCCCTTTCCCTCCTTGGCTTTTATCACAGCCCCCTCTCCAACCCCCCACCCCCCCGCAGTGCTTCCTCTCCTTTCTCTGTCTCTTGGTGTGCCACTTATTTTTGGAGCTGGAAGGAGGCATGGAAGAACATCTTACTTCCTCTCCCTCATTGTCAGAGCAGGGCACCTCCCCACCCTCCAAACCCACAGCTCCTCCCCTGGGTTCTGGCCCCAGAAGGTCTGGGGAGGAGGCTCACAAGAAGTCTGCACTGGGATCCTTTTGAAGTTGGTCCCTCATGGGTGAAAGCTTGTTTCCCTGCCCCTGGCCTGTTACAGGAACGGAGCTTTTAGAATGGCTAGTCCCCTTGGTTTTACACATGAGGAAGCTGGGGCTGGAGAGACTCCGCCAGCTGCCTAGCCAGGAATGGCAAAGGGAGCACAGAGACCCAGCCCTCTTGATTCCCAGACCCGGGATCTTTTGGGGAGTCAGAAGATCCACACCTGGACCAAGAGAAAGACTGACAGCTTCCCAGTCCTGGAAGACCGGTGTTACTGCTTTGGATCCTTTATCACCCCACTCTTTCTCCATTTCCTTTGCCTCACTTAGGTCCCAGGAGCCACCGGAAGTCACAGCCCCCACCACTGTCCCTTGATGGTAAAGGTGAGTTGGGAGAGAAGGAGCAGGGTCGCATGAGCTGGTGAAGGAGCTGGGCTGCCATGACCCTCTTCTCTCCTTAATTTGTGGACCATCTCTTGCAGGTGGTACTACTCGGGGTGGGCAACCCAGCAGACCCTCAGTGGTGTCGGCCACACGAAGCAAAGCCCGGGGGACAGAGAGGCTGACCGGCAGGGCCCGCAGGTAACAGGTGGCAGCGGGCAAAATCAGGGGAAGCATCTGGGCTTCCTGGATCTCCCTTGCCCCTGGGAGGTCAGGCCCAGCACTGGTCCAGGTGTCTGCTCCAGTCCTTGGGGCTGCCTGGAGGCAGGTTAATGAGGTTGGGGGTGGGGAGGCCGACAGTAATTACAGCAGTTGCCTTGCCCCCGGGGAAGTTGGGCATGCCTTTCCCCAGGTAGTGCAGGCAGGGACACGTCCAGAGTCCCCACGGAACTCGAGGTGCTGCGGGCTTGGCCACAAACAGCAGCTGGGGACCTGGGATGGCGCTGAAGTGGGTGGTGTTCAGAGGAAATGGCTGGCTGGGGAACAAGGTCAGGCTGGAAGGGACGCCTCCTGGGGCCTTGTTCCAGCTCTGGCTGCTCCCTGGGAACAGGGGCCACTGGCTACCGAGCCACGGATGTGAAGGGCGGTGGGTGGGAGCAGGGCCTGCCACGTGCTGTGTTCCTACAGGTGGGAAACGAAGGAAGACAAGGAGGAGCTGGAGAGCCAGGAGGTGGGTGCTTGGGAACAGGATGGGGCGGGCTAGGGACATGAGCTCTGAATCCGCCAGCCAGCAGGGCCAATGTCTTGTTTCAGGGAAGCCAAAGTACCAGAAAGACTCGGAGTGAGGAGGAGCATTCACAGAAGCAGAGCAGAATGGAGCTGGGCCGACCCACAAGTGCCCCAGCAACCAGCCCAGCCCCAGGATCCCCAGGGGGGCCAAAAAGGGGGTCAGGAGACTCCATAGCCAGTCCAGTCCCTGGCTCTCCACAAAGCACAGACTTGGTTCCCCTTGACCTTTCTCTAGGAGGGGCCAGTAGCCCCGGCTCCGGGGAGAGTATGTGCACGCTCACTTCAAGGCCCGGGGCCCAGGAGAACCCTGTGTCCTCGCCGGATGGCTCCGAGCAGCTCCTGGGGTGGAGTGACCCCCAGGCTGAGCCGGAAGTACAGACTTGTTCTGAGCCACAAGGAGCAGGGCCGCTAGAGCCCAGAGAAGACAGGTCTGGCAAGCCTGGGGTCCAGCAGGGCTTGGCACAACGAAGCAGGCCCCCCAGAGGAATGAGCCAAAGGGCAAGGGGCCCAGGAGGTGTGAGAAGCAGGACAGGACGGCCTGGCCCTGCAGGAAGATGCTGAGCAAAGCTCCTGGGAGCACAGGGGCCAGGCTGGGGAGAGGAGGAGGGAAGAACGCAGGCAGGACTCTTGCGTGCGATGAGTATCTGGATGCTGGTGGCTTGTGGCGGTCTGAGCAGCTGGGCAAACTCTCTAGTGGGGTGACACTGGGAGGGCAAGGAGCTGTCCTTCCTTGCCCCTCATGGGCACATCCTGTGCATAGGTGTGTTTTTACCTGCAGGTAAAGCTCCTGGTGTATTCCTATGCCACCCCTGGTCTCTGAGGCTGTTGAGCCCTGTCCTGGGTCCATTGCCACCGAGGCCACAAGCTTCCCTGCCATGGCAAGAACTGGAGGCTTAGAAGCACTTGGCACCTAGCTCTCCTGGCCTCTGTCACCCCCGAGGCCTGGCTTCTCTTTCCAGTTGCGGCTTTGGCTCTTCAGGTGCAGGCAGCCTCGGTAGCTGGCAGGACCAGTCCAGGCCTGAGCCCCTTCCCCTGCCTCTGCCTTGCACCTAGGGGACACACAGCCCCAAACTCCCAGGATGGCCCAAGCAGGGGAATCTCAGCCATCAGCTGGCAGCCTCTAGCCTTTCTGGAAGAGGAGGCTGAGCCTCGAAGGAAGGGAGGCCACAGCAGGTAGGGACTGAGCTGGGGACAGAAGAGCAGAGCTCAGGTTTCCTCCGCAAAAGAGAGGGTCCCTGGAAAGGGCTCCTCTCTGAAACGGCCTGGGGTGGGGTGGGGAGAGGGCAGCCTCTTCTCCCCACAGGAGGGTGGCGAGCTCATCATCAGGGATACCCTCCCCCACACCCAGGTCAGACAGCAAGTGTACCGTCAAGACAGCATCAACGGGGTGCAGGGGGTAGCCCAGGGCCATTTCCTGCCATCTCCTACCCGCCCCCCCCCCCACACACCTCCCCTGCACCGCGGGCACGCCAAAGCAAGGACTCAGACAAGGGACAGAGAAAGTGACTCTAGCTCAGTACAACTTCGGGAGGCGTCTTTCCTACTTAGTCTCCGTCCCCGCCCCTCCCCCGAGGCCCCCGGCTGGTGAATTATTCGATTCAACAAACATTTCCTGAGCACCCACTAGCGGCAGTGCGGCCGATGGGCGATGATGTCTCCGCCAGCAAGAGGGAGGGAGAAACCCAGTCCTCCCGCAGCCCCAGGCCGCACAGCAGGAGCCGCTCTTGGCTGGCAGAGCCTGGCGGGAGCTGGCGACGGTGGTAGGAGCCCAGAGAGAACCATCTCACCTCTGCTCGAAAAGGCAGGTGCCCCTTCCTCCCTCACCACGCGTGGCTCTCCCCCTGTGGCCCCCTCTGCTCCCCTCCTCTTTGGCCCTGCGGGGGCTCTTCCTCTCGGCTGAGGGTCCCGGGCCTCCCCAGCCTCTCTGGTTTCTCTAGGGAGTGTCTAGATCATCCCCAAGGATGCTCCCTTGTCAGTGAGGGCTAAACTGTGGGGTCACAGCTGGGGCTTCCTCAATGGTTCCTGCTCCACCCTCCACCCCCTCTACTCAGCAAGCGTGAGGACGGGGTGTTTTGTCAGCAGATCAGTGTGCTCCTCACACGTGAGGGTGCAGAGTAATGCAGACTCTAATTCAGTAGGTCTGCGGTGGGCCTGGAAATGTGCATTTCTACTAGGCTCCTGGTGACACCTGGGCTGCTGGTTTCTGGACCACAGGCTGAGTAGCAAGGGTTTGGACTAGAATCTACGGAGGGCTAGGGGCAGACAGACTCTAGACTCTGAGGACTCATTGCTGGCTGTATGGGGGACCCGGCAAGGGCCGCCCCCGCCAGGTGGGAGCTTCCTGGCTTCGGAGTCGGGTGGAAAGCTGAGGCACCTGGGAAGACACTTGAGAGGCCAGTGAGTGGGTGGTGCCAACTTCCTGTAGTGGGGAGTGAGGAAGTTGGTTGGGAATGGCATGAGGTGAAGGGGTGGAAGAGGTTGGTTTGGGGTTGATTAGAGGAATTTTGAAAAGGCCTGGGAATATTCTTATGCACGTGGGAAGAAGACCCCTGTGAGACATGAATAGGTAA
Source organism: Leptonychotes weddellii (assembly GCF_054177405.1). Lineage (NCBI taxonomy): Eukaryota > Metazoa > Chordata > Mammalia > Carnivora > Phocidae > Leptonychotes > Leptonychotes weddellii. The sequence continues at coordinate 73,399,934 of NC_138377.1, read as the reverse complement.
AGGTGAATGACTCCAAGCTCAAGTTTCCTCTTGCCCTCCAGTCATCCATAGATGCACTTGGAGCATGACCCTGGACTTGACCCATGACCCAAAGGACGGAGCTGGGGAAGAGCAGATTCAGGCAGAGCCCTTGAATTCAGATGTCTCCAAAAATAATCATGATCAAGAATTTGAATTCTAAGATTCACAAACTACTCCCCAACCCCCCAGTGCTACCAACTGTACAGATAGGCCTTCATTAGGGAGTGTAGGCCAAGGTATGTTTGACTGTGGGATGGGGATATAGCATTCGGGCAGAACTCTGGTTCAGCCCTCACAACAGGACCTAAGCAGGAGAGAAAGCTGGGTTATGAAGGGCTATCGAGAAAGAGGGCTTCTCTCCCAGGCTGTCCTGGGAGTCACTAGGGGTTGGAGAGTGTGGAGACTGGCCCAGGACATCTTCCCCGTAGGAAGACTGTAATGCCAGGCAAGTATCACTGAGCTTTTCTCAAAAAAAGGGGGAGCCCTTCTTCAGGATAAGGGAGCCAGCAGCTACGGTGGCCACCCTCCTCCCCTCAGATGGAACCAGCTATGGAGCAGGAGGGAAGCGTGGATACCCCTCCACAAACCTCAGGGCCACGGAAGCCTGGTTGTAGCAATTCCTGGCTCCCTTGTTTAAAGGCGTGGCTGGGAGACTTCCTCTCAGAATCTCTTCTCCAACCAACTGACAAGACTCTCCTCAAAGATGGGAAGTTCTTCATGAGACAGAGCTCTAAGGAACCCAGGCACAGAGCTGGAGGAACAGAGAAGGAAGCTTTCCGCAGAGTAGGGAGAGGACAGCTTGACTTAAGGCCTCATAACAAGGAGGGTGGAGGGCGCCTGGGTGGCTCAGATGGTTAAGCGTCTGCCTTCGGCTCAGGTCATGATCCCAGGGTCCTGGGATCGAGTCCCGCATCGGGCTCCCTGCTCAGCGGGAAGCCTGCTTCTCCCTCTGCCTCTCTCTCTCTGTCTCTTATGAATAAATAAAATCTTAAAAAAAAAAAAAATAAAAAACAAAACAAAACAAAAAAAAAAACAAGGAGGGTGGAAAGGGCAGAAGATAGCTCTGTCCTGAGCCCCTATCACCTGGGCAGAAGGGAGCAACAGACCAGATTGCAAGGGAGGTATGTTTTTGGAGGACTGGCAGCATGGTAGAGTGGAATAGACATGGGCCTTGGAATCCAACAGACTGAATCTTAACCTAAGTCTGTCATCAGCTAGCTGGGCGACCTTGATCAAGTTAACCCTCCAAAGCCTCAGTTTCCTTATCTGCAAAATGGGGCCAGTAACAGCCTTGAAGTGTTGTCAAGAAAATTAAAGAGTATGCAAAACATGCCCCGCCCACTAAGTAGACACTCTATGAACAGTAGCCTGGCACTCAGTCAAATGTGTTGAATAAATGAAGTAGCTATTTGGTTTGATCTCTGTCTACTTTGTTTTCAATTTTCTCCTTTACCTCCTATTTTGGTCTCATCATCACTGGGGTTGGTACACTTCAGGGAAATAAGGGATGGTTTGTAAAGTTTACTCAGCCTTCCAGGGCAGTGAGCTTCCTTTTTTTTTTTTTTAAAGATTTTATTTATTTATTTGAGACAGAGAGAATGAGAGACAGAGAGCATGAGAGTGAGGAGGGTCAGAGGGAGAAGCAGACTCCCTGCCGAGCAGGGAGCCCGATGCGGGACTCGATCCTGGGACTCCAGGATCATGACCTGAGCCGAAGGCAGTCGCTTAACCAACTGAGCCACCCAGGCGCCCGAGCTTCCTTTATTCACCTGGGGGAGTTGACTGGAGTTAAGGGCCTCACAAAGTGACCCTGCTCTTACTGGGGTATTCTTTGCCCTCAGCATTTCCCTTAAGTCCACACACCAACTTACCTAACTCAGCGTTTCCTCGTTTATTCCGTTAACACCAGTGGTAATCTCATGGACTCCACCACAGTCTTTGCTTATTATTTTCCCCAGAATCAAACCTCCCTTGTGGGGTTTGCTCTATGCCTCCCAGAGTTAAGGTTTATTCGCCCAAATGAGCAGGATGACTGTATTTTCCTATGGTCAAGGGACAGGTAACTGGGGAATCCCTAGCTATCTAACTAGGCGCAAGTTTGGAGAGTTTGACCACCAGTCAACTCCAGCCCCAACCCTGGCCTCAGGGACAGGAGTAACAGGAAAAGATGGGGGTGCCTGGGTGGCTCAGTCAGTTTAGCATCTGCCTTTGGCTCAGGTCATGATCTCAGGGTCCTGGGATTGAGCCCCACATCGGGCTCCCTGCTCAGTGGGGAGTCTGCTTCTCCCTCTCTCTCTGCCCCTCCCCCTGCTCATGCTTGCTCTCTCTCACTCTCTCTCTTTCTCGTTCTCAAATAAAAAAATAAAAAATAAAATCTTAAAAAAAAAAAGGAAAAAACAGGAAAAGATGGTACTAGCCACCCCCCATGCCCCCCCCGAAAAAAAAAACCCATAAAGGAAATGGCTACAATCCCCATGTGGCTATCTATCTCTTTTTATTCTGGGGACTAGGTCAGGAAGGGGGGGGTCAAGGGAATAGGAGAAACTAAAGATACCACTTCACTCTGCCTCTCCAGTCACTTATCAGTATGCACAGACCCCAGCAAGCAGCTCTTTCTGAGTGAGGGCTGCCCCTGGGTGACCACAACCTCACCGAGGCGAGAACCCGAGGCTGGGAAGGCAGGGAGATTAGCTGCAGAAAGCACAGACTGAGGCTGCTTTCTCTCAAGTCTGCCGGCCTGCGTCACAGCCTCTCATTAAGCATCCACTTGACGCCGGCGAAGTGAAACAGCACAGACCTGGCACCAGAAAGAACAAATGTGGCACCCACTGCTCCTTTTAAGGACTGACTCGAAGAGCAGCAGGCCCCGGGGCAGGAGGTGAGGCAAACACATCAGTACCTTTGTGGGAGGGGAGAGTGGACTCTTGCAGGCCTGCGTCCTTCTTAACGAGCTCTCCGGGGCGAGTTCTCCCGGCACCTTCAAAAATAACGAAGAACGCAGGCTTTTTTCCCTTTTTCTTACAAACTCTGGGGATACGGTGTTTCCTTTCTCCCCAGCAGGGCAGCTGGCTTCAACCAAGAAGAAAGGCCAAAAGTCACCTTGTAGCCATCTGTCAAAACAGAAATACCTAAACCCTAAGTTCCAGAATCAGAGGGAGAGTCTGGGCCAGTGGTTCTCAGATTTTACTGTCAGAATCACCTGGAAGGCTAGTTAAAACACAAAGTTGGGCTCCACCCTCTGAAGCTCTCATTCATTTGGTCTGGGAGGGGGCCTAAGACATGGCATTTCTAACAAGTTCCGAGGTGATGCTGACGCGGATGCTCTGGGCGCGGGGTGTAACGTCTACCACCTGCCCCTTCACGTCTCTTTCCAGGCATCATTTTGCCCAAAGGGATGGACACTCACTTGAAACTCTATTACCTCCTACGTATACATGGTACTTTTAGTCCCCAGATCTCCAAGCCCTGTCACATCGATTCCCTCCAGTTGCTCTCATGAATTCCCATTGGGTTAGGAGGAAAAGCAGGGCCAAGGCCCTAACCAGGGTCATTACCAAGTCTGCAAGTTTCCTATTTTCCAGTTCAGCATCCCTTCCTAGAGCCCACGGCCTGCACCCCAGCCCCGGGTCCTCGTGAAGCCGTGAGCTGGCCATGCACACAGAGGCTGACTGCCGTGACGCAATCCTGCCCAGACTACCAGCAGGGAGCTGAGAGGGGCCTCCAGGTCACAAGCTGGGCAGAGACCTGGGCTCATGAATCTGAACACAGAGGGAGCAGAGAGAGGTAGATTTAAAAGGAATGCCTTGGTAATCAACGGAATTGTTTTCCTGGACAAGTCGGTTTGGGGGCTTTTGAGGCCTTACTTGACACACTGTAGGCACTAAGTAAATAGTTCTTGGATTAATTGTAGTGGTTCGTGGAAAATATTCTAAGGCAAGTTAGAATCATATTGCTGTTTAACTGAAAAGCTACTGTAAAAGCAGATTCTCGAATTTAAGGAAACAGGGCTGTAACAAAGGTAGATTCTTGTTGGCATGACTGTAAATTTCTTGAGGGTGAGAATTTTGTGGGAATTTTCTGGTCCCTTATATTAACAAATATTTATAGAATATACGGAAACTCGTCTTGCCCAGGTGCTCCTTACTAACCAGGTGGCTCATGTACACAGTGTAGGACTTGGAGCCACGGCTTTTTCTGCACTGAGGGTAGAGAGCTTGGTAGAGTCTGGGTGTGTGGTTAAAGGGAAAAAAAAGTTTTGTGTTTTTTAAATTAGCTGCTGGAGGGAACAAAGAGTCTAACACAGGTTTTCTGGCAGCAGAAACCCACAAGCTATGTCAGCAAGTAAAACAGATGTGACCAAAAACTGTCGAGAAAGCAGGTATTTTTATAGCTCAGCATTGGGCCATAGGGTCAGGACAGAGGGGACAACGAACGGGCCACGTACTCTATGTTGCCCCCATTAAGCACTGCATGGGATAGAGCTGTGGACTTCTGGTGCCTGGAAAGAGCAGGCAGGCCAGGCCCAACTCCTTCACCCTGGAAACAGAGACTGTGGGCAGAATGGCTGGTGCAGCTGCGGTCTGCAGGGCTTCTCTTTAGCCGTCTACTCCCCTGAACCAGACTGTGGGCTGTGGATGTGGGAACACAAATGGATTACAACAGTGACACCACAGTGATACTAGGGCCACTTCTATCTAACACAATGATCAACCAGATGACCAACAACCTCTGAGCACCTACTGCTATGTGCCAGGCACCGAGCTTAGTGCTGGTCCCGTGAAACAAGCAAAGCTATTGGGGTCCACCCCCCCTCCACTGAGGGAGACAAAAAAAAAAGTATACAGCTGTGGCCCTTTTGTTATTGCACTGCAATTCCAGAAATACCTCCATTCTCTGCAGACAGGAAGGGGAGGACAATTATTACCCTTTTTAAATAGCTGTGGTAGCCCTAAAGCTCGGGACCTGACCTTTCGGTTCCCCTTAAAGAAACATGTAGAAACAAGTAGATGCTCTCCGCTCAGCATTTCAAAACAGGATATAAATACTCAACTGAAGAACATGGTATCTTAGAATTCCCTGGTGAAAACTGAAAAACAAGGTAGACAGAAAATCTTCCCAAGCTGTGGTCTCATACTGTGCAGAAATCTAGAGCTGTTAGGAAGAAAACTATTTCTTCTGCTTCAAACTTCAGAGAAACACTTCTCTGCACCTCAGCATCACTGGGGAAAGAAAGGATTCCAACACAAACTCAGTCTAAACAGCTTAGCAAACTCCTGATCCTTCACCCTCCGAAACTTCACTTTCAAGAGAGGATGATCTCCTCAGGCCGCCAGGGAGTAAATGCACACGGGGACTTCTAATAGAAGTAAACACCTGGAAATTATCCTGGCTGTCCAGGGGCAAAGCAGTTAAAGGAAAGTAACCCTTCTGCACAGACCTCTCCTTCCTGATGGGCAATTTTGCAGCTCAGGTCTAACCCGTGAAAATAAAGCTGTTCCAACCACGTCTCCCCACCAACCCGAACCTGTCCTGGCCAGCAGGCCCTTGCCGCACACACTGCCGTATGTGTCCAGTGTGTGAAGCCGTGTGCGACTGCAAAAGCCACATGTCACCATCTACACAAAGGGGGGGTGACCAGAAGAACCCTGGAAACTCTCTCACTTCCCTTCTGCTCTGCCTTACCAAGCCCTCTCACAGAAAGCCATTGTGTAGGCTGAAGAGGGAAATAAAAGAAGGGCGGACTTTTTCCAGGCTCCCCTGCAGACTACGAGCTGATGTAAAAGCACAGAAGCTACCCCCCAACAGCTCTGGAGAAGTGCAGGCCTCAGGGGGCCCCACCGACACTGGCTTCTCACTCCACTTTGTACTGGGCAGCATTGTCTGATAATGAGCTCAGCTCAACTGTGTGCCATGTATTTTGCAGCACAACTAATCCCTCATATTTTCCTTTTCACCCACATGCCTTTTATTGTTTGCTTTAGGGGGAGAAAAAGCCTCACCTTTGAAGCAACCTACACCTCCTCTCAGCCATTTGGCTCTCTCACCTGCTCCCCTGTAGACAAAGCTCTGACCAGCCACTGAGGATGCATCAGCGCGTCCCTCCCCGTGCTAGGGCTTCTTGAACTAAGCAGGGGCCGGTGGCTTAACGGTGGGAAGAGTGATGCTATCAGGTGGCTCATCCTCACCCCAGCTCTGAGCCAGCTCGGTGTTTGTAAGAACTCTTTTTTTGGGGGCGGCGTGTAATAATTTAATATGTATACTCACTGGTCCCTTAGCGTCCTCAGCTAGGCATCTGCTCAGAGTCCTTTAAATGCAGAACCTTTTAAACGTTTTTAAAGGTTGGTAAAAGGTCGCTGAGCTAGCTATCACTGTTCATCTGACCCCATGACTGCTTCCCGACTAAGATGCATTCCTGCTACCCTTCACTAATCAATTCAGTCAAGCCATCAGGCACAGAGAACATCAGGGCAATTGCTTTTTCCTCCTACACCTATTCATCAACATCCATCCACCACCTCTCGGACCGGCTCTTCTTCCAACCTCTACTCCTTCCCCAAGGGGTACGAAAAAGAAATGGTCAACTTACACAGGCTTATGTAGAGTTCTTAGAATGTATTTTTGTTCACCTGAAAAATAAAACTTTTAAAAAATATACAGGACTTTTTGAGGACAGGTATATCTTAAATGGCTGAATTATAAATAATGTCTCTGGTCATGTTCACAGCTGGAGCTGCAGCTAATGTCCCAATTCCAGTGCAGGCTTTAGAGTCAGGAGGCCAGCAGCTGGACCTACGAGTGGTCTCTCTAGACTCTTTGATCCATCCCAAAGTGGATTCAGCAGTCCAGAATGCAGGGATGGGGACAGGGGACTGGATTCCCAGATGTCCTCCTGCAAGTTCAAAGGATTCTTGGAATAAGAGATCAATTTACAAATTATTAAAATATAGGACTAAAAATTCACACAATAAATATAAATTACAGGCTATTATTGAAGTTATAAAGTGGCATTTTATGTTTCTTCCCCACCCCCAGACCCCCACCAAAAATTTAAAAAGGCCTCAAAGGCTTCCTAATGACCAAAGTCACATCAGCTGCTCAGAAATCTCCAGCCAAGACACCTTGGGGGTGCTCCCAGCCTGCTCCTAGGCTATGACAGCTCAGCTGCTGTTACCTTGCCCACAACAGAACATGGCTTAAAGCAAGACTTGCTGTCCTGTAAACTTCGATCAGAGCTAACTAGAGTGTAGGCCAGAAAACTGGAGACAAACTGTTTTAGGACTCAGGTGGATAAGTTTTTGTCTTTTTTTTTTTTTTTTTTTAAAGTGCCTCATTTCCCAAAAAGGAAACACTAAGGGGTTTGATATCTTGTCACTACCCACACTCAATTGCCTAAAAGCAAGTGGCAGAAGGAAATGGAATCCAAATTGAGGATGTGTAATTCTTGCTGTCCCAGAACTATACAGATGTCGCTTCCCTTGGTGTTTCTCATCTCCATCGAAGTATAGGCTGCATATAAGTAGGGTTTATCAGGAGAGGTAAAGACAAACCAATGTAATTTTCCCACGCTGGTCCATTAACTGGCCATCAAAGCACAATCCTGAGCTTGAAGCCCACCTTATAGCCTTTCTGATTCTATAATGCAACTCAAAACCATAAAACGTGCTCAGAGCTCTGGTTTCACAACAGATTTCACCCTAATTGCAGGGCTACACTGTTACTTACAGGCTCAGGAAAGAGGGAAGGCAAGGGTGATTACTGGAACAAGACAAGATCTTGAGGAGGGGAAAATAAAATAAAAACACTTTGAGCCACTCTACTTACAAAAGCTTGCTCTTCCTAAAAGAACTCTGTGAGAAGGCCAAGGATTGAAGCACAGAGGCATTGCTCTTTCCCTTCCTTCTTCCCTGGCCCATATCCAGATACTTAGGGCCACAACAGGAAGCCTCTTCCGTGGGGGCACTAGGGTGGGAAGAGGAGGGGATGAGTTCGTTCTCCACCCTCCCTAAACAGCTTCTACTTCTCCTAAGGTTTTCCACTGTCCTTTCAAGTCTAAGGATGATTATACTCTTTAGGGTCATAAACCTATCTTTCTGAAATAGGGGGAATAGAGTGGGTGATGAAAAACAAAAACAAGAACAAAAAAACCAGTGTTTGTGCCCTTCTGGCTAGCTGCACTTTGGGGGTCAGCAAATAGCCCTTGCATGACCCCATCAGTGGGTAGCTACCCAGGGTTGTGGGAGGATACATATAGTTCTGTGTAATTATAGCTTCTAGTGCATATGTCAACAACTATATACAGGGATCTATAAATTAAATGCATCTGTGGCCACTGCAACTGGGTTGACGTACCTGAGCTCCACTACTTTTGGTGCCCTCCTTTCGAGAGCTTCAGCTTATTAAAGAGCCCCTATAGCTCCCTCCTTCCCCTGAGTCTTGCGGGGAAAGCCCGAGTCACTCCTGCACATAGGATACACCAGAGCTAGCGGCGAAAAAGGGTTCGGAGCTGGGATCTCCCCACCCCTCCCCCCATTCCCTTTATGGCTCAGGGCCCTGGCGCAGCACGGTCCTAGGAAGACCAAACCCCGAGCCCCCGGCGAATCGTGGTCCCTTGGCTGAAGATCGGGCTGCAGGCCACCCGCTCTCGGGGCGAGCTAGTGATCGTTGCGGGGAAGGGAGAGCGTTCATTCCCGTGGGGGTCACTCCCGTGGGCTCCCCGCCCCGTCCTGCTGCAAAGTCCTGCCTCCGGGCTTGGGGAGGGGAGAAAGGTTCCCGGCCGCCCCTGGCGCGGAGGGGTTCAACGACTCCCCGGCGCCGCCGCCGCTTCCTCCTCGTCCTCCTCCGGGCCCCGCGGCCGCTCCAGCGGCCCGGCCAGGGGGCTGTCGGCAGAGGGCTCCGGAGACATGGGCCGCGCCGCCTGCAGCGGGGGCGCGTCGCGCGGTGCCTCGCGGCGGGACGACCCCGTGGCATTGGGCCCCGCCGCCGCTCCCGAAGTCCCGGACGGGCCGGTGGCGTTGGAGCCGCCGGGGGGCGGGCCGGCGGCTCCCCCCGAGGTCCCGGCGCCCACCGGCTGCCAGATGAGGCTGTAGTAGACGGCGAGCACGATGGCGGCCAGCGACACGGAGAGCACGTAGGCGAACACGGTGGCGAGCCGGACCCACTTCTTGTTGGTCTTGGCCGCCATCTTCGCCTTCTTGTCCCCGGTGTAGGTGGCCGGCTTGCCCCGCTCGGCCGGGGCCGCGTCGCGCTCCTTCATGGGGGGGCCCCGGCCTTTGCCCCGGTGCTCCACGGCCCCGGCTGGAGGGGGCCTGGCGGCCTGCGAGGACTGGACAAGGGGCGGCCCGGCGCCCTCCGCTCCCGGCAGCTCCGCGCTCCGCCGCCGCTCCTCACGCCGCCCGCCCGCAGCCCTCCACCGCGTCGCTGCAGCCGCCGCCGGGGCCTGGATCAGTCACTGCCGCCAGCGCCGCCGCCGCCGTCGGCCCGTCAGCTGCTTCCCCGCCGCCGCCACAGCCACAGCCGCCACAGCCGCCCGGCTCCGCGTCCCCATCCGCTGCTGCCGCCGCCTGCCCGGCCGCCGGCCGCCCGGTCTCCAGTGGCCGCGCGGACGGCGCGCTCCGCTCCAGCAGGGCTCCCCCACCTCGCGCGCCGGCAACAGGGGGCGGGGGGAGCGCTGCTGGGGGCTGCCTCTTAAAAGGGCGACGCCGGGGTCCGGAAGTGCTGCGCGGGGAGGCGGGCTTCTGTCGGGCGCCGCGAGCCCCGCCGGGACGCCCCGTTAGGAGAGAGTTAAAGGCGGCTGGTTCTTAAAAGGGCAACGGCGCCGCAGCCCCGGGCGGGCTGGCGCGGCGAGGATGGGAGCCCCGGGCGCTTCTTTAAAAGGGGAACGGCGCCGTTTGGGGCGGAGTGCGGAACTGGAAAAGGGGGCGGGGAGGGGCGGTCTGAGCAAGGAGCTGTCAATTCTGGCGCCTCTACCCTCCGCTCCAGACTGTCTGAAGTGACACGTGGAACAGCAGCAACGGCTGCGGCCCCCAGGCCTCAGTATACCCCCCAAATTGGGGTGATAACACGCTCATGCTCTCGGCTCGCGCCCCGATCCACGTACCTGCAGAGCCGGTCTCCTGGACCCCTTCACTCCTAATGGGCCTGGCCCACATCCCGCACAGGCAGCTAAGGAGCCTGGATCACTCACTGTGGTCACAACTGGTCGTGCCCCCCTTCCCAGCCCCCCCCCTCCGCCCCCGCTCCGGCCCCGGCTGGGCTTTGGGGCTCTGCTGAAAACTTCCCGATTCCCTCCCTTGTTCTCTTAAAGCCCGGGTCACGCTGCGCAGACCTTTTAGTTTCTGGGACAGAACCACGTGCTAAGCTGGGCTCTCCAGACTCGCCTCCCATCTCAGTCCTGAAGTTCGCAACAGGTCCGAGATCCCGCTTTTTGGGGGCTTCGGACTCCCAGCTTTGGGCTTAATTTGGACTCAAGGAGTTGCACTGAACCAGTGGCTCTCAGAAAATTTCCCCTCTCTGATTCCCTCTGGGCCTCAGAGTCTGGGCTGTTGTCCGCCCACCCCCCCATTCCTTTGTGAGGTTTGTCCTCCCTAGGGTCCGGTTGGTGCTAACATCCCCTCACCAAGCTTGGAGTCTCAGTAGCCACTTTCCCCTGTGGCTTCTGTCAATGGACTGCAGACAGCCCTCGGCCTTCTGCCCTCCTCTCTCCTGCCTTCTGTTCTCCCCACTCCCTCTGTAGAAGGCTTTCCAGAATTTAGGTTCCCTCCTCCCTGAATTCTACTTCCTGTGTTCCCAGAGCTGGGTGTGCGGGGACTGCCGGGATGTCTTAGTGGGTATGTGAGACTGTGCCTGTGTGATGGTGTGTGGGGACTGTGGTGGTGATGGGATCCTGTGTGTGACACAGCCCCCCTTCATGTGTGAGCCTGACTCCTGGCTCCTGACTCTGAGGGACAGGACCCTCTCTGCCCTTCCCATTTTCCCTCCTCCTCCACAAGAATCTTTGCCTTCCAGACACCTGTCCCTTTATAAGGAAGCTCCTTCCCAGCACTCCTGCCCTGCTATCTCAGCCAAACAGAAGTTGAGGGCTACCAGAGCTGAGGGTGTTGATCAGCTGCTTAAACCACAGGCCTATAACTCAGCCTCTCTCTCTCTCATTCCTGAGATCCAGGTGTGAGTCTGGTCAATTTGATGAGGGAGCAGAAGGCTAGCTGAGGATCAAGCAGAAGCTGGTATCCTACACCCCCCACCCATGCAGTATGTGGGACATTGCGCAGGCACTCCTGGCTTCCCTAAAGGAAAAACAAATGGTTAACTGACAGAGATCACAGTCTTGCAGGACAGGAGTCTCCCTCAGTTTACAAAAGTCTTAGCAATTTACGAGGACAAAGCATTTCTATCAATGGCCTAGCTTCCAGAAGGGAATGTAGATACAATTAAATGTCCTTATAATCTGCAGCCCATTGACAGATACTTGAAGTGGGCAAAGTGTAATGTTTCTCCAGGAAGCTCCCAACTCTCTTACTGTTCATGCCTTACTAGAAGGAAAAACAACCTTAACTTGACAATGGCAAATCAATGGCCTCTGGTATCCTGTGAGTCTTCTTTAACATACAAAAATCCTTTGGAAACCTCACTTTTCCTTACCTCCCCCAACCCCCAAGTATATAATCAGCCACCCCTCACAACCCCGGGGCAGCAGCTCTTTCTGCCCACGGGTCCTGTCCCCGTGCTTCAATAAACCACCATTTTGCACCAAAGAGGTCTCAAGAATTCTTTCTTAGTTGTCGGCTCCGGACTCCACCCCACTGAACCTCACTTATATTCTAAAACTTCATCAAATTGGATGCTATTTCCAGGCATAGCCTAGCTTGCCTTTGTACTTTCTGAGAAATTTTAAGGACATCAGAAATTTGGAATGTTAATTGCCTTTTGTGGGCTACTGGGGAAAAGACAACCACTCCTTCCCCAACCTTGCTCCCAGGTTGTCCAGAGCTCGCCCAGCAGGGTGGCCTGTTGAGTTAAAATCTCTGAATTGTCTCTGGATGTTGTCCTCTCTTCTCTTCCCTGTTTTCTGGTCTTCCAGGCAGAACTGATCAGATCAACAATACCAAGGTGAGTTATTTTGGAAGATTCCAGGTAAGGCCAACCCAAAGCCTCTTTCCATCCTCTTTCTTGAGTGTACTCCATATTTCTTCTGTTGCAAAGTAAAGTTCTTTCTTTCTTTTTTTTTTTAAAGATTTTATTTACTTGTCAGAGAGAGAGACAGGACACAAGCAGGGGGAGAGGCAGGCAGAGGGAGAAGCAGGCTCCCTGCCGAGCAAGGAGCCTGATGTGGGACTCGATCCCAGGACACTGGGATCGTGACCTGAGCCGAAGGCAGCGGCTTAACCGACTGAGCCACCCAGGCGTCTCTAAAGTTCTTTCTTCTTGCTTGGTTCCCAGTGGGGTAGAAAAACAGCATGTCACTCTTTTCTATGCTAAGGAATAAATATACTCAAAGCCCTTATTCAATTCCTCTCACCCTGTTCTTCTCCAAACTAAACAGTGCCAGATTCTTTAACCTGTCATCAATAAGCCCTATTTATTATCTGGATTTACACAGTGTCTTTTAGCCTAGGAACTCAAAATGCTTTCAGATATAATTGAGCCTGATCTCCCTGGTGCCTGAGCCATTAAGAAACCATTAGAGTATTCCTGTTGCAGGCAACTCAGTGGCCCCCTAGTGGCCTGAAAGTGAATATGCTTCTCTAAGTGCCTCTCCCCAACCAAGGAAGGGTAAGCAGTCAGAGAAATCAGAAAATTAAGGCAGCTTGGGGACAGAATGGGTCCCAAGGTCATCTTTTGTTATACCCTCAAGGGCCCTAGAACCTCCTCCACAACATCCCTGTGGAGCCCTCTCCAGCGGCAACTAAGAGAGTATCCATGATGGTGTATTTTATTGTCTGCTCTGTAAGGCAGCCTTTTCAGCTTTAGAAAGTTCTGACCCATTATAACAGTAGCAACATCCTTGCCCTTATTATGTGCTGGCTCCAGATTTGGCCCTTACATTCCTCATCTCACTTGTCTCACAACAATCTAGAAGGTAGTTACTCTTTATCTCCATTTTCGAGATGAAGAAACAGCCTCAAAGAAGTTAAGGAATTTCCTCAAGGTCACATAGCTAGATAGAATTCAAACTTGAGTCTTTCTGACCCTAGGGGGTTCTGATCCCTGCTCTACTCTGCCTTATAGGCAGAGCTGAAATTTGTCTCTGTAGTGAGGGTCCCCTCAGATCAGGGCGGAGGCACTCATTCTTCCAGCTGCCAGGAGCGTTGGGTACTTGATGGCTCACAGCTCCCACTGTCTCTGGGAATTGCTCTCAGGTGCCAAAGGAAGCTGCCTCTCTCTCTCTCTCTCTGTCTCTGTCTCTCCCTCTCTCTCGGCCTACGAGACCAATAAATAAGGGCCAAGTTGCTACAAAACCCAGCCAGAGATGTTCAGGGGCCTGCTAGGGAAGAAGAGGGCTATAAGTGCAAGGAGCTACAAAAGTAGCCAACATGTATTGGTAGGAGTTAGGAGAGGATGTATAGGCTGGATCCACGGGGAGCTGAATCGGAATATTAGGTTAAAAAGAGGAGGGTTTATTGATATGGGAGCGCTCTCAGGTGAAATAGGATTTAATACCCTGACAAGGATCTGGGGTACAGGAGAAAGACAATGGCCAGCCAAGGGAAATGGAAATGCCAGAACTGCCATAGCAAAAGGTAGAAGAAGGCTCAAAAAGCTCAGAGAAGTGAGCCTGCTATTTTCGGTCCTCTATGTAAGGCCAGAAACCCACTTCAGTCCTGCAGGAAGGCCCAGAGGATACTCTGGTTATCAAAGCAAAGAGGAATGCACTGGGAGAAGCTCAGTTTGGCTGTCCTCTGTAGGCCAGGGCCGACGGCAAGAGGCCATTTACAGAACTGGCCCTTTGATAGCGATGGAGATGATAGGACCACGAAATAATAGAAGCCAGAGGTTGGTACAGCTATGGTGATGAGCAGCAAGTTGGACGCAGTGGAGGGTGCTGACAGGAGAACTAGGCAGACAGTGAATAGAACAGAGCAGCCCTAGGGCAAACTAGATGGGCAGCGGGGAACGGTTTTGCTCAACCCATGCCAATGGTTTTCAAACCTTTTGGTCTCAAGATCACTTTACACTCTTGAAAACTGACGTCTCCAAAGCGCTTTTGTTTATATGGGTTATATCTATTGACACTGCCACATTAGAAATAAGACTGAGACATTTATAAAACACTTATCAATTAATTTAAAAAAAATTAGCCCATTATATGTTAACATCCATAGTATATTTTTTATGAAAAGTAACTATATTTATGGAAGAAAGAAAGTTAGTGAAAGAGTGGCTTTTTTCACATTTTTGCAAATCTCTTAAAAGTGGCTTTATAGAAGACAGCTGGATTCTCATATCTGCTTCAATTGGCAATATGTTGTTTTGGTTAAAATATATGAAGAAAATCTGGCCTGACCCAGATATGTAGTTGGGAAAGACAGAAGCATTTTAATAGCCTTTTCACATGATTTGAGACTACACCCAAACTCAACAAGTAGTATTTTCTTAAACGGTGGTTGTAATGTAGAATGTGAAGCTGTATCAATGAATTCAATCACATTAAAGTCTATTAATCTACCCTGCACTGTGAATGGCTCTTCTACCCATGCATAGTTTTATAACATCCTGCTGTGGTCATTTGGAAAAACTGGCTCATCGGATTATAGAGATCTTTCAAATATTGATACAATCCATTTTACAATATTAAAAGTTGTATTTGTTAATATCAGAAAAATTCACTGGGTTCTGTCAAACTCATGATAGTGCATCTAAATTTTCTAAAATTCTAATTTTCACTGAAAAGTTCAAATTTTAAAATTAGTCACAAATAATCTCTGTTGTTTTCCTCAAAGTGACAGGCTTAGTTGGTTTGAATTAGGAAAAACATCTGCCAAATAACCAAGTCTTAATAACCACAGTTTATCTGCCAGCTATTCTTTCAAGTGAAAATGGTGTTCCCTGAGAAAAAATTGTTCAGCTGGTAACTCAGTGGTGTATAAGAGAGACCCATTATACTTCTGTGTGCAGTACAGTACTTTCTATTTAATAACAGAGAATATTTATTTTTATTTTTTCAATAATTTTTTTGGGTTTGTTTTTAAGTAAGCTCCATGCCCAGCGTGGAGTCCCATGTGAGGCTTGAACTCATGACCCTGAGATCAAGACCTGAGCTGAGATCAAGACTGAGCCACCCAGGCGCCCCCTAATAGATTTTTAATTTTTAAGTAATCTCTACACCTAATGTGGGGCTCGAACTCACAACCCCAAGATCAAGAGCTGCACTCCAATCACAGAGAATATTTAAAAGACATGTATTTAAGGGTCATGATTTAATAAAACTTAGCAATTTTTATTGCTTCATTAAGGACATTCTTAAGTGAAACTGACTCTTCTTTCTTTTCTCCTTCCCTTTTTCCCTCCCTCCATACTCTCTTTGTTTCCTTTCTTTCTTCTGTCTGTCAGTCTTCACAATGAACAACCAAAACACCCTGGTGTCACTGCCTTGCTTTGTTAAGGTACCAGAAGGTTCACCCACCACTGGCTTTTGCACCATCAGTGCAAATGTCTAGGCAGTGAAAAAGGCAAATAACATCTTAGTATTATTTTGACCTTCTGAAATCTCTGAAATGGCCTCTGAGACCTCCAAGGATCTGCAGACCACACACAAAATTGCTGAGCTGTACAATGAAAAGAAATCAAGAGTGAAAGGCCAGGAGACTGACGGCCATTGCTCCAGTATAAAGTCACAATACCTTGTCCAGTTTCCAGACCTGATTCAATCTTCAGATCTAGAACCTGTTGCCTGAAGGAGGGGTTATGTCCCTAGGAGGAAGGCTTTTGTAATACCAGGGCCATACAGCAATGATTTCACTAGTCCTTCCCCAAGGGGACCCGTGGCCATTTACTTGGGTAACTGCACACTGGGGAAAGTGAAATGCCCATTTTTTAAATTAAAGATTCTTATTTATTTGAGAGAGAGAGAGAGAGAGAGAGCAGGAGTGGGGGGAGGGTCAGAGGGAGAAGCCGACTCCCCGCCGAGCAGGGAGCCCGACTCGGGATAATGACCTGAGCCAAAGGCAGACGCTTAACTAACTGAGCCACCCAGGCATCCATGACCAAACATTTTAAGGTCATCCAGTGTCTGAATTATATTGATATCTGGGGACCCAAATCATCATCATGGCTCCCTGGAAGAGTGGCCCTGGGTAAAAATACGTATAGGCTCATGGGCTGTACAAATGTCGGTTAGAAGCTTAGAAAAAGTGATATTGGGGAATTGGGAACAAGAAGGTCTTGGGGAGAGGCATGTGGATGTATCTCTGAGAGCGAGCACCAAATGTGAAGATCTATATATTGCATGTTAATGCCCATCTGAGAGCCTCCACCAAGTAGATTGAATGACTTGGCTAGCTGAAGTTTGCCAGCCTCTGTCATCAACCACTCTTGTTGGCCCAATGGGCACATGAACAAACTGGCCATGTTGGCACAGAGGGAGGCTACACATAGGCATATTGTATATGGTGGCAAGGGTGGGTCCAACAGAATGGGCTCCCACTCACCAAGGCTGATCTTACAATTGTTGCTGCCAGATGTTCAACCTGCCAGCAACAGATGGCCAACCAGCCCCTTGGTAACAAGTTGACTACACTGGACCTGTTCTTCTCTGGAAGGGTTGGTGATTAATCTTGACTTAAATCAGCATATATTCTGGATATAGATTTCTCTTTCTTGCTAAAGGCCTCAACCAGCACCATTCCCTGAGGGCTTAAAGAGTATTTCATTTACTGACATGGAACCTTACATAATGTAGTATCAGAGCAAGAGTGGGCAAAAGATCATGGAATCTTCTGGGACTATCATGTACTTTGCCACCCACTTAAGCTGACAGAGTAAAAGAAGAGCCTTTCAAAGGTGCAGCTGAAGGACCATTTTAGAGATGATGGGACACCCTGCACCCTATTCAATAACTATAATATGGTTCTGTTGTCCAATGGGTATGATAGAGAGGTCTAAGGAACAAGGGGTGAAAGGAGGAATAACCCCACTGAACATCACTCCCAGTGACCCTCTTGGGGGAATTTGCAGTTCCTATTCCTACAGTTCGAGGCTCTCTAGGTTTAGAGAATCTGGTTCCCAGATGTAGAACATTTCCACCAAGGGACAGAACAAGAATCCCACAAACTTGAAGTATGGCTGCTTTCTGTCCTTCAAACTCCTTGTGCCAAAAGACGCGTAGGCCAAAAAAAAGGGTGGGGGGAGTCACATCCTCGTAGATGTACTTGACCCTGATCCTTTGGAAGAGAGGTTTGCTGCTACAATGGGTTCAAGGAAGAATATGTTTGGCACCCAGTTCATCCACTAGGTTATTTCTTGGTACACACTTGCCCAATTTTGATAGTAAGTGGACAAATGCAGCAGCCTGGTTTGAGAAGGACTCAACCTTCTCAAAGAGGGTTGAGAAGGTGATTAGAGGCTCATATCCCTTAGGAATGAGGATCTGAGTCATTTCACCAGGTAAGCCAACTCGACCCACAGGCATACAAGTTGACGGTAAAGAGAATCTACAGTGGGTAATGGTTGGGGAGTGGGGGATGCTGAATATCAGTTATGTCACCAAGATAAGCTGTAATAGTGGGGGCTATAGTTCATGCCACTCACCTTCTCATAAGTTTCCCAGGGAAAGCAATCACCAGAATCCTGGAGGAGTGATTCCAGGTAGAGCAAGCTTAGCATATGAAGTAGGTCTGAACTGTGCACGGTAGGTCCTGCTGTGGTCGCTATGGTGCCTTTGGGACATCCTGCCTTTGGGACAAAGAAGCTTATCCCCATGTTGCCAAAAGTGCTGGCCAGTGATGGCTGAGAGATGAGTCTCTCCCCGGGGAATTCCTTAAGCCACCAAAGGGAGGGGCCTTGCCTGACTTCATGAGCCCTTCCTAGGGCTAATCTGGCCAATGTAGGGGTTCAAAGGACCGGTCCTCTTGCCCCAGTTGGGGCCACCTCAACTTGCCTCTGAAGGGTCATCTCAACCCTAAGGTTCCTTGTAGAGGTGTCCTTTGTGGTGACTGCATTGTTGATCATTTTCTACCCGCATCCCCCCAACCCCGTCCTGATTCTTTCCCTCCCTCAGGTGTGCTGTGTTGCTTCTGAGAGCACTTCCCAATAAACTTCCCACAAGCAAATCTCTGTCTCATAATGTTTCATGAAAAGCCTGACCTAAGACTGTCACCTAAGATTTTAACCTTTAGGACCCCAGAGAACAAGCCTAAGCATCTGAAGGTGGACCTCGGGGACCACCAGTGTCTTCCATGCTGCGATTTTCTCTAACAGTCCTCACAGCGTGTTGTGTGCTTCCTACATCCTCGCTGCCCTTCAGCAAATGTTCTCCAGCTTGTGTGTTTCCTCATGATAAAGCACCCTAAACTGAGGTCCCCGAGTATCTCAGTTGTGGTCTGACATGCGTGCCAAGAATGAGAAGGGGCTGAGTCTTTCTTGGTTCTCCAGCCTTGGCTGCACACTGGAACCAAGGGTGAAGCTCTTTAGAAGTCCAAACTCCTCACCTTCCTTCCGTCTCCTCATTCACCCATCCTGGGTCCTGGCTCAGAGGGTCTGGATGCAGCAAGTTTCACAGTGTTCCCAGAGCTTCCCAGGCCATTCTGATTGATATCAAGATGGAGAGTCCCTGGGCTCAGTCCTTCAATTTAGCAGCCTGAGAGTCTGTCCGCTTAGTAAGCAGCCTTTTCACTTGACTCATATGGAGTTGGCTGTCAGCGAAAACCCTCAGTTTTATTCACACATGCTTCTGCTAAAGCCACCGCTTCCCCACCGTGTCCTTGTACACTTGGTACCTTGGAGCCGAGCCCGGATCTCTCAGTTAAGCCCTGTTCATTTTACCTTATGAGGTTCAGGTTGCTGCTCCATCCAGCAGGTTAGGATGTTTTGGGACCCTGAGTGTATCTCCCAACATATTCTCCATCCTCACTGGCTTCCTGCTACCCACAAAGGTGAGGGGCTTGTTCACTGTGGCTTTACCCAGGCCCTGATAAAGAGGTGGACCAGCACAGGAGGAAGGACAAAGCCAGCTGACAAGGTCAGCTCCGAGGGCATTCCTTATGTGCAATGCACCATGCCCACCTGGAGAAGGACATCATCTAACTTCCTTGCATCGCACTCATAAAAACTGATCCATCTCACAGGGAGATAAACAGAGGCAGAGAATATGAATACTGCATCCAAGAACATCCTGCTGGGGTAGGAGCCAATCTTTCCTGCCATCTGCAGCTCTCGTCTCTAGGTTTATGACCGGTCAGAGGAAAGGCAGGAGAGAAAAGTGACGAGGTTGTCCCCTCTGATTAGAAAGAGAAAGATTTTTAGAGTTGGAAGGAATCTGAGAAAGAATCAAAAGCTTAATAGATCAGGGAGCACAGGTAACTTGCCAAGATCTCACGGCAAACTTTTGCTCTGGTTGAGACTAAACTCTGGGTTTTTGAGGATGGGCCCAGTGCTCACTCAGCTATACCTTCAGGTAGGTTTGATGGCACGTCAAAGGGAAACACAGGTGGGGTGCGTGGGTGGCTCAGTCAGTTAAGCGTCGGACCCTTGATTTCGGCTCAGGTCATGATCTCATGGGGCGTGGGATCGAGCCCCGTGATGGGCTCAGTGTGGAGTCTGCTTGGGATTCTTTCCCTCTTCCTCTGTCTCCCCGCCTTGCTCTCCCACCGCTCCCCCTGCACATGCTCTCTCTCAAATAAGTCTTTTAAATAAATAAAAAAAATTCTCTCTCCCTCTCCTTCTGCCCCTCTCCCTCTCTAAAGAACCCCCCAAAACAAAGGGAAATACACATGGGACTTATTTTAAGTCCCAGATGGTTCCTTCTATGATTCTAGAAGGGCTTGGGATAGGAGGACAGGCAATGTCTTCCCCTGGGGCTTTGGCAGAGAACTCTTGACAGTCTCTCCTCTCCTCCCCAAGGGACCAGAAGCCCAGCCCCTGCCTCTCAGCACCTGCCTCCATCCCCAGCCCTAGCTCTCAGCATGCAGAGGTGGCTGGGTCTGGAGCCACAGCCGGACATACAGCTGGACTGGTGGACGGCTCCTGGTCCTCACTCTCACACCTGCCTCATCAGCTGTGGGGCTGTGGTGATTAAAGGTGGTGGGAGGTTGGCCCTTGTCCATGAGTCGAGTCCTCATGCTTATGACTTCATGAGCTCAGCCCACCTGCTTGAACAGGGGACAGCTTGCTTCCAGTCTACAGCCAGGAGCACCCCTTACTCAGCCTGCCCTGGGAAGATACATCAGTCCCTGATCCACACAAACTGCTGAGAAAAAAAATCAATCCAAAATGCACATCAGCGAAGACGCTTGTTGTGGAAAGAACACCATTTATACTGAGGAGGGAGTAATACGAACTGTATTTCCCTTGCCAGTGTCTGCTAATAAATAATGATAATAAATAATGATAAGGACACTATTAAGCTCATGTGCAGACACCATATTAAGTACTTTACATACATTATATTGTTGAGGTATTATGATCCCCACTTTCTAGGTGAGAAAGAGGAGGCACAGGAAGTTACGTATCACAAGATAGGCCAGCTTGTCAGCAGCTACGTTCATGGAGCAGTGAGTGTGACTCCCTATGATGGTCTGGGAAACAGACCCCTGAGGATACAACAACCAAGGCATCTTCATTCCAGAGGTAGCTAGCCATTGGCCTGAGAGGCACCCTGGGCCTCCAGGCTTCCAAACCCCACTGCTTTATCAGGTAAGTCCATGGTATCAGGTAAGAAACCAATCTAATCTGACTCTCCTGTTTGGCTATAACCTGAAGATCGGAGTTCAACTTCCACTACTAATCTCTGATTAACAGGTTGAGAAACCACAGCACAAGGTCCCCACATAACACTGACAAGTGAGCATTTCAGACCTGCCTCCTGGGTTCTAGGCACCAGCGTTTCCTTGGGAGGCATTACGTTGAATATAAGTTCTTAACTGCCAAAGCTCACACGTGCCAAACTCTCCAGCAAACATGTCTCTGTGGATCACATATGACACAGACCCACTAGTGACTTCCTAGAGAGTCGCCTTTCCCTGGATCCCCAGCCTTTCCCTAGGAGGCACGTGCTTTCCAGTGTGCCCACCAGGGGGCATCCTTGCCCTTCTACTTTTTGCCCTGGGGGGTGGGGGGCGTTGGGGGGGGGTGGGCAGACAGTGTGGGGTGCCTGCTACTCAGCTCAGCCCAGGAGCCCCATTTCCCAAACTGGTTATTCATGTCACCTCCCTGATTTGCTCCATATCCACCCCACCATTATTTACACAATATTTTTCTTTGTCGTTTCACATTTTAAGAAACCTAAGTGTATTTTTTTTTTTTAAGATTTTATTTATTTATTCATGAGAGACAGAGAGAGAGAGAGAGAGAGAGGCAGAGGGAGAAGCAGGCTCCCAAGGAGCAGGGAGCCCGACACGGGACTCGATCCCAGGACCCCGGGATCATGACCTGAGCCGAAGGCAGACGTTCAACCATCTGAGCCACCCAGGCGCCCCAACCTAAGTGTATTTTTAAAAGAAAAAAAAGTCCTCTTTGAGGAAGGTTTT
Organism: Leptonychotes weddellii; assembly: GCF_054177405.1. Taxonomy (NCBI): domain Eukaryota; kingdom Metazoa; phylum Chordata; class Mammalia; order Carnivora; family Phocidae; genus Leptonychotes; species Leptonychotes weddellii. Next base: position 73,378,236 of record NC_138377.1, on the reverse strand, counting down.
CCTGGCTCCCCTTGCTGCATGAATTTCTTGCATTCTGAGGGCTGCTGGGTAGGATGAGGGCAGGAGAGTACAGGCCCCAATGAAGCTACAATTGGGGGTCTCAACGGGGTCCAGGCATGGCCATCACTGGACAAAGATGGGTGAGGCTCTCTTCTGTGGATTAGAGCCTCAACCTTCAGAGCCCAAGATCGACAGGATCAGAGTAAGGAGTACTGAAATCTCTGCTTTCCTCGTGGCATCCCCAATGGCATCTCTGACAGGAGAGGAGCCTGTCTCTTGTCCTTCCCCAGGCTGAGGGAGAGGGAGGGGATTACCTTTCCAGGCAGACAAGAGGGAGGGACTTGGGTGCAGGACACAGGTGTAGGGTCTTTGGGAAAGGGCCAGGATTTCCCTTGCAAAATCCATTCAAACCGACCAAGGGTGAACCTGATCCCAGGGAGGGAACAACGGGGAACTTCCAGGGCACCAGAGGGGCCCCCAGAGGGGCACAAGGCTGGAGGGAGGTGGGGAGGAGAGATGAGAGACTGAAGGCTTGGAGGGAGGGGACAGAGGATGAGTCCTGAGAGCAGAGGGCAGGAAAGCAGGGAGGAGTTCCACAGCTGCTTCCACAGGCTATGAGGTCTTGTTACGGGGTCCACCCCACTGGTCTTGGACTCTTGGAATCGTTTTTCTGGGGGGTATTTTTGTGCTAGGAATCCCCCTATCTCCAGTCCTCTGTCCTCTTATCCTGGCCCAGACTGGCCAGCAGAGGCAGTTTAGGGCCTGGGTGAGGGTCCCACAGTTGTTCGGGGTGGCACAAAGGCCCACGGTGGGCCCTAGAGCAGAAAGGCAGGCCCTGAGAGGGGAAGGAAGTCCCAGGCAGAGCTCCCTGCTCCCCCAGCTAAGTATAGAAGGGTGATAAAGAGGAGCAGTTTAGGCAAGAGGAAGTGGGCTGGCTGAGCGAGGCTGGGACTGAGCTCCCTGGGCCCGGTCAGTGTTAGGTTCATGCACCCTGAGAAGGAACCCAGAGCTGAGGCCCCTCTAAGCAGCCTCCTGCTCCAGTTTTCTCACCCCAGGCCCTGGGCACAGAGCAGAGGAGAGAGCCTGGCAAGAGAGCGCAGTGGAGGCTGGTGGCCCAGGGTTGCTGCGTGTGGGGTCATGTCTGGTCTATGGAGGTTCCGGGCCTCTGCCAGGCCCAGAGGGTCAAGAGGAGTTACGTGTGGTGGCGGGTGAGAGGCGTGATTGCCTCACTTCTACCTCATTTTCATGTGAGGAAGCATTGAGAAAGAGGAGCTGGGTGTTCAACAAACTTTGCTTATTCAAAACACCCAATCCCAGCTGGGCCCTACCCCACCTTCAACTCCCACGTCCAGGGTGGTCCCAGCCCCCTCAGCCCCTGGAAGAGACTCCTATACTTTAGAGCTCACCTCTGCGGAGGTCCCTTCCCCTGGGGAGCTCCTGACACCCTTCCCTCAGGTCCAGCCTGGGCAACAGTATCCCCACATGGTCCCCATATTGTTCCTTCTCTAGCCCCTCAGCTTCATCTGACCGGAGACTACCCCTGGGACTGAGCCCCCCCCACCCCCCCGCCCCCCAGCCCTGGCTCCAGGGAGACTGGCCTCAGAAGCTGCCTCTCAGTCCTGAAGAGCACAGAGAAGGAAGCCCTGAGCAGGAAGTGCTGAGGCACGGGGTGAGGGGGGGCGGCTTTGCAGAGGGGAGCCTAACCTCCCTGGGCAGGAACAGTGACCACAGCACCCCCTACCCCGCCTGAAGGCAGGTGGGAGGAGGCCGATTTAAAAGGCAGATGGGCCTCTGGCCAGAGCATTCAGCTCTGCTGCCAGCCACGGCCACCCGTGGGCTCTAAGAGTATCCAGACTTCCGGACCCTCTCAGGGCGGGTGCCATGTGAGCCCAGCTTGGCTCACCTCCAGCCGGCCTTCCTTCCTTCCCTCCTCCTGCCCGCGTGGGCCTGGCCAGCTTCTCTAGAGAGGGACGCTCAGCACCATGTCTCTGCTCAACCCTGTCCTGCTGCCCCCCAAGGTGAAGGCTTATCTGAGCCAAGGGGAGCGCTTCATCAAATGGGACGATGTGAGTGTGGCACTTGGGTGGTGGGGGCCCTGCTGTTAGGGGCTTTGTTGGGAGGGGGTTGGTTTATGTCTGCTGGGACCGGGCCCCGGTGTGGCTTGGCCAGGCAGCGGGTACAACTGCCTGGATAAACAAACCTGGGGGTGAGGGTATGTGCCCCAAGCACGCATCCCTGGACTGCCGGGGCTAGGGCTCTGTGTCTGGACTGACAGGGGGGTGGGCCGCCTGGGTGCTCACCGGAGGGACTTTCTTTGCGCCTGGGTCTGTCCTCCCCCAAAGCCCCAAGACAAGCCGGGGGGATCCTGATCTCAGCGTGAGTGGGAGGAAAGTGCCCCAAAGCTGTGGCAGGGCCAGAAGCAGAGGTGAGCCAGGCCCCTACTCCTAGCAGAGATGCCCCACTCTTGCTCTTCCTCATCTGGCCCTGCCCTGGTCCAGGGAGGCCCCTTTCTCCCCTGAGCTGCCGTGGGGCAGCCATAAAAGGCTGGGGGACCCTAACGGAGAACCCGAGGCTTCTGCTCCCAGGGGACTAGGAAGGAACTAATCGACTTCTGCTTCTGCTGGCTGCTTTCAGCCGAGCTCCCCGCCACCCGCCTGTCTGCAAGGAAAGGGGGGGAGCCACTGCTTTGCCCTGTACCTCCGTCTCTGCTGTCTCTTCCTTCTCAGACTGGGGCCTGCCTCCCAGACTCTGGTCCTCCTAGTCCCTGAAAATGTTGTGTTGTGACAGGCCAGGGATTCTCTTGGGCAGGCAAGAGAACAATTTTGGGGTCCTTCGTGAGGCTGCTAGGCAGGCCCATTAACAGAATCACAGTGGGCTGGTCCCAGGAAGGAAACAGGAAGGCTCTGCGGGGAGAGGAGGCCTATAGGGCTGGCTCATTCTCCTTACAGGTGGGCTACAAGGGGAGTCTGGGTCTGTGAGTTAAGGCAGCCTGGGGCTGTTGGCCATTCCAGGCTGCACTAGGCTGAGTAATCTGGTTGCCATGACTATGGGTAGGAGGCCCCTGGTTAGACGATTTCTGCTTCCCTACGAGTGGTGTGGGCGATGTGGCATGGTGGTGACAGGTCCCAAGAGACTGTGGAATGAGGGAAGTGGCTCAGAATGAAAAATGAAGTGGCCTCTCTCAGTTCCTCTGGGAAGTGTGTGTAACCTGACTGGGCAAGAGGGTCAGCAGGGGTGGGGACATGCTATATGGCCTTGTCTGCAGGCCACTACCTGTGAAGCTGGTTGTTGCCCCACTCCCCTCCCTGAGGCAGGTCGCGCCATGGCCCCAGGATCCTGACCTCTAGGAGCAGGAATCTTCTAAGCCTAGTCACAGGACCTATGCACCTGTGAGAGAGGGCTCTGCTCAGAATGCCTTTAGTCCAGTTGTCAGAGGACTTGAATCTGTCATGTCATGTTGAATAAGCACAATGCAAAAGATGTAACCAACTCCCAACTTAATTTTGCCTCCCATGGTCCCTTTACTATGTATTTGGTGGGAGAAGCTCTTCTCCTGCCCATGGAAGGGCACTCAGCCAGTCACAAGACATTCCATTTGCTTTTGGGTAATAGACAATCTTATGGTCACTTTTCCTCAGAAAACCCAGTCTTATTTCAGAAACGAGTTATAATTTAAAACTCAATCTTAATTTGGATGACATCTTCCGCCCTCCTCCTTCTAGGAGTGGTTTTAGGTGGGCTGTAGGTGCTCTGAAAAGGCCTGCGGCAGGATTCCCTGATCTTCCTCCAAGCCCCCTACCCACCATGGGGTGCAGGCAGGGAGGTGGGAGACGGGTACTGAAGTTCTTAATTGAATGGGTGCTATCATCAACAGGCTCATGCTTTCTGAGCCTGGCAGAATGTTAGGCTTATTCTTTCTCTGGTGGACATTTTTGAGGATTCTCCTTAAAGTGAGGAGACCCCCACTGAGCTGGTGGTCCCTTACGTAAAGATCCTTCTGCCATCTCTATGCGGGAGGTCACTCAAAATTACTTCTTCAGCCCCTTGGGATCCAGTTTCTACCTTTAGTTTCCTGTAGCTTTGGACTCTGCCCCTCTTTCCCATGGGCCCACTCTGGACCCCAGCACATACTCTTGTGTTCACTGCCCCAACAGACTCTGGGGTTTGGGCTCATCTAGCACAACCAGGGTCTCAATGCCTCCAACACTCGGTTTCCTGGGCAGGAGTCAGACCCCAGTCTGCTTTGCCCCACAACTGCAGGGGTGACCAAAGCTTTCTAAGTATAGTTGAAACCCCTCACTAGGCTTAAAGTGAGGCATCAGGGGGCACCTGGGTGGCTCAGTCGGTTAAGCGTCTGACCCTTGATTTCGGCTCAGGTCATGATCTCAGGGTCATGAGATCAAGCCCTGCATAGGGCTCTTCGCTCAGTGGGGAGTCTCACACTCTCTCTCTCTCAAATAAATAAATAAATCCTTAAAAAAAAATAAAGTGAGGGCTCAGGCACTGCCAACCCTCCCTTGGGGAGGGAAGGGAGTGGAGCTCACAACACAGCTTTCTCCAAAATTAGTCCCCTCACAAAGTGTTCTTTACCCCAGACTCTAGCCATCCCTGATCTGAGAACCCTTTTTTTTTTTTGACCATTTCCTTTGCAAATTCTTTTTTTTTTTTCTAAGATTTTATTTATTTATTTGACAGAGAGAGACACAGAAAGAGAGAGAACACAAGCAGGGGGAGCAGGAGAGGGAGAAACAGGTTTCCCCGCCGAGCAGGGAGCCCGATGCGGGGCTCGATCCCAGGACCCTGGGATCATGACTTGAGCCGAAGGCAGACGCTTAACGACTGAGCCACCCAGGGGCCCCTCCTTTGCAAATTCTGCACTTGGTCGGGTTTGGTGTGCAGCAACTACCATGCCTCGTTGGAAATTTCAATTTTACATCTTGTTTTATATGCATACAAAGACCATCAAAATGAAGGCTAGCCTGTGTGCTCTGTGAGTGGAACAAGAATTCAGAAGCTACTTCATTGATCATTCACTGGCTTCTTCCACAAACTTGGAGCACTGAGCTCATGGTCTAGCACATGAGCTTATGGTCTAGCTTATGCTACAGCACAGGCTGGTTTCCCTGGAGTCCACAAGCCCTTGGGGATTTTCCGGATGGGCTTCTAGCTGTGCAAACCACATACACACTGTTATAGCATGTTTCAGGGAAGGCTTTTCAGAAGAGGGGAGACTTGGGGGTACTCTCTGAAGATATTTCAGGCAGGGGAGGGTTGGGTTCTTAGGCTTGGAGGTTCGAATGTGCTTGGTGCCTATGGGACAGTTGGATGGATTGGCTGGGTAGTGGTTTGTGGAGGGGAGGATGCGGCATGTGGGAAGCCAGGTAACAGGTGGATTGTATAGGGTCTTGGATGCAGGCGCAGGAGTTGGGCTCTGAGCTCTCACTGTGCTGAGTTCTCCTGGGTGGCGGCGCTGAGTCTTGCGAAGAGACATTCTACCCCTTTGGCTGAGCTGTGGCCCTTGAAAACAGGGTGAGGCGGAGGCCAAGACCCTGTTTGGGGTCTAGAGGAAGAACCTCTATTTGGGGTTTAGAGGGGAAACCTCCTCTCTTTCAGAAATGCTATCTCTAATTCTCTACCCCTCCTCACCCCTGATTCAGAGGTTTTAAGGCTTGTGCTTAGCCCATAGGTCTGGAGAACCAAGAATATGCCTGCAGATTCCCTGGGCAGCCACCTCCCGGGGAGACGGTGAGCTCCGAAACCCCCGGCCTGGGCCAGGGAAGCTTGGCCTGACGTCTCAGAGCAGGGAGCTGACCCCTTCTGTCTTTTTTCTGTTTATTTGTCTTTTTTGGCTTCTTTTTCTTTTGACCACTTCTGTCTATAGGAAACTACAATAGCCTCCCCGGTTATCCTCCGTGTGGATCCCAAGGGCTACTACTTATATTGGACATACCAGAGTAAGGTGAGGCAGTCCCTACCTGAGCTCCTGATGATCCATCAAGTCCAAGCAGCCTTTCGATAGTGCAGGGGTAGAGGTGTGAATGCCCAGGGAGGACAGACTGACGTGGCAGGGTGGCTCCTTGGCAGCCTCTGGTCCTGTGGGCAGGGGCTATGTGCTCTGGGAGGGAGGGCGCGGGCACTCCAGCCCTGGCTGCCTCGGGCCAAGATGCTCCAGCCTTAGCATCCCTTGGGGAGAGGGAAGGGGAAAAGGCTGCTTCTCTGCCTGTGGTTCTGGGAAACATGAGGGCTCAGAGAGATCAAGAAGGGTCTCGGCACCGGGAGGTGGGGAGGGGAGGGGGGCACTTGGGGAGAGTCCAGGAGAGTGTGGGCAAGACCGCAGACCTCAGCTCCTGAGTCAGTTGAGTGGCCAGGGAAGGAATGGACAGAGGAAGGGAGGAGGCTCACCATGAATAGGGAGAACCTGATTGGTGGGAAGAGAAGGTTGGGGTCCAGGCCACCCCAGAAAGTCTTGGCATCTACAGAAGGCAGTTGGCCAAGATGTGAAGGGGTGTTGGAAGTTCTCTCCTCTCTGTTCTTCAGTCTTCACTGACCTTTTTGTCCACATCCCTTCTTTGCTCCTGCCGGGGCACCCTCCAGGAGATGGACTTTCTGGATATCACCAGCATCAGGGATACCCGCTTTGGGAAGTTTGCCAAGATACCCAAGGTAGGTGGGCCCAGTGGCAGCCCAGGCTCAGCATGGCCACAAGCTCCGTGGGGTGAGGGCCGGGGTCCTTGTGGGGGTGGGAAGCCTGGTCTCTGGAACGAGGGAAGAGTCCACAGGCTGGGCAGCAGGGCCTCCTCCCTGAGTTGAGGAAGCTCCTGAGCTTACCAGAGCTTTGGTACCAGGGGACCCTGGACAGAGATGTCGTGTGGCCAGGTCCTGCCCCCCAGAGCACCCCAGACTGTCTGGGAGTATTGCTTATGCACACCGCCCTCCCCATCTCGTTTGCCTATATTTGTCTAATGCCGGTAGGAACATTGGAGGAAGGGTTTGGTGGGAAAGAGGATTCCATGAGACTGGGAGCTAAGAATCCATCTTCAAACGAAAAATGGCAAACAAAATACTCAGCACACCCAGCCACACTGCTGGGTTCATCTCTTTCGGTGGGCTCTCCCACCCCCGCCCCCCCTCCAGCCCCTGGGGTCAGGGAGGCCAAGATGCTGAGGCCTGTGCCTCCTCCCAGGGGGATGGGATTCCACCCTAGGCGGCCCCAGTTCTAGTGCAGTGGGGAGGGACCGGGAGAGGCACAGTGGGCTGGGGCTGGGGGCACACTTCTGATCCTAACCGTGTCACGGATTGCTGTAGAGCCAGAAGCTCCGGGATGTCTTCAACATGGACTTCCCCGACAACAACTTCCTGCTCAAGACACTCACTGTGGTGTCTGGCCCTGACATGGTGGACCTCACCTTCCACAACTTCGTCTCCTACAAGGAGAATGTGGGCAAGGTGCGCCAGGGAGGGGTGGGGGAGGGGGTAATAGAAGGGGGAGGCTCAGGCCTGGGCCTGGGCACCTGGGGTAGCCTGTGCTTCCTGCAGGATAGGTCTGGGCTGCAGGGGGTGGGGGCACCCGTGTGTGGCCAGGGTCTGATGGCTGTGCTCTTGGGGTCCTGCAGAACTGGGCCGAAGATGTACTGGCCCTGGTCAAGCACCCCCTGACAGCCAATGCCTCCCGCAGCACCTTCTTGGACAAAATGTAAGTGCCTGCCTGCCCGGCCTCGGTGTGCGGGGCTACGTGCCCCAGCCCCTGGGGCCTTGATGAGCTGCTTTCTGCCCCACTAGCCTGGTAAAGCTCAAGATGCAGCTCAACCCCGAAGGAAAGATTCCTGTGAAAAAGTGAGTTTCCTCGACTCTCTCCCCACACTTCCACTCAGCTCCTCAAAGCCTTCCCTCTCCAGGTCTGACCCCTCTCTTTGCCTGGTGCCTTTCTCTGCTCCTTTAGTTTTTTCCAGATGTTTCCTGCTGACCGCAAGCGGGTGGAAGCTGCCCTCAGCGCCTGCCACCTCCCAAAAGGCAAGGTGAGTGGTTCTCCCGGCCCAGCCGAAGCCCTCACCTGAGCTGGCTCTGACAAGAGGCCAACTTGGCCAAGCCTGGTTAGGGTGGGGCGGGGGTGGGAACGATAGCGCAGCCTAGCCAACAGCCCGAAAAGCCAGTTAACCCTAGAGCACTGGCTTCTGATACTAGGCACAGAGACAGATCCAAGGGAGTGTGGAGGAGATGCCTGGGTCCAGAGCAGCTTGGTCTATACTGCCTACTCCTGGGGGGTTGTGGGGGGCAGTGGTTGGTGGACTGCCTCTAAGGCAAGCAGCCGGGATGGGTACATTCCCATTCTAGCCTTGGAATGAACGTTGAGAGTGAATGTTCTCGCCTAGAGGAGCGAGATAAGGTCAGCAGGGATGGAGGCAACCTGCAGGGGTCTGAAATGTGGGGAAGGGGTTAGTTCTGCAGAGTGTGGGGGAGGGGAACAGACCAAGAGTCGAAGCTGCCAGGACACAGCCTTTAGCTCAACACAGGGAAACATTATTTTTTTCCCTTCTGATTAAGTAATTTTTAATTACAAGTTGTAGGCAGGGTCACCCCATGAGGGGCCTTATATGGATTACAAAAAGGAGCCCTCTGGGCAGATACAGCCCTGAGCCCAGGGTTTGTGTCTGGCTAGGGGAGTGGATTTCAGACTCCTGTGCCCCCTTGGCCAGAGCCTTTGTATAGGGCACCACCTGCACCCCATGGGGTTTTGTCTCCTGATAAGAATTTGCAATGCGATAAGTAAATAAAACTAAGACCTCGTCAGTCACCTGTCCACATGGGGCCCGGGAAGACTATTCCCCCTCAAGTCACAGCTCAACGGAGCTGGTGCCCCTTGATGCCATCAGTCACAGGAATGAAAGCATGGGGTTGGAGAGAGCGTGGGAACGGGCTCCTGCGGAGGGCCCCCAACCAGGACCACTGCTACACATCTACCCTCCTTCTCTCCTGCCTCCTGAGCTCCCACCTTGGCTGTCCTCCTTATTTGTCAGCTCTCCTTGTGTCCCAGTAGGAGTCACTGACCCCTCTTTGCTTGGAGCTGATGGGTCCAAGTTCCAGTCTTAGGGAGATATGGTCTGGCTCTCTTGTTCAGACCCTCTGCTCCAGCTCCAATCTAAGCCTGATGTTGGCCTTCCAGTAGGATCCTGGAAGACATTTAATGGGTTTTTCTGGGATGAAATGCAAAGGCACAGGATCCCCGGAGACCATTAATCTCCTTGCAGTTTCTATTTCTGTAACATTGCCCAACCTGGACATCATACACTATGTGACCTTTGATGTCAGGCTTCAGTCCGTTAGCATAAGAGTTTCAGGGTTCTTCCATGTTGTAGCCTGGAGCGGCACGTCATGCCTTTTCACCACTGAGTGATATCCCAGTGTTTGGAGGTTCCACCTTTGCTTCTGTGTTCATCAGCTGATGACCTTTGGGTTGTGGATGCTCTTTGGCCATTTTGAATAATGCCGCTACGAACCTTCGTGTGCTTGACTTGGTCAGGACATGTGTTTTCACTCTCTATACCTAGAGGTAGAATAGTTGGGTCACGTGGCAACTTTATATTTAACATTTTGAGGAACTGCCATACCGTTTTCCAAAGTGACTGACCACTGTACAATCATACCGGCAACGTACGAAGGTCCTGTTTCCTCAACGGCACTTGTTACTGTCTTTTTAGAATTGGTCTCGTCCTGTGGTATCTCCTTGTGGTTTTGGTTTGCATTTCCCAAATGACTAATGAGATGGAGCATCTTTTCATGTGTTTATCGGTCATTTGCATATCTTCTATGAAGAAATGTCTATTCAAATCTACTGCCTTTCCAATGGGTTATTTGTCTCTTTATTGTTGAGTTGTCCCTTCCTGGATATTTGATTTGCAAATATTTTCCCCTGTTCCGTGGACTGTCTTTTCACTTTCTTGATGCTATCCTTCGAAGCATAAAAGTTTTTCATTTAGATGAAGTCCAGTTTGTCTTTTTTTGTTGTTGTTCCTGGTGCTTCTTGGCATCTCTAGCTATTATTGTTGAATTGTCCATTTCTCCCTTCAGTTCTGTCCGTTTTGGCTCGTGCATCTGGGGGCTCTGCTGTTAGGTGCATCGTTTCTATTCCAGTTGCCTCTTTTAGAAAATTTGTCCTCTGCTTTAAAAAAAGAAGGAAGAAGACAGCCCACCGCTCTGGCAGCAGACATTCTTACTTCTAACCTCTTCTTCTTCCCCCTGTGGTCATTCCTAGTTCCAATCCTGCCCCAGCCAAGGGACTAGCCAGTGTTCAAGTTCAGGGGCAAGGCAGACCAGCTAAGCATGCTCTCTACTCAGCAACCAGCCCCTTGAAAAGTGGGTGCTCAGGAGCCTGATTGATGCTGCTCTGCCCACCCTGAGCCCGCCCTCTGACAGGCTCCCTTACACAGGCCTGGGCCTCATTTGTGGTGTTTAGCGTGGAGAAGGTGGGTACAGGAATGATCGGGTGACTATTCCCCCAGAACGATGCCATCAATCCTGAGGACTTCCCAGAATCTGTCTACAAGAGTTTCCTCATGAGCCTCTGTCCTCGGCCAGAAATAGATGAGATCTTCACTTCCTAGTGAGCTTCCTCGGCTGGGCTGGGCATGGGGAAGGACTGCTGGCTAAAATCCCGCTTGCCATGCTGGGAATTAGGTGGCTTCTCTGGAGAAGGCGGTTGTCCGTGCTCCCCAGCCCGGGGGCCACAGACCTGAACCCTCTCTGGCCTGCAGCCACGCCAAGGCCAAACCCTACATGACCAAGGAGCACCTGACTAAGTTCATCAATCAGAAGCAGAGGGACCCCCGTCTGAACTCTTTGCTGTTTCCACCGGCACGGCCTGACCAGGTGCGGGGCCTCATCGACAAGTATGAGCCCAGTGGCATCAACGTGCAGAGGGGTGAGGACTCAGGGAGCCCCTCCCCTCTGTGGCCTGACCCGCTCTGCCCAGGGTCTGCAGGCCTGACAGCTCTGCCCTGCTCCCCGCCCCAGGCCAGCTCTCCCCGGAGGGCATGGTGTGGTTTCTCTGCGGGCCCGAGAACAGCGTGCTGGCCCAGGACAAGCTGCTGCTCCACCAGGACATGACGCAGCCACTCAGCCATTACTTCATCAACTCCTCACACAACACCTACCTGACAGGTGACCCGGGGTGACCTCATCGTGACGTCTCCTCTTCCGGGGGTGGGGGCTGGCTCCTGTTCCCCAAATCCATCCCTCTGTGGGGCTGGCCCTCGGGCTGCAAAAGGACGGACTGTGTGGGAGCGGGCTGGGGCGAGCGGGACCGGCCTTGAGCGAGCCCCTGCCTCCCCCCTCCCTGCTCTGGCTCAGCCGGCCAGTTCTCTGGCCTTTCGTCGGCCGAGATGTACCGCCAGGTCCTGCTGGCTGGCTGCCGCTGTGTGGAGCTGGACTGCTGGAAGGGCAAGCCCCCTGACGAGGAGCCCATTATCACCCATGGCTTCACCATGACCACAGACATCTACTTCAAGGTGAGACTCCTGAGTGGAAGCTGGTGGCAGTGGCATTAGGAAGGGCCCAGGGGGCCGGGATGGGGGAGCGGGTGAAACAGAGGGGAGGGATGGCTGCGAGGCCTCAGACCAGTGAGGGGACCAGAGGGGACCCTAGGAGACTGGGACCACAGCGGCTCTCCAGTTCTGTGTGTATTGAAACTGGGAAGTGGGGAAGGGTGCTGCTGGGGGGCTGGACCACTGACCTCCTCTTCACCTGGCCCCCTTCTCCTCCAGGAAGCAATTGAAGCCATTGCAGAAAGTGCCTTTAAGACCTCCCCCTATCCTGTCATCCTGTCATTTGAAAACCATGTGGACTCGTGCGTATCAGACCTTTTCAGCCTCCTTCTCTCCCCGTCCCCATCTCTTGCGGAGAGCTGCCCTCCCCCAACCCCTCCCCCCACCTCTAGTCATGCCCTCCAGCTCTCTTCCAGGCCTCCACACAAGCTCCTTGGGACCCCAGGCTCTCCTGCCTATGTCCCCGCCTCCCTGACCCCCTGTGCCCCTGATGACCTGGGTCAGGGGCCCAGAAGAATGGACAAGAGGAGGGTGGACCTGCTGAACCCTACCCCACTTCTGCTCCCTGCAGACCCCGCCAACAGGCCAAGATGGCCGAGTACTGCCGGATGATGTTTGGGGATATGCTGCTCACAGAGCCCCTGGAAAAGTTCCCGGTGAGTGGACTTCGCTGTGGGGCATCTGGGCCTGGGGGCTGGGGGCCTGGGGCAGTGTGGGGGCCAGGTTAAGGAGGCAGATGTCCCCAGAGGATGTTGGGATTTATCTGGGAAGATTGTGGGGCCAGGATCCTATCATTTACCATGTGTCAGGCGCCATGCTGGGCTTTGAGGGCTATGTTAGTGACAAAGACCCAGTCCCAGCCCTCAGGTTGCTTACGTTTAGTGGGGAGACAGACAAGTAACCAGGCCATTGCAAACAGTGGCTGCTATGGGAGTACTTGGGCATCAGGGAAGGCTTCCTGGAGGAAGAGAAGGCAAGCTGGAATCCAAAGGGAAACTGGATTTATCTTGGTGAGAGTTGGGGAAAGGGTATTTGAGGCGGGTGAGGGAGAAGAGTGTTGTCTGAGGAATTGGATAAGTTGGGTCGGCAGGAGCGCGGCACACGATGGGGGCAACGGTGGGAGGCAAGGCTGGAGAAGCAGGCAGGGCAGATGGAACACAGCTTGATGTGAAGGAGCTGAGGCTGCCCCTTGAAGGTGTGGAGATGGTGCTGACCATCTCCCCGCTCCCACAGTTGAAACCAGGCATCCCCCTGCCCAGCCCTGAGGATCTCCGAGGCAAGATCCTCATCAAGAACAAAAAGAACCAGTTTTCTGGCCCAGCAGCCCCCAGCACTGAGGGCAGCTGCTCCCCCACCGCCTCTGTGGGTGAGGACACAGGTGAGTCAGCCTGGGTGGGGGAGCATCTAGAGGGGGAGAGAGGGGCTGGGCCTGGAGGGGATGTGTAGGGACCCTGGTCCCAATGCTGACGGAGGTGCGGTGCGTGTGGCAGTGTGGGCTGGTGAGGAAGGGGCCGAGCCGGAGGAGGAGGAGGTGGAAGAGGTGGAAGAGGAGGAGGAGGAGGAGTCGGGAAACCTGGACGAGGAGGAGATCAAGAAGATGCAGTCGGATGAGGTGTGTAGGGGGCAGCCCGGAGCCCCTTCTGCTGTCTCCACGGCAGAGCCCTGCAGGCGCGGGCGTGGGGCCACCTCCCTGGGTTGGGTACTGCCCTCCCCCTCTCCACCCTCCCCTCTCCTCCCTAGGGCACAGCGGGCCTGGAGGTGACAGCTTATGAGGAGATGTCCAGCCTAGTGAATTACATCCAGCCCACCAAGTTCATATCCTTTGAGTTCTCTGCCCGTAAGTAAGCATGCGGTGGGAGGAAGATGGTAAGTTGGAGACTAGGCTAGATTCAGGAGAAGACCCTTAAGAAGTATGTCCTGACAGCAGAGCTGCTTGATGGATGGGAGGAAGGGGACGGGGCATCCTCCCTTCCTTGGACGCGGGGGCCCTATTTATAGAAAGAGCCAGGCAAAGGGCTTCTTTAAGTGGCAGTGGCTCCCAGTTTACCACTGCTGTACTGAGGAACTTGGCACCAACCCGAAAACTCTGGAGTGTGTCGGTGACCGGCCGGCCACTTATGACAGGCCATCTTAGCTCTAGTGACCCCGGGCTCCTACAGCCTCCTGCAGGTTCTGTGGCTCCCGGGGCTGACTGGTGCCTCAGAGAAACTGGCCAGGGCACGTCTGGCCCTCGCACCCTTCCCTCCCTGTGCACAGCCATGCTACTTAGCTTCTCCGCTCTTCTCAGCTGTGCGTGCCCCCAACGTGAATACCTCTTTCTGCACACACTCGTGCCGTATATGCGTCTCCCACACCGACTGCTCATCCCTGGACCCGCAGTCCGCAGCCCCCCCCCGTGCCCACCCGTGCCATGTCTACCCCCGGTGTACACCTCCCACCCCACCCCCACCCCTCAGCCATACTTGTGTGCTCACTCTCTGCACATCATCGCGTGTTCCTGACCCCCTGGGCTCCCCTTCCCTGTGCCATCCAGGGCATGTGCCCCTCACTCTCCAGGACACACCCCATCCGCGTGCAGGTCTCCCGAGCACACCCTTTACCCCGCAGTGCGCCATTACCCACACAGATCTGCACATCAGCTTGGCCCCTTCGATCCTTGGGCCTCAGTGGGAATGCTAGGTTGGAGGGATCTCTGTGCTGGAGGGAGCTACCCCAGAGGGAGAGCAGGGAGGAGGGAAGGGGGGCCAGCCTGACATGGTCCCCTTGCCCTTTCTCTCTCACACAGAGAAGAACCGAAGTTACGTCATCTCGTCCTTCACAGAGCTCAAGGCCTATGACCTGCTTTCCAAGGCCTCAGTGCAGTTTGTGGAGTATCCTTGAGGCCTCCATAGCCAGGGTCCCTGGTTGGGGTGGCGGGATGGGGAAGGCCTGGGGACAGGGCGCTCAGAGGGAGCTGTTGGGTCCTCCTGGTGTGGACGGCCTTGGGCCAGCTCCTAAACTCTGGGACAGCTACAACAAGCGCCAGATGAGCCGCATTTACCCTAAGGGCACCCGCATGGACTCCTCCAACTACATGCCCCAGATGTTCTGGAATGCCGGTTGCCAGATGGTTGCCCTCAACTTCCAGACGATGGGTGAGGGTACTCCTAGGCCCCTAAGAATCTTCCCCCGCCGCCTGCCTCTCCTACCTTCACCCCATTCCTGGGGGGGTGGCTTTAGAAGCGACCAGGGGTCCTGATGTTGGTTGCACGTGCAGGCATGTGAGCGGTTAGGGATATAAATGCATCGGCTCGTGCCTAGATGATGGCACATGTACGAGGACGCACGTGAAGATGCCAGCGTGCTGGCACGAGCTCTGGCTGCTCTGCCTGGATGAGCCCGTAGGAACACCAGCTTCACCGGCCTCCACTCCCACTGTGAGGCACGGCCCAGCTGTGGCCTTGCTCCCGCCAACTCCAGCGTGTGGGGCCTTCCTGAGAGATGAGAAACCCTAAGGAAGCAGGCTGGGTCATGGGAGACCCTCATCCTCCCAGTCCACCCAAGCTCCCCATTCCACAAGACAGGAGAGGCTGGGGGATGTAGGAAGTAGAGACTGGGTGCAGACCTGGGGCTGGGCCTTCCTCACTGAGTGCCCTTGTCCCCCCAGACCTGCCCATGCAGCAGAACATGGCGCTGTTCGAGTTCAACGGGCAGAGTGGCTACCTCCTCAAGCATGAGTTCATGCGGCGGCCTGACAAGCAGTTCAACCCCTTCTCGGTGGACCGCATAGATGTGGTTGTAGCCACCACCCTTTCCATTACGGCAAGGCCCTGGGGTGGACGAGTGGCCAGGAGGGCTGGGGTCTTGAGGAGAGATACAGGAGCTCTCCCCCTCCACTCCCAACCCCCTCCCCTGATATCCTGAAAACTTTAGCCCAAGCCAGTTCGTGCAGTAGCAAGTTGCCTTGGAAACTGCCTCCTCCTCAGCACTGGAGGCTGCCTCTTGGTCTCCATGGAAACCAAGGGGAAGGGCTGAGGCTGGGGTGGAGGAGGGGAGAAGAGTAGGCAGAGTGGGGCTGCAGGAGCCCCAGGCCCTAGGGGAGTGTGCTGTTTTCCTTCCCGGCCTGGGGAGGGCCACACTTCTTCCCTGAATGCTGGAAGCACCTGGTTGCCGAGAGCTTAGTTGTAACCCTTGAGCCACACGGCCGCAGCTGGATGGGGCTCTTCACAGTAGCCAAGAACGGATGCTTCAGCTACAGGAGCTAGAGGCCCCAGATGTGAGGCAAGAGCTCGGGCAGGAGAGCTGAGGCTGGCCTCCCGTCGGTCCCTGCCCCCAGGTGATCTCTGGGCAGTTCCTGTCGGATCGCAGTGTGCGCACGTATGTGGAAGTGGAGCTGTTTGGCCTTCCTGGGGACCCCAAGAGGCGCTATCGCACCAAACTGTCACCCAGCGCCAACTCCATCAATCCTGTCTGGAAGGAGGAGCCTTTTGTCTTTGAGAAGGTGGGGAGCTAGGGCAGGGCAGGGGCTGGGGTCTGCCCCTACTTCTTGGCTTCTACTCATAGAAAAAAGGAACTAAATAAAGGGACTTCCTTGATCGTCCTCCTCTCCCTACCCGTCACCCTGTGCCCTCCTAATTTTAAGAGTCCCAAATCCACATTTACAGAAGTTTACTTGGTGAGAAAGTTTTATGTGGGCATCCGTGTGTGTGTGTGTGTGTGTGTGTGCGCGCGCACGTGCATGTGTGTTCATGTTAGGATGAGAGGCAGAAATGTGAACGGCCAGTCCAGGATACAGAGTCTCAGGGTATAGAGTCCCAGTCCGGGGGGGTCTTTTGCCCTGATTGGATTCTCATTGGCAAGGCTGTCCAGGACTTTCTACACTAGGACCCCCGAGCCCTGGGCTACGGAGCCAGCCCTTCTCCCCTGTGTGGACCAGCCCGGGCATGAGCTAAGAGGATGCCTATGTGTGTGGCCTAGAGTGTGTCCTCTGTCCTCACCAAATCTGGTAACACTTGCCATGTTCTCACACTGACGCTAAGACTTCTGAAGCCAGGGAGGTGGGTAGCTTGGCCACTCTCTCCCTTCCCCAGCTTGTCCTGTCCCGAACTCTCCCTAGATCTTGATGCCTGAGCTGGCCTCCCTCAGGGTGGCTGTAATGGAGGAAGGCAACAGATTCCTTGGACACCGCATCATCCCCATTAATGCCCTGAATTCTGGTAAGGATGGAGTCCTTCTTTGCTGTTGCTAGCCCGGTCTGAGACCAAGGCCAGCGTTAGGAGCCTGTCCAGAGGGTGCAGCAGCTTCAGGGAGGTGGCCCTGCGACCTTACCTAACCCTCTCATGTATCAGCCCTGAGGACTGTGGCAAGAACAGGAAACCGACAGAGGTGGGGCCTCTGCCCACCTAACAGAATGTCTGTAATTTTCTCGAACTGCTGGGGCAATTTCCCAAGTAGCTGATACTTATTGGGCACTTAAAATGAGTTATGGGCTTATAACACATTCTCACTTAATCTTTTTTTTTTTTTTTTAAGATTTTATTTATTTATTTGAGAGAGAGAAAATGAGAGACAGAGAGCATGAGAGGGAGGAGGGTCAGAGGGAGAAGCAGACTCCCCGCCGAGCAGAGAGCCCGATGCGGGACTCGATCCCGGGACTCCAGGATCATGACCCGAGCCGAAGGCCGTCGCTTAACCAACTGAGCCACCCAGGCGCCCCCTCACTTAACCTTAACAATAACCACATGAGGGGCGCCTGGGTGGCTCAGTCGTTAAGCATCTGCCTTCGGCTCAGGTCATGATCACGGGGTCCCGGGATCGAGCCCTGCATCGGGCTCCCTGCTCGGCGGGAAGCCTGCTTCTCCCTCTCCCGCTCCCCCTGCTTGTGTTCCCTCTCTCGCTTGTCTCTCTGTGTCGAATAAATAAATAAAATCTTAAAACACACACACACACAAAACAATAACCACACGAAGTAGATCCTATTCACCCCCTTGCACAGCTAAGGAAAATCTCAAGAGACTTAAAGTAAACTGCCCAACGTCACACAATCAGGAAGGTGCAGAACCAGACTCAGACTCTGGCCTCTCTGACTCTAAAGCCAGAGGCCTTGAGTACTGGGCTGCTCCCGAGCTGTGCTGGGTGGCAATGGGCATGGCTTACCGCCCACCCCGTCATGCCCGACAGGCTACCACCATCTGTGCCTACACAGCGAGAGCAACATGCCCCTTACCATGCCCGCACTTTTTGTCTTCCTGGAGATGAAGGACTATGTACCTGACACCTGGGCAGGTAGGTGACCCATTCCCCCTCCCCCTCCTCAAGCCAGCCTCCAGAGTGGGGCAGGACAGGTAGCCTGGGGTAGGTGAGGATGGCGGAGGCTTCCAGGTTCATCTCCATACCAGGCCCATGATGCCCCTCTGCACCCAGATCTCACCGTGGCTCTTGCCAATCCCATCAAGTTCTTCAGTGCCCATGATAAGAAGTCTTTGAAGCTCAAGGAAGCCATGGGAGGTCTGCCTGAGGTCTGTGTTGCCTGGTCCAGGAGCTCTGCCCTCTCGGAGGGAAGATGAGGGAGGGGGGCAGGGTCCTAGACTGAGAGACAGAGAGAGCTGTTGGAGCCTTGTTCCTAATCTGCTCTCCCTACACAGAAACCCTTTCCACTTGGGAGTCCAGTTGTCGGCCCGGTCAATGGGGCGCTGGCCCCGACGAGCAACGGGTCTGCAGGTATGCACTGCAGGGTCCTCCCACAGTCTGCAAGGACCTCGACCTCTCCAGCGGTACCCACAGGAACATCCCCCCAAAACAGACTTTCACCTGGGATGGGAACGACTGTGTCGGACGCCTTAGCGCTGGGAAAGTGCGCTGCAGGGGCCCCATACAGCCACCCCCAGGGGGCAGGGAGGAGCCGGCCAGAACCAGGGGGCCCACCCCCCCGGGGCACCTGTCAGCCCACCCTGTGGCTCTTGCAGCTGCCGGGTACAGGGCCAAGGAGGAGACCACGAAAAAAGCCGCGGGTAAGGCCTGCTGAGTCCGAGTGATCTCGAGAACGAGCCTGGGGAGGGTCCGGGACTCCTGGAGGGGCGTGGGGAGGGGCTCCCGGGCGGCGGCGCACCTCACCCCGGCCCCCGCAGAGCCGCGGACCGCCAGCCCGGAGGAGCTGCGGGAGCTGAAGGGCGTCGTGAAGCTGCAGCGGCGGCACGAGAAGGAGCTGCGGGACCTGGAGCGGCGCGGCGCGCGGCGCTGGGAGGAGCTGCTGCAGAGGGGCGCGGCGCAGCTGGCCGAGCTGGGGCCGCCGGGCGCGGGGGGCTGCGGGGGCCGCAGGCTCGGCCCGGGGAAGGGCTCTCGCAAGAAGAGGTAAGGGCGGCGGCGGCGGGCTCTGCCCGCGGTGGCGCTGGCGGGCGGGGGCGGCCGAGGGCTCAAGGCCTGTCCCCACGTGGCCTCCGCAGGACCCTGCCCTGCGAGGAGGCCGCCGGGGCCGCGCCGAGCGAGGGCCGCGAGGGCTCCGAGGGCGCGGACGCGCGTGCGCGCGAGCTGAAGGACCGGCTGGAGCTGGAGCTGCTGCAGCAGGGTGAGGAGCAGTACGAGTGCATCCTGAAGCGCAAGGAGCAGCACGTGGCTGAGGTGCCTGGGGGAGGGGGGAGGGGGGAGGCACAACCCAACCAACACCCCCACCCCCCACCTCCGCACAGCAAAGGGCTTCTGGAGCTAAGCCTCTCCCTGCACTACCCCGCAGCAAATCGCCAAGATGATGGAGCTGGCCAGAGAGAAGCAGGCTGCGGAGCTGAAGACCCTCAAGGAGACCTTGGAGACGTATGATTGCCTCCCACCCGTACCCGAGTCTCGCCTCCCGGCAGGGCTCAGGCCCCACGGAACATCTCCCTGATGCCTGTCTCTCTGCAGTGACACCAAAGAGATGAAGAAAAAGCTGGAGGCCAAGAGGCTGGAGCGGATTCAGGCCATGGTCAAAGTCACCTCAGACAAGATGGCTCAGGAAAGGTGAGCCCTTGACTCAAACTCCAGGGCCAGTCTGAGCAGGGACCGCTCTAGGTGGGAAGGGGCCTCCCTGCAAGTGGATCCTGACTCGCTTCCCAGAGATGTACCTGTCCCCTGGTGCTGGAAGGTTAATCCTATTTCTGTCACCTCTGGTCCTCCTTAGGCCAAACACAGAAGCCATCACTCTGAGCACAGAGGAGAATTTCAGGGAAAACTAATCATACAAACAGGGGGGTGAAACCTTGGGACAGCAGCTTTCCCTCCCTGCACGCCGTGAAGGACAGTGCATTTTTGTGAGGAAGCCCTCTCCTCAGACGGCCCCTGGAGCTCCCAACAGCCCCTCACGTCCTCCTTAGTTTCCCACGATTACCCCCACTGGCTGGTTATGCTCCTATGGTGGAGTCCTCATTTTGTCTACACCCTGAAGAAACTTGGTCTTACCCAACTCTTCCAAGGGGCCTTCTGCCCTCTCTGAAACTCTGATCACCCCAACAGGCTGAAGAGAGAGATTAACAACTCTCACATCCAGGAGGTGGTGCAGGTCATTAAGCAGGTGTGTAAGAGCTGTGTCCTTCACACACACACACACACACACACACACACACACACACTCACACTCACCCTCTACATAGGAGGGATGGGGAGGCCCCAGGCCTTTATGTTGTCTTTAGGAGATGCACAGTCCAGAGCGGCCCATGCAGCTGGGGATGGGAGGAGGCAATGAAGGGGAGGAGGAGCCCCCAGGCTATCCCAGGGTTCTGGCCTTTGTGTGGAGGTTAGGGTACCAGCCTAAAGGGATCTGTCTCTGGCCAGCTGACCTGGATGGAAATGATAGGGGCTAACTGGCCAGGGGAAGATGGGATTGGGGTGGGTGGGTGGGTATGAGGGAGTGAGGGGGGCTTCCCTGGGACTATTAGCAACAATAACAGCTGGCTGAGCTGGGGCCACCAGGCGAGGGGGGCTGCGGGGTCCATTTACTGAATCCCGACCTTGTGGCAGGCTCTAAGCCAGGTGCTTTACATGAACTGTCTCCTGCACAACCCAGCAAGACAGACAATTATCTTCATTTTACACATTTAAAAGAACTGTTTGAAGGTTAACAAATGTGTCCCAAGTCTTACAGCTGGTTAACTGGGACTGTAGCTGGATTCCAAGCCAGGCTGCCTATCTGTGCTGTCCTGACTGCCTGCCTCTCACTCTCACCCAGATGACAGAGAACCTGGAGAAGCACCAGGAGAAGCTGGAGGAGAAGCAGGCGGCCTGCCTCGAACAGATCCGGGAGATGGAAAAGCAGGTGATAGGGATTACCACCCTGGCCGCCAGCAGAGTTGGCCTGCCCCAGGGAGCCGCCAGTCGGGAGATGGGTGGGGGCAGGAAGGGGACTCACCCCTCACTGGTGGGCTACAGGCCCTGGTTCCCACGGGGTCCTGCGGCCCTTTAAGATGAGACAGCTCTACAGATCTCTTTGCTTGGTTGGCACCCCCTTCTTTGAGAGGCTCCCTGACGGTCTCCACTACCCCTCACCTCCTACCCCAGTCTCCTGGGAGAGCTGAACGGACAGGGCACCTCCTTGTCTGACTATCCAGGGGAGGGAGAGTGGGCAGTTGGCCCCCTCCTGAGCCGGGTGGTGGTCTTTATTGTCCCCACAGTTCCAGCAGGATGCGCTGGCCGAGTACGAGGCCAGGATGAAGGGCCTGGAGGCTGAGGTGAAGGAGTCAGTGAAGGCCTGCCTCAGGGACTGCTTACCCTCTGAGGCCAAGGACAAGCCTGAGAGGCCCTGTGAGGACTTCGGGGAGCTGTGTGAGCAGGACCCACTCACAGCAAAGGCGGGTGTCCAGGAGAGCCACCTCTGATGCCCTCATCCTACTGGGACATTCTGTAAGGACATTCACTCTTCTCTGGGATGAGGCTCCATCCCCGCAGGAGGAAAGACCCTAGCATTCTAAGGCTGTGGGAAGTGGGGGCTCTTTTGGACTCTGGAGCTCCCTCCTCAACAGCCAGGCTAGAAGAGGAGGCGGGAACCAGGTACCCTCAGGGCAGGGGCCCATCTGAGGTTTAGAGGTCCTCTCCAATCTGACTTCCTACTCCATCCTTCTTCTCTGCCTCTGACTAAGTGTCAAATATAAAATTGTTGAGGGCAAAAGGATATGGACTAGGAGGCAGGAAATGGGGTCCTGGCCCCACTCCACCTTCCCTAGTGTGCAGCTCGTGGTGCCCCACTCTCGACTCCTTGTCCTTACCTGGAGGGCTAGGCCTAGCTCCCTGGAACCTCCACTCTAGCGCCTCTAGGTCAAACGGGACCGAACTCCAAACCCTCCTGCTGTGAGGCCCCTTCTCAGACCTGTCCTGAGTTGGCCTCCTTGTCAGTTCCCTGATACAGAGCCTGGCATTACCTCCAAGCTCCCTGGGGATGGCTGCTTCCAGGATCCCAGGCTGAGGTCCCTTCCCTGGCCTCCTGCCTGTGGGGGATGGGAGGCTGGCATGGAAAAGCTGCCTCAGCAGTCTGCTGAGACAACTGGGCCTCTGGTTAGTAGGGAGGGCTAAGGAACGCCTTTGGGGCACTCTCCTAGGCCTGAGGGGGGTACTTCCTAGTAGGTACCCCCACTCAGCCTGCCTGATGAGGTCAGGATCATTTTCTCTCCTGACTTTATGAAGTTTATTTATTTTTCTCCTTACTCCTACTAAAGAGAACCCTGTCCCAATATTTCCTGTCTAAACCTGGCCTTTGTTCTACAGCCAAGAAGTGGGGGGCAGGGGGGCCATGCTGCTGAAATGAAGTGGCCTGGGGGAAAAACTCTTGGGAGCTGAACCCCAGGGTGAGGTCCCTTCAAGAGCCCAGTGGAATGGCCCCACTTCTGGGCCTGAAGGGGATTCACTTCCCCTTCTGCCGGCCCTGATGCCACAACCACTGGAAAATGAGGTCACCCCTCTTCTCCACCCCTCCATCCAGACGTGGCCCTTCCTTGTCTCCATCCTCAGGGCTGCAGCAGAGGAGCCTAGTGCAAAGGTGCCCCCTCCCTCTTGGGGAGCTGTGAAACTCCAGGCCACCTGGGCCCCTTTAGGCAGACTTAGAGTGGTCAGATTCTACCAGGTAGTTATGGTTGAACCCAATACTTGCTCGAAAGGGGTTTGTGGGGCAGCTGTTCACTGCACCTATGGCATGGTCCCAAATCCCAGATGGGAACAGGCACTGGCTTGGGAGAGGCCAAGCGGGGGACTGATTCTGGGAAGAGGTTGTTTTCTTATCAGAGAGTTATAACAAATGCCATTAGCTCTGAGCACCTGTGCCTTCAGTAAGGCCTGTCACTGACACGTCCAGCTTGCATACACACTGGATACAGCTGACGGTGGACACTTGCACCCTGGAGCCGTGCCCTGTCTTTAGCTCTCCTGCTGGGCACTCAACTGCCCCATCTCCCTGCCAACCCAGGGGTAGAGCCATGCAGGGATGAGGGCCCAGGCCAGAGGAATTCACTGACCCAGGCACGTGGGCATAAGCCAGAGCCAGTATCAAAGAGAGCCCACTGGGGAGTCCCTAGTTTTTGCTAGCGACTGCTGAGGGGGAAGGAGAAACTGCCTTCCCCTAGCCTCTCAGCCAGGCCAGGCAGAGTCTCTGGGCCCCCAGCGTGGAACTGGGAAGCACAGGAATGGGCTAGGAGATGCAGTCCTGCCTCCTAGAGAGGCCTCTGCGTAGCAGGTTGGGGGCTTCCCAGGGGGCCAGGCCTAGATACCCACCTCCCTGCTTTCTGTCCTCTGGAAAAAGGGCGAGGTGCCTCCTGGGAAAATGCCCTAGTCTTTGGGCCCTGGAAGTGAGTTCACTTCTGGCTGCAGGGGATGTGCAGGGGAGGAGTTAATGCCCTCCCTCAGGGCCCGGGGTAGGTGAATTCCTGCTGTGTATCTGTGGGGCTGGGACAAAGTTCCCTGTCCAGTCATTGTGCCTCCCTTTTACATTAAGGGAAGGGTCCCTACCCCCTTCTCAGTCCCATTGCTGACTCAGATACCAGAGTCCCCTGCTGACTCACCCCACCCCCTGCACCCCCCACCCCCCCTAGCTCTCTGGATCTCCCAGCCATGTGCCACCAGGCCCAACCCTGCTGAGCTGGTGCAACGTGACAGGCTGAGGGGGCTGGTGACACTTGAGGAGGAAAGAAGGGGGTCCGGGAGGGGGGCCAGCCACAGACAGAATGACAGACTGCAGACCCGAGCCTAGCTAGCGCCTCTGGGAGGAGGAAGCCCTTTTGCCAGCCTGGGGCCTGCAAGGGGAGAGGCTCAGCAGGTGGAGGGGAGGAGGGGGAGGGGAGTGCCGAGCGCCTGCCTGCTCCCTGCCTCAGCTCCATCTCCTGTCAGCCTTCGGCTCCCTAAGCGACAGCTTCTAATTCCGGCTGTAGGGGCCTCCGTGCTCTGCAGCACACACGCAGCTTTTTTTCAGTTTTGCTATTTCTTTTCTGTTCAGAACGTACTGAGCCTACGGAAAAGTCAGAGCAAAGGCTCCAGGGCCTGAGACCTGGCACCATCCCCCCATCCTGCCTCAGGCCTGGCCGGGTTGGTGGTGGCAGGTGGAGCAAATGCACTGGCTGCTTCTTCTAAAGAGTGGCCAGCTCGGCGCTCTGGGCCAAGCCAGGGTGAGGCCCTGACAGGGACCTGCTCCCGCTCCCCCGCTTCCCTGGAACGGTCTCCAGCCACCCCAAGGCAGAGTTGGCTTGGGGAAGCTCACGGAGGAGGGGCCGTGGTTCTTTAGGACCAAGCAGGCGCCCACTGCATGCTCACACTGCTTCTCTCTTCTACCTGCTCTGTGTCACCACCCACTTGTCAGGCTGGCCTGCCTGCCGCACACAGGTTCCAGGGTTACCTCCTTCCCTGACTCTGGAAACAGAAAGAAGGGAAGAAAGCAATTTCCCTCATGCTGCGGAAAAGGGAGATTGAGTCACGAAGGGAAGGAAAGCCTTCCTTCTGCTGAGTAGAGGGAGAGCTTCCCTGCCTCCTTGCTGGGGTTGGAGAGTCTGTGCTCCACCCCCAGGTGACACCCCAGGTGGGGCCCCCCAGTGGGGGTGCGATGGGACTTTCTGCACTCTGAATAACTGTGCGGCTCTTTCCCTGACACTGCCTAGCTTGACGTTGCCTAAAGCAGGCAGAGCTGACATTGTGGGCTTCGCTTTGCAGACGAGACCACGCAGGCCTGGAGCCGCACTCTGGTAAAGGCCTTCAAGCTGGGACTTAACTCTGGGGTCAAATGCTGTGCCCTTTGTGTGGTACCATGAGAGAAAGTTGGCAGAGCAGGGGGATTAGAGAATGCAAAAAGATAAAGGGAATGGGGGCTTGACAGTATATACAGGCATACATCACCTGCACCCCCCCCTCCGAATGGAGGAAGTGGGAGCCCCTGCTCCGTGGCTGGGCCCAGGATGCCAGGTGGCCATCCCTGAAGTCTAGGAGCTGGAGAAAGGCAAGAAGCCTGGAGTGCAGGGCTCTGTGTGCACTTTGCCACTCACCCATCTGGGCCCACTGTCTCCTTCCCAGAGGCAAATCCTCTCCTTGCCCAGAACCTTTCCCCAGACGGGCTCCTGCTGCATCTAATCATGGCTCTGCCCAGGCTCAGGGCAGCTTTATTATTCCCCTCATTTCCTATCTTCCATAGGAAGGTACTTGGTAAAGCAGCCCTCAGTACTGTCCCCTAGAGATGTTTTTCTTGCTTCCATGTCCTTGCCTCAGTAACCCTGTCTGGAATGTCTTCCTTATTTCCACGCAGCCAGATCCCCCACATCCTTGAAGACCACCTGCGGAGTCCTACCTTCAGACTACCTGGGAGCCCCTCCACACCCAACTCTACCTTTTCCTCTAAGCACTGTCTTGGTTTTGTTTGTATTTCACAGATGTATTCAGCGCTCAGCTGATAGCCTCTACTTTTTTGTCCTGGTCTTGTCTTCCTGCTTGAGGGGGAAGGTCTCTTCTATCCAGAACTGAGCTTCTGCTTCGGTATTTCCTACAGCGGGGAACACAATGCCTGGCTCATGAAAAGTCTCAGTAAATTCTGTAGTTGATAACTGATTCACTTCTTTACACTTCACAAATCTTCATTCCACCCCGAGACACTTAGCCTTCCCC
>NC_138377.1:73261378-73352529 GCF_054177405.1 Leptonychotes weddellii | reverse complement strand
GCGTGGGCTTGTGCTTCGGAGGGAGACGAGGACCGTAGGGGAGCCTTGCGGAGCTCTCTCACATTTTCCGGGGTGGCGGCCGGCCCCGAGGAGGCGGGGAGGCGGCGCGGGGGAGTTGTTAACGCGGCTGCCGCGCTCTCGAATCCCCAGGCGCCCGCCCTGGCCGCCGCGTCTCCGCTCCGCCTGCCTGTCAGCCGCCGGGAGCTGGAGCTCGGGCGCGTGGTCGGGGTTGGAGACGTCGGAGATTGGAGGGCGCAGTCTCCCCCCCCCCACCCCCGCTCCGAGTGAGCGTGTGCGGGAGGAACACTTGTGTGTGAGTGCGTGATTCGCTACACTTCGAGTGGCAGTTCTCAGCCAGAATAAGCGCCCCCCACCCCGCGCGCAGCGCAGGTACCCCCCCCAGCCCCCGCCAATTACTCCCCGTTCGCCTTTCGCCGCCGCCTCCCAGCTCGCTTATGGTCCAGTTCTGCCCTCGTGGGGTCCCGTTTCCTTCCAGCTGGACCGCTGGGGGCAGGCCTCCGTCTTCTCCGACGGGCCCGAGGTCCTAAGTTTCTAAGGAGCCGAGGGCACCGACTCCGGTAGGGGCGGAGGGCGGGGAGACGAGAAGAGACGACTGTGACTTTGGGATTGGCCTGGCCTGGTGCATGTGGCCCCCCAGCGAGCAGCCGCCGCCCCCGCCCCCCAACCGCCGCGGCAGCCCCAGGGGAGCGCGGAGGAGGAGCCGCTCCCCGACTTCGTGGCCCACGAAGGGGTGGGGGTCAGGGGCGGCCTCTCCCGCCGGGCGCATTCCTGCCCTGACGGCTCAGCCCGCTTCCAGGGCAGCCATTGCCATGGAGACCCCCGAGGCTATAAAGCCAGATACGCAGGCGGGCGGCGGCTCCCGCGCCGCTGAGCCCCCCAAGTAAGGAGCAGGCGCCCCGGTGTGGCCCGGCCCCCGCGAGCGGGGAGGAGGCGGAGGAGCGGCGCCAGCAGCTTGAGGAGCGGCGCGCCCCGCCAGGGCTGGAGGCAGGCGCGCTCGGCGGGCGCCACCGTCTCATCAGGGGAGCGGGGGCTGCCCCGGGTGCGGGTGAGTGGCGCGGCACCAAGCCACAAGGGACGGAGGGGCACCGGACACGCGGGAAACAGCGGGACAGACAGGAGGGGGCCGAGCTTTTGCTCCCGTAGTCTCGTGGCGGGCCAGGCGCGGAGCCCAGAGTAGCGAGCAATCTACACCTCCAGGCGGGAAGCCCAGGGAAGGAGCTGCGAGACACCAGGCGTGCGGCCCAGGAGCCGCGGGGAAACGGGAGCCGCTGGGGCACAAGAGTGGGAACGTCAGGACCCTCGGCTGCAGCCGCCCACGCGCGGAGGGAGCCACACCAGAGCACCAGCGGGGCCCAGAGCCCGGCGGGGCGCGGGAACAGGGGCGCCCCCGTGCGGAGCTGCTGGGCCGCCTGGGAGCGGCGGCCAGGGCCATGCTCAAGCCCAAGGACCTGTGCCCCCGAGCGGGTACGCGCACCTTTCTGGAGGCCATGCAGGCGGGTAAAGTGCACCTGGCCCGCTTTGTACTGGATGCGCTGGACCGCAGCATCATCGACTGCCGCGCGGAGCAGGGCCGCACGCCGCTCATGGTGGCGGTGGGGCTGCCGGACCCCGCGCTGCGCGCGCGCTTCGTGCGGCTCCTGCTGGAGCAGGGTGCGGCCGTGAACCTGCGGGACGAGCGCGGCCGCACGGCACTCAGCCTGGCGTGCGAGCGCGGCCACCTGGACGCGGTGCAGCTGTTGGTGCAGTTCAGCGGCGACCCCGAGGCGGCCGACTCGGCGGGCAACAGCCCAGTGATGTGGGCGGCGGCGTGCGGCCATGGGGCGGTGCTCGAGTTCCTGGTGCGCTCTTTCCGCCGCCTCGGCCTGCGCCTCGACCGCACCAACCGAGCGGGTCTCACGGCGCTGCAGCTGGCAGCCGCCCGCGGCCACGGGACCTGCGTGCAAGCCCTCACCGGGCCCTGGGGCCGCGCGGCCGCCGCCGCCGCGGCCCGGGGCTCCAACTCCGACAGCCCCCCTGGCCGTCCGGCTCCCGCGCCCAGCCCGGAGCGCCGACGACCCAGCCCCCGCCGCTTACCTCGGCCTCTCCTGGCGCGCTTTGCGCGAGCGGCCGGCGGCCACGGTCACGGCGGCGAAGCTGGGTCAGGGGGCAAGGCCTCGGGCCGGCACCGAGCACAGGGCAGCGAGAGGCCCGAGCTGGGCCGAAGCATGAGCCTGGCGCTGGGTGCTGTAACCGAGGAGGAAGCGGCTCGGCTGCGGGCGGGAGCCCTGATGGCTCTACCACACTCGCCCCAGGCTTCAGGGACCGGGCGGTGGCGTTCGCAGGAGGTGCTGGAGGGAGCGCCTCCGACCTTAGTGCAAGCCCCCATTGGCCTTAGCCCCCACCCGGAGGGCGGCCCCGGCTCTGGCCGTTTGGGTTTGCGTCGACGCTCCACCGCTCCAGACATCCCCAGCCTGGTCGGGGAGGCATCGGGGCCCGAGAGCGGCGCGGAGTTAGAGGCCAACGCTCTGCACCCCTCGGTGCCTGGGCCTCAGCCTTGGCAGGTGGGCACGGAGGCCGTGGTGCTGCACGCTCAGCGGTAAATAGCGTCGAGGTTGAGCCCTGCGTCCCCTCCTCTTATGTCTCTCCTCCACTGGGATTTCTTTTTTCCAGGTCCCTCACTTTCCCGGCAGTTTCCTGGCCTGTGATCCCAGAACCTGTCCCCACTGCCCAGGCCAGATCCCTACCAATCCTCTCTCTGAAAAGAACCCCTATTTTATTTCTTCTTTTTTTTTTTTGTGCTTGTTGGTATTCCCTGCCTAGGTCTCCCACTGTCCCTATAGCCTACCTTTCCTGTCCTGGAGGGGAGGAGTAGAAGAATGGTTCTATAGGCTACAGCCTTTCAGCCAGGAAGACGGACCCCCTACTGTGAGCCCCTAAGGCTCAGTTCTGAGTCTTGCCGACTCCTGCTGGGTCACCTCCTCCTTACCAGTTTCCCATACCCTGGCAGCCAGACAGCAGAAGAGTTGACTTGTAGAAAAAAGACCTAGGCTCCCCCCTCTGCCTAGTGATGTGGCCAGCAATGTTCCACGCCACCGAAGTCTCCCTTCTTGTTAAGTGTTGGAGAAGGAGAGCAAGGAGAGCAAGGAGACCAGCCTTTGAGCCCTTCCAGACAGGAGGGCTGATTAGGAAGGAATCTGGAGGTTAAGTTTTTCTGGGGAGAAACTCCTGCCTCAAGAAGATGAGAGCATATTTAGGGGGGGCAGAGGCCCTGGTACTGAAGGCTACTTGTCCCCTGAAATAGCTTCTGGGTAATTTCAGCTCCGCAGACCCAGTTTTCAACTTCACTGATGATGTGGGGTCATTGCTCTACAGCAACGCCTACTGAGCCCAGCTCCCAGCACCTGAGCCCAGCTTCAGCTCAGCTGCATTTGTTTTATCTTTGAGGTCTCGCCCCTCAGGGCCCAGCCTTATTTCCTCTCACTCTTAGAGCCTGAAATGGAAAGGACTGGCACTTCCCCGCCCCCACCACCTCCCAGCTCCCCCGTCCCGCACGTGGGTGCTCCGGCAGGGTGGAATGGTTGCGAAGGCTTGGTTTAATTGTATTTCTTCCAATCCTCAAAGAACTCGTGTTTTGAGTCTTTGTATATGAAGCAGAAAGCAGCGGGTCTGATCCGAGGCTTAAGAACCTGACAATGTCTCTTTAAATAGAAGCTCTGCGAGGGGGATAATTGACTGAAGTGTTTGCCACGTTAAACGGCGGCGCGCGGGAGTCGGGAAGCCCACACGAGCCGCGGGTCCGGGTTTAAATTACATCAAACTCCTGCGAGAGCTGGAAGGGGGCTGTTAAAGGGCTCCTGCTTCTCGCGGGCCGTTAATGGAGGGCAGGGCGGATGATGGATGCTGGAGGTCGAGACCAAGGACCCCTGCCTCTGCCCCGGCGCGTGGGACGCAGGTCCGGCCCAGCTTCATTACTGGGCAGATTAGTGAATCAGAGGCAACCGCGGGGAGGTGGTTAAATGCCCTTTCCCGGCCTGGTCCTTCCTCTTCCCCTCCCTCCCTGCCCTCCTCTTTGTGCGGACCTAAGAAGTGTGCGTGTGTGTGTGTCAGGGGTGGGTGGGGGGGGAGCGAGTTCTAGCGGGTCTGGCGATCGCGTGCCCCAGGACCCTGCGGAAGCGCTAGCACAGGTATCTGCGTCCAACGCGCGGGATCGTTGGCGCTTGGGGGGCTCTTTGTGAACCCCCAAGGTTGAGCGTGCGGCGCCTCACCCGTCTGAGGTGGGGTCTTTTCAAGACGTCGATCTATATGCCTTTGCAGAACGGAAGGTTTCTCACCAGTAACTCTAAGGGAACTTCCCAGAGCGAGAATGATCTGTGCTGAGAAACTGGTTCTGGAGGTGAGCGGGCCTGGTGTAGGTGTCAGACACCTACCCAATCCTTCCACCCCTCTACGGTCGGCAAGGCCGCGCCCTCTCCCCCCACGCCGCACTGGACGTGATCTCTGGTGCCCCCTGGTGGCAGCGCTGAGCTTTCCTCGCGGTGCCCTGGCTCGGAGTTTAGACTTCTGGTTTTACTTGGGATCACCGCAATGTACTTCTCCGTGTGCATTTACCCATGGAATCCTCTTCCTCTTGTCGTATGTTAAATCCGGATACTTGAAGTCATTTCCCAGCAGTGAAGTGAGGAACAATAAGCAAAAAACAAAACAAAACTCGGATTTGGAGTAGCAGGAGACGAGACCCTTCTTCACTAAGGACCCCAAGATCTTCCAAGTTAAGGCTCCCATGTCCAGAGAGCTCCTGCTCTGTTCTGAAAAACAGGAGTCTCCAACTCCTTGTTTATAATTTCTGAAGCTGCACTGTTTTCTTCTGATGAGATTTGTTTTCTTTTGGGGGGGGGTTTGCCCTCCCCCTACTCCTTTCTCCCCACACACCTGCCTCTCCTCAGTCCCACTGTCTGGGTGGTGGAACAATACAGAAGCACCTGAAAAGCCAGAGGGAGAGGATCTGGGGTGGGATGGGGGATAATTGGACATCCCACGTACAAACTCCTTTTTTTCTGACCCCTGCTTGCTCACTTATTCCCTTTCTGTGTTTAATTTTCACAGAATTTTTTAATGGTGTAAGGATACAAGTATTTGGCTTCTTCAGAACACCATAAGGTCTGGGTTGAACAGTAGGCAGAAGGTGCTGTCATCTTTCAAATGTCGCTGACCTGTGGCTTTCTGGTTCATTGTCACCTCGGGGCCCTCCTTATTGAGTAAACAGCTGTGAGGGCTCCTCTCCACCGGGTTGCCAAGGGCTTGGTGGTTGAAAGCAATGTTTCTTAAACCACAACAGATCTTTCCTGTCTGCACTGAATTGTGTTTGACTGACTTGCCATTCTTGCAGATTTCTTACGGGGCCCAGCTTTGTGCAGAATTTCTCTGTATGTCACCATATTTCGCCCTCCTGCACTTCCTTGTCATTGTCAGCCCCAGGGCTTTGAGGCTGGGGTCCTCTCGAGCTCACTCCACTTTAGAAGAGACTTTTCTAAACAGTTTTCTTTTCCAACTCTTGTTGCTTTCATCGTTGTGAAGAATCACCCAGGCCACTGGATCTCGGTACCCTAACATCAAGCTCAGAACTAGTCTGTGTGGGAGGCTAAATGATGTACACACACGCTTTTGGAATGACACTGTGTGGTGGAAGGACTATTAGAACTCAGAAGAATAGTTAATAAATCCAGTATTATTCAGTTGCAAGAACTGGCCTCTCTTTGCCTTACCAGCGGCTCCTGATTCTGGGCTCCCTTTGGAGCCGCAGAAGGGTGTGCTTGCTTCCCGCAAAGCTTCCACCTTCCATCAGCCTCCATCCCTGCCTGTCCCACTGGGCACTGTGGCTGCGTCCTGAAGGCAGGACTCGGGTACTGCTTCAGACTGAGTTGGTGGGACTAGGACCCTCCGACTAGGGCAGCTGTCTGGGTGGGACTGCTGCGGGGAGCAGGAGAAGGTCTGCACGACTCCTGGATGCTGGTTGAGAGGTTTCCGTGAGCCCTGGGCTGGGGGGCAGGATGAGCTCTCGGGAAGGCAGTGGTGGAATCAGAGTCAGAGCTAGAAGTTGAAAGAGAATTCCATCCACCTCCCCTCCCCACAGGACTAGGACCAAGGTCTCTTGATTTCCAGCCACTGCACTGCTCCTTCATAACCCCTCAGTTCTGAGAACCGAAACAGAGACTGCTTTCTCCCTGGAAGCAGCCTCCGGCCACTTCCTATGGACAGCATGGGGAGGGCGGCCTCTGACTTGCCTTGGAGTGAGAAGCAAAAGGGATACGAGAGACACTGATGCAGAAAGTGGTCATCAGCCCCGGTGGCTGCCACCAGAGCCCCTGTGTGCCAGCAAGCACAGCACATGGCCCGGGCTTTCCTGGCTGGGTTCTGCTCCCCTGGGAAGGAGAGCTCTGTCTCTTTCTCAGCTCTTTCAGCCCCGAGGGCCTTTCACTTCCTGTTTCCCTCCTTATCTGCCCTCACGGGCCCACATGCCACCAGGGAGCTGGGTTTTCTGTGGACTTGAGTGACTGCTGGGGAGCTCATGTTCAGGGGGAGGGCACACCAGACACCCACTGCAGGGTGTCGGGCTTGAAGACAGCCTGGCTCCATTCTCAGAGACAAGAGCCCAGAGGTTTTGAACACTTAGTTTAATTTAAAACAGGCACAAGTGCAAACAATTCACAAAAGTTTCTAGGGAAGATGCTTTTGTTTTTAAAACTCTGACCCTTAAAAAAGTCCTTGCAATTTATTTTTGGCCCCAAAGCAGGCCACTAGGGAGCAGAGGAATCTAAAAATATTATCTAGATAGGGTCCTGACACCTGGAGTTCTTCCCTGGATTCCCTGACTCACAACATCCCTGAAGGTGGGGAGAAAAGGGGGACAAGGAGACAGGTGTCTGGAGAGGCAGCTAGGGCTGATAGGTTTGCACAAAGGGGGTGCCCATTTTCTTGACAGGATGGGACCCCAGGAGATGGTTCACCTCCCCCAAGACCAAGATTTTGAAAGAACGGGTCCTTGATGACCTGGTTATTGAGATGAAGCTCACAGGTAAAACAAAGTCTGTTCCCTCACCATTCCTGTCTCTGGCTCTGAGACTCCACAATATAGGCGAAACTCAGAAATCTGCCAAACCCCTAGGATGCACTAGACTCAACGCAGATCTCTTCGCTGGTCAGGTAGAGACAAGATCCTTGGGAGGTGGGAAGCCAGGCCAAGAAAGCAGGTCCCTTCAGAGTAGAACTTAGTGGCAGAAAGGATGGAGAAGCCTTATTGCTGGCCGTGGGTGACCTGAAGGGAGCCAGGCTGTCGGGGTGACCGTCTGCCACTTACACACACACACGTGCGCACACGCACACAGGCGCGCATGCACACACACACACGCACACACACACGATGTTCTCTCCATCCTGTAAAGTGAGACCACGTTTACCACTAACTCCATTCTTTCTCTTTCTCCCAGAAAAAATGCTCCTCCTCCTTCCCTGGCCTGCGAGCAGGCTGTTCACACTTCAGGGTAGGCTGTGCAGGGAGAGTGATGTCAGTGCAGGTGGGTTGGGAAGCAGGTGCAGGTCGGACTGTACCTTCGGGAAGTCAGACACGAGGGAGGAAGACAGCTTCAGGCAGTAGAAACCTTCCCTGTGGCCCTCTTGAGACCCCAGGGTTTAGAGCTGGAGCTGAGAACAGCAAGTATCCTGGTGAAGACAGGCAGTCTGCCCTCTTGGGTGGCCTGGGATGCTAGTGCACAACTACCTTTAAAAAACACCAGCTTTTTCTGCTGGGTTGGCCACAGTGGCCAGGAGTGCTGGTCTCCACGTTTCTTAGAAATATCCCTGTGCAAATAACGAAGGGTCATCCTGTAGAAGGGGTCTCCATCATCCCAAAGGCAACTGGGGACTCTCTTGGGAGGGAGAGAGACCAAGGGGCAGGTCCGGCCTGGCCCAGTGGGCTGAAGGGCAGGAGGGTGTGGGTGGGGTTTCACATTCAATCTTTGGAGAGAATACTGAGAGAACGAGGCAGGCAGGCCCTGCCGGCAGGCTGGCTGCCCAGTGTCCCCCGCCTGTGGGCAGAGGTGGCAGGTGCGCTCTGGGGTGGGCTCAGCAGGTGGAGGTCTGCTTGCGGTAGAGCTGGATCAGGGGCACCAGGCACTCGGGCAGCCCCGTCTGCAGCAGGAAAGGGTGGTCCAGGAGCTCCTGAGCCGTGGCTCTCTCCTGGGGCTCCCGCACCAGCATCCGTTCCAGGAAATCTTGAAGCACTGGGGAGACCTGTGGAGACAGGGCAGCAGTGAGTGGAAGCCACTGCATGCAGTCACTTTGGGGTGACTCGTCTGCCTGGCCCCACCATCTTTTGAAGGTCTTGAATTCTCTTGTTTCTTACTTCCTGGCAGCTCCCAGGCTCAGGACTTTTCAGATTATCAGGTAAGTAAAGAAACTTGGCATCAGTCCAGGAGAAGTGGCTAGCTCACCTCTAGGGGCTGCTGCTGGGGAGCCCGGCTGCAAATACACAGCCCATTCCCCACCCTGCTGCTGGAGGCTCTCAGCCTTCAGGCTCTGTGGCTCTGTGGAAGGGGCATGGGATTGGTATTAGTGATCCAGTCCTAGGTCTATCCCTGATCTTCGACAAGTTGCAATTTTCTCTAGACCTCAGTTTTCTTTTCTTTTTTTTTTTTTTTAAGATTTTATTTATTTATTTGAGAGAGAGAGAATGAGAGAGAGAGAACACATGAGAGGGGATAGGGTCAGAGGATGAAGCAGACTCCCTGCCGAGCAGGGAGCCCGACGCGGGACTCGATCCAGGGACTCCAGGATCATGACCTGAGCCGAAGGCAGTCGCCTAACCGACTGAGCCACCCAGGCGCCCTAGACCTCAGTTTTCTTATCTGCCCAGTGGGCTAATGATAAAATGTGCTTGCCCTGTCTTTAGTGAAGATCAAAAAAGAGGCCAGGGATGAAGTGTCTTGAAAAATAGAAAAGAGCAAAGTGAAACCTGACAAGGAAGATTTCTTTAATGCTCTAAGCCTTGGAGTTTAAGTCAAGGGCTTGTCTTGGTTCATTTTGAGCCAGTATCTTGGGATAAGGCTAAGTCTTGGGCTGTTGCAGAAGGCTACCTCCTCTGGGGAATTAGCCAATTGGAAATCTCCCCTATGTGTTAGTCCTGGGGCTGGCAGTGTAGGCTCCAAGGACCAGTTGTCTGGGAAGGTGCTTCCTGACTGTCCTATCCAGCTGTGTTGGGGCCCCAGAAGTATTTTATCATTTAGGGACTGCGTTTCAACCCTCTGGGACATTTCTTGCTCTGGCCACCAGATGGCAGTGCCATCTGCCACCCTGTGCTGAGCTGGCCACCAGCAAGGGGCTGTCCACTGGTAAGACCTGTGGGTTTGGGTGGATTTGGCAGAAAAGGGTTAAATGTGCATGCGCGCGTGCGTGCACACACACACACACACACACACACACTGGTTTTAAGGGAAAACCTGTGGCTTAGATGTGGTTAGGATGTGCACTGATGGAGGACAAGCCAATTTGCTGAGCTAGACTGGAACACCGTGCCATGGCACGGCTCCCCTGACAGAGGGAGTGGAGGGGCTCCTGCTCAGTTAGTTTCTCTAGATTCCTCCCCAGGACATCAGGGTTTTCTGGCAGCCTTACTTTCCCTTCTCTCAGGCTCCTGTCCATTGCCTGCCGGTGGAAACTTGTCTGAGTGCCCACAGGGGTTTGCTGCAGGTTTTGTGTGGAGAAGGCGGAGCCTTTTCTGGGAGCCTCTGGCTTCTGTGGAAGGGAGATTGTGGGTCTGGAAGCCCAGGCTCTGGTCCCCTCAGCTCAGGAAGAATGTGGTCATCAGGGTCCACCCTGAGCACTGACTGACCTTGTGAGAGTTTTTCAGCCTGGGTGGGGGGCTGTCCCGGAGCCTCTTCATGGCCTGCACTGGGGAATCACTGAAGTAGGGTGGCTCCCCGTCCACCATCTCAATCACCATGATGCCCAGGGACCAGATATCCACCTGTAGGAAGAGAATGTCCTTGACGCCACTGGCCAGAGTAGGGCCCCTTGGTAGCAGGGTGTTGCACGGGGACAGGAGCAGCTAGTCCCAGCTGTCATTGGTGAGTTGGCCACCTTCCTGGCCACCTGCCCTGTGGCCAGTTACTTCCTGCAGGAGTGCCCACTGACTGTAGGGACAGAGCTGTCAGCCATTCTCGGAGAATAGCCATCAGATGTGGGGAAGCCTGGCAATACCCCACCCTGCCCACAAGCTGCATGAGGAGCATTTCGGGGAAGAGTTTGTGGCAGCAAAGCCACAAGTGAGGGCAGACCCATCCAAGAGTGGGCAGGAGCAGGCGGTGGGGGGGGCGGGCAATGGGAAGTGGGGTAGGGTATTAACTAAAATGTGGGAATCCGAAAACCAGGTCTATTTGGGGAAGGGGTGTCTCTACAGGGGCCACATGAGCTGTTTGTTCCCAGTAGGAACTTCTGGGAGGACGGGGGCATGGAAGGACCGGTTACCTCAGTCGCATACAGAGACCTAGAGATCACTTCGGGAGCCATCCAGTAGGGGGTTCCTACCAGGGACTTCCTCTTAGGGACATCTTTGCTGATCTGAGCACAGAATCCGAAGTCCGAGAGTTTCACCTGTGGTTGAGATGGGGGTGGGGGGGACAGGGAGTGGTGAACTAGGGCAGGAGCTGAGCTGGGAGCACAGACGCAGGGGGAGGGGCACAGGTGCGCCAGGCTGGGGAGGGCCCTACCCTGCCATCGAGGGTCAGGAGGATGGAGTCACTCTTGATGTCCCGGTGGATGACACCCTGGGCATGCAGGTAAGCCAGGGCCTGCAGCACGGCCTCGCACACAGTGGCGATCTGCTCCTCGTTCAGCCTGGACAGGGAAGGCCAGGCCGCAGACAGAAGAAAACATGAGCTTTGGCAGGGCTGCAGGGCAGCCGGGCTAGGCAGATTAGGTGCCCCTGGGACTGGGCCCCACAGCTCCTGGGCAATACGTGTGGGGGTCCAGTCACGCCAGAGCCTTGGTGGAAATGGGCCTGGACCTAGGCTGGAGACCCCACCCCACTGCCCTGAACCCTCCTGGGTCTGTTAACCCAAATGGACAGGGGGTGGCTCACAGTGATGTGACAGGCACCCCAAGTTTTCCTGGCCTGAGGCTGCCCAGTCCCCCTGCCGGGACAATGGTGGGGGCAGCCAGCTCTCAGAGCCCAGGCCCCCAGTTGCCCACCTGACTTGGGAGACGATGTCTGTGAGGGCCCCGCCCTGCAGGAACTCCATAAGCACCCACAGCTCCTCGCCCACCAGGTAGCTCTTGTACATCTCCACCACGTTGAGGTGCTGGTAGTCTCGCATGATCACCACCTGGGGGGCAGACGGGGGTGCCTGAGTGCCAGGCCCAGTCCCCACGGCCCTGCTCCCAGATGTTCATCCTAAGCGCCCCACCACGTCCCACCCTCTCCTCCCACCTCATTAAAGAGCAGCTCCCTGCGCTGCTGCTTCCTGAGGTCCATCATCTTGACGGCCACCTGGCGGCCTGAGTGCTTCTCCCGGGCCAGACAGACGATGCCCGTGGAGCCCTCGCCGATCTTCACGTAGCTGTCCAGCAGCATCCGGGGGTCACCCTGGTCCACCACCATCCTGAGTGCAGCCTTGAATTGCTCATGTGTCACAACACCTGTGTCCTCGCCAGCCAGGGCGCCCTTGGCCACCGCGGAGTCCTGGGGCAGGTACAGGTTGCTGGTGCTGATCTGGGTTTGCCTGGTGCGTGGGGAGCCCGCGGGGGAGGACCGGCCTGGGGGTGGGCCGGCAGCAGGCGCTGTGCGGAGGGACCTCTGGGGGCTGCTGGTATCCGAGGTGGTCAGAGGGCTGAAGGTCCCCATGGGCTGGTCCGAGGGCAAGGACTGGGCCTTGGCCACCAGGCTTGGTGGGGGGTCTTTCTGCGGTGGTCGGAAAGAGGAGTTAGGCTGCAGGGAGGGAAAGAGAAACAGAGGCGGCTTTGGCTGTGGCAGCGTTTACAGCGACCTTCCCAGCAGCAGGGGGTGACCTCTGGACAGGGGCAGGTCTGACAGGGCATCGGACCAGATAGGGGAGGTGCTGTGGGCAAGGACTGTCAAATGGAGCCGAAGCCAAAGTTCCTGCTCGGGAACCCAGCCCCCAGCGTTTTCCCAGGTGAGCAGTCCGAACAGCAGCTCTTTACATCCGCTCTGCCGCTCCTGGGAAGCTGAAGAAAGCGGAGTCCCTGGGGTGTCCTCTGCTGGGTATTTCTTCCTGGGTAATTGACAGCCAGACCCCCGGGAGGCCACTGAGAGGCCGTCTTCCCTCTGTACTGCCGGGCTTTGGTCGGGAAATCTGGGTCAGAGGCATTCTTCATTCCCGGGGCGCTCCCACCCAAGGGCCCATGTGGGCAGAAGAGGCCCCGGGCAGTGGGGTGGCGGGGGTGGACAGCGGGGCAGCTGGGACTGCTTCCCAGCACAGGGCTTGGGTTAGGCTGGACCTATCCTCCTATCTGATAGCCCCACTCGTGCCTGACAGCAGGGAGTCTGTGTGTCTATGCTGTGAGAGTATGTTCCCAGCAGAGGACCAGAGACCGTGTTACCCTCTGGGGGGTTCGCAGGTATGTCTCCTGGGCTAGGGATCTGGTGCCAGAGAGATCTGGAATTAGGAGGGTAGGTCCAGCCTAACTGAAGCCCTGGGGCCAGGGGTAGGGAGGTTTCCTAGGGGCTCCCCCGAGTAGCCTCTGTACTTGCTCCCGAGCATGACTCCTGGCTGATGACCCCCACACGGAAGGGAAGGTGGGGAGGGGAGCTATCTTTATGGCCTCTGGTGGAGAAGAAAGGAAGGTGAAACTGAGTGGCAGCCTGGGCCTCAGTGAGCCCAAGGCCCAGCCCTGAAGCCTCTGAGGCTCCTTGCCTTTCAGGGCCCAAGCCCTCCTGCCAGCCTGGCAGGAAAGGGTCCCCTCCTTGGGTTCTCTCCAAGTGCTGGCGATGTGCAACATGACTCTTCCCAGGGATTATATGATTTTAAAAGGGGCACCTGGAAAGGGCCATAAGTAACCTAACGAGGGACACTTCAGGGGCTGCAGAGAACTTTCCAGAACATCTCAGAACCCATCATACGGCAGTTGTCTAGTTGCCCAGTGGGTCCTGGTCCAGATCCCCAGAACTGCATTGACCTCCAAGAACTCTCCTCAAGTGCTCAGCTTGGGCTGAGGGACCCCAAGTCTGGTCCTTGGACCCTACCAGGCTCAGCAGAGGACACCCCAGAGCCTTGTCAACCTCTTCAGCACCCTCTCCCCAGGCTTCAGGGTGCCCACCCCACCTTAGGCAGTGCCTGATCTTGCCTAGAGGGGAGCATGTATGTGAGTGCGCCTGCCAGCAGAGAGCCGAGCTGTGGCAGACTCTGCCACCCCCACCCCGCCTGCACACCCCAAAGTGTGCACCAGCTTCTGGCAGGCTATGCCTGGCTCGGGCTCAGCCTTCACAGTGAAGGAGCCAGGAGAGCCTCCCAGCACTGCCGGGATGACTCCATCCTGCCTGGTGAGCACATCTGGACAGTAAAGAGACCCGCCCACGTCTTCACCAGCACCTGCCCCTCACCCACGTTTCCCCACTCTGTGCAGTGGAGCAGTGGGACCTCTGGAGTGGGGGTCATGACCTAGATTCCAGTACTGCTCGGGCTCTGACCAGTGATGAAGCTCAGGCCGCTCACCCTCTCTGAGCCCATCTCATCTATCAATGCACGGTGATCTGGGGAGCTGGATAACATGCAGATTCCTGCTTCAGTAAGTCCCTAGAGCAGTGACTCTGCATTTTAATGAGGCCCCTGGGCTCTGATGCCAGAGGACCGTGGACCACACTGGGAGCAGCTTTGGACAAACGGGCTCTGTGATTCCATGGCCTCAGGGAGGCTGTGGGAGGACTGGGGACTGGGGGTACAGGGAGCACGGCCACTCCTGAGGCTGGGAGGCCATGTCCTGGGAGCAGAGGCTTCACAGGACAGCACCCGACACAGCTCACTTCCTCACGCGGTCACCGAGGCAGCCCCCAAGGCCCTGAGAAAAGGTTGCCTGCTGGCCTGCGAGGCGCGGCTCACAGAAAACATGCTCTCTGAGCATCTGGGTCAGGCTGGACAGAATTTGGGGACCTAGAAGCATCTAGAGCTGCTCTTGAGGTTGCTCTAATCAGCCCTTGACCTCTCTCCACCTGGATGTTGAAGGCAGGCTGTAAAATGATTCCCTTCACCTGCTGGCCTCTCGGCCCCCTACACAGGCTGTCTCTGCTCTCTGGTTGAGTTGGCTAGGGCGGCGGGGGTGGGGCAGGTGAGGACAGGCCACGCCGAGGGGCCAAGGAGGGGATTCGCTTCCCCTCCGCTGTCGAGGCCCTGTGGGGACACTGCTACAGGTGGTTGCTGAACTCAGGGGCCAAGGGTGCGGTGGGTGGGTGGGTGGATGCATGGAAGCGGCAAAGGGCAGGGATCCAGCTGAGAGCCCAGCTCCAGTGTGGCCTAGGACATGGGATGTGAGGTAGTCGGGCTGGGCCCCGTCTTCACCTCAGCAGGTTCTGGTCCCCAGTGTCCCTTTGTTGGCCTTGTTGCCGGTCTCCACAAGAAGGGAGCTTTTACTTAATGTCACCACAAGAAAAGGCCAGAGGAAATCTCTTAAGCCATGCCAAGAAAGAGAAAGGGGGACAAAAGATGGAATTAGTTGTTACGGGCTCTGGAGTTCCTTGTGTGACTGAGACGTCTTCGTGGGCGGGAAGCCACCGGAAGAGCCAGGCATGCAGTTACAATGATGCCTCATCTCCCCTTCCTGGGCCATGGCGACAGGGCCAGGCTCTCCAGCCGTGGGCTTGGGGGGCTGTAATCTAAGTGCCTCGGAGGCAAAGGCCATGTCCTAATATTTTAAAAATAATAAAGCCATTTACTGAGGGTGTACCACTCTAACAAGGGCCTTAAATGCATAATCTCATCTAATTCTCATGACCTTCGGGTTGTTTTATCATTCCACGGGTGCTATTATTATCTGTATTTGTTGATCAGGAAACGGGCTCAGAGAGGTTAAGTAACTTGCCCAGAGAAAGAGGAAGGCTGACTTCAGGCCTGGTCAGCCTGACCCCTCACCCCTAAGCTGTGGTCCGATTGGAGGTCCTTGGCATATAACAGAGTACAGGGTACACAGTAGGTGTTTAACCAAGGTTTGCTGATTGTTGAGGTCTTCTGATTTAGCCTTTCTGCCTCTAAGTGGAACCACTTCTAAATGCCCCCAGTTCCGGTCTTACAGCGCTTTGGCCTCCCTGCCTCCAGTCAGGGCTCGAAGTCTTTTGCTGTTTAGCCAAAGTGAGTGACTACAGGCCAAGCTTCCTGGGGCTGAGTACAAAGCCCCAGAGCCGCACACTGTTTTGTAGCCTCTTCTGGCCCGCTGTGGCGGTTGGTGGCTTGGCCTCCTAGGGCCCCAGTGCACGGACAGCTGCTGCAGTTGCTGCTGTGAGGGTCCTGACAGGCCCTGGGGCATGCCGAGGGGCAGAGGCGGACTGCTGCTTTGGTCTGGTGGGTTCCTGGGGCTGTGAGGGGAGGAGTAGGAAGCTGGACACAGTGGTTCTCAGCTGGGGCTGATTTTATCCCCCCGAAGGACATTTGGCAATGTCTGGGGGGACTTCTGGTTGTCCCAGCTGAGAGGGGCTACCAGCATCTAGTGGGTAGAGGCCAGAGATGCTCTTAAATATCCTATAGTGCACAGGACAGCCCCTACGACCAAGGATTATCGGATCCAAATGTCAATAGGGCAGGGGTTGAGGAGCCCTGGCCCAGAGCAGCTCGGAGGAAGTCTCAGCCCTGCCTTTTAGAGGCCTGGCTTGGAAGTATTTCTCTAGAAACGTATGCCCCAGGTGTTGGGAAGGAAGCCACTGCCCTGGGTTTGGAACTGTGGTGTCTCCCAGCCCCAGACGACGACCCCCTGCTTCCACGACACACCCTGCTGCAGTGGTCTATGGTAGATCCTTGGTAACATGCAGGATGGGCAGGCCGACCGAGGCTGGCTGGACAGCCTGTTCCCCACTGTGGGGAGCTGTCAGGAGCTCAGAAACATGCAGGTCATGTTGACACGCCCTTTCTCCCCTGAAGCCCCGCCACAGGACTCCCAAGAGGCCAGCAAGCAATCAAGTTCCAGTTCTCACCTCCTGGGCAGTGTGCACTGGCCTGCTCCCACCTGCCTTTTCAGGGAAGTGTCTCTCTGGGAGCACGGCCTTCCAGAGACCTCCTAGCTCACAGACACACCATGCCATATCTCACTTGTTCGGCCCTCTACCCCCCACTCCACGGGGGAGCCCAGCCTGCATCCTTCATCCCAGCGAGTGTACAAAGCCCAGGACCTTCTCTGGGTGCCTTGGGCTGGCAGTGACTTAGAAAGGTTGAGGGTCCAGGCCACTCCCCAAACTCTGCACCCAAGTTCTGGCTGGAGCACGCTTATGTGCTGCCGCCACCAGGGAGACGCCAGGCTTGCTCTGAAAGCCTTCCGGGGGAGGGGAGCTCTGTCACTCGGGTCACTGTCACCAGTTGTTTCTTACGTCTGACTTCCCACCCTTGCGCTGCATCGGGTAAGCTCACTTCTGCCTGCCCCTCACAAAGGAGCTAGAGATGCCATGATCAGAAAGCCTTGGGGAGTAAGAGGCGCGAGCCCGGAGGGCCCTCTCACTGCTGCCTTCCTTGACTCAGTCTCCACACCTGGGGCTCGTCCGACCCTCTCTGAGCCCACCTTCTCATCTGCCAAATGAGAAAGGATGGTGCTGTCACCGTGGACAGGACATCACAGGGCATGGAAGAAGCAAGAACATTCTCCTCTGCCTGCCAAGAAATGCCCCTTCGCTGTTTCCTATTTCACAAGAAAAATCTGTGCATTCGAGGCATGCCAAAA
Organism: Leptonychotes weddellii; assembly: GCF_054177405.1. NCBI lineage: Eukaryota > Metazoa > Chordata > Mammalia > Carnivora > Phocidae > Leptonychotes > Leptonychotes weddellii. Next base: position 73,335,609 of record NC_138377.1, on the reverse strand, counting down.
GTTGGCTTTCCTGCTGCTCCCAGGCCTAGGCTAACTCAATCCTCCAGCTTTTCACATGGCACACAAACCGCAGAACAAATCATTACAGAAATGGTAAACCAAGCAACCACTCAAAAAAAGGGGAGGGGGGGCGCCTGGGGGGCTCAGTCGGTTAAGCATCGGACTCTTGGTTTCGGCTCAGGTCATGATCTCGGGGTCGTGGGATCGAGCCCTGCATCGGGCTCTAAGCTCAGCTAGGAGTCCGCTAAAATTTCTCTCTCCCTCCGCCCCTCCCTGCACTCGCACTCTCTCTCTCAAATAAATAAATAAATCTTAAAAAAAAAAAAAAAAGGCAGGGTCAGGGTAGGAAGGGAAGAATCCTCCTCACTGGGGAAGGGGTTCACATGAACATCTCTGACTCCTGAGGGAGAAGCAGTCCAGGGAGCCTCTGCTCGACTTCGGGAGAGCACTGGGGCAAGCGAGGGGCAGAGGTGGAAAGAAGCTCTCAGAAGAGGGAGGCCGAGCCCCTGACCCTGCCCAGCGCTGGAACACCTATCTCTGCTGGGGCCGGGCTGGGGGCCGCTGGGCTCCGGGGGCAGGGGAAGGTCTGGGCTTATGGTTAAAGGTGATTGCCTCCCAGTTGTGGTCCACCTAGACACACCGCAGAGGGCAGGAATGTAAATTGGGGTGTACCGAAAGCCCCTCTGAGGCCCCCCAGAAAATGAGCTGGCCGGCAACCTCTGACTCACCCGTGCTAAGCCTCTGGAAGAGCAGAGCTCATCTGGTTCAGGGTAGAATCCTCAGCAGAGGCTCTCGATCATTCTGTTCCCTTACGCTCTCCCTAGCCTGACCCTGTAAGTGGGGAAGGCCAGGCTCCCTGCCCTGCTGAGAGTGGCCCAGAGGGTGGCCCCAACCCCACCTACCTTGCTCTGGGAGGGAGGGCCCGGCTTGCTGCCACTTGCAGGGGCCGTGGCAGGAGTAGACAGGAACATGCTTCGGAACAGCCTGCGCTTGAGGCTGCTCTCCTGGGTCTTAGGGCTGGGGCTGCCCTCCCCGCCCGGCCTGCCTGTTGCCGAGCCCACCAGGCAGGACTGTGGCCGGGCCTCCTCGGAACCGTGCCTGGCAGCCTTGGTCCCGCGCCTACTGGAGGCTGCAGGGGGCGAGGCGCCGGGTAGGGAGCTCTGCAGGCAGGTGCCCAGCTGCAGGCAGCGCTGCGTGGCGCCCTGGAACTCCGTGGGGCCTAGCGACTGTGCCTTGGTGGCCAGCCCATTGGGGAGGACCCTTGGGCTCTGTGGCTCTGGCCACGGCATCTGCCTGCGGCCTGCTGGTGTGCCCCCATTGCAGGTGAGGTAGAGGCCATGGGGGTCGGTGCGCTCAGCCTGGGGGCTCTGCAGGTACATGTCTGGGTCCGTGGCCCAGTGCTCGTCCCCCAGCAGCCCCAGGGACTGTGCCCGCCGCCGGCTGGTGGGGCTGCGGCCACGCAGGGTGTTGGAGCTGATGACCGACAACTTCTGGATGTCGTTGAGCAGCCCTGAGATGTAGCCATCCATGGGCACCGAGCTGCCCCGCACCACGGTCTGTAGGGGAGGGAGAAGAGTGTGAGCGAGCAACCTGTTGTTCACCGCAGGGAGCCCCCACGGGGCTCATGGGGAGGCACCCCAAGGACCTCGCTTGCTGTGTCATCTTAATTTTTCAGCCACTCACTGGGGCCCACAGCAGGTCAGGCCCGTGCGGGGGGCAGAGATACAAGGAGAAAGCCTATTGTCATGGGGCTCGCAGTCCGGCAGGGCAGACAGGGGGTAAGCCCCTCAAATGGTATGGGCAGCTGAGCTTGGGGGCAGGGGGTGGGGTCATTCTCTAGCTCTATCTGTGGCCTTATGGGACATGTACAGAGCGCCCCGAGGAGGTAGCAACCAGTGAAGGGCTCTCCTCCGCATATTCTGACAGGGCCCTGACTCCAACCCCTCTTGCCCTTCTTGACCCACACAACAAAATCCCCCTGGTCTGGGAGCCCCAGCCCCACAGGGGCTGCGGGTCCAAATATTGCATGGGACACACTTAATACGAAAAGATTACATGTTGTTACCTGAAATTCAAATTTTACTGGGCATCCTGTAATTTTATTCGCTAAATCTGGCAACCCTACCAGCCTGCAGAGAGGGGCTCCCCAGGCTCCTCCTCCCTGGAAATGGAGTCTTCACCCTGGGTGAGACTCATGAGTGGGCAATGAAAACAGCCAGCTGATTGATAGCTGGTAATGAGGTGCCTTTGTGGTCTTGCCAGGCACGGTCATCTGTGGAGTGGGAAGGACTAAACTCAGCCCGACCATCCTCGCCGCCCACCTTACCTTCATGGGCTGGAGCTGCACCCTCGTAATGCGAGAAGGGTCCACCACGGGCTTGGGGCGCCGCAGTGTGTCCAGGATGTTCTGCCATTGTGGTGGGAGGCCCACAAACTTGCCTTCTTTGGGGTCGAAGGAGGTGTGGACACGGTGCTGGAAGTTCTGTGGGGCCGAGATCTCAGGGCGTTTCTTCTTTTTCTTTCGGAACATGGTGCCTGCGTGGGGAGAGTCGGGCTGGGCTCCAGTGAGGGGCTTCATGGGCACCTGGCCCCGGGAAGCATAGGCGGCTGCAGTGGGTGCTGCCCCCCCGCCCCATTCAGGGCTCCCTCCCCCCAGCCCAGGGCTTCCCCTCACCTCTCATCCCTACTTCCTCAGGGATATGGCTAGCTCCCAGCAAAGCAGTCCCAGAAACAATAAAAGTGCCAGAAATAAGCCAACACAGACTATAAACAAGGAAAAGAGGTGTCTGTCTTCTTGTCTGTGCCAAATCTCCTGCCGAGCAGGCAGACTCTGGGGGTGTGTTTTTATAAGATCCAAAGCCCATTACAAATATCATTCTGCTGTCAAATAATTGAAAAAGGGGAAAGAGGGAAGAAAGCAGGCAAATTCATTTTATGAAGCAAGTACGACTTTGATTCTTAAACCAGGTAAGAATAGTACAAGAAAAAGAAAATTTGAACCAATCTCACTTATGAACAAAAGTGAAGATCCTAAACAAAACTAATAAATTGAATCCAACAGCATGTTACAGTTTTTTTGTTTAACTCAGGTTCGTCCCAGGATGGTTCAACGACAGAAAACCTATTTATGTGATAAGCCACATTCATAAAAAGCCAACATGTTATCCGGTCTGGGACCACAGATCATAGGACCAGGAACCCCCAAAAGGGCCCTCTTGGTCACCAAGTGCTTGGCTAGTTCCAGAAGGGTCCTGAGTCAAGGCACATCTGGCGTGGGGGAGGGCAGCTGCCTAGGGTTAAGTCTCCCCACTTTGGGCCCTTTTCCCTTGAGTCTCAGAACTCTGTGCAAAACATCACTTGCAGCCAAACCTCTAGCCCTTGCTAATCTGGGCTTTGCCTAAGGCCCTGTGAGCAACGTCAACAACTACTAGTGGCAGGGGCGTGCAGATTTGAGATGGGGAGACTGGAAACCCAGAGTAAAGTGAGGAATCCAGCTTGCCTTCAGGGAGTCCCGGGCCAGGACCACATGTGGATGGAAGACTGGTTGGGAGTGCTCACTTGAATGCTTTTGTATTGGAAGCAGCTCAAAGTAGCTCAATGGTTTTTTTGTTTTTAATTTTCTCTTTATCGTGGTAAATATACTCAATGGGCTCTAATGTCACCTGGAAAGATCACTTCTAGGTTTCAAGAAACAGACATCTTTGTTTCTTGAATTGAATGCTTGGATCATTCATCTAACCAAAGATTTGGTGGTGTGGTTCTGACTGTTCTCTTTTTTGTTGTTTTGTTCTCATTTGCAATAAATACAAGTTCTTGTAAATAAAACAAACAACCAAAACAAACAAACAAAAAAAACCCCACAAAGATTTGGAATACAGACAGAGCCATGGCATTCTCCTTTGGTTCCTGTTCTGGAAACAGCATTTTCCTGGTCACTTTAGCAGGTTCTGGAGTAGGTCACAGATGTGGGCAGCAGCTGGTGCCCACTCAGAAAGGCAGGGGTCCTCAAACGGCCACAGCTTTCCCAGGAGGAATTCAGCACGTGTGAGTCAATCTGAATCTACATCACACCTCTTGGAATGTCAGCCGCTTATGAGGTTTTGACGCTGGCAGTCTACCAAATGCTCCCTGTGGGCAAATCCACGTGTGCAGGAGCCCCAAGGACCAAGGCCTTTGGAATGAAATACACCTGCTGAGTTGCAGGCAAATTGTGGGCAGTCTCCCACTATTTTGGGGAGGCTCTGTGCAAGCTACCTAAATGTTTTGTGCCTCAGGGATCTTCATTTATAAAACAGCGTTAGTAAAGGCTGCCTCACAAGGCTTAGGGAGGTTTAAGTGAGTAGAGCCCCAGTGAATGGGGGCTGATTCTCTTTTCATGTTACCTCTCTGTGCACCTGTTCCCGAGCTCATTGGGACGTGAACAAATACAAATCCAGGAGAGATGCCCAATACCGTTCCTCGCAGATTTGCTGCTCAAGGGGCCATGCCTCATTTGGGGGACCTGGGCACCTCACCACCTCTCCATTATGTAGACGCTTTGTGGTTTGGTAAAACACCCTCCTCCCTCTCAGCCTTTGGCTCCCAAAGTCCTCATTCTGCAATCCTGTGTTTATAGCCTCACAGATAGCCCCTCTGTCTCTAGATTAGCTTCACTGATGGTTTCACCCTCCCTGCCTCGTTCTGTGAACTCAAACTCTTTTGCAGGTGTAGGGACGTATCTGAGAGCTGAAGAAGAGTGGGCTAATACTTTTATCCCCAAACATCCCTCTCCCCGACTTCCCCAGCCCTAACTGAGTGCCCAGCTTTTTCTGTAGGAATGTGCGGGGACAGCATCGTTAGCAAATGGTAAATGGCTCTGGGATTCCCCCTCCTCGGTCCCCTTCTGAGAACAAGTTTTTCCCAGAGGCAGTAGGAAAAGTCTGAGGAAAAAGAAGGACACCACAGAGTCCTAGGACCCAAGGTTGTGGTAGTGAGGGTGGGGAGCTGCTGGAAGGAATGAACTGAGCTCGGGTTTTGGAGGAGGGGGGGAGTAGGGCCAGAAATCAGAGCTAATGGGAAATCCCCACCTAAACAGAGGCTGCTAAGACTCATCCAAAATGTGGTGAGACTAACACTGCCTGGGACAACATGATTGTGTACATAGGAAATCGAGAAAGATCTACATACAAACTATTGGAATTAGGTAAGTGAATTTAGAAGGTCCCTGATTCAAGATCAATATAAAGAAAAAAATCAGTTGTATTTCTTCATACCAACAACAAACAAATAGAAAAAAAATTTTTTTTTAAAGATTTTGTGGTACAATGGGAAATAGATGTCTGGTCTTAGTTTCCTGTTCCTGGGCATACAACTCCTAACACCCTTGCGATCCCAGATGGAAAGAATGTTCCAACTTTCGGACCTGCCCCTGCTCTGGGGAGGGAGTGGGGCTGGAGATTGAGTTGATCTTCAATGGCCAATGCCTTAATCAGTCATGCCTATGCAATGAAGCCTCCATAGAAACCCCTCAACGACAGGATTCAGGGAGCTTCTGGGTTGGTGCACATATCAAGGCGCTGGGAGGGTGAAGCAGGCGGGGAGGGTGGGGAAGAAGTTCTGTGCCTCCTACCCCAGCCCTTCCCCTATGCATCTCTCCCGTCTGGCTGTGGCTGGGTTGCATCTTTTGTAATGAATGAGTGCCATGAGCCATTCTAGCAAATTATAGAATCTGAGGAGGGGCTCATGGGAACCCCCAACTTATAGCCAGTTGGTCAGAGGTATGGGTGGCCTAAGACTCACAACTGGCATCTGCAGTGGAGGGTGGCTTGTGGGACTGAGCCTGGGGGGACTGTGCTGACTCCAGGTAGTGCCAGAATTGAACAGAATTGTTGAAGAGCCAGTTGCTGTCTGAAAGTTGGAGAACGGGCGGCAGGAGGAAGGAAACCCTTCTTATTTGCTGTCAGAAGTGTTACCAGGGAGGGATGCCTGGGTTGCTCAGTCGGTCAAGCACCTGCCTTCAGCTCAGGTCATGATCCCAGGGTCCTGGGATCGAGCCCCTGGATTGGGCTCCCTGCTCAGCAGAGAGTCTGCTTCTCCCTCTGACCCTCCCCCCTCTCACTCTCTCTCTCTCACTCTCTCTCTCTCAAATAAATAAATATCTTAAAAAAATAAATAAAAATGTCAAATACTTGGAAATAAACCTAATCAAAGATGTGCAAGGTCCCTACATTGAGAAGTAGAAAACATTATTAAAGAAATTAAAGAATGTTCATAGATTGGAAGACTCAATGATACAAAGATATCAATTATTTCCAAATTAACCTACAGATTTGTTTCAATCTCAATCAAAATCCCAGCATATTTCTTTTGGTAGAAATTGACAAACTGACTCCAAAATGTACAGAGAAGCATAAAGAATCAGGAATAGTAGAGACCATCTTGAACAACAAGGTCGAAGGATTATACTACTAGATATCAAAATTTATGGGAACAGTACAATACAGTACAATAATTGATATAGGGTGGAACTGGCATAGGATTGACAAATCGCCCAATGGAACAGAAGAGAGAATCCAGAAATAGATCCATTCATAGAAGGTCACTTAATTTATGACAAAGTGACACTGCAATACTCTAGGGAACAGATAATCTTTTCCAAAAATGTAGCTGAAACAATTAGATATCCATATGGAAAAAAAAGAATCCTGAAAAATGAATTCATGTCATACTCCAATTAATTAATCAGATCTAAATGTGAAAGGTAAAATAATAAGCTGGAGGCAGTGATGGGGGGATGAGAGAGGGGGAAACCCACAGTCTGGCCATCACCTGCCCCAGGTCCAGTGTGGGTGACTATGTGGGGGCCCAAGTTTGGTGGGCTCTCCTGGAACCCCTCACATGCTGGGGCCCAAACCACCACACCCATGGGTCCCAGGGATAAATTAAACTACTAAGGTTTTCTTTGTCCAAAGCAGAATGCTCGATGGCAAAGGTTAGGAGTAGGGGATTCTTTCTAGGATTCCTTCCTTCCTTTCTTCCAAGATTTTATTTATTTTAGAGGTGGGGGGCATGGGGAGCAGAGTGAGAGGGACAAGCAGACTCCGCACTGAGTGTAGAGCTCAACACAGGGCTCGATCTCAGGACCCTGAGATCATAACCTGAGCTAAAACCAAGAGTTGGATGCTTAACCGACCAAGCCACCCAGGTGCCCCTCTAGAATTTCTTTCTAAGTGTCTGCCTTCAGCTCAGGTCATGATCTTGGGGACCTGGGATCGAGCCCCATGTCAGACTCTCTGTTCAGCGGGAGCCTGCTTCTCCCTCTCCCTCTGCCTGCCACTCTACCGGCTTGTGGTTGCACTCACTCTCTGTGTCAAATAAATAAATAAATAAATAATAAATCAATCCTTTTAAAAATTAAAAAAAACTAATAAAGAATACAAAACATTTTAGAATAAAGAGTGATCATGAGGTCTGAGTTTCTAAGAGACACACTCACCCGCTCCGGTATCCAGTGTTGCCCAGTCATTCGGCGTGAAACCCCTGAGATGCAGACATCCTGCATCTCTCCAGCAATGGCGCCCGTGTCCTTGGAGCACACCACCCGCCCAGACAGAGGCCTCGATTTGCCATCTCTAGGTCTCCATTTTCCAGCCTGATTTTCTACCTTCCGACCCAAGCCCAAGGGCTCAGGGGCCGAGGGAAGGTGGTTGCTGCATCAGCCATGAGGCCGTAGTGGTAAACCAGCCCATGCCAGCCCTTAAAGTTGCCATCCCAGTATCTCCATCTCTTTGCATGCACACTCAATTCACCTAGTAGAGATTTCCTCAAAGAAGATACCCTGAGGAGGGAGGAGGAAGGAGGAAGGAAGACGATCTTCCCTCCAAGAGCCAGTCCATGCCTTTCCTCCTGCCTAGCCTGACAGAAATCACCTGGACCTGACACTCTGAAGTAGAAACGGCCAGAAGCAGAGCACCAGCTCAGGCTCAGGGTGCCCTCCGCTGCCCTAGCCCCTCCTGTCCCAACACAGGGGAGGGAGATGCCGGTTCTTTCTTAGGCTGGGATCCATCCTTGTGATTGAGGAATGCTTTGAACTTCCCTCTTCTGAATGGCCGCAGACATCACCTGCTGGCTGGCCGGCTGGCCCCAGACTGGACCAGAGGGGGATGCTGAGGACGGGAGGGGAAGAGCCCTGCCCAAACCAGTTTGGGAAGGAAGCTCCCCAGGCACAGCTCCTGCCGAGGCTGCTTCCTCGAGCCAGAGGCTGGCAGATGGGGAGCCTGTCAGTTCCTGGCAGAGGCTTTCTGGAGGAAATCCTGCCATGCCCAGCTCCCGAGGGTGGAGCTGGTGGGAGAGTTCAGGGAGCCACAGGCCTGGCGTCACTGATGGGTAGGGCTGTCATGTCCGAGAAGCAGAAGCCACAAAGGGAATGTGCTTGGCTCTTTCCAAGGATCAATTCATTTCATTTTCTCACCAACCCCAGGGGAATAGGAATTACTATCATTACCCACGATTCTAGATGAGGCTCAGAGAGCCTAAAAAACTTGCCCAAAGGGACAGAATCAGGAAAGGACTGAGTTGGGGGTCTGAACCTACATGTGGTTTCTAAGCCCCTGCTCTGTCCCCCATGCTTGTTCTGAGGGAGTTGGGCGGTTCTTCATCTCTTTCCTGGGGGGTCTCCATGAATAGCCGTGGGGCTGAGCAGCCTGGGTGGACCCATGGGAGTGAAGAGAAGGGGATGGCCAGGGCCAGCTCTCTCAATCAAGATTGCATGGTTTTTTTCCTGGGCTCACCTGTGAGTCAGAGGCCAGAGGAGATCGGGGTTGTCCTGACTTGTAGGCTGACCCTTACTTTGTTTGGCATCAGGTTTTGTTTTTGCCCTGCAAGGGGTGGGTAAAATGTTCCAAAGTGCTCATGTTAATTGCTGTGGCATCAGGGCCTGGCATATATGAGAAAAGCTGCGGGAGCAGCAGGAGTATATTCTCTCCAGCACGGATCCACGGCCCCTCGGTGGGGTCTCAGCCTGAAGCCAGGCAACCTGCACGCTTGGCTCAAGGAATGGTGGGCAGTGCTCTGTGGCTGACACTACTGTTCCATGACTCCAAGGGGTCTGGGTGGTGGGCCCCCCGGAGCAGGGTTCTGTGGTGAGGCTGGTCTAGGGTCCACAGTGGGAATAAGCAGAAGAACCGCAGTGGGTGCATCACCCTCAAACTGCTCCCCTGGGGCGGAGGAGACATCCACCTGCCTGGGCCTGGAGTGCCAGAGCCACCAAGCTGTTTCCCCAGCAGAGTCACCTACCTTACCTTCCACGCCCAGCTTCGAGGGGGGTTTGGCTATTGCCCCACACCAAATCCCTTTCAAAGGAAGGATGTGTAGCCCATGAAGGGATCCACAAGAAGGGGCTGCAGGCTGGGGAGGTGGCTTCCAGAAAGTGAGTCCAGAGGAGTTTGCAGCTAATCTGAGGGGGGCAGGATTTGGTTGGTTGTGTCAGTCCTGAGATCTTGTTAAATTCTTAGGAATGAGCCCCGTGGGATTCCCCTCCTGTCTGGATGACTGGGAAGGAGGCACCATGGGCCCCACTCCAAGTGCTAGTAAGTGAGAGTGGAGGGACACGTGGGCTTCCTCTGAGGGAGGCTCGGCACCCGCTTATCTCAACTGAGCGCTGGCTTGGGGTGGCCCCAGAGAATGGGGTTCCTGAGTTTCTGCTTGTGACCTCAGCCTACTTTCCTCCTTTGTAGGCTGTAGCATTTCCAGTGGCGACGAGGGAATGGACCCATTCACCTCTGCCAGCTTCCCCAGATACACGAGGAGCTAGAACAGGGGGCAATTTTAGGCATCTGTAGTAAATACCCACTCAGTCAATCATCACTCAGGGAGTGCTTAGGGTAAGCACTGTGCTCTGGGCTGATCATGTCACATAGAGGATCTCCTCCTCACAAGCCTATAAGGCAGGGCTACTACTGTACCCATTATGCAGACGAGGAAACCCCAGTTCGCAGCAATCAAGTCATTTGCCCAAGTAAAGCAGCAAAGAAGAGGAAGACCTGCGTCCATCTGACCTGATGTGAATGCGGCTGCGGGCAGATGTCACCCGCCGCCACCACCACCCGTCGTCTCATTCTCAGACCCATTCATGATGCCTTGGGAAAGGAACTATTCTAGACTCATGATGCTGAGGTAGGTAAGCGCCCCTTCTTTTTTTTTAAGTGGGCTCCATGGCATGGAGCCCAATGTGGGGCTTAAACTTACAACCCTGAGATCAAGACCTGAGCTGAGAACAAGAGTCGGACACTTAACTGACTGAGCCACCCAGTGCCCCCCCAACCCCGGCCAAGCCCCAGAGTTCTGTAGCACTTAGAAAGGTACCTCCACGACTGCCACCATCCGGGCACAGAGTGGCCTAAAAAGGACCTTGTCATCTCCAGGGCTGGGCCCTTCCATCCAGAGATCTGTAGCTGGGTTGCCCGACCTCTTTGTAACCCACTTTGCGAACTGTCATCCAACACAGGCTGCTGTGAAGAAGGATGGGCCTCACTGGCCCCTGGTTGAGAACATCATGGACAGAAGCTAGCTTTTCACTGAAGTATTCTTATTGGCCAGGAATATTTTTCTCAAATGTTATGTTCTGGAGTTTGTTTAAGTATAAAAGTATGTTATTCATTCATTGATTCAATAAATTCATTTATTGTACATCAACTCTGCTCTGCGTTCTAGGGACTGTGGTGAATAAAACAAAATTCTTGGTCTCTTGCAGTTGGGCTTGCTATTCCAAATAGATGTTGCTAGACGCCACCCTGATCTGCACCACCTGCCAGAAGAGATGGTGGTGCACGTGCTTGGGGACTTGCTCATGGGGTCTGGCCTCTCCTCTGTCCCTGGCCAGCTTTCAGTCATTCAGTGGCATTCCTGACAGGGACGTGTCTGTGGCCTGCTCCTGTGGCCTGCTAGAATACATTCAGTGATGCGGAGCTCCCCCGCCTTCCTGAGGCCCCTGCCCTCTGTCCTTCTGTCCCCTTGCTGCTCATCCTTTGTATGGAGCTGATCTCTGTCCTCCCTCAGCCTCTAGCAGGGGTCTGGGCCTGCCGCCTACCTCTCTTCACATGACATGAGTCAGGAGACTCATTTCCTGGCCCCCAAGTCTCACCAGGGGGGAGGGCCTGAAGAGAATTTCATGGGCTTTTCTGCCCAAAGGTCACCTGCAGGGTGGCTGGGTCCTAGAGCCAGGCTGTGCCCCTCCCCACCATTGCTCGAGGGCCTCGTAGGATCTGCCCAGGGCCTCCATGCTGAAGCATGCAGGGTCCCCAGGATGCTGAGCAAGACCTTGAGGTTTTGCTGTCGCACTGGAGAGGCCCAGAGAGAAGCTGAGTGTGCAGGGCAGAGGGCATTATGCACATAAGCCAAAATGCCTGGGTTCCCTGCACTTGCCATCATTCTCACACTACAGGTCCCAGCAAATCCCCAGGGGAGAGATAATGGGGCTGTTGTTGAAAAGAATATGATAATAAAGCTCGTTCAATCTCTTGTGTCAACACTCCAGCTGAATGAGAGGCCAAAGAGCCAGGCTGGCCAGCCAGGAAGGTCAATATTGACTCAGGCCCGCCTCGCGGCCCGCTCCAGCCTACTAATGCCCTGCCGTGGTCCGGCAGCGGCGCGAGCCAGAGCAGCCCTCTGACCTCTCTGCACTGTGCTTAGAAGCCACAGCGCTGGGCTTTCCCGGGCTCGGGGTTATCTCCGAAGGAAGAGTAAAGAATGGCCTTCCTGGAAGGGCTGTAGGCCGAGCACTCTTCACTCTCCCCGATTTTCAGCAGCAGATGTCTGAGTCCCTGTCACAGAATACTTAGAGGATGGCCGGAAAGAACCACTAGAGTCCCCAGTCACAGGCTTAAGGCCCCTAATCACACAAAAAGATTATGTTTAGGGGCACCTGGGTGGCTCAGTCGTTAAGCGTCTGCCTTCGGCTCAGGTCATGATCCCAGGGTCGTGGGATCGAGCTCCACATCGGGCTCCTTGTTCAGCGGGGAGCCTGCTTCTCCCTCTCCCACTCACCTGCTTGTGTTCCCTCTCTTGCTGTGTCTCTCTCTATCAAATAAATAAATAAATAAATAAATAAATAAATCTTAAAAAGAAAAAAAGATTATGTTTAACAGCTCTTAATTTCCTGTGTCTCTGTGTTGTTCCCCTCTTCGCTTTATGCTTACAATACTGCGAGATGGGTCGAAGCTGCTTTACTGGGCACATCTTAAAGATGACAGGTGGCTGGGGAGAGGACAGAAGGGACCAGAAAGGGAATACACACACATATGGGTATAAAGTGTGTAGCATGTGTCAGACGCTGTGCTAGGTGCTTCTTTTGAGTGCATTTAATAGCCACAACCCTACAAGCTAGGTATTATGAGCTCTGCTTTATAGGTGAAGAAACTGAGGCTCAGAGAGAAAGACTGTCTGAGATGGTAAGTGTGGAGCTGGTATTCAAACCCAGTGTCTCTAAGCTTCTCTAAAATGCCTGGCGCCCAGAGAAGTCAAACGACCTGCCCCGGATCACACAGCTGCTGAGGACCGAGCTAGGACTAGAAGCCTCAAGCCAGAGGCTCCTTCTGCCCGAGGCAGCCCTGTGGCCACAGTGTGTCCAGGGTCTCCCATGGACATGTGAGTTCATGTGACACATACAGAACATGCTGCTGTCTCTGCCTCGAAAGCTGGACCCTCTTCCAGAAATAGCCCCTCCCCCGGGCCACCTCACTACCTGCACTCCACAGACCCTCTGCCTTTATTCCCATGGCTTGCTCTAACCCCTCCACAGTCTCCTACCACAGAGCCAGACCATTCTCAAATTCTCCAGGAGAACTCAGGGCTTGGGTAGTTTAACCTTTCCTAAGTAATAATTAGAGGCTTGGGGAGGAGGCTCACGACAGGGGCTGTTCGACATTTATTATTTATCACCAGGACTTCTCACAACTATCCTCTGAGGCAGGCTTGATTGCCCCGTTTTATAGGTGAAGACATTCGAGTTTGAAGAGAAGTAAAACAACTTCCTTAAGGAATAGAAGGCAAAGTCAGAATTTGAACCCAGCTCTTTCTGATTCCAAATGTGTTCTCAGCTACTGTCCTATGCATGGCCCGAGGAGAACTCGCAGTATTACAGTGCATGCTGCAACAGTTCCAAAAGGCCCCAGCACAGACATAGACTTGACCCTCCTCTTTTTCCGACCTAGAAAAACAAGTCAGGGGAGCCTAAAACACACCAGAATAGGACAAGATACAGAAAACTCAGCCCACACCCCGGGAGCTCTTCATGTCTTAGCCCTTGGTGTTCCTAGCAGCATCTATATTCCAGATGGGATGCCACTCATCATCCACGGGTGTGGGAACAGCTGGATCCATTTTAGCAGGTTGGAGATCTGGGGAATGAGCTATCAGGCTGGGATGCGCCGGCTACTGCCCTTCCTGTTTGGGAGCTTCTTTCCCAAGCAAGAATTCAGTGCACCAACCTTGGTGACCCTGTCTCGCCCCAGACAGGCATCACACATGACAGCAGAGGCTGGGCCAGGGGCAGGCAGGGCATCTGCCTGGGGCTGGGCTGGTGGAAGTTACAAGGCACACCCACTAAGTTTGGAGAAATGGCACCTAGAAGGGACCACTGCCCCTGCCTAACAGTACCAAGAACATCCCAGGAGGGCCACCTGCCTGCCCACTGTCCCTTCCAGCTTGTCCCTCAAGGAGGTCTTGAGAAGGCTCCTGAATACCTTACCGGGCTGAAGGTTCCTCACTCACTTCCTGGCCGCCTTCCTCGCCTCCTCTTCCTCCGGACTCCTCACCCTTCCGTGGGCAGCGCTCTCAGGCAACGAGGAGAGGGAAGACTGGGGACCTTCCCCGGCCAGTCCTCGGAGGCCTGGGTGGAAACAGATCAGAAAGTCGTTGTGACAAATGTAGCATGTGTCTCTGTGGATTTTGCGACTGGCCGGAATCCAGAGCATTTGGAGCCGCCCCAGGCCTGCCTCCCGACAGAACCATCATCTCAGGTACATGGGGAGGTGGCTGGCTCCCCGCACGGCGCACGGGGAGGAGGGGCGGTGGGCGCAGCTCCGCTTCGGGCCCCTGTCCCCCCGGCCGTCCCACTCAGCGCGGCCACCGGCCCCACCTCGCAGGCCCGAGTGGGGCGCCCCCTGGGACGCGAATTCGCAGGCCCCGCGCCTCAGCAGTCCCAGCCGCGGGGCCAGAAGCGCCGGCGCACACGCGGAGGTCGGTCCGCTCCCGGCTGCGCCGGCTGTCGGTCCCGGCGGCGCTCGGGGGCCCCTCCGCCCCGCGCCCTCCCCACGGCCGCTCCTGGGTGCACGGGGCGCCGGCCAGCCCCGAACTTTGGGGACGGAAAACCCGGGGAAAGGGGGCCGCGCGGGCGGGAGACCTGGCCCCGCGTCCTGGCCCCCGCCCGGGGAGGGGTCGCCGGCCTCCCGGGGTGGCCGGGGCACCCACCTGCCCAGCGGGAAGTCCCTGGAGAGCTCGGGAGGCCGCGGGAGCCGGGCCCGCCCTCGGCGGGAGGGACCTTGGCGCCGGGAACGGCGAAGAGAGGGCGCGCATACTTGTTTGTGCAGCGCAGGCTTCACCTGGCCGCGAGTTTGATTTCAGGGTGTGGCCTCAGGTAGGACAGGGCGAACACAAAGCCCGGGAAAAGTCGCCGAGGAGTGCAGGCGCCGCGGCCAGGAGCCTCTTCGCCCGAGGGGCGCCCCCCTCCTGCTCAACCCTTTCCTTCTAATCACTCGGCTCCAGCTCCGGTCGGCCCTTCGCTTTGGGGCCCTGATCCGGGTTGGGCCCACTGCGACCTGCCGGTGGCCCCCTGGCCCCTGGACGGCCGCGCAGGGGCCTGACCTGGATTATCCGCTGAGCGCCTCGCGGTGTAATTAACTAATTTGCATTGCAGATGCACATCTGGAGGCCGCGGGTCGACTCCTCTCGGATACCAGAGGTGCAGCGGGGCGAGTGCACCCACCCACATACTGCGGAGTCTCAGCCGCAGTCCCCAAACCTGGCATCTTGGCCTGTCTGTCCCATCTGGACAAGGCCCTAAGACTGTTTTGAGGTAGTTCCCATACGCTGGCAGGAAAGCCAAGATTTAAAGAGATTCCAATTCCCTTGTCACACCCGGCCTCAAGATACCCCCCCAGAAGGAGACCTTCCGGGCGCCCTGAACTCCCAGGGAATGGGCCTGGTTCCAGAGCTGGCATCTCCTGGTTGTCCCCAGCAGTGCCCTGGCCTAGGAGCAGGATGGCCATTCAGAGTGGTGGCTCCCTCCTGGCTGCCCTTTACCCTGCTTCTTTTGAATTAGAGGGTAGCTATGTTGTGGGGGAGAGGCAGGGCCACCCCTCTGTCTCTTCCCTAAACAAGGAAGTGAGCAGACCCTTGCTGTCCTGGGTTTGGGCCCCCAGAGAGGGCGGTGTCCTACGGAGTGCTAGGGGGATTCTGGCTTGGAAATTCAGTATATCTAGACCTCGAGTGGCTGCCCCAAGCAGTGGCTGGATGGCTGCCAATGTCACAGAGGGGACTGAGGACAATGCTGGGATTTTTGTCATTGTTGGGTGCCTCAGTCTTTCCTTATTGAGTTCACTATTGCCATGTCTCATCTTTATTCACTGATTTTTTAGATCTATCAATGCAATTTCTAGATAAAGCATTTGCATATGGACTCTATTGCTTATGCATGATTTACTATAGGGACCTGCCAAACCAGCTAAGGTGGCTAGCGGGAATTCGCCAGCCCAGAACACCTGCAGCCTGTCTGGCTACACCACAGCAGCCCCCCCGCCCCCCCCGCCTACGGAAGGTATGTGGTGGAGATGCTGTCCCTGGTGAGCCCTGGGTTAGTGTGTGGAAGCTGGGCAGCTAACTACAGGACCCCTGCCTGCCCATGAAGTATGCACTCATACTTACGTTTAGTCTCTGCTCCTCTCCTCCCCTCCTCCTCTTTGTGTCTTTCCCAAGAAGATTCCTTCTCTTTCCTCTGACAGGGCAACACTGAGGCCTGACCCCGTGACCCAACCCCTGACCTCCTGTGGCCCCTCAGGAAGCTGCCTGCTGAGCCTAGGCTGAGGGGGGCCATGTGTTGGGGAGGGGGCAGCTTTCCCCACAGAGTAGGTACCTAGCCATGTGGGAACACTGGCTGAATGCTAGCTACTGGAAGCAGGTTGTGTTGGGTGGGAGCGTTTGGGAAACTGGTTGTTGAGGATTTGAGATGAACCAGGAACTAGGCTAGAATGAATGGCATGACGTTGTTGAACCTAGAATCAACACCCTAAATTATTTTTACTGACTCAACAAATGCACACATGAATTATTTTCTTTTAATACAAATAACTTATATACCAAAACCAGAGCTCCAAGCAGTGCTTTTGAACTGTTGAACTATGACAAAGCATGACTGATCATTAGAATATTATCACAGTTGAACTGGTATTTAATTTGGTTTGAATCCAGGCTTGGGTGTCCCAGAAAGGCTACTAGTCAAGTCCCATCCTCACCCTGTAGGAGTGAGTCTAGGAAACCCTGGGGTCCTTTGGGAGCAGAGATGGGGTTTGGGGCCTCAAGAGAGGCAGAGACTCCCCAATATAACTGACCTGAAAGGTAATGAATCCCCCATCTCTGGAGGTATTCAAGAACCCAGATAACTATCAGTAGATATGCTAGAGAAAAAGTTCCCATCCTGGATACTAGACAAGACTAGGGGACCTCTTGGGCCTATCCCAACCTCAACTTTCTGCACTTCCAGTCCCATCTACAGGTGGATCTGCTGCACTGGGTTGGATGACCCTTTGCAAAATGGGACAACTGGGATGTGCAGAATGTGTCCTGAGTGATTAACTCCCCCACCCCCCGCACGCCCATCCTCCTCTGATCCACGCCCGACTCAGCCTTGCCCAGGCAGTGGCAGGAATAGTCTGGGGGACAGTGTCTCCTCCAGCAGCCATGTGCCTCCCTCTGGCCCTGTTCCCAGGTTGCAGTGCTGAGCATGGGGAAATGGACCAGGCACAGCCTTATTTGAAGAGCCCTGGTGGCTGGCCTAGGCTTCCTGCTTGTCCGTGCACTGCCATTCTACGGAGCAGACAGGAGCTCTGTACAGGGACACTGACAACTGAAATTTCACCATGGGCAATGCGGTTGGAGCCTCTCCAGCTCCGGGGCACTGGCCAGCAGAACTGTGAGAGGGCAGCGGGGCAGCCCCAGGGAGCAGGGTGGCTGCTGCCCAGCAAGCTCTCTCTTAGCCTTTGGCTCTTGGGGCCTGTTGGAACATCTGAGCACCTACAGCCAAGGCTGAGAGCCCAGGTTAAGGCCAAAGAAGAAAGATACAGATCTGCTTGTGGTTTAGAAACAAAAACACATTATCCTTTCCCTGTATCTTTCTGCTCCGTGACTCGAGAAGCTTCCTGGGGATCAAGAAAACTACTGACAGGCTCACTTACTCCTTCCAGGGCTCCTTCCTCTGGGTGACTCTGCCCTCTTCTAGTAATAGAAATAGCAATGCCTGCCAGGTAGTGAAGATTTACACCTGTCTCACTCAAGTCTTCACAACAGCCCCAGCACAGAAGCACTATACTATTATATTCTCACTTCACAGGCGAGGAAACAGGCTCGGAGTGGTTAAGGAACTAGCTCAAGGTCTTGTAGTCACTGAGCGGCGGAGCCAGAATTTCAACCCAAGTGTATCTGCCCCCAGCTTGTTCTCTTATTTAGGCTGCTCAGAGGTCCCTGGTTCCAAGGACTGTTGGATATGACTTGACCATGTGGGGTCAAGTCCCAGGGAACAGTTTGGGGGGAACATTGGCCTCCTTGCCAACTCTGACCACCACCCAGGATGGGTGAGCCACGTGACACAGTGTATGTGGGGGCTATCCCGCCCCCATTTCTGAGAAGGGCATGAGGACTTCCACGTGGCAGTGGGTATGTGGGGCAGAGGGGGCCTCAGTTTCTTCTACCCTGTCACTGGCTAGGAGCCAGGTGCTAGATTTCCCGTCATGAACCAGAACCCTGCTTGAAGTCCCTGCATCAAGCCATCTGTCCTTCACAGACCCAGACTTGGCCTGGTGTTCCCGGGCCCGCATGCAGCCCTGGCTGGGCCAGTGGGCACTGGCGTACGTGCTTGCTACTTGACTGGAGGAGCTCCTGGAGCCTGGGCCCCAGGAAGGGTAGCTGCGCGCTCACCCTGCAGCCCTCAGCCCGAAGAGAGAGGCACACTTGGGAAAAGTCTGCTTCCTCTCCCTCTCCTCCGGGGTGCCCAATACCTGTCCCTTCCTGCTCGTGGGACAGCCTGGGCCAGTGTCCCTCACCTGATGGGGCCGCCCGTCTACTTCTGCTGATGGGGCCGAGAGGCAGGTGCAAACCTCTAACGGTCTGGGAGTGTGAATGGAGGGGCCCTTAGGCAGGAGAGAGGTAGAGAGTCTTGCTGCAGAGACCATGGGTTCTTGCAGGATTGGAGCCCTCTGTCTCTTTAGGCTTCCAACATGTCTCAGTCTCAGTTTCTTGATGTGTATAACAGGGGAAACAGCGTCCCTTTCTCTTGGGAAGGGGATGGAATGACAAGGCTAAAGCATTGAGGTACCGGAGTCCCAAGGACCTGCACCCCCAGACAGGGTGAGAGGTTCTTGACCTTCACCCCTTATAGCTGCTGAAGCCAGGCAGAAACTCCCCTCCCCCTTGCCATGCATGCACACAGCTGCTACAAGGAGCAATAGAGCCCAGGAACACTTGCTACTAGGTCAACCCAATCGCTCTATCCACTACAGATCCCAGAGAGAGAACCCTAGCCCCAGGTGGCAGCCCTGCCTAGGCCCAGTTAGGTGTTTGGGAAAAGCCTATGGGACTCACCTGCCCAGCTGCTGGACAGATGTGTCCTTGTGCCATCCTGAACCTTAGCAGAGGTGAACCATACCCAGAAGCCTCCAGCCTCTCTCTGCCTGCCTTTTTCTCAAGTTCTGCATCTGTACTAGATTTTCAATGCTGCTGGGAATACAGAGGCCTGTCCTCCCCAAATGCAAACTGACACTGGAGGCTGAGCTTGCCCGACCTGGTGATGTGGCCAAGCTCTCAGACTCAGGGGCCACTGTCCACCCGCCTCAAGAGGCCAAAGCAGGGATGGAGCCGGCTTTGGCGCCCTTCCCAGTTTCATGGGGGTAGGAGCTACCCTGGGGACGACTGGAAACAGAAAGGGCCACCTACCTGCCAGGGACACTCATTTTAGAGACATGATGAATTCACTTAACATCTTCTCACTATGATCGCTTTGCAGCCCTTGCTCTTAATGGGCTCCAAAGTTCCATCCAAATGTCTGTTGCTGGTAGTTTAGCTCTCTGGCTGGCATTTTTGCTGGCAGAACTAACAGCTGGAAGCTGCTTGAATGGAAACCCTTCACTGTCCTTTCCTCTCTTCTGAGCCTCTCGCAGTTGTCCCTGGTCTAAGGCTGGGTCAGGGCCTGGCTTTCGGGAAGGACAGGTGAGTGCGGGGGAGCAGAAGGCTTGTGCCTGACCCGGAAAGGGTCCAGACTAGAGCCCAAGGGAAGGGAGGAGTCTGAGGAAATATGCTGTTGGTTGCCCAAGCCTGGTCCACAACCCTCTGGGGGGCAAAACCTTAGCTCTAAATGCACAAAGTTCATACACTCTGGGCTGTGGCCTCTTGGGAGCATTGACTCTGGCTATAGTGCTCCCCGAACTCTGCCTTCTGCATCTGCACCGGGTCAGTGTTGGAAGGCATGGCCTGTCTAACTGCCACTTGGCTGGGCCGGCCCATCTTTAGAGGGGTCTGCAGGGGCCCAGGCAGCTACTGCCATCCGATCGTGGGGGCTTTCCTTCCTTAGCCTCTGGCCCTGGCCTTGACTACCCCAGGGATGGTGCCTGCGGGAACTTTATGTGAACACGGACATGGCAGGGGTCCTCACCAGTGGCTGGCACAATGGTCTTTGCCGGGATGATGGACCGTGTGGGGCCAGCTCTTCCTGTCTGATCATCCTCTCCTCCACGGGAGCTCTGCATGCACACTCACTCCTGGCCTTGCCTTCTTGCCTCTGGGCCGGGCTTCGTCCCTCCCCAGGGTATGGGACCCCACGTATCTGAATCCCAGACACACCATCTTCCAGCAAGACCCACTATAGTGGAACATAAAAGTCTTCTTGTCCAGTTTGGGCCTGGTGACAGGGTGACAGATGACAGGCGACAGGCCTCCTGCTTCCGGGACCTAACCTCTGGTGGTGGCCGTCAGACATTTAATTTCCTGCCTGGGGTCAGAGTATATACCGGTGAAAAAACCAGCAGAAATAAAGGGTCTCCTGTGTGCCTCCTCTGACTTCTGCCCCAGAATTGCTCTTTCATTCCTAGAGAGCTTCATCATTACTTTCTTCTTTGGCTTCAGACGCTGCCAGCCTATGGTTAAAAGGTAAAATGCTTTCCAGGACAAGGAGAACTTAAATCAGTCCATTTACGAAACTTAAATCAATCTGTTTACGAATTAGCTGGATCTGTATATCAGAGAGTATCCTGGGGGGGGCGGGGGGGGCAAAGCCTCTCCTTGGGGGGCACTGGGGAATGAACTTGGGCTGAGCTGGGGCTGCATGCTGAGCAAGATGCAGGGGTGGGGAGGCACTGGGGCGGCTGGTGTGGCAGGGCCAGCCCCCTGTTAAGGCAGGAGGCACAGATGAGCATCAGGGCCTGTCTGGCCTCTTAGTGTATTGGGCCAGGCTGCGTCCTCAAGTCGTCAGGTTTTGCTTGCCCCTGCTTGGGGGTCACCTTTGATGCTGCTGCTGACAGAAAGGCAGCCTGGGTAGTGAGGGAGTACAGCACTGGGAGGTGGGGACCCCCAAGGCCTGAAACCAAGGCTTTGCCACCAGTTAGCTGTGTGATCTCAGGACCCACTTTCCTTCTCGGGGCCTCTGCTTCCCCCCATAAAATTATAGGGCTTGATTAAACATTCTTAGGGACTCCTTTTGGCTTGAATGTGCTACAGCCATCCAAGATGGCGAGCTCCTTTCAGGGGGCAGTCCTTTCCTCCTCTGCACCCCACCTCACTGACCCCGGACTGCACTCTGGATGCCCGTGAGGCTGTGGAATAAATGGTCCCCCAGTTCCCTTCCCTCTCTGTGCCTTCCTGTACAATTCCTCATCTGAAGCTAAAAGAAAGAAAATGGAGGCTGGAGGCTCCAGGCCAGGAAGCTGAAGCAGAGAACCAGTCCTCCCAGTTTTAACCCTGCTGCTGCTCCTGCAGCCTTCAGGAGTTGGGGCAGGCCGGCAGGCAGCACCTTTGTAATAGCTGGTTGCTATTTGCCCCGGGGCGGGGCGTGTGTGTGTGTGTGTGTGTGTGTGTGTGTAGTAAAAAAATAGCTGGTTGCTATTTGCCCTGGGGCGGGGCGTGTGTGTGTGTGTGTGTGTGTGTGTGTGTGTGTAGCAGACTGGGCTGGGTCCCTGCTGCACTGGAATCAGAGACCAGAACAACTCACTACCTGACCTGAACTTTTGGGACCTGCTTCCCCCAGCACCCAGAGGTCCCCCTCTCCACGTCCTGATCAGCCTGAGTGTGCAAGAGAGCACAGATCTGCCTCCACCCGCTTAGCCAGAGGCCCCAACACTTGGGCAAACCAGAGCCAAGCAGAACGATGCCTGCATTTCCTGACAGAGGCAGCACTTCGAGGGGAAAAGGTTACCGCAGAAAAACCCACAGGTGTTCCAAAAAAACCCATCATTGTCTTCCCTCTGTAAAGACCTGGGTCTCTGTACTGCCTGATGTGTTATAATGAGGTTTTATAGAAAACGCTGGCCAGCACGGATGTTCCTTTGCTGGGGCTAATGGTGCTCCATGCAGTTTGGGTGGACCCGGAACCCGTTTTTTGCATGCGAATTCCCCCCAGCATATGAAAGTATGTCATGTTCTGGGACATGCTTTGTTCTTGTTCTTTTAGGCGAATAGAACCTGGGATTACCTTTCCCAAATCCATAGAACAGATAACTTCGGCAGAAAAAGCATAAAGTCTCTGAATCTGCACCTTATGGTTCCTGGGCATTTCTAAGTCACTTGTCAGAGTGATCAAGAAGTCCCCTGTAGTCTTTGGTCTGGCCCCTTGCATGCAGCCCCTCCAAGTTTGTGCTTCAGATGGGGCTCATGAGTACATAGTTCCTCAACGAATCAGGGCTCCCATGTGACAAAATTCTAGACTCAAAGAGGGGACCAGGCCTCTTGATTCCTTCACTGTCTAATGCCTGTTTTAAGTCCTCAGGACCTGAAACTAGACCCCAGATGGAGAAGGAAACGCTCCACAGACTCAAGTCATTCCTTAGAGAAACTCAGTGGCAGACAATTTGCTATTCAGGAAAAACTGGAGTTGGTACCACATTGCTTCCCAGCGTTCCCCCTCTTGCATTTGTATATCTCCTTGAGCACGTATTCTCTACCCATTGCTGTTCAAACTGCTTCTTCCTTTGCCTTCCATTCTCAACAAATCTGTTTTTGCCCATCTTTGTTAAGTTCTATGTTAAGATCCATCTCCCAGTGTTGGTCAAAATTTATAAATTATCTGGGCTGGATGGGTCATGCCTGACAGCTTTAGCCACGAGTCTGGGGCCCAGGGTGGGCAAAAGAACGCCACCACCCTGTTGCCGATCAAGGCTCTGTAGCTCAGCTGGTTTCTGGTGGGGTTGGCTCCAAGCTCAGCTTCCCTTTCCACTCCTCTGTTGAAGAGCTGTTAACTCCCCAGGGGAAGGGCTCGGTCCTTCCTTTATCAGCATTTTCCCTCATTTCCTGTCTCCGCCACCTGTGTTTTGTACTTAGTAGTGAGGCAGCCCTGTTCCCTGCAAGCCAGTGAGCCAGGACCAGGTGCCAATTGCCATCTCCACGTGCTGCCTTGAACCCACGTCTTGCCAAGAACAGACAAGTCAAGTTCCCCTTTATCTCACATCTCGTGTCTCACCTTAGCCCTGAGTGGGCCCTCAGGCAGAGCTCAGAAGGGGGCAGCTTCCAGTTGGCATGCTCCCCTGGGGCAGCAGGGCCAGCTCGGCTTCAGGAAGTGGAAAGCTCTTTCCACCTCCAAAGCTTCCATTTTCCATGCTCCATTCCAACCTGTTGGCTATGCCTGTTTATGAGGTTTGCTAGCAAACTTCCTACTGCTCAAGTCAGTCCTGAAACCTGTGTGGAGGGTATCCTACGGGAAGGGCTCTGCTTCAGGCCACAAGACAGTGCACCCAGGACACACTGTGTTAGAAGCAACTCTGGGTGCACCTGGATGGCTCAGTCGGTTAAGCGCCTGCGTTCAGCTCAGGTCATGATCCCGGGGTCCTGGGATCGAGCCCCGCATCGGGCTTCCTGCTCTACGGGAATCTGCTTCTCCCGCTCCCTCAGCCCCTCTCCCTGCTCGTGCTCTCTCTCTCTCAAATAAATAAAATCTAAAAAAAAAAAAAAAGAGGCATCTCTGGGACTGTTTGGGTAAGGAGCACAGTCTCCTAGTGTCTCCACCTCTTTCCTGCCCAGCCCCCCTCTCATGGAGGTGGGCAGGTATAAGAAAGCCAGCCATCCAGAGCCCTCCCTGAGCCCTCTTAAAAGCCCAGGCAACCTTTTCTCCTACTGCCCCTTATGCCCCCTATGCCCTGCCCTCTATCCTCCGCTTCCTCCTCACCCAGGCAGCTGGTCTGCTGTTTGTCTGGCACTCCATAACCTCCACCACTCTGCCCCCAGCTGGGTACCAACAGCTGCTCAGCTCTGCACCCGTGGGAGACCCCTAGGCTTGGAGTCACCTTTTGCAAGGAGGCAAATGCCCCCACAGCTGGGTCATTTTCCTCATACTGGAGCCAGGTATGGAGATTAATTGCATGGGAGACACTTACGGTTCATCTGGACTCCAGTCCCATGTGCTCCTCTAGGACCGAGGGCATTCTTGGTCATCCTCGGGAATTATGCTGAGTGAGGTTTGCTGTTGCTTAGAGGCCCCAGACCTGCCTGCCCTTTCCCTGTGCCTGGTACACCCCACAGAGCTCAGCTCACAAAGAATCAATCTGTCTTTGGAAGGAACTGGAAGGCCTGTGCAGCCCCCACACTCCCACCTTGTGCCCATTCTCAGGTGTGCAGAGCTTTTCACCCCAGTCAGGTGTTTCCAGAGCCTTGCTCCTGGTGCCAAGCCCCTCCTGGTTAGGCACGCCTGTCAGTAGGGTTCCCAGGTTTGCCACTCCTAAGCTGCAGTGGGGACCACTTGCTTGGCCCAAAGGCCTTATTCCTAGCTAGATGAGCTTCTGTGGGGCTGTCGGGCAGCCCCGAGTCCATGCTCTACTCCTGGAACCCTGTTCCCACCAAAACCAGCTCAGGGAAAGACCCCCAAGCAGGACCCTCCAACCTTGCTCTGTGACACCAGGGAAAGAACAAACTGTGTACGCTGATTTGTCTGGCTTCTCAGTGGGGCCCCAGCACTTTAAACCGCAAACTCAGTGGGCGTGACCCCCTGGAACCAACCAGGTCCTTAACCCTACAGCAGAAGTGGGGAACCTGAGGCCTGTGAGAAGGGATGGTGCCTAGCCAGGCAGCCCTCCCCCAAAACCTGACCTGATGCCAAGTTTCAGAGTCAGAATCTCTGCCAGGTCAAACTCTGCATCAGGGTGTGACTGGGAGCCGGGTCCCAGCAATGCTCCATAAATATTTGTGGGATGACTAGTTGAGCGGAATGTCCCAGAGGTGGTGGGGTGAGAGCGGCCTCCCTGAGGGGCATCCCGGTGGCACAACACCAGCTTGGCCCGGCAGGAGGGGGAGGTAAGGGCAGGAAGAGCAGAAACAAGCATTTCTTCCTCCGGCCGGGAAGCCAGAAGCCAGCTTGCACGGGGCTGTTTCAAAATCAACCTGGAAAGGTGGCGGCAGGTCGGGTGGGGTGTTGGGGCTCCTTCTCCTAGAAACCCGCAGCCTCTGCTGCTGTCCCGGGTGGTGGGCAGCCCGGACGCTTGCCCCCTACCCACAGCCCTGCCTGGGGAGCCTGAACCCACCTCGGGCTGCAGGGACCTTACCGTGGCCACTCCTCGGGGGGGCGTCACACCTCGTCACACCTCGAGCTCCTCACTGCAGGCCGGTGCTTGTCTCTAGCCCAGGAAGAGGCACTCCCTTCAGGCAGAAAAAGAGAAAAAGGAAAAGAAAACAACCTCAGTGCTTTGCTCGCGGAGCCACTTCTCCCGAAGGCTCCTGGTCGGTGTCCTGCCTCTGTGGGCACACAGCCTTCCTCCCCCTGGCCGCTTACTCACCGGTGTGCCCGGGAGGCTGCCAGCTACACGGGGGAGGCGGCCCACGCCCCTCTGCCTGACACACTGGAGCATGCTCTGTGGGCGCGGGGGAGCGGTGGGCTCTGGCCTGGGCACCGGGCCGGGCGGTGGCCCCCAGCTGGGGCCTGAGTATGAGAAAGCCATGCCCGGCCCGCACCCCGCTTGGGGGAGTGCGTCCCTGTGGGCTGGGCAGAGGACACGACACGGTGGAATGACACAATTCCTAGGTAGGAGGCTATCTCCTTAGTTCCCTGGGGCTGTCAGAAGAGGGGAGAGTCAAGGCCCTGTCTGGCCCCCCCACCCCAAGGTTGGCTTCCATCCTCTGGACCATTCCCTACTTGGAAATCCTCCCGCGTCTCTGTCCTATGGGCTCAGAGAGGGCCTGGGCCTGTCTGAGCTGGAGCTGCTCCTCACCCTGTTGAGGCCGGGCGCCTGGTGTCCCTTCTCTACAGAGCCCAGCTCAGAGCCTGGGTGGGCCCAGCATCAGTTAGGATGAACTGCTGCCAAGTCCCCAGTCCCCAGCCCTCTGTCCTCAGCTGGAGGGGGGGAGGTGCCGACATGCACACTCTCTCTCTCTCTCTCTCTCTCTCTCTCTCTCACACACACACACACACACACACACACGTGGGGCCACACCCAGCACAGAGCCACCTACCTGCCCAGGCCAGCCTAAGCCAATCCAGCCTTGCTCTCCAAATGCCACTCTGACCCTAGAAGCCACTCATGTGCAGCAGTATCCTGCGGGAGGGGAGTTCAAAGCCAGCCCGGGAGGACTCCAGTTAGCACGCACCGCTCTCGCCTTCTCTCCTGACACGTCCAGAGGACACAGCAGCCCGATCACCATATCTGCTATTGCACTTGGCCGGCCAGCATCTCTCTCCCGGAACCTCGGGCCCCCACAGCATTCTCCATATCCTTAGGGGGTGGCAGCAGATTCCTGATAGGTCCCATCTTCCTCGGAGCCCAAGGTAGAGAGGGGAGAACTAGAAGGGGCGGGACCCAGGTGCAGCTCGGAGTTTCCAGCTCCCAAAATAATCAGATGCGAAAAGGAAGGAAGAAATCTCAGGGCCAGCAGGTGAGTCAGTGCCAGGGGGCCGGCTTAGTCACCTGGATGGCTGCTCCCAGCTCTTGGCACATCAGGCCAGTGCCCTCCCCCATCTGCTGTCGACAGAAGGGAGCGTGGCCTTGGCCAGGGAGCGCCAGCTGGCCCGGGGCTGCCTGGCAGGCTGGACCGTGAGCTCCTCGAGCTCCTGGAGCTCCTCGGGCCTCCTTCCCAACCGCAGCGCGCCCCTCCTCCACCACGCACCCAGGCTCACTTTGGGATTTCTCCATTAAATCCTCAGGCAACGACCTGCTCGTTTGGGGCGCTGAGCTGCTCCAACGTTGCTTGGCAATTTTGATATCGTCGGGGGTTGCTATGGGGAGGAGGGTGATGTCATTGACACAAAAAACCCACTGAATTTACAAATCAGCTGGGGCTGGAGCTATTTATAAAAACACGTTTTTCCCTGCCTTCCTTGACTGAGGGGGAGGGAAAGGAAGGGCTGCCTGCCAGGCTCAGTGGAAGCCTCCCCCAGCCCGCAGAAGCCAGACCCACCCCCCGAGCCCCCAGGCTCCCCACAGCACAGAACTGGCTGGCCCTGGCTGCAGCTGGGCCGAACTCCCCTTGCAGGGTCTCAGCTGGTGTTGCCGTGAAGGGCATGGGGAGGGCGGCACACGGTGGGTGCTGGGCAGCATGGGCGCCAGCTTCCTGGGTTCGCAGGGGCCAGAAGCCAGCCACTCGGACGGACCCTTCAGAACCAGGGGCATGTGCGGGTCAGCGGCCTGAGCCCCTCTGGGCGCCCACAGGCCAGCTCCCCTGAATACACCAGGTGGAGCCTGGTCTTCCAAAATGCCCTCCTGGTTTCTGAGCCCCTCGGGCTCCTTCCCTAGCCCCTTTCCTCCTGCCAGCGTCCAAGTGTGGGGCCCCCGGGGTTGGCCCCCTGCTCCTCTCTCACCACACTCGCCGAGACCCCATCTTCCCCGTGGCTTTGACTGTCAACCTGGACAGGCTCCCGCAGAACCCGTGTCTGGCTGCCCTGCAGCAGACACCACCCCTGATGAGGCAGCCTCTGCTCCGAGCACCCACTGTTGCTGACAGCCGGACGGAGGCCGCTGTCCTCCTGGGCTCTTCCCAGCCCTAGGCCCTATATCCAAGGTGGCACTGGGCTGCTCGTATTATTTTTGAGAACTCTCTCATAAATCTTTCATAGTGAAGTACTGTGGCGTCTGATTAAAAGCCCAGGTTCTGAGTTTTCCCAGTCCCGAGTTCACATCCCAGCTCTGCTGGTCCTCAGCCGAGTGACCTTTGGCCTGTGATTTAACCAGCTGAACTCAATTTCCTCATCCACAAAATGGGGATAATTTCACCTGCCTCAGAGGGCTGTGGGAATTAAGTGAACAAAGCTCCTGGCACAGGGACTGCTCATCCTGAGAGCTTAAATAAACATTAATCTTATGATGAGTGTTGCTCATCCTTAGCCACCCACCGAATGGTGGCAGGTTCACCTTCCAAAACCATGACCCCCTCAGTCACCTCCTGAGCTAAGGTCTCAAGCTGCACACATAGACACTTTGACTGAACTGCACAATACTGGACCTCATGGCATTAAGCATAAAAATTTCGATGAGTCAGGTCCCCCAACTACCAGCGGTGGAAACCTACTCCAGCTCCATCCTGAGCAGGAAAGGAATTTTTTGATGGCTGTCAGGTAACTAAATCCTAGCACTGATGAGAAGTCTGGAGAATCAAGTAAGTCTAAGGCAGAAGCCAGTGCTCCAGGCATCAGGATTGACCGCACCTGGCCGGAAGGTGCCCCTACCATGTGCCCCACCGAGGGCACCTTTGCATCTACTGCAAGAGCAAGGGAGTGGTCACGTGCAGAGGCTTAGGTCACGTGCGAGGAGGGGCACCCTCGGCACGGTGCTCCTGTTCCCACACATGAGGTGGGGAAGAAAAGTAGGGTGCTATTATTGAAGGAAAGGGGAACGGGTGCCGGGGGCCAAAAACCAGCTGATGCTCAAAACAGCATCTTTGCTATTTTTTTAAAAAGATTTTATTTGTCAGAGAGAGAGAGAGAGAGTGCGCACAAGTGTGCATAAGAGCAGGGGCAGCGGCAGGCAGAGGGAGAGGGAGAAGCAGACTCCTCGAGGAGCAGGGAGCCCGATGCGGGGCTCGATCCCAGGACCCTGAGACCATGACCTGAGCAGAAGGCAGACGCTTAATGACTGAGCCACCCAGGCGCCCCTTTGCTCTTTTTTTCTATTCATTTTCAATTCCTGAGCATGGTAATCAGTAATTGCTGATTCTTTTCTTCTTCTTATCTTCCTGAGCTTCTGACAACTGATGGCCTGCCCAAACGGAGACCTACTCCTCTGCTCCATCATGTGGCATGACTTACTGATTTGGTGAGAAAACCTGCCCACTGAGATCCATTTCTTTCAGAGGTTGTACAAGGGGCAGAGGGACCTGCCAGCCATTGGAAGACCCCCTAAGAAGCTTGACTTGGGTGGGCAGATGCCCAGATGTTCCTGGGCCAGTGGCTGCGCCCTGTTGCCCTCCTTTATCCCAGGCGAGTCACGTCTCTGCTAGTTCCAGCAGGCTCCGAGCTCCCCAGGGCAGGAAAGCCAGCATGGGGCTTGGCACATAGTAAACGCTCCTGGAAACGTGGTGGAATGAATGAACATCTGAAGAGGTTCTGTGCTCTGGCCAGCCTTACTTAGAATATGGTGAATCACGGAGCTGAAAGGGACTCTAGAATCACCAGCACCTACCCGCCCCCCCACCCTGCCCAGGTTCAACAGGTGTGAAAACTGCAGCCCCGAGAGATTAAGTGACTCAGCAAAGCTGCAGAGGAAATGAGAGGCAGAGTCATGACTGGAACTCTCTTTCCCTCCTCGCAGGCTCGGATGGTTCCCTTTGCTGCCCACACAGGCCCACTCCGGCCCGGCCCTGAGTGTGTGACATCTCTGTCATTCAGTGAAAGGCAGAGGTGGTGGTGTCACACTGGAGGCCTTTCCGCCTTTCAGTCTCGGCTCCCTGGGAGTGGCAGTCATGGCGAATCTGCCAAGACGGTGGCCTTACGATCTCTTCATAGCAGTTTTCCACTTTATTCTTTTATTCTTGACAATGGAGATGTACTTAGAGCCTCAAAGGTAACGTGCCTCGTTTTGGTTCAGTCGGGTGCAGCTGGGATGATTGCTGACATCAACAGTGTCCTGCTACGTGGTTTAAGGAAACCAGTGGGGACGTGCTCAGAAAGGCCATGCAGCAGTGACATCAGAACGTTTGATAAACGAATGCTTCCCAGGTTTTCCCAGAGGATGAAAACTTTCAGAAACAAAATCGAGGGTTCTAGTCCATGGCAAGAATTCCTTTTTCCAGACGATTTTTTCCAGATATTTAGGTTCTTCCCCACACTTGCCCTTGTGCTGTGTATCTAGGAAGCCTTACGAAGACCTTCCTAATGGCTGTGTGGGCCTGTCTCCACCTGCCTACACTTGTCAACCGCACTACTGCAGGGCCAGGAAGGGAGGGACAGATCCATCCCACCTTCATCCCCTACCGGGAAAGGAAGGGCTTGGATTAATGAGCGCGTGTGTCCTGCACTCTGGGGCGGCCTCACCTCAGAGGTGCCCCTAAACCTTGGGCCTCCAGGAGAACCAGACCAAGGGAGAGGCCCACCTTCAAGAGATTTTCCCAAATGGCTTTCTTCATGGCAGGTGGGCTGCCTGGGAAGCGGAGGTTTCCAGGATCTCTGCCCGCCCTCCAAGGTGTTGGTAGTAAAGGGGAAGATGGTCAAGTAAAGGTCAAGTCCTGAGGGGGTCCTCAGTGGGAAGGCAGCTTAAGGGCCCCGTCAGATAGGGATGCGCTGGGTCCCTTTGGTGCCCTCTCTGGCCCTGCTCCTCCGTCCATCCTGGGGGTGGGGGGCAGGGAGCCCAGGTAGTGAGGTGACCTGGGGGCTGCGCAAGGCGCGTGGAAGACAGCTGGTGGCAGGGAATTTTCTCTGCCGGGACTCCATGGGGGTAGGCATGCCTGCGGGCTGCCGATTAAGGGATTTCTCCTCAACGAAAGCAAATTGGGAAAGCCCAGGCAGAGTTACTACTGCTGCTGGCTAGCAGGCTTGCTGCCTGGCCGCTGACCCTCTGGCCTTGATCAGAAGGCCCAGTGCTGCCTGAAAGTGAGGAGGGAATGCCGAGGCCTTCCAGGGGCCCAGTTTGGGTCGCAGAACCTGTCTGGATACCAATGGGCACGGGAAGCCGGGAGGAGGTCAAGGGACCATAGTGCAGTTTGAGGGAAGACAGGGATTATTCCGAGAAACTGGTTTAGCAGCCCCCCATGCCTCCATCCCCACAGTGCCTCTGCCTCTGGGCCATCCAGGGGGAGCAAGAAGAGAGGCGGTTCAGGGGATTGACCCTGAGGAGTTAACAACAATGTGAAGGCCAGCTCAGAAACTGGTCAGAGCTACGAACTGCAGAGTCCCAAGTATTGGACTCAGAAGTGTTATCCTCTTTCCAGCCGAGGATGTGATGGGCCTTTGCTGTCCCAGCCCCAGTTCACCAGGAGCAGAGCCTTCTCGACACATCTCAGCTTCTGCATGAGCAACGGCTTTCGTGAACAATGTGGCAGCCCAGGTGAAACAAAGCAGCAAGAGGACAATTGTGGAGGGTTCCCACGGTCTCTATAACGTGACTAAAAGCTCATTTCCTTGGGCACAATGTATAGGCTATGCATTGTGCTAAACCCTTGCCATATATTAACTCAATTAATCCTCACAACAATCTAATTTATGAATCCATTCAACAAATATCTATTGAGTACCTGCTAGGTGCAAAGCTCTGTGCTAGGTGCTGAGGATAACTCAGTGAACAAGACAAGTCGCTGTCCTCATGAAGTTTACAATCTAGGTAGGACCTATTATCCCATTCCAGAGATGAGAAAACTAAGCCCTCCTGAATTTAACTTACTTGCTCAGGTCACTAAGTGACAGGGCAGGGCATTGAATCCAGGCAATCTGTTTCAGAATCCAGCATGCTATTTGCTACCAAATGCTTCCTTCTTTTCTTCCCAACACCACCCGTGTGGCAGACACTATTGCTTACCTCTCTGAATCCGTCTCCCTTCTTACTTGCTGGCAGAAACCCGGTTTATTTGGATGTACCCTTTCATACCTGTGTGCTTGGGGAAGGGCCCCTTCCCAGCCTCAGCCCCACGATCGAATGGTGATTAGTTTGAACTAATCTTCATAATTCCCTTCCTGTTGCCACGGGTTAGTTTAGGCCCCAGGGATCCCCCATGTGGATGACAAGGGGGGAAGTTTGCTGGGAGGGTTTCTGGGCAAAGTTTTCTTGTGCTGTTCCAAGTTGTGGCTCTGGGAACTGTGGTCACCAGCTGGGTTCCATAAGGTGACCAGCCTGAGGACTAAAGCCAACATGCTGAAGATGGCAGACTAGAAACTTGTGCCCTCCGCATTTGCTGAGCTGCAGGCTTGTTATGAGATAACAGATATTCTTACCCCTTATGAAATTTTGGATTGTTTTTCCGACTTTTGTAGCTGAAAACTTCCTAACACCAACCAGCTCCAATCCCTGCCACGCAATGACACCCCAACCTCGTCTGGCCCTCACAGTTCCTGAGTGTCTTCAAACACATCTGCTCCACTCCTTTGACCTTTGGTCGCTTACCTCGAGATGTCCTTTGACTTTTTTCTCTCTACATCTATTGGTTTTAACCTGTAATATCCTGTTTCTCTAACTAAATCATAAACTCCCTGAAGGGAGTGAGCATCCTTACATTTCTATCGGCCCTTCGTGGTGCTTGTCATTAATATGGAACCCCAGTAGAGCTTAATAAATATTTCTTGGCTCATCTTCTTTGACACATTCTGAGAGATTATTTGCTGCCCTAGAGGGGTAAATGAACACATTTCAACAAAGAATAAAACAGGCGTCAACAGGTTGCTGCTGGAGGCCTGAGTGAGTAAGAATGTCAGGCATCTCCATCTTGGCTTAGACTCCCCAGTGGGTGACACCAGCTCCAACTTCCTCCTATGCACCCAGCTCTGGGGGCCGCTGCGGAGACAGAGGAATCTGCTGCTTGCTATGAGCCCAGGAACTTTCATGCGGAGCAACCACATCTTATTTTTAATTCTCACGATGGCGCTTTGGGGTAGGAGCCATGCAGTAGTTTCTAGATGACAGACTGACCTGCCCAGCTCAAGTAGCGGGTAAGGAGCAGACCTAGGGTTTGAGTCCAAGTTTTCTAGTTCCTGAATTGAGTTTATAGGGCTCCCTCTGTTCCCCTTTTTCTTTTTCCTATTAAGCAAGCAGTCTATCTTTTACTCATTAGCTCAGGAGAGGGAGATAGCAGAGGGTAAAACAAATCGTTTCCAAAAGCCTAAGCTCTAGCAGGAAGAATGTCAGCCTCAGAAAGAGACTAAATGTCTTGGCCTTAAGTGGGGTGAGTAGGCCCTGCTCCCTAAGCTGGACAGTCTTTCCCCTGGTGGGGGAGGGGAGGGAGCCAGACCTGTCAGTGGCTAGAGGGAAGGAAATCTGCATCCTGCTGCCCACCACCCAAGGGCAGCAAGACCCTGCCTGATGCGTCAGAACAAACTGACCAGAGGCAGCCCTTTAAGGATTCCTGTGTTTTGAACACGGCATAGAAGCAGCAGAGAGCCATAAGCCAGAGGAGACCCTACAGACTGAAATGCCCTTGTGGACTGAAGACTGGGGACCAGACGGAGCTTCCTGATAGCTTGGTTACTTGGCTGATCTTGAGACTTGTCTTAAGGACAAAGATTTGGTTTCCTGAAGGTCACCTCCAACAGAAACAACTCCTTTCCCCTTATCTTTAGATTACAGAACACCATGCTTCTTTCGCCTACCTTTATCATATTACAGATTTGGCTATACTATAAATGAACTCAAAAGACAGTAAAGGTAGAATCAACTAGCTGGGATCCCAGTGTACTTGAGAGGACTCCAGAGAACTTTAGACCGTTCAAGCAACATTAGAACTAAATCAGTACAGCTATCTACAAGTTATCTGTACTAAAAACTTTCATTCCCAATTTTCTATAAGGTAGGCACTCATGCTATCCTCATTTCACAGAGGACACTAGCTCAGAACGGGTAAGTAACTGTTCAATGCCACACAGCCAGGACTCAAGCGTAGGTATTCTGGCTCTCGACGCATTTCTAACCACCATGCTAGTATTTGATTCGGCACCATAGGCAGGAGCCACCTCAATACTGAGGACGTTCTAGCAAGCCCTGGGCCTGTGCAATTGACCCCCTATAGTATGAGCACTACATACAAGTTATAACTAAGGTATAAAAAAACCCCACAGATCTTGTCCCCAAGAGCTCATCTGAGTGAGAGAGGTAAGGCATGTACCTGCGCCTGTAATGCAGCCGGGAAATGGTACAGGTAGGAGCTATGGGGCGGCCCCTAGTGGCCTCTACCGTGGAACCTCAACCACGGGTCCCCACATGCTAGGATGCTGGATGTGCCTGTCTGGGTGAGTCCTGAGCAAGGGGAGTGGCTTCCCTATCTATTCAATGATGGAGTCCAGTAGACGGGGAAGGTATCTCCCAGCAACACTAGTTAACTTTCATGTACTTTGCCTCCTAGCTCCTATTCCTGCCCGCCTAACCCCCTCGATTTGCTGGGACTCCTTGACTCCACTGTACCAGCTCATTTCCTTGAATGAGCCAATCTCATTGAAGGTTCACATGTCCCCTTTTCAATGTTTTTATCACCTGATTCTAACATTACCAGATTTTTCAATTTTGTTTGGAAAAAAATGCAAAAGCAAACAAGTAAATGTATATATTCATCTTTTTGTTCACAGATTTTAATGGGTATTTGGTTTTATGACATGCCATTCTCACTTGGCTAATTGCAGGAGTGAAGCAATTAACTAGAAACACATCACGTGACCAGGTCAGTAAGCTTGAAATCGCAGCATACGCGGATTCACATAACTTTCAAATGAATGTGAGGCTGAATTAAACACATGTGGGAAATAAAGTACACATTCCAGTGGAATAAATACACCTGTGGAAATAACATTTAATTTTAAAAGGAGTAAACAGGACAACGAGATGAATCACAACGTAAGGTCAGCAGTCAATAACAACAAAAGGTTATGGAACATAAAGTGACACAGAAAAGTGAGAAGGTGCCATGCTCATCTAGAGCCGAGGATAGATTTTACCCCCCCTCCCCAAGGCTCCAGTGCGACTAGTTTTTGAACTCATAGCTGCTCTTTTCCAACATTTTAATTCACGACTTATTTTTGAAAACTATGTGCTAATTTCTGGGAGTATATAAAATTAATAGATGCATAGTCCTTTGTTCACAGGGGATTTGAGAAACAGCAGTTTGGGCAGCCACTCCATTCCCATGGAGAAACCAATCTGAACTTATGGGACAATACTGCTCAGCAGCCGAAAATCTGCCACCGGAGCCTCTGAGGAGCAGGATTCTTGACAGTGGTATGCTTTGATAGAAAAAAGGCATATGGGGCGCCTGGGTGGCTCAGTCGGTTAAGCGACTGCCTTCGGCTCAGGTCATGATCCTGGAGTCCCGGGATCGAGTCCCGCATCGGGCTCCCTGCTCAGCAGGGAGTCTGCTTCTCCCTCTGACCCTCCTCCCTCTCGTGCTCTCTGTCTCTCATTCTCTCTCTCGCAAATAAATTAAAAAAAAAAAAGAAAAAAGGCATATGTTTGGGGCGCCTGGGTGGCTCAGTCGTTAAGCGTCTGCCTTCAGCTCAGGTCATGATCCCAGGGTCCTGGGATCGAGCCCCGCATCGGGCTTCCTGCTCTGCGGGAAGCCTCCTTCTCCCTCTCCCGCTCCTCCTGCTTGTGTTCCCTCTCTTGCTATGTCTCTCTCTGTCAAATAAATAAATAAAATCTTTAAAAAAAAAAAAAGAAAAAAGAGAAAAGGTATATGTTTGTAGAAGTTTAGCCTAAGTTCATCATGGTCTGTCTGTTCCTTTCTTAATGTCAGTTTGTAGAAACTCAAGTTTCTATATGAAAGCCATAAAATGCACTTTGTTTTGAAAAAAGTCAAGTTTTATGTAATTCACTCCCTTGTTCACAGACATAGGAAATTATAATATAAGGAAGATGGTAATTTTGGAAAGCACGTCTCAAATAGAAAAATTACAAGATATTTGAATATATATGAATTTTTAGCATACTAAAAATGTAAGTTTAGATATATTATCTTTAATTATTTAAAATACTTTCTCTTCTTTTTTTTTTTTTAAGATTTTATTTATTTATTCATGAGAGAGAGAGAGAGAGAGAGGCAGAGGCAGAGAGAGAAGCAGGCTCCCCACGGAGCAGGGAGCCCAATGCGGGACTCGATCCCAGGACCCTGGGATCATGACCTGAGCTGAAGGCAGACACTTAACCGACTGAACCACCCAGGCGTCCCCTTTCTCTTATTTTCTTAAGAGATTTTATTTATTTGAGAGCGAGAGAGAGCATGAGCAGGCGGGAGGGGCAGAGGGAGAAGGAGAAGCAGACTCCCCACTCATAAGGGAGCCTGATGTGGGGCTTGGTCCCAGGACCCTGAGATCATGACCTGAGCCAAAGGCAGACGCTTAACACACTGAGCCACCCAGGCGCCCCTCAGTCCCTCATTTTAATTCCAAATTAATCTTGCTTTGATATTTAGATGATAAAGCTTCCCAAATTTCCCATTAAAAACAAAACAAAACAAAACTAATAGCTATTAGGCTTTTTATTTCTTAATATAAAGAAAAGATCACAAAACTATGGCCCATTATTTCTTAGACAATAGACAAAAAAAAAGAAAAAAGTAATCCACGGGTATGGTCAGAAAATTCAAAAGGTGCAGAAATGCACAAAATGAAAAGTAAAAGCCTTCGTTCTTTTCTCTCCCCACTCCTATGGCTCTCCCCAAAGGTAATCACGTTTCCTCGTCAGCTTCTTTTTTGTTTTTAACCAAGGCTGAAACGTCTGCAGTTTCCCCCTCCAAGCCCAAGGCAAGTTCTGCCATCTCTATGCCAACCGGGAAGACTGGTTGTCAGCACCAGTGCCAGAGCACCCCTGCGGTCTACGCAAATGGTCGCATGTCACCTCTGCACTGGCGGGGCTCCTGTTTTCCTGGGGTCTGTCCTACTGATCATCCCTTTGGGACTAAGGAGCCTTGCAAGCAGGAAGACAACAATACAAATGGTGCTTTTCTTTGAGTGTGCCAACCTGTGTCAATGTTTCTTTAAGATAAGTTCTTAGAAAACTTTCTCAGCTGGAGGGAATATTCAAATTTAATAAATATTGCCAAATCACCTTCTGATAATGTACAATTTGCACTCCAGCTAATAATACAAATAATATATGGGTACCTGCTTCCCTTCACTGTCACAAATACAATTTTCAACTATTTCCTATGTGAATGATAAAAATTTCAGGTTTATTTTGCATCTTATTTAGTTAGGAATGAAGGGTGACTATCTCAGGTAAGTGGGCCATTAAAATGTTTTTAATGGATTATGTCCTTTGTCTATTTCTATTGGTTTTCAAAAATTTTTAAGGAGTTCTTTGTACTTTAGGGTTAAATAGTGCTTTGTCAATATTTTATTCATTCAGACACTTGGGTTAAAACAGGAAACAAAGTAAATCCCCACCTTTAAGGAAGTTAAATTCTAGTAGTGGGATACAGAAAAAAAAATTTACACACACACGAGGTTGTGATAGGTGCTTTGGAAAAAACAAAGCAGGTAAAAAGGGACAGAAAGTAGCAGCAGTGTGGGGGGGGGGGATGCTGCTGTGTACAGAATGGCCAGGGAAGACCTCTCTGATAAGGTGGCGACTACTCTCTGAAGGGAGTAATCCAAGTGAAGATACAGGCAGAAGAAATGGCAGGCTAAAAGGCCATAAAGAGAGAAACTAGGAGGAGGTGGACAGGCTAGGGAGGAGTGAGTGAGGAAAAGGAGAGTCAGGGAAGAAGTCAGGGGATAGTGGGGCAGACCGGTAGGGTCTCACAGGCTGTAATAAGGGTTCTGTTATGACTGTGGGTGGGTAGGGAAGCATAGAGATCAGTTATGAGACCTTGAAATAATGCAATTGAAAGATGATGCAAATATATGTTGCAAGTTATTTTTCCTAGTTTCAGTTTATGGCATTTTTTTTTTTTTGGAGGGGAGAGATAGGTAGCCATTAGATTTTGGTTTTTATCTACTATAGTAATAAATAGCAATATTCTTCCCTATATCTTGGTTTTACGTCACAGTGACAAAAGATTACAAAGTCATCTAGTATTTTATATTTTCTTTTTTTTTTCAAAGATTTTATTTATTTATTTTTCAAAGACTTATTTATTTTAGAGAGAGAGCACGAGTAGGTGGGGCAGAGGGAGAAGGAGAGAGAATCTCAAGCAGACTCTGCACTGAGCACGTGTGTGCGGAGCCCAATGCAGGGCTCAATCTCACGACACTGAGATCACGACCTGAGCCAAAACCAAGAGTCGGATGCTTAACCGAATGTGCCACCCAGGCGTCCCCAATATTTTACATTTTCATTTTCTTCCATCAACGTTTTTGATCTAAGATGGTTTTGCAGATTAGCAGTGAAACAGACAAGCCCACTACATACGGCTATGCAAACAAGGGCAGCAGGCTGACGGGCTAAGTGGGGGCTGAAATCCAGTAAGGCTACGGCACACTGGGAGGTACAGAATCCACTAGAGGAAGGGGCCTTTGTCTAATTTGCACAAAGGTATGACTCGTGGTGGCACTGGTGACAGAGTTCAAACTCTAACCCATTGTTTGAACACCAGTTATTGAATACCCTATCTTTTCCCACACTGATAGGAAATGCCACCCTTGTCCTATTAAGTATTCATAGCTTCTTCTGTCTTTGGTGGAACCAAGGACCTCATTAAGGTCAAAGTTTGCTATATTAAAAAAGTTTTTAAAATACATCTTCCTCACTAGGGAAGTCTTAATTTTGGAGACTGGCAGCAATTTTGGCATGTTAGAAAGAGTTGGTGCAGTTGGAGGAAGAATCCCACATTTTCCAATGCAACAGAAAAGAAGCCTTTCTTGGGTGTCTTTGCTTAAAGACTTCAGCTTAAACACATCAAGCGTCATTTCAAAGAGCCCTGTGCTAACCATCT
Organism: Leptonychotes weddellii; assembly: GCF_054177405.1. Classification (NCBI taxonomy): domain Eukaryota; kingdom Metazoa; phylum Chordata; class Mammalia; order Carnivora; family Phocidae; genus Leptonychotes; species Leptonychotes weddellii. The sequence continues at coordinate 73,297,194 of NC_138377.1, read as the reverse complement.
GGAAGGCTTCCTTATCTACTTTGAGATAATAGCTCAACTAATAGTCTAAAGTCCTACTCCTATAGGAAAACCTTTTTATTTCCAGATTCAGGTTTGGCATCAGTTAGAGCACTTTGACTTGGATGGAAGGTTTCTTATTCAAGCGGCACAGAAAGACGAGGGCTCTAACAGTGGTAGAAGATTAGTGGGTGCAGCCTTCGTGAATGGTGGGGCACTATATATCCCATGGTCTCTTTTCAGACAAAAGTAAAAAGCCTGCCTTTTCAGCTGTTTCCCCTGCCAGGTCCATTGTTGTGCTACTTCTGCCTTAGTGAGACAAGAAACAAGAACCATTTGAAGCTTCTGCCAAAAAACAGAGGCTTCCTTCTTCCAAGACAAACAAGCATAAAATACAAGGGAAATGGAAGCGCGCCCACTTTGTGGTTTTATGCCCAGGCAAAGAGGAAACTAAGACATCACAGGTCCTAACTGTTTTCTTCCCCCTACAGAGAAGGGTCAGGGTTGGAGGAGATGGGGAATGGAGGGAGAGTTGCAAGTTCTCTGATAAAGGAACTTCCCCAGATTCTCTTCCCTCTCCTTTCAGAGACAAAGCTCTGGTTTTTCAGCCTTGCTGCCAAGGTTCTTGAAGAAGTCACTAATTGATAGCTAAGCCTATGTTAAGAAAGAATCTAAATTTACTGTCCATCCTCAGACTAAGGGTTTTATGTGTCGAAACGGTGGACTGAGAAATGAGGAGAGCAGAGGGGTAGAAGGGCTCAATCACAGCAAAGATACAGATATATAATTTTACATCATCAGTTGTACAAGAAGCAAACATAAAAATGTTTGAAAAGTTGTATTTTGGTTAAGAGCAAAAATTTCTAAGTTGATTATCTTTCAGACTCAAGTCATATTTCAGTGCATCAACTATATATGCTTAAATATTTTTAGTTGAGATATACTTAGAATTTTCTGCTTTCCAGCAATCTTAGAGCAGTAACAGTGACAACTAGAGTAAAGAAAAAAAAAAAAAAAATCAGGCACCAGCAATGGAGGGAGGCACAGTTGAGAATTTTGATATTTGGATATGAAATAGATGATTTTCATTGCCCCTTTCTTCCAATTTTCCTCCCTCTACCCAAAGCCAGGTATAATCCATGCTTCTGTTTGGGGATCTAATACTTCTTCTAGATCTAGTCTCCCCCGAATTATTACATGCTTCCAAGTTATCTTTTTATCCTGGCCTCTATCTCTTCAAATCTTCCAATCAACAAAACTTCGTTCCATTCCTTTATTAACTCTGGCCCCACCAAGTCATTCTGCAGGTAGTAGAAGGGTGATTGTCCTATTTCTGCAAGGTTGCTACACCCCATTCAAAACCTTTTCTCTTCCTTTCTAACAGCCACAGTTCTAATCAAGAGACCCAGTAGCCGCAGCACCACGAGATTATATAAATAGACGAAAGGGTTTGGTGGATAAAAAAATGAAAATATTAAAATAGAATCAGAACAAACAACTTCGCCACTTGAAATTTAAGAAAATTTGGCCTTGTATTAAATCATTTTATCTACTTTTATTTTTTTTTAAAGATTTTATTTATTTATTTGACAGGGAGATAGCGAGAGCAGGAACACAAGCAGGGGGAGTGGGAGAGCGAGAAGCAGGCTTCCTGCCGAGCAGGGAGCCCGATGTGGGACTCGATCTCAGGACCCTGGGATCATGACCTGAGCCGAAGGCAGACGCTTAACGACTGAGCCACCCAGGTGCCCCATTTTATCTACTTTTAAATCTAGACCACTTAGTGGAAGGTCAAGAACACCCAAAGGAGGGGCGCCTGGGTGGCTCAGTTGGTTAAGCCACTGCCTTCGGCTCAGGTCATGATCCTGGAGTCCCGGGATCGGGTCCCGCGTCAGGCTCCCTGCTCGGCAGGGAGTCTGCTTCTCCCTCTGACCCTCCCCCCTCTCATGTGCTCTCTCTCTCATTCTCTCTCTCAAATAAATAAATAAAAATCTTTAAAAAAAAAAAAGAACACCCAAAGGAATGGTTGGCTATTCTGTCTTGTTATGATTCTATCATGGCAGTTCCATGTCTAGGATATATAAATTTCCATGGTACAACAGCTCCTGTCTGTGAAATCAAGCCATTTATTATCTTAGTTGGCAAAAAGTGGATGAGATGTTAGAAGCACAAATTTAACAAATACTATTTTATTACTTAAAAATACATAGTGATCAAAAAAAAATACATAGTGATCGTAAGGGCACATGTCACAAATTACAAAAGAAAAATGTACAGGGAAAAGTAGAGACAAATGTGTTAAATGACAATAAGGTACCCATTCATATGGAGTCCATTAAGAATAAAACACTTCTTTGTTAGTTAGACAAGGCCAAGGATAGATACAGCGCTATGCAGAAAATGCCAGTTACCTAGAACTGTATCTTTACTAAAAAGTAGCAATGTGTTGGTAGTGTATCTAAACATGTCCTAAACTGAATTATAGCATACACAGGTCCAGTGTTCCACAATACAACCATTGGTTTTAGGCAGGAATCTGTGAGAGATTTGGTTGCCTATCCTGCTGAAAGAGCAAAGCCCCGGGACTGATTAACTTCCCTACCTTCCACAAAGCTTTGTTCAGGTGATTTTGGAACGTGGTGTCAAACACCCCACTCATTGCTGCTCCAAGTTCCCTCAGAACAGACACTGTGGACTCATCACTGGCATTCAGAATCCGTACAAAGAATTTACTCCACAATTCACCATCTTTTAGCCTAAAAATATATAAAACCATTTCCATCAAGATTAGACATACAAAAGAATTCTGTATTTAAATCAGTGGTACATATATGCACTAAATGATTTAAGGTAATAGCTAGAAGTCTAGGGTTAGAACTCATTCAAGTAATCCTTTCAAAGCCCAGGGTGGAACTATGAAAAAGAGAGGAGAGCCGTAATACAATGCACGTAAAGAGAAAGTCTCTGATCTGAATCCACACATTGCCTCTGTGTGCTAAGATGCAGTACTGCTCTACAAAAAGAAGACAAGCGAATTTTGCGCATCTCCTCTAACTTTCCTAAAGTCTAGGTCATTAGACAGACTGCAGTTCTCCTTTTCCCCCTGCCCAGAGTTTTATTATCTTCACAGTCCTCCGAGAATCCTAAGCTTGACTGAAGTAACTACTGCTATGATGTTTAACTTCCTTGGTGTTTTAAATAAGAGAAGCTTCTATTATCGTACAAGGCAGGGTTGTTAGGAAACGCCAGCTGACCCTACCTGTTTGTTTGTGTTCAACCCACCTAGGACCACAGCCCACTGGAGATACCTGAATTTATCTATAGGTCTTACATTATACTTAAAGCCTATTTTTAATAAAGTATGTTTCAGAGACAAATAAGACTGGCCAAATTCTGAATTAAATAAATAAAAAAATACAATTCACTTGTTGGGAGTAGGGGGAATGGAGAAGGGGTATTAAATTCCCAACACTGTTTTCTTGTTTTGTTTTTTTTTTTAGCCAAAGAATATACAAATAAGTTGATATATGGGGAGCTTATTCTGGGAAGTTATTAGCTATGATAAGCTAAAGTGGAACATGGGATATTTAATAAGTTTTATAAGTAGGCTTGAGGGAATACTATGGTTCTGAGACCAAGCAGCTCTTATGAAGGGAGCATTTACTTCTCCAAGGAGACTCAGTTCTCTGCTTTGGTTCCCATTCATTAAATAAATAACAGTCTAAAATTAGTATATAATTTAGAAATTTAATTCTCTTCAAGAGATGCTTATTAACTTTGATAACAATAGCTATTAAAAAGGGGTATAAGACTAACGTCAATTCGGCTCAGGTCATGATCCCAGAGTCCTGGGATCGAGTCCCGCATCGGGCTCCCTGCTCCTTGGGAGCCTGCTTCTCCCTCTGCCTCTCTCTCTCTCTCTGTCTCTCATGAATGAATAAATAAAATCTTAAAAAAAAATAAAATAAAAAAAAGACTAACGTCAATTGATTATAAAATTATTCTCACGAAATGTTTCTATTAACACTTCTAGAATGAGAGGCTTCCGCACCACAGTCACAATCTACAGGATACATCTAGGTCCAGAATGATGTCCTGAAGTCTGAATGATTTGATTCTTATTTTTAATTAGCAATTCCTCTGTTCTGCACTAGATGCTCCACTGACACTCTAGTGAAAACTGGTTGAAATTAATAGAATCATGGCATTTGGACTAAGAAAACTAAGGCTGCCCAAGCAGAGGGCACCCAAGAGGAAGAGAAAATTATTTGGATAGGCAAAGACCCTGAAATCGCCAATACTTACTCAGAAATATTTTGGCTAAGTTTCCAGAGGGACCCATCCCAGAAGACCTGTAGGTGTTCCTTGAACAATAGTAAATGTGCTAAATCTGCTATACCAAACAGATCTACCTGAAATCACAAAAAGCACCATCAGCTAAAATAATTCTCTGCTACTATCATGGCAATCTATTTATGTAGAAAGTTGAAAGTTATTATAGTGTTTAAGTTTATCTTATGACATACATTTTAGTAGACTGTTCCCTACCCTTACCATAAAGGGAGAAGCTCCTCAAAGAAGTGATCAATAGAGCTAACTCTAGGAATTATCCTTAAGAACAAAAGATGAGAACAAAAGTATCCTGAAGAACAAAAATATACGGACTGTCAAATTCAAATTTGTAGACCTACTGAATGTGCATGGACTCTAGCTGTGATCTAAACGTGGTCCACATGACTAGCTCAAGTTCATGATACATTTTCAATCAGCAAATGCCAAACGTCCAGAGATGAGTCAGAAGGGGTTTTGTATATAACGCTACCATACAAAGCACTTTACACTTGTAATGTTCTTTTTATATACATTATTTCATTTAATCCTCGCAACAATTCTGATACACACAGAGCAGATTGTTATCCTTATTTTACAAAGATTACAGAAAATTACTTACAAAAGATCACACAGATGAGTGATGGAAATGGCCCTGACACTTAAGTTACTGAGTTAGTCATGTGTCTGCACGTGTATGTGTACCGTCTTCAATGCTGTGACAGAAAAATGGTATATTTTGCTTGACTTGGTGAAATTTGAAAACTAGGTCATCTATTCCAGGGGAGACAATATCAGTAAACACTAGCTTTCATGGTTTATCTATGGAAGAAAGAGATTAAGAAACCCTCTCCATATTTGCTCAGGCTTGTTTTACACTTACCTGGTAGGGAGAAGAACAGTTAGCCAGGATCTTTTGTCCTTCCAGGATGTGTACAGTCCGAAAGCCACTGAGGATAAAAACATCAGGCTGCACCCTGAGGTCAACACTGTAGGAAAAGTCCACTATCTTCAAAGCTTGATCGTTCTTATTATAATCATAGGGATCGTGGATTCTAAGCCCAGATTTAAGAGAAAGAGATAATAAAAATAGGCCATGAAAGAAGCTGCAGAGCTGCTCTTTAAAAAAAAGAGAAAAAAAAAAGAAAAAAAAAAAGGTATTGCAGGTGCGTCTTAGCTATGCCAACAGCTCCCTCCAGTGGTTAGCTATGAAAATGCAACTGTAAGAGCAGTGGCGGTGTCCAGCTAAGGGGGGAATGTTGAGATTAGCCTAGTGACGCAAGGATATCTAAACCATAATGCACAGCCACCACAAAACATTTATCATATTATATTTATTACATAAAACAAGTACTGGAAGTAGAGTACAAGCCTCTGTCTTATACTAGACACATTAATATGAACAGCAGCAATGATTTACACACTGATGAGAATTATGAAAGAAATTAAGCTTTTATAGATGTCATAGCCTTTCTTGTTCACTACTATAGATTAGGCTTTCCAAGTGTCATTCAGATTCCTCCTTCTCAGAGTTTAACTGAAATAACAATAAGGCTGTTTTTGTGTAAGATGCCACCTATACTGTAAACTATCCTGTTTTTATTAAACTAACACCTCTCTTACTCTTATCTGTAATGCCAACCGTTATTTATAACTCCCAAAACAAACAAACAAAAGAAAACCTAATAACAATAACTCACTACTAATTATATTTTCCTTGGGTTTATCTATCCCATGCAATAAAGCTACTCTCCAAGGAGACATATAACTATTTATGTGAGAGAAAAGAACGAATTATTTTTGTGTTCCTTGTCTCTGCTTTCCTCAGTTCCCTCAAATCCCTGATTAGTATCAGTGATAGATGCTATATTTTTAAATACAGGCTTTGACTAATCCCATCACATACCTCCACAGCACAGAATGATATATTTTACTTTAAAATTTACAATTGCGGGGCACCTGAGTGGCTCAGTTGTTAAGTGTCTGCCTTCGGCTCAGGTCACAATCCCAGAGTTCTGGGATCGAGCCCCGCATCGGGCTCCCTGCTTGGCGGGAAGCCTGCTTCTCCTCTCCCACTCCCCCTGCTTGTGTTCCCTCTCTCGCTACGTCTCTCTCTGTCAAATAAATAAACAAAATCTTAAAAAAAAAAAAAAATTTACAATTGCTCCCATTTTTCCATAGCACAAGATACAACATTTTTTGGCCATCATAAAACTATTTATTTGCTGCTCTGTGTTCACCCCTTGCATTTGATGGCTAAATGGGGTTTAATTTGAACACTAAGCCCTTTTTCTTGGCATAGTTTGCATTTGCACTCTGGTTTAGCCACTTCTCTTGGCAATTACCTCAATTTGGCCTGACTTAAGCTTTGGTTTTGAAACTGAGAAGTGCCCTGGTTTTGCTAGCATCCTCCCTCAATCCGCACTGGCCCCACTCAAAGAAAAACTACACAATCTATTTCACAGTCCTCCAAATCTTCATATTTTATATCTCTTCTTGCCAGGAATCATCACAATACTCAAGAGTGGTCAATTTTTTTTTCTGAATTAATGTATTTCCTCAATGTATTTTTTTCTTTGAACTCTTTTAAACTATTCCCCTTGATTATTGACTTTTAGATAGCAAATACTTTAACATACTGTGTTCCTCAATATGGCATTTATCGAGAGGCAAAAGGAAATGGAAACTGTCCATATTTTAAGAGAAAGTTGACAGAATTTTAAGAGAATGAAAAGGACCAACCTGTTTCTAAGAATCAGACTCCTTGGACTCAAGTCACCATGGATTATTTCTGCTCTGTGTAATTTCTCCACTATTGTCAAAAGGTTATAAATAACCAACATTATTATTTCATGGGTAATAAGTTCACTGTGTTCAAGAAGATCCTAGAAACAAAGGACAGAAAATTCACTACTTCTTAAGTTGCGGTGACTGTACTTACACTCAATACCTTGCCACCTGCTGCTTTGTACTCCTTGTTGCTCTCTACTAGGATCTGGCTCTTTCACAGGCTGGGTCTTTGTCCCAGTTCTAACAACACTGCTCTCCTCTAAGACTATAAGGATTTATTGAAATAAGGGATGAAGAGCATCGAGGATTAGCCAGGCCCATAATAGGTGCTCTATAAATGGTAGTTTCAAAATACCCTCATTCCAACCTTTTTAGAAAATTCATATTACCACCAAAATATGCAACAACACCTCTTAAGAACATTCCAGGGGCACCTGGGTGGCTCAGTCAGTTGAGCGGCCAACTCTTGGTTTTGACTCAGGTCATGATCTCAGGGTTCTGGGATCAAGCCCTGCATTAGACTCCGCACTCAGCACAGAGTCTGTCCCCCTCCCTCCCCCTCTGCTCCTCCCCCTTCCTTGGCACGTACATGCATGCATGCTCTCTCTCTCTCAAATAAATAAAATCTTAAAAAAAAAAAAAGAACATTCCTAAGAATAAAATGATATACTGTGTTTGGGTTCTAAAAATAATCTACTGGGGGACAGCATAGATAAAACAAGAGTAGCAAAAATAGACCATTCCTTATGTAAAGAGTTTGGAAGTTGCCACTCTGTCCTAACAAATAAAAAGCTGAACAGACTGAAAAATCAACTCTTCTAGGATCTGTAAGCATGGTGGTGGTGGTGGAGGGGGTTCCTCACACTTCTGTGAGTTTTAGGTCTAGGAGCTAGATCAGGTTCTCACAGCAAATGTTGGAGAAAAATTCTCCTTGTGCTTCCAGAGGTGGAGGGAGAGAGGAACCATTTTGAAACAGGCCAGAGCACTCTGTTCTTAAAAAGCTCTGTCGTCAGGAGAAACTAGTTAACTGGAGCCTAACCTGCTAGAGTATTATCTGAGCCTACTTGACCTGGGGAAGGGAAATACCCAACTCCAGCCCACTCTAGTCATCATGCACCTAAGGGAGGGGAAATACTTGTGAGGTGCACAGTCCAGAGGCATAGGCTCACTATAAAAGAACATAAAGCACAGAATTATGCAATGCTTTCCTTCCCTTCACACCTTATCACCACATTATTAAAGGCCTATCTATAGCAATTCCTTTTACCCAGTACTTCATGTCTGGCTATCAGGAAAAGTTAGGGGTGCCTGGGTGGCTCGGTCAGTTAAGTGTTGCCTCTTGGTTTTGGCTCAGGTCATGATCTCAGGGGTGGTGAGATGGAGCCCCGCCTCAGGCTCTGGGCTCAGCAGGGAGTCTGCTTGAGATTCTCTCCCTCTGCCCCTCCTCCCACTCACACACGTGCATGTGCTCTCTCTCAAATAAGTAAATCTTTAAAAAAGAAAAAGAAAAATTTTATGATACACTAAAAGTCCAAAAACACAATTCGAACAGACAAAGCAAATATCAAAACCAGACATGGAAAGAATATTGGAATTATCACACCAGGAATTTAACATAAGAGTGGCCATGAGCCGATGATGAACACAGTTAGATGACTGGGTCATTGCACAATTCTGTCTATTTTTGTCCATGTTTGAAAACTGACATACTAGGGGTGCCTGCCTGGCTCAGTCAGTGGAGCGCGTGACTCTTGGCCGCAGGGTCGTGAGTTCAAGCCCCATCTTTCTTGGGTATAGAGATTATGTTCTTTTAAAAAAAAAAGAAAAAGAAAATTGACATAATAAAAAGTTAAAAAAAAAGTACCAAAGAAGTTTTTGGCCAAAACAACTTGGGAAAGGAAAATGATCAATGCTTTTAGTTTATAATTTAGTTGGTCTATTTCTAGAAGGTTAACAGGAATCTCGCACTAAATTCCCTTGGTAAATGGAGCACAAATCTATTTAAGGACTCTATTCATATTATTCAAACCTGAAGGGTGAAGCAGTTTATATACTGGTGCCAAACAATACAACCATCTTGGTACTGGTAACAGCTGCACAGATGATCATACTCCTCATTTAAACGTTCCTTTAACTTGAGGTTGATATAAAAGTCCCATGGGACAGGGTGAGCTGATACCTGTAAGAAATTTTAAAAATAAGAGCTATGAGAATCTCTGGTTATGGCTGGCAGGTTGAAAACATTCCCTCCAGCCTTTATGATACCCCAACAGAAATAATAGTAAAGGAATGTTTTAAAAGTCATAAATCTATAATAAAAAACACAGCAGCAGCAAATTCTGGAAGCTGGAAAGGGAACAGTAAGAGGTAACAATCCACTTAGCTGACCCAAGGAAAGCCGATTCTAGCAGTAGAGAAAGCTGAGGGCAACCAACTTTACACTACAGGACCATCTTCCCACAGTATAAAACTGATGGCACCAATTACCTAGAGAAGGGTGGAGGTGGGGCTACCACAGCAGTGGTTGAACTGTATTAGGAGGAAGTTAAACCCCAGATTCCCCTGCCTCTCCTCCATTCTAGAAGACCAGAAGTCTACCCCTAGAAAGTATAAAGCCGAAGGGCTCTGGGCTAGAGGTCACCAGGCACTGTTAACGGGGGTTGGGGGGAGTTTATACATCAAATGTTAAGATGCACCTGTCCGCCCCTCCACTCTCCAGACTAATTTTCCCACTTAGCTTCCAAGAAGCTAGCAACCAGGATTATTTGCTCCAGAAAGGATATTAGAAGTTTTCTCTGAAGGATCTGATCAGCTCAAAAGAAAAGACCTCAAAGATTGAGGCCTTTTATTGAATGGCTAAGCAAGATCTTCTTACAGTGAGGCCCAACAGCTGTCCAGGTCCTGTATACACAGAGCTTTCAATTAGCTTTTAGAGTCCCACACTTAAATATGAATAGAGAGTCCAAGACTTGAAGAAAGCCTCTAATATGAAAGACAGAGCTCAAAACAGACAAAAGGAAACAGATGATGCAGGGAGAAAAAAGTTTAAAGCATCGTAAATGCACGCAGAGAAAGAATATTCCATCTTTGAAATGAAGTGCAGAATGTTTTAAAGAAGAAAATTCTGAGAATAAAAAAGAGCTCTGGCAAATCAAATGCATGACAAAAGAAATGAAAAACCCAATAACAAGTCTGGAAATAAAGCTGACAAAACATTCCAGAAAGTAAAGCAAAAAGACAAAGAGAAAAGGAGAAAAAAAGATAAGATTTTTAAAGGATCTCTAAGATACCCCATATCCTAATAAAAGGAATTCTAGAAGGAGAGAACAGAAGACTGAAAAGAAGAAATAATTTATTCTTTGAAGAAAATTTCTCAAAACTGAAGGAGTTTCCACATTGAAATGGCCATCCAGTGTCTAGCATATGGGCAATAATAGATTTTTACCAAAACATGTATTTGTGGAATTTCAGAATACTGGGGACAATTCTGGGGATAAACAGAAGAAGATTCTACAAGGATTCAGGGAGAGGGAAAAATAGTCTTACACAAAAAATGGCAAAAGACTTTAAAAAGAAAGGCCACAAGCCAAAAGATAATCAACCTTATCTTCAAAATTCCAAGGAAAAAAAGTTTTGAACCTAGAATTCTAATATCCAGCCAAACTACCAATCAAGTAAAGATGTGGAATAAAAAATTTTCTGACATGAAAGGTTTCAAAAAAATGTATATCCCATGCATCCTTTCCCGGGAGGCTACTAAAATATGAGGGCTTAAACCAAAAAGAAATAAAAATGGGAGCCAATATTACTGGGCGTCTAACATAAGAAAGAGGTAATGTGATTCCCTAGGATAATGGTGAATGGAAATGTCAAAAGGTGTGTGTGTGTGTGTGTCCCAGAATGTAATCTGTCCAGATTGGAGCAGGCCAGAAAATTTCAGCATATTTCCTCAAAAAGATAGAATTAATAGAATATTTAGTATGTTTGGACATACTAAGAGATTTACATGATTGCCTCTCCTTTTTGATATCTGATCCTGGCACATAATGCTGAGTGATTTTTTGATGTCTCACCGACTTTTCTATCAAGAAACTTATGGACTATTCAAAGGATTTGATGGTACCATGGGACCATAGTTACTGCTTCAACCCACATTATTTTTTTAAAAGGTAACTCAAATGACAAAGAATCAGTCCCACCTTTATTATGGTTAACTCTGCAGAGTTTCTTGGTGTCACCCAGAATAATCTGTAATCTTCACATATTAGGTATTCTTGTTTAATGCAATAATCTTCATTACCTGTTGAGAAGGTTTGATTCCATTTAAAAATCACTGTGAATATGTACAGCCCCTTAGCTTTTACCTCCTGGTTTAAGGGCTAAAGGTACTTTATATCTGCCAGTGAGCAGTCAGTTAGAACACTTTTCAAAATCATTTGTTAAAAGTTGAAAGAGGGGAAGACAGACTCCATATTGTTACCGGGACATGAACTTATCAATGTGTCAACCTCTATAATGTTTCTTTTTCATTTGTCTTTTTACATGAGTTTTTTTGTTTTGTTTTAATTAAGTAAACTCTACCCCCAATGTGGGGCTCGAACTTACGACCCTGAGATCAAGAGTTGCATGCTCTACTGATTGAGCCAGCCAGGTGACCCTATAATGCTGTTTCTTCTAATCTAAAAATACTTACTGTGCTCAAGCAACAAGCTCAAGTACAAATAATCACTTACTTGTATAGTATCATACAAAAAAAAAACCCATTCGTTCAATGATACTTACCCAATTCAATTTCCTTTTCTATTTCCAACTTAGGCATTGGTCTATCTTCTATAAAAAACTCTGCAGAGGCCCTCAGCTCCATTAGAGATTTTAGTAGTTGTCTGCGATACTGTGGACACCAGGGTGACTGAGTAGGGTTGTCTGGGGGGAAAAAAAAGTTAAAAAACCCCATCACCCCCCAAACCTAAAATGGGTGTTATAAACAGAGGAGAGGAAAAAACACAAGACTGCACAATCAACACGGCTAACCTAACAAAACTCATCTACTTCAGGTCTTTATGGTGTTCAGTTAATACTGATTCATTCTAGAAATTGCACAATTTATGGGAACTTTTCTAGAGAAAAAAACCACATAGCTCAGTTTGCTGAGATAAATAAGTGTTCAGTAGACATGGAGGTAGAGGTTTGCTTACAAGTGGTATGAAGCTACCTGCAGTCTCATTAGTAAGCTCCAGTTTCTCAGGAATTTGAAGACATCTGATGGAGGAGGAACTTGTAACTGAGGCAGAAGACCCTGAGAGCCCAGAGGAGTGTGTGGCTTCGCGGCTGTCTTCAATAATTGGGCTGAAAGAACCACAAATAAGTCAGTCCTCATAGGGATAACAGATATCACTTTATCTTTGTTATTTTATTTTATTTGATATTCATTAGTCTAATTTTCAAAGTCTATTATCTTCCTGAAACAGATATAGATTCATAATCAGAATTTATCTACTCTGGTTGACAGGCAATGCTCAGCATTAGATTTTCTAAATTTATGCTTTATTTACCTAATCTATAGCAAATGCCTAATCTACATCTATTCTAAACTACTGAGAAACATTGACTAAGATACTAACTTTTTTCTTGTTTATCCTTTCTCTAGACATTTTACTCTTTTTTTTTTTTTTTAAAGATTTTATTTATTTATTTGAGAGAGAGAACGAGATAGAGAGAACATGAGAGGGGGGAGGGTCAGAGGCAGAAGCAGGCTCCCTGCCGAGCAGGGAGCCCGATGCGGGACTCGATCCCGGGACTCCGGGATCATGACCTGAGCCGAAGGCAGTCGCTTAACCAACTGAGCCACCCAGGCGCCCGACATTTTACTCTTTAATAAGAAAAGATCAAGAAAGAAAAAGGGAAACCCAAATCACTCAAGGTGAATACATGCTAAGCAAATGTGATAAAAAGTTTATTGGACAAAAATTTGAAAATGCAGTTTTAAAAGCACAAATTGGCAAATTAAAGAATATTCCTAAAACCAACATTCATTTAGCCAACTTTTAAATATACAGATTCTATGCGATTCCTTCATACCATTCTTTATTCATTTCCACCTCTCCATTAAAAGAGACTTTATTTTTTTTTAAAGATTTTATTTAGGGGCACCTGGGTGGCTCAGCCATTAAGCATCTGCCTTCGGCTCAGGTCATGATCTCAGGGTCCTGGTATTGAGCCCTGCATTGGGCTCCCTGCTCAGCGGGAAGCCTGCTTCTCCCTCTCTCACTCCCCTTGCTTGTGTTCCCTCTCTCATTGTCTCTCTCTCTATCAAATAAATAAGTAAACTCTTTAAAAAAAATAAAGATTTTATCCATCTATTTATTTATTTTTGAGAGAGAGAGAGAGAGCGAGCGAGAGAGAGCAGGGGGAGGGGCACAGGCAGAGGGATAATCTCAGCAGACTCCACGCTAAGCATGGAGCCTGACCCGGGGCCTGATCTCATGACCCTGAGATCATAACCTGAGCTGAAATCAAGAGTCGGATACTTAACTGACTGAGCCACCCAAGCGCCCCTAAAAGATACTTTAAAAAAGTACACTTCTGGGCACCTGGGTGGCTCGGTGGGTTAAGCTTCTGCCTTCAGCTCAGGTCATGATCCCAGAGTCGTGGGATCGAGTCACACATCCGGCTCCCTGCTTAGCAGGAACTCTGCTTCTCCCTCTGCCCCACCCCGCCCCTCCACCCCAAGCTAATGTTCTCTCTCTCTCTCTCAAATAAATAAAATCTTTAAAAAAAAAAAAAGTACACTTTTAGTTGCCTATCTGAAATTAGTATCAAGCTATTTTACCATTATTTAAAATTTAATATTAAAGGAAAAATAAAATGCCCCCTGTCTCCCCATCAGGTATACTTTGCCAAGTTTTCTCAAAGACACCAGAATCCTCTGGGGGCTCTCAGTCTCATAACCATCCAAATTTACTTCTTCTAACCCTCATATTCAAATCAATTACCAAATCCCACCACCACTTTATCAGGGGGAGTCCTACTGTCATGTAAAGCACTTAGCACGGTACCTGGCAGGTAGTGAGAACCTGATAAATGATCGCTCTGACAAGCACACACAGAATAAGAGATCACTCAAACAATCTGGTTTGTGCAACCTACAATCACCTGAGCTTCTTGACGCTGAGAGTTGGATTGTAGATGGTGCCACAAGCAGTCTGCTGGTCCTCAGAGATCTTCACATCTAGATCCTCCTCCTGCAGCAGTCTCTCAGGATCAGAAGGGAGATCCTTCAAGGACACTATCTCATGAAAAGGAGTGGATACAAAACGAGCTGCTCTGGCGAAGTCACAAGTGTCTTCTGGGTTAGGACATATAGTTACATTCCTGAAACCTGTGATAATAGCATCCTCACTCAAGGGCTCAATTCCTGTAAATTCATCCTGAAATAAAAAACACATAAAGTTTAGCTGAAATATTTCAGTGAGAATATGGAGGACCTACCTTTTTTACTCAGAGAGACAAACATTAGATAAGTGATTTTCAACATAGGGTACAGAAGTAGCATATTAGAATCTCTAGGAAAGATAATTTTAAAAAGCACATCATAATATCTGAGGAAAAAAGTTTTATATCATGAAAATAGCAAACTATGTATTATCAAAAAAATATACTGTGAGGATTCTCCAAAGGAAAAATACTGGATAATGATTTTTTGCCCAACCAATTTCACCTAAGAACTAGAGGAATAATATTTTTCTTCTGGCTTTGACCTAGAAAATGTTCTGATAATCTGCTATCCTCCTAGCTTTTAAGTTTTCTTCTACACCAAATATTGAATTTTTATTTTATTTCTTAAAGATAATTCACAGTCACAGTAGAAAATATGGAATAGATGGGCGCCTGGGTGGCTCAGTTGGTTAAGCGACTGCCTTCAGCTCAGGTCATGATCCCAGGGTCCTGGGATCGAGTCCCGCATCAGGCTCCCTGCTCTGCGGCGAGCCTGCTTCTCCCTCTCCCACTCCCCCTGCTTGTGTTCCCTCTCTCGCTGTGTCTCTCTCTGTCAAATAAATAAATAAAATCTTTAAAAAAAAAAAAATATGGAATACAAAGTATAAAAAAAAGGAAAATTTTTAAAATATTCCTTTGTCTTTCAAAGATTTATTTATTTATTTTAGAGACCGTGTATGTGCAAGCAGGGGAAGGGGCAAAGGGAGAGAGAATCTCAAGCACACTCCCTGGATGAACGTGGAGCCTGACACAGGAGGCTCCATCCCAGGATCCCGAGATCATGACCTCAGCTGAAATCAGGAGTCAGACACTTAAGTGAATCAGCCACCCCTTCGTCTTTCAAAGTAATACATGTTGGGGCGCCTGGGTGGCTCAGTCGTTAAGTGTCTGCCTTCGGCTCAGGTCATGATCCCAGAGTCCTGGGATCAAATCCCGCATTGGGCTCCCTGCTCTGCGGGGAGCCTGCTTCTCCCTCTCCCACTCTCCCTGCTTGTGTTCCTTCTCTCGCTGGGTCTCTCCTCTGTCAAAATAAAATAAAATAAAATCTTTAAAAATAAACAAAAACCAAAAAACAAAGTAATACATGTATATGGTTTAAAAAGTCAACTAGTTGAAAAGAATATATAGTGAAAAAGTCTCCCTCTGGCACTTGACCCTCATCTCCCCTCCAATTACTATTCCCCAGAGGCAACGGTTGTTACCATACATATCTGGTAGGTTACATGCATACATTTAAGTGCATATACTTTTTTTTTTTTTTAAAGATTTTTTATTTATTTATTTGACAGAGAGATAGAGAGAAAGAGAACAAGTAGGCAGAGAGGCAGGCCGAGGGAGAGGGAGAAGCAGGCTTCCTGCAGAGCAGGGAGCCCGATGCGGGGCCCGATCCCAGGACCCCAGGATCATGACCTGAGCCGAAGGCAGTCGCTTAACCAACTGAGCCACCCAGGCACCCCTTAAGTGCATATACTTAAAAAAGGGGTTTTAGGGCCATTTGGCTGGCTCAGTTGGTGGAGCACGTGACTCTTGGTCTTGGGGTCATGAGTTCAAGCTCCGTGTTGCATGTGGAGCCTACTTAAAAAAATAATAATAATAATAAATAAATGGGTTTTATAACAAGTAAAATTATAGCATATATGCTAGTATATTTTGGCTATTATAAATAATGTTGCTGTGATCATTCATGTACAGTATTTTTAAAAATGTAAACATGTTTTTAATTGTCTTGGATATATACCTAGGAGAGAATTGCTAGGTCATATATATGGTAACTCTATGTTTAACATTTTGAGAGACTACCAAACTGTTTTCCAAAGTGGCTGCACCATTTTATAATCCTACCAGCACTGTATGAGGGTTCTAATTTCTCCACATCCTCACCAACACTTGTTATTTTCTTTTTTTTTTTTTTAAAGATTTTATTTATTTATTTGAGAGAGAGAGAATGAGAGACAGAGAGCACGAGAGGGAAGAGGGCAGAGGGAGAAGCAGACCCCCTGCTGAGCAGGGAGCCTGATGTGGGACTCGATCCCGGGACTCCAGGATCATGACCTGAGCCGAAGGCAGTCGCTTAACCAACTGAGCCACCCAGGCGCCCCTATTTTCTTTGATTATAGCCATCACAGTGCATGTGAAGTAGTATCTCACTGTGGTTGTGGATCTACATTCTCTAATGAATAATGACATTAAGCATCTTTTCATGTGCTTAAATTTTAAGCCAGTGTTTTTATTTTTATTTATTTATTTAAAGATTTTATTTATTTATTTGACAGAGAGAGTGCGCGCACAAGTAGGCAGAGTGACAGGCAGAGGGAGAAGCAGACTCCCCGCCGAGCAGAGAGGCCAAAGCGGGACTCGATCCCAGGACTCTGGGATCATGACCCGAGCCAAAGGCAGACGCTTAACTGACTGAACCACCCAGGCGCCCCAAGCCAGTGATTTTAATTTTAACCCTAACTTTATGAGAATTGAATGAAACAATTCATCAGTCTGCTTATATTAACTTAGGAATACGGTTCCTTACACAAACATCTGGAGACACATCCTCATTTGAGTTGATGCTTTCTGAAGTTTTGAGAATTGCAAAGGGTCTTCGTTGGGCTAAAACCCGTGGGGGATCTGCAGGATGACTGGAAAAAAACATACCCCACTTATTTTTCTGTTCACATAGATAACAGTAACCCTTATTGCATCCTCATTTATAATAATAGAAGACTTTTAAGTATCAAAACAAAACAAAAAACTTCAAACCTGGTAGTTTTTTTGTCTGAAAGAAGAAACTCATCAAAAATGGAGAAAGGTATACTGGGACCTATAAAAAAAGAGAACAGATTTATGCTCTTAAGAGTAAATGCCTATTTTTCAAGACATCTAGGTCAATTAATATTTTGTGCTGTTTGGAAGCAGAAAGGTAACCTGTTCTTTATAATGAACAATTTCAAACATATAAAAGTAGACATCATTTAATAAGTTATCTAAACATGGATGATTGTGTCTCATCTTTCTTTATTCCCCACCACTACCACTACTTTCCAAACCCAACCCAACTCTGAATTATCTTAAAGCAAATCTAAGACATCATATCATTTCATTTGTAAATATTTCAGGATGTAATTCTAAAAGAGAGAGACTTGTTCAAAAAAGCATAATCTCAAAACATAACCATACCTATAGGATTAATAATTTCTGAGTATCATATATCTAATCAGAAGACTCACATTTTACCAAAATTATTTAGAAAGTTTGAATTGGGAATGCAGATTCATATACTGTGACTGGTTGAAATACCTCCTAAATCACTTTGATTCTATAGGGTTTGTTGTTGTTTTAGTAATTTTCTGTTGAAGAAACTAGGTTGTTTGCCCCATAATGCTGGATTTTTTGCCAATTACATCTTCCTATGTTGTTTAACATGTTCCTCCATGCTTTGTATTTCCTATAAATTGGTGGTTAGAGTTAGAGGTTTAATCAGATATTTAATTTGTTTTCAACTACTACTAGGTAGATATTCATGTCTTTACCATTTTTAACGTATTTTTAAATGAAGAGAATAAATTTGGGGCACCTGGGTGGCTCAGTTGGTTAGGCGTCTGCCTTCGGCTCAGGTCATGATCCCAGGATCCTAGGATCAAGCCCTGCATTGGGGTCCCTGCTCCATGGGGAGCTGGGGAGCCTGCTTCTCCCTCTCCCTCTGCCTGCCACTCCCTCTGCTTGCTCTCTCTGTCAAATAAATAAAATCTTAAAAAAAAAAGAATAAATTTGAGTATAAATACCTCTAGTTTTGTTCTTTTTTTAAGATTTTATTTTATTTTACTTATTTTATTTGAGAGAGAGAGAGAGAGGGCACAAGCAGGGGGAGCGGTAGTGGGAGAAGCAGGCTCCCCGCTGAGCAGGGAGCCCGATGCGGGGCTCGATCCCAGGACCCTGGGATCATGACCTGAGCTGAAGGCAGACGCTTAACAGTCTGAGCCACCCAGGTGCCCCTAAATAGCTTTAGTTTTAGACATTTTTTCTTTCTTCTGAAAAACTACTTTCTTGGCTGCTGGATACTACTGATAGGTTTAGCTCAGTGTACACTGCTAAGGTGGAAGATAGTATTTGGTAGTTAACATAAATCTAAATCTACATTTAAACTAAACATTTCAAAGCACTGAGGAGTCTTACAAAAACACTCTTTTAAATGCCTATCCTATCTCAAATCATATGCTTAAATGAATTCCATGATTCAAAGATACGATAAGATCTCAGTTCCCCTCTGTCTTCTTACAACTCCCTTTACCATAATTAAGAAAAATATTTACCACATATTACATAATGTGTTTGTTACTGGTAAGTTTTTCATGACATTGTCAAATATAACTCACCTTTAGAATGAGGTTCTTGCCAAAAGTTTTCTGCAAGTGAAGTCTCCCTGTAAAGAAACTTGTTTTAAAATATGTCAGAAGTACCCACAAAAAGAATTATTTAACTCTTATAAGTCCAAGAGGCTTTTTCATTAAATATAATCTTCTTCACTCTAGATTAAAAAAATTCTAGTAGTCAATCCAAATTCTTTAAGAAGATCGAACCTTCAGTCATTAAAATTGTTATATAAGTATATTTGATAATAGATGTTATAACATTAACAGTATAAGTGATGGCAAACTCTCATTTTTATCAAATAAAACAAAAAACAGAACACATAAGGATATACATATGTTAATAACAGTAATCACTTGGTGGTAAAAATGGGTGGTTTTATCTTTAAAAAATTATATTTGAGGAGTGACTGGGTGGCTCAGTCGGTTAAGCCTCTGACTCTTGATCTCGGTTCTGGTCTTAATCTCAGGGTCGTGAGTTCAAGCCCCATGTTGGGCTCCATGCTGGGCGTGAAGACTACTTTAAAAAAATTTGTTTTTAATTTAAAAATTATATTTGATTGTTTCTGTAAGAAACATGTATTTTTTTTAACAGAAAAATGTCAGTACCCTGTCTTACCACATCAGTATCAGAGCTTATGTTGTGACAGAGACTTGCAAACATTGTCTTAATATTATAAAAGACTTCAAGTCATTAGAGTCAAAGGTTGGTTTTAAGTGCCCTCCTATAAGAATCATCCCTCCCACCAATGCAGTCCTACCTGGCACAAGAGTTTACTGGACAAACAGAATTGGATAGAGCCATTCCTGGTATTTCCTGAGACTCTGAAGCAATTTGCAGTTCAGCTGTCTCCTTTGTAGGCATCTTCTCTTCTTGCTATTTGCATTAAAGAAACAAAATCAATGTGTCCCTCCTATCTAAAAAATCCTACCTATTTTCAAGCTTTAGTTCCAAAATTAGGTTCACTATACTCTTCGCCTAGATACCCACTAACCATATAAAATATCTATGCTATAAAAGTTCTTTCTAATAATTTACATTCCTAGGATAAACCGTTTCTGTTGTACTCAACTGAGCAGTGCCAAGCATATACCAAATTTCTTTGGGTGACCCCATTTCAATGCAACATGACTAGAATAAAAAGCTAAAGTCCAGAAGTTATAAAACAATGCTTTAGGGTCTAACTAAGAAGTCAATAAATTGCATCACTTCTAGTGACACAAGTTCCATTTGAGGTCACTTGTTAAATTACTTTCCTGCTGGACTTTGTTGCCACTAATAGCTATGAAACTACCAGAAACTCTGAATGGGGGTTGGGAGGATTTTTATCTTCTATGCTTTTATATTGTTTAAATTTGTTTCAATAATTATAGTTTTCTGTATTAAAAAAAGAGAAATGGGGGCATCTGGGTGGCACGGTTAAGCATGTGACTCTTGGTTTCAGCTCAGGTCATGATCTCAGGGTGTGAGATGGAGCCCTGCATGACACCCTCTGCCCTTCTCCCTGCTTACACACACTCTCCCTCTAAAATAAATAAATAAATCTTAAAAAAACAAAACAAAACGAGAGAGAGAAACGACCTGATCACCCATTCTTTCTCGCTGAGTAGTTTGAATTTCTTTCAGCTTCTTCTCCATCTCTTCAATCTGTTTCTGCATTTCTGCTCTCTTCTCTGCACTGGTCAGTAGCTCAGCTAGAAACAGTAAGGTTGGCTAATGCATTACTCCTTATAGCAACTTATTCTGTCAAAAACTGTCTTTGGAGCTCATGGCTTCAACATACATGCTAATATTACAGATGAGAATAATATAAATGGAGCAAAGTCCTCTACTTGAGGTCTGGGTCTCTATTCTTTCATTTATTTAATCAATAAGAACCAGAATATCTATGATGTGCCAAGAACAATTCGGAGCATTTACATGTCAGTGGTGCATAATACAAAGTCCTTAGTCATGTGACACTAACACTCAATTTGGGGAAGACACACACACAAATTAATAAGAAAATCAGTGTTAAAAATAAAATAGGTGGGGCGTCTGGGTGGCTCAGTCGATTGAGCATCTGCCGTCGGCTCAGGTCATGGTCCCAGCGTCCTGGGATGGAGCCCCGCATCGGGCTCCCTGCTCTGCGGGGAGCCGCTTCTCCCTCCCCCTCTGTCTCCCAGCTCTTGCTCTCACTCTCTATCTCAAATAAATAAATAAAATAAAATAGGTGATGTGAGAATGTGTGACTGAGTAGGAGGATTGGAGGTCAAGAGCTACTTACGACAGGTGAGCAGGGAAGATCATTTTAAGAGAGGGACATTGATAAGGCTGTAACCCGAATGACAAGGAGCCAGTGATATAAAGATCTGGGGAAAGATTCTAGGCCAGAGCTGGCACAAAGGCTTTAATGCAGGAACAAGGTCACTGTGCTCAAGAGTGAGTTCCAGAGAAGGCCAGTATGACTGTAGCAAAGTAAGAGGGAGAAAAGTAAAAGATGAGGTTGGAGAGGTAGGCAGGAGCCAAGTCATGGGTGGGTAGAGTTCGTACTGCATGGTAAGACAATGAGAAAACACTGAAGAATTTTAAGTAAATTAATGATAGGACCTGGACTTTTTATAAAGATCATCTGCTATGAGCAAAATGGACTGTAGTAAGGCCAGACTGAAGTTTGCAGAAAGTCTAGCTGCAGTAGTCTACCTAAAAGATGGCAGTTTGGATTAATAATGAGAATGGTGATAAATGAAAGATCTGGGAAATTTTTTGGTGGTACAGTTGATAGGCTTATTCATTTAGATGTGGGAGAATGGTACAGAAAGAGGGATCAGAGATGACTTATGGGTTTTTTTGGCTTGAACCAACTGGGTGCATGGTGTTCCCTTTTACTGAAATGGGTAAGCCTATGGTACGTGTTGGGGTGTGGTTTTTGGCAGAAATCAGTAATTCTGTTTTGGCTATGTTGAGTTGAAAATGTCTGTCGGAATAGCCAATAGATATAGGTAACTAAATAGGAGTCTGGAGTTCAGGTGAAATGTCAGGGATAGAGATATAAATTTGAGAGTCCCCAGCTTGTAAAGAGTATTTAATCCATTACCTAGTGATAGTTGTGATTGGAATATTCCAAGACTCTATCCTGGGCCTCAGGAATAGCAGTGAAGGAAATTGAGAGGGATAATATGCACCAAGGAAAAAGCCAAGAGAAGCATTTCATAAACAAGCATTTCATCAACTGTGTCAAATGAAGCCAAGAGGTCAAAAAAGATCAAGACTGATAAATGGCCACTGGATTTGGCGAAAAGGACGTTTCTGGTGACCATGATCAGAGCTGCTTCACTGGAATAGAGGGAATGCTTGAGAAAATAATGGGCAGTGACGAAGATTACAATTCCCAAGAAATTTTGCTGTGAACTAGATCAATATACATACCTTCCCTTCGCTCTTTTAATTTCTTCCGGAAAACTTCAGCCCGGATCTCTTCAAAGGAGAACTCCCCAACTCCGGCATAAATCTTTTCCTTACAATACATCATCTTTTCTTTCTTCTCCTGAGACTCTTGCTGATGGCTTTGAACTCTTTGCAGAGGATCTCCTTCTTCCTTTCCAGGCTTCCTTGTGCTTAGAATGTGGTTTATACTAGGTTCAATTTTACATGGTGTCCTAAAGAAGCAAAATAATTATTATTCACCATACAGGTCAAATGAGTTATTTCTTACATGTTTTGACAGAACACAGGGACAATGTCAGTAGCAAGACTATGTATAATTGATTTCAAAAAATAAAGAAGATTGAGAAAAGAGGCTAAAAAATAATTTACATGGATTATCAACAATTATGTTCTGAGTACTACTCTGTTAATGATGAAGAATGAAATTAGCCATAAGTTAGGGTCATCAGATAGCTTATATTCCTTATAGGTAAAATAAATCTGAATATCATATCTTAATCAAACCCAGTGTATGAAAGAAAATTAACCCATGCAATATAGCCTATTTGCTACTGTTTATCACCAAAAATAATTTGAGTTAGGAATACAACATTTAGGGAATTGACAATGTGACAAGTTCAAGGTTCTCAGCTGAGGGGGAAGAATGGAAGTGATAATACAGGTTTGAAAAGAATGAAGCATGAAGTACTTCAGTGAAAATAGGGCAGATATTCTCAATCCTCGCTATGGACAGAATTACTTATATACCTTTTATTTTATTTATATGTGCCTTTTTACAACTAAAGATATCTGGTCCCGGGGTACCTAGTTAAGTCAGTTAAGCATCTGACTCTTGATTATGGCTCAGGTCATGATCTAAGGGTCCTGAGATGGAGCCCGTTAGACTCTGCGCTCAGTGCAGAGTCTGCTTGAGATTCTCTCTCTCTCCCCCTCTCCCTTTGCCTCTCCCCCTGCTCATGCTTTCTTTAAATAAACAAATAAATAAAATCTTAAAAAACAAAACAAAACAAAAAAACCAGACATCTCGTCCTTACCCCAGATCACTAAATCAGAACCTTTAATGATAGGGTCTAAACATCTACATACCTAAAACGCTTCCTCAACTTGTTCAACCTGATAAAGGACATCTACAAAAAACCCACACAAACATCATACTTAATGATAAAAGACTGAATGCTTCTCCTCTAAGATCAGGAACAAGATAAGAATGTCCATTCTTGCCACTTCTATTCAAAACTGTCCTGGAATTTCTAGCCAGGGCAATCAGAAAAAAAAAAAAGAAACAAAGCATAAAAAAAGAAACAAGACATCCAAGTGGGAAAAGAAGTAAAATGATCTCTACTTGCAGATGACATGATCTTATATATAGAAAATCCTAAGAATCTATAAAAACTACTAGGGCTAATAATGAGTTCACCAAAGAAGTAGGATATAAAATCAATATATGAAAATCAACTGTATTTTATACACTTGCAATGAACGGAAAAGGAAATTAAGAAAACATTACTATTTACAGAAGCACCAAAAAGAATGAAGTACTTCAGAATAAATTTTTTAAAAAGAAGTGTGAATAGACAGACACCAAAGAAGATATACAGAAGGCAAATAAACATATAAAAGATATTCAATATCATATGTTATCAAGAAATTACAATTAAAATAATGCGATACCACTACACAACTATTAGAATGGTTTAAATCTAAACTATTGACAACACCAAGTATTGCCAAGGATGTGGAGATATGAATGAATGCAAAATGGTGCAGCCACTTTGGAAGAGTTTGGCACTTTCTTACAAAACTGAGTCTTATGATAGAATCCAGCTATATGAGTTGAAAACTTATGTCCACATAAAACCCTGCACACAAGGGTTTATAGCAACTTTATTCATAATTGCCAAAATTGGAAGCAACCAAGATGTCCTCCCATAAATGGATAAACATCCACACAATGGAATATCATTCAGTACTAAAAATAAATGAGCTCTTAGCCTCAAAAAAGACATGAAGAAACCTTAAATGCATATTACTGAGAAAAGCCAGTCTGAAAAGCTTCCATACTGTTTATTTCCAACTATACGACTTCTGGAAAAGGCAGAATTGTAAAGACAATATAAAGATCAATGATTGCCAGGGATTTGAGGGAAGGATAAATGAACAGGCGGAGTAGAGGAAAGTTTTAAGGCACTGAAACTATTTTATGTGACACTGTAATGATGGACACATGAAAAACCCATAGAACTGTAAAACACATTGGAGTGAACCCTAATGTAAACTATGAACATTGGTTAATAATGTATCAGTTACAACAAATGAACCACACTGATGCAAGATATTAATAGGGAGAACTGTGTATGGGGTTGGGGAGGAGGAAGTATATGGGAACTCTCTGTACTTTCTGTACAAGTTTTCTATATACCTAAAATAGCTCAAAAAATAACATCTATTCATTTTTTTAAAAAGTGCAAAACTTGTATTCTGAAAACTATGAAACACTGTTGTAAGAAATGAAAGAAGATATAAATAAAAGATATTTCATGTCCATGGATCAGAAGATTTAATAGTATCAAGATGGCAATATTCATTACATTGATCAACAAATTCAGAGCACAATCTGTAACACAATCCCAGCAGTTATTTTGCAGAAATTACCAAAACAATCCTAAAATTCAGATGGAATTGCAAGGGGACCAGAATGGTCAAAACAATCTTTAAAAAGAAGAACTAAGTTGGGAGACTCAAACTTCTAGATTTCAAAAGTTACAACAAATCCACAGTAATCAAGGCTATGGCATAAGGACACATGTAGATCAATGGAATAGAAAAGTCTCAAAAATAAACCCATACATTATGGTCAGCTGATTTTCAACAAGAGTACCAAGACCATTTGTGGCACCTGGGTGTCTCAGTCAGTTAAGCATCCGACTCTTGATTTCGGCTCAGGTCATGATCTCAGGGTTGTGAGATTGAGCCCTGCAGCGGGCTCTGCACTGGGTGTGGAGCCTGCTTGAGATTCTCTCTCTCTCCCTCTGTCCCTCCCCACCCCCTCTCTGAAAAAAAAAAAGAAGAAGAAGAGTACCAAGACCATCTAATGATGAAAGAAGTTTTTTCAAGCAACAACTGTATATCCACATGCAGAAGAATGAAGTAGGACTCCTTCCTTATATCACACACAAACATTAGCTAAGAATGGATCACAGATCTAAATGTAAGAGCTAGAACTATAGAACTTTCAGAAGAAAACACAGGAGTAAATCTTCATGACCTTGAATTAGGCAAAGCCTTCTTGGATACAACGCCAAAAATGTAAGAAACAAAAGAAAAAATAAATTACACTTCATTAAAATTTTTAAACCTTTTGGGATTCAAGAGATAACATCAAGAAAGTGAAAAGAAAAACAAAGAAAGTGAAAAGACAACTGACAGAATGGGAAAAAATATTTGCAAACCGTGTATCTGCTAAGGGACTTGTACTCAGAATATATAAATTCTTACAATTCAAAAAGACAGGGGCACCTGGGTGGCTCAGTGGGTTGGGCGACCAACTCTTGATTTCACCTCAGGGCATGATCTCAGGGTCATGGGATCAAGCCCTGCATCAGGCTCAGACATCAGTGTGGAGTCCACTTGGGATTTTCTCCCTCTCTCTCTGCCCCTCTCCCCCACTCACACTCACTCTCTCTCTCTCTCAAATAAAATCGATAAAAAAATAAATAAAAGACAAATAATCCAGTTGAAAAATAGGCAAAGGATTTGAATAGGCACTTCTCCAAAGAAATACAAATGGCTAATAATCCCATGAAAAGATGTTCAACATCATTAATCATTAGAAAAATGCAAATCAAAACCACAATGAGATACCACTTCACACCCAATAGGATGGCAATAACCAAAAAAACAAAACCAAAAGAAAGTGAATAAGAACAAGTGTTGGTGAGGATGTGGAGAAATTGGAACCCTCATTCATTATGGCAATTTGGGAACAGAAAATGGTGCCACCTCTTTGGAAAACAGTTTGACAGTTCCTGAAAATGTTAAACATGGAGTTACTATATGACTCAGCAATTCCCTTCCGAGGTATATACTCATAGGAAATGAAAACATATGTCCACAAAAAAACCATTTACACAAATGTTCACAGAAGCATTATTCATAATTAGCCAAAAAGTAAAAACAACCCAAACGTCCAAAGGGTAGCTGCTCTAGACAAGTTCAGGAACTTGCAAACAGTCTGGTTTGACTATATGAGGGGGAGGAAACTGGAGATGTTAAGGGGCGCCTGGGTGGCTCAGTCAGTTAAGCGTCTGCCTTCAGCTCAGGTCATGATCCTGGGGTCCTGGGACGGAGCCCCACATCGGGCTCCCTGCTCAGTGGGGAGTCTGCTTCTCCCTCTCCCTCTGCCTTTCCCTCTCTGCTCATGCTCTGTCTCTTGCTTTCTCTCTCTCAAATAAAGAAATAAAATCTTAAAAAACAAACAAACAAGGAAACTGGAGATGTTAGCAGAGGCCAAATCAAGAACAGTCTTATAATTAATCTTAAGGAGTTTTGGGTTCATCCCAAAGGTTATGGGGACCTAGCAAGGGATTCTGATCAGGAAAATGAAACAATCAGATTTGCAATGCAGACCTGTCACAGCCTAAAGAATGAATGGGATGAGTAACACTAGAAGTAGACAGATTAGGTAGCTTGCAGTATCCCAGCAAAGAATGATGGAGACACAGAAACCATAAAAAAGACTGTTAAATCTATATAGGAATTAGAAATATATTTTTAGTGGTTACTGCTAAACAATATCAAAAAACAAGTGACAAATTAGGGGGAAATATTCACAACTCCTATTAAAGATTTTAGCTGATTAATCTATAATAACATGTATATATAATTTATAAAGAGCCCCTGGAACATACCATTAAGAAAAGCACAAACTAAAGAAAATGTTGCAGACAGGTCAAATAAGACAGCCATGAAGAAGAGTTCAAATAAAAATAAAGTTCAACATTTTCTATACCATATTTATTTTGCCATAATTCTATCTATAGGTGATTTGAAACATTCGAAAAATTAAATATCCACAAATGTGTGCTATCAATTTCTTCCAGTAATCCTTTGTAAAGGCTCATAGGATTTTTTTCTTTTCTTCTTTTTTTAAAAGATTTATTCATCTGCTTGAGAGAGCAAGTGCAGTGGGGAGGAGCAGGGGAAAGTCTCAAGCAGTCTCCATCAGACGATCCCAAGACCCTGATATCACAACCTGACCCAAAACCAAGAGTCAGACACCCAACCAAGTGTACCACCCAGATGCCCCTCATAGAAATTTCTTAAGAATATCCCCCCTTGGGGCGCCTGGGTGGCTCAGTCGTTGGGCATCTGCCTTCGGCTCGGGTCATGATCCCAGGGTCCTGGGATCGAGCCCTGTGTTGGGCTCCCTGCTCAGCAGGAAGCCTGCTTCTCTCTCTCCCGCTCCCCCTGCTTGTGTTCCCTCTCTCGCTGTATCTCTGTCAAATAAATAAATAAATAAATCTTTAAAAAAAAAAAAAAAAAAGAATATCCTCCCTTGTGTTGAACTCATATCAGGCAGAATTTTTTGCTATAAATCTTATCTATTTTTGCATTCCTATAGTACCTAGCATATAGTGATGAGGGGTTATAGATTAGTTATGAGAAAACTCTTGCACGGGGACACAGACTCTGACCGTAGTATTATATGCTCTGCAGTGTGTATTAGAGTAGATCTCACACTGCCTGATGATCTAAGTATCACCTATCATTCTTTTTCTTATAACAGAAATACTAAAGGTTAGGAAGAAAAAGAAAAAGACATCCAGAAGGAAAGAGCAGGGTAAAAGGAAAAACTATCATATTTTCTAATTACTGTCAATAACAAAGGTAGAACATCTCACTTAAGTCAAAGTGATTATCTTTGACTAAAACAATGTAAATATAAGCCTATGAAGTTTATTCCTTAATAAGAATATTATCAAATGGTCTTTTGGCCCTAACATACTCTAAAGAACATAGACATTTAAAAAACACAATTTGTCTGGTTACTTTCATCCCCACAAAGAAGGAAATGCTTTTGGGAACCAGAATAGGTGCTCCTGCTCACTCTTAATAATTCCCACCTCAAAATATCAGGAAATCAAACTCACATCACTGGCTGTTGTGCAGTTTCTTCAACATATGGAGTAAAACTGGGAAGCAGAGAGGGTATAGTGGTCACAGAAGCTGTACCACCATGAGGCTGGCGACAAAGAAGAAGATGACAATTACCACAGTTATACATTCTGACAAAGTATATGCAGGTCAGGCCTAATCATTCAGGAGGAATCAAAAGAGATGCTAAAAACACTCCTCTACTCTAAATCTGAAGTTTTTGTTATGTTGGCAAGTACACTGGATCTAAGAGTCCTTACCCTGTATTCCAAAGGCCTGCCTGTGTTCCAAGGGCCTGGCTGCAGCTCGTTCTCTTTGGCCCTGGACACAGGGGGTGCTATCCATGGCTGAACTGTAGGCTTAGACAACTCTGCTCTAGAAGCCTCATCAGCATTTTCATCAAAAATAGTAATTCTGGAATTACTTTGCATCTGTTGAGGAACTGGATTTTGGAGTCCTCTGTTCTGGTTTGGAGCTAGGAGAAAAATATTAAAATTTTATGTAAAATCTTTAATTATCAACTCAGATGCCAGATAAGGAATACCTAATCCTTCCTAAAATCAAGGAGATTATTACCTCTACCACCATAGAAACAAAGAGATTTTTTTAAACAATTTTTTTAAAACTTTACATGAATTAAATTAACTTTTTAATCCATTCTGTTTGTTACTTATACTCTCCCTCCTTTACCTCACCTCCAGTCTTTTATTTATAGATATGTTAAAAAAAACTTGGGATGCCTGGGTGGTTCAGATGGTTAAACGTCTGCCTTCGGCTCAGGTCATGATCCCAGGGTCCTGGGTTTGAGTCCCACATTGGGCTCCTTGCTCAGCAGGAAGCTGATCACTCTCTCTCTCTCTGACAAATAAATAAATAAAATCTTAAAAAAAAAAAATTCTACATCTTCCTTCAATCATCATTCTAACACTATCTAGTTTTCTCAGAGACTACCCTAACCTAAATCCTCATTTGTCAATTTAAAATTTTTCTCTCAATGGAAATCAGCTGAAATGTGCTGAATCTAGAGAAGACAAATTAGCCCATTTATTAGGGGTGTTCTCTGTTGTGGGGCTCCTTATTACAATCGAGCTTCATTATGATCTGGATAAAATACTCTTTTTTTTTTTTTTTTAAAGATTTTATTTATTTATTTGACACAGAGAGACACAGAGAGAGAGGAACACAAGCAGGGGGTAGTGGGAGAGGGAGAAGCAGGCTTCCCGCTGAGCAGGGAGCCTGATGTGGGGCTCGATCCCAGGACCCTGGGATCATGACCTGAGCTGAAGGCAGACGCTTAGACTGAGCCACCCAGGCGCCCCTGGATGAAATATTCTTTAGGTCTATATACTCCCTATACCCTAATTCTAGGATCTACAAGTAATATTTTGAATACTGGTAAGTTGATACCGTAAAAGGAATAAGAGAGTTTTTTAAATTCTGGTCTATCCATCTAACTGCTATAAATGTAGTTAGTAAAAGCTTACTGCTCTCTGTACTTTCTACTCAATTTTGCTGTGAATCTAAAACTTCCCTAAACATAGTTAATTAAAAAAAAAGAAAGAAAGCTTATTAGTGATCATCTTTAGGTATACAAAGAGAGTCCAATTTCTGGCCCCAAAAACCTGAAGACCACGTTAATATATTCTCTGAGGCTCTGGTACATGTAAGCTTCACTTTGACAATACTGGCTATATTACTGCATTCTTCTTTCGACTAACAATTCAAACTCAGAAACTCTTGATGCTTCCTATATATTAGGTTTTTCTTAATTAAGACACAAAATTGCTGACATGTTTTGCTTTTACTGCATACTGTAATCTCAGCTCTCTGAAGACTTCCTTCTTTTTGCTACCTAGTATTCAGAAAACTAGGACAGCGTCCACATATATATTTATACATTATCTCTTTACATAATTTGCCTACCACCCGAGACTAAGAGCTTCCCATAATAACACTTAACAAACTTACCCTTAAGAGCACCTCCTACACGGCTGATTGGAGCTCTTGCTGTCTTTTTTCCTTTGCTTTTTAGTTCAGCCAGTGTGCTTCGTTGTGGTACAGAAGATCCAAAAACTTCCTCCTCCTCTTCTTTCTCAAGTGCCAAAACAGTTTGCCGAGACACTCGAGCTTGGAATTGTCTAAAAGTAAGAGAATGGACAATTAACTTTTGGGGGAGATGAACACTACTCACCAGAATCAAAATTTCTAATTTATTAAACAAGGGAGAAGAAATATAGAGAAACAGCCCAAAGAAAGTGTTTTTCTCTCAGGAATAAAGAAAGCTATCCTGAAATCAGAGAAAGTTTGGAATAGGATGATTTAACTTCCCCTTTAAATGTCCACGTTCAACCAATTAGCATACTCTGAAGAGCACCATTAGGCTGATTTGAGGATCAGATCAGGGTGACTAAGATTAAAGAATTTATTAAGGCCGGAGTTTCCCATCAACTTTTTAAACTTACAAAATAGTTGGAAGAGTAAATGAGCACCCATATACTCTTCACCTAGATTCACAACTGTCAATGTCTTGCCACATCTCTTTTATCACTATGTCTCTTGCTCTCACTAGGCACATTGCTCAGCTCCATACCATTTTTTCCCAAACCATATGAAATGAAGTTGTATCCCACATGTCATTTTACTTTAGCACAGCTGGCAGAAGTTTGAAGATTTAACTTCCTGTGCTGCTGTCAAAGCTTTACGTATTATCAAAAGGGTAAAAAACCAGAATAAACTGCAAGTGCTGGCCAAGACGGAATAAGCCCATGATAGCCTCTCTCTCACTGGGTAGAATTAAAAACTCTAAACAACTCTAAACAAAATACAAAAAAAAGCAACTGAGGCCTCTGAAAAGTAAACAAAAGCAAGTGGACTGTAGAGAGGAGTCAAACTTGAAGAAACAAACCACACAGGGTTGTTTCCTGTTTTTTTTTTTTTCTTCTTCTCTTTTCTCTTGTGGTTTAAAATTGTTGCAACGATGGTGTGGGAAGCTAAAACCTCATCTTTCTGTCCAGAGTACTGGGAAAAGGGGACTCTGAGGGCCAACGAATGTGGGAGAGGTACTAGAGAGGATGAGCTGAAGAAGGGGATCTCCTAATTCTCTACATGAATTGGCACAAGCCCTGGACTCACTCCTGAGCGATACATGCAGAAGGCAGGCCCAAAGTAGCACAAAAAAGGCTTTGAGAAGTGAACTATGATATAAAACATTGCGCAAGTCCTAGACTAACCCCTGAGCAGCCTACATGTGGGATAGACCCAAATGTCTTGAAAATTGAACTGTCAATGGAACCACTATCCATCAGAGAAAGAACTTGTGATACCTGAGGGTTGGTTGCCTACTAAGACAAGAATATCAACATTCCCCAGAGAAAAATCAACCAATAGGACTCAGAGTCTAATAACATAGTAACAGGATAAATGTCCAGGATATAATCCAAAATGACCTGACAGACAAAGAACCAGGAAAATGTGATCAATTCTCAAAGAAAAAGGCAATCAATCAAAATCAAAATGACCTAGGTGTTGGGAATTTCCAGACAGAAATTTAAAAGCAGCTATTATAACGACGTTCTGAGAGATAAAGGTAAAAATATCTGAAATAAATAGAAAGACAGAAGTTCTCAGCAGAGACACAAACACTATAAAAAAGAATCAAATGGAAAATTTAGACCTGAAAAACACATTATCTGAAATAAAAAATTCACTGGATGAACTCAATATCAGAATGGAGATGGCTAAGGAAAGAGTAAATGAACTTGAGGACCAATCAACAAAAATTAGCCATTCTGAAGAACAGAAAAAAGAAAGGTTAAAAAATTAAAAACAAAAACAGGGGCGCCTGGGTGGCTCAGTCGGTTAAGCGTCTGCCTCAGCTCAGGTCATGATCCCAGGGTCCTGGGATCGAGTCTTGCATTGGGCTCCTTGCTCAGCAGGAAGCCTGCTTCTCCCTCTCCCTCTCCCCTTGCTTGTGCTCTCTCACTTTCTCTCTCTCTCTGTCAAATAAATAAATAAAATCTTAAAAAAAAAAAAGTGTCTACCTTCGGCTCAGGTCATGATCCCAGGGTCCTGGGATCGAGTCCCGCATCAGGCTCCCTGCTCAGCGGGAAGTCTGCTTTGCCCTCTACAACCCCCACCCCTGGCTTGTGCGCACGCTCTCTTTCTCTGTCAAATAAATAACATCTTAAAAAAAGAAAAGAGAAAAATCTTAAATGCACCCAGAGAAAATCAACATATTACATATAGAGAAGGAACCATTCTCATCAGAAATCATGGAGTCCAGAAGACAGTGCAACAACATTTTTAAAGCATCGAAATTAAAGAACTATTGAGGGGTGTCTGGGTGGCTCAGTCATTAAGCGTCTGCCTTCATCTCAGGTCATGATCCCAGGGTCCTGGGATGGAGCCCCGCTTCCGGCTCTCTGCTCAGCGGGGAGTCTGCTCTTCTCCCTTGCCCTCTGCCCCATCCCACTGCTCATGGTCTCTCTCTCTCTCAAATAAATAAATTAAATTTAAAAAGAGAAAAAAGAAAAGAACTGTTGGGGTGCCTGGGTGGCTCAGTCGTTAAGCGTCTGCCTTCGGCTCAGGTCATGATCCCAGAGTCCTGGGATCGAGCCCGCATCGGGCTCCGTGCTCCGCGGGAAGCCTGCTTCTCCCTCTCCCATTCCCCCTGCTTGTATTCCCTCTTTCGCTGTGTCTCTCTCTGTCAAATAAATAAATAAAATCTTTAAAAAAAAAAAAAAAGAAAAGAACTGTTGACCCAGAATTCTACATCCAGTGAAAATATCCTTCAGGAATGAGGATGAAATGAAATCATTCTCAGATGAAGAAAAACTAAGGAAATTTATTAGCCATAGGCTCACTCTAAATGAATGTCTAAACAAACCTCTTCAGGCTAAAGGGAAATTATACTAGAGGAGAACTTGGGACTTCAAGAATGAAGGAAGAACAAAAATGATAAATACAAAAGACCATTTTCCTCCAAAGTTCTTTAAATATGTTAAGGCTGTTGAAAACAAAAATTATAACATTGTCTGGTGGGGTTTTCAATGTATGTAGATGTAATACATATGACAAGTATACCAAAAAAGTAGGGAAGATCAAGGGACCTATATGGTTATAAAGCTTCTTTATTTTTTTACTTGAAGTGGTAAAATATCAACCCTAAGTAGACCATGAAAGGTCAGGTCTGTTTATAATATACCCTAGACAACCACTAAAAAAATAGTAACAGACAAAAAAAAGCCAATAAAATAAATTAAAATGAAATATTAAAAAATATTCACACAATCCAAAAGAAGGCAGGAAAGAGGCAACAGAGGAACAAAAGATAGAGAACAAATTGAGAACAAATAAGAAAATAATAGATCTAAATCCAATACAATTAATAATTAAAGTAAATGTTCTAAATACACCATTTAAAAAGATATTGTGAGAGCTGAGGAAAAAACAAGACCCAACTATTTGCTGTGATGAAAAACCCACTTTAAATATGAAGACATGGAATAACAATGAAAGAAAATCCATACAAAAGCCTGCATCATGAATGTTTGCAGCAGCATTATTTCACAAGAGCCAAAAAATGGAAACAACCTAAATGTTCATTATTGCATGAATGGATAAGCAAAATGTGGCATAGTCACTGAATGGGTTATTACTGAGCAATAGAAGGGAATGAAATACTAATATACGAAACAACTATGTTCATCAGTGATGAATATACTATGATGAACCTTCCAAACAGTATGCTAAGTGAAAGAAGCCAGTCACAACAGACCACATAACATAGGATTCCATCTATGTGCAAAGCCCAGAATAGGCAAATCTAGAGAGAGAAAGCAGATAACTGGTTGCCTGGAAGTGGGTGAGAGGGAATGGGGAGTGAGTGCTAATGAGTATGGGCTTCACTTTGGGGTGTTAAATATGTTCTAAAATTAGATAGTGGTGATGGTCACACAACTCTAAAACTGTTAAAAAAAAAAAAAAAGGGAAGGAAAAAGATATAGCATATAAACAAAAGGACGCCAGAGTGGCTGCGCTAGTAGCAGACCAAGGAGACTTCAGAATGTGTATGACCAGGGATAAAGGGAGACATTATATAATGACAAAGGGGTCAATTCTAAATGTGTATGCTTCAGAACTTCAAAATATATAAAGCAAAACAAATGGGACTTAGGGAAAAATAGACAAATTCATAATAAAAGGGACTTCAAAATTCCTCTCTCAGTAACTGATAGAACAAGTAGATAGAAAATCAGCAAGGAAACAGAAGACCAGAACAGACTACCTATCAACTTGACCTACGTGACATATAAAAAACATTCCACCCCTACACAGCAGAAAACACATATTTTTCAAGTGTCCATGGAATATTCACCAACGACAGACCATATTCTGGGCCATAAAACAAAACTTAATAAATTAAAAAAAACTGAAACCATACAAATTATGTTCTCTGACCATAATGGAATTAAACTAGAAATCAGTAACAGAGAGACATCTGAAAAATCTCTAAACATTTCCCAATTAAATTAATATACTTCTAAATAACCCATGAGTCAAAGGGACAACATATGGGAAATTAAAAAATGTTCTGAATGAAAATGAAAAATACAGTATTATGTCAGAATTTGTGGAAGATAGCTAAAGCAGTGTTTAGAAAGAAAGTTTTATATTAGATAAGAAGATCTAGAATTAGTGAAATAGGCTATCATCTTAAACCAGAAAAAGAGCAAGTTAAACTCAAAGCAAGCACAAAGAAGGAAATAATAAAAAGCAGAAATTAATAAAAATAAGAAGAAAAAAATCAATCAAGAAAAAGCAATGAAACCAAAAGCTGGTTCTCTAAAAAGATCAATAAAATCGATAAACTTCTAGCCAGACTGAGGTAAAAAGAGAAGACACAAATTACCAATATCAGGAATGAAAGAGGGGAGATCATGATATAACCTACAAACATGAATAGGAAAATAAATACTATAAACAACTCTATGCTCATAACCTCATAGATGAAATGAGTCAATTCCTCAAAAGACAAATACTACCAAAGCTTACTCAAAGAAATCAAAGATCTAAATAAATGGAGAAATATACCAAGTTTATGCAAAATACTAGTCAAAATCCTAGAAGCTAATTATTTTTTTTTTAATTTTTTTATTGTTATGTTAATCCCCATACATTACATCATTAGTTTTAGATGTAGTGTTTCATGATTCATTGTTTGTGCCTAACACCCAGTGCTCCATGCAGAACGTGCCCTCCTCAATACC
>NC_138377.1:73188571-73260878 GCF_054177405.1 Leptonychotes weddellii | reverse complement strand
TTTTTTTTTTAAAGATTTTATTTATTTATTTGAGACAGAGAGAATGAGAGAGAGAGAGCACATGAGAGGGGGGAGGGTCAGAGGCAGAAGCAGGCTCCCTGCCGAGCAGGGAGCCCGATGCGGGACTCGATTCCGGGACTCCAGGATCATGACCTGAGCCGAAGGCAGTCGCTTAACCAACTGAGCCACCCAGGCGCCCGACAATGATGTACATATATACATATAACCGTGCTCCAGGAGCAGATGATCCTCCTTCTGACATATTGTCAGGAGGTCAGTAGTAGTCTAACACTACATTAGAATGCCTACTGGAGAAGTAAGAAGGGCATGTTTGTTTTTTTTAAGATTGTATTTATTTATTTGACAGAGAGAACACAAGCAGGGGGAGCAGCAGTCAGAGGGAGAGGGAGAAACAGACTCCCTGCTGAGCAAGGAGCTTGATGTGGGGCTCAATCCCAGGACCTTGGGATCATGACCTGAGCCAAAGGCAGATGCTTAACTGACTGAGCCACCCAGGCACCCCAAGAAGGGCATGTTTTAAATGTAAATTTAAAGACTTTGGGCACCTGGCTGGCTCAGTCTGCGGAGCATGCAGCTCAGGGCTGTGAGTTCAAGCTCCACGTTGGGCATAAAGATTACTTCAAAAAAATAAAACTAAATTAAAAATAAAGACTTTGGATTCCACCTGCTCAAGCCACTACTGGTTCTTTAATTGGAGAGTATCTTGAATATGTTAAGTAAAGATTTCAAAAAGATCAATTAATATTTTAAGAATAGAAGAAATTAGAAAAGGAACCACAATTATGAAGCTAATATGGTGATTTCAGTATGAGATAATGAGGCGATTACCTACAGAAATGGTGAAAAAATAAAATCTAAGACAAAATAAAATCAGTAATCCTCCCAATGTATCTACAGATGCAATGCAATCCAACCAAAATCTCACAAGACTCTTTTCTAGAAACTGACAAGATGATTTTAAAATTTGTTTGGAAAAGCAAAGGACCAAAAATAGCCAAAATAATTTTGAAAAAGAACAACAAAAGTTGGAGAACTCACTCTGCCCAAAGTCAAGATTTATTATATAAAGCTAATCAAGAAAATGTGTAATTGGTGAAAGGATAAGCAATTAGATCAATGGAAGAGAACAGAGAGGCCAGAAATAATCCACACATATACAATCAAATGATTTCTTTTTTCACAAGGGAATTTTCATAGAGCAATTCAGTGGGGGAAAAGAAAATAATCTCTTCCAACAAATGGAGGCAGAACAACTAGAAATCCTTATGGGGGGTGGGGGAAGAACTTTTACCCCAGCCTTACACTATACACAAGGATAAATTTAAGATGAATCATAGACTGAAACATAAAAGCTAAAACAATAAAGCTACTAGAAGAAAACACAGGAGAATATCTTTGCAAATTTGGATCTCTGCTAAGATCTAAAGACAGAAAAAACACTAACCGTAAAAGAAAAACAGTAATTCATTAAACTTCATCTAAATGAAAAACTTCTGCTTATCAGAAAACACTCCCATGAAAATAGGTAGCCATGAACTGGAAGAAAATGTTTATAACACATTATTTGATAAAGGTCTTATATACAGACTATATAAAGGTCTCTTGTAACCCAATTTTAAAACTGGGCAAAATGTCTGAACAAATATACCACAAAAGAAGATATATAAAAGGCCAGTAACCATGTGAAAAAGTGCTCACATCATTAGTCACCAGGGAAATGACAAATAAAACCATAATGAGATACTATTACATACCCACCAAAATGGCTAAAACGAAAAAAGACTGACACCACCATATACTGAAGTGGATTTGGAGCAAGCGAACTCTCATACATTGCTGACAGAAGTGTAAAATGATATAATCTCTTTGGAAAACTGCCAGTTTCTTAAAAGTTAAACACACGTTTATTCTTTGACCCATCAGTTCTATTCTAAGAGAAACGAAAATGTTCACAAAAATCCTTGTACAAGAATGTCTACAGCAGCTTTATTCATGAAGCACAAAACTGTAAAGCATCTAATGTCCATCAATTGATAAATGGATAAACAAATGGAATACAGCTCAGTAATAAAAAGGAATAATCTACTGATCATGCAACACGAAAGGCCTAATAAAACATGCTGAGTGAAAGAACCTATGTTTCATATAATCGTCTAGAATAAGCAAAAATAACCTATGATGACAGATATCTGATCACTGGTTGCTTCATGAGGAGGGGAAGAACGTTGATTGGGAATGGGCATTGAGAGAACTTTTGGAGGTAATAAAAATGTTCTCTGTCTTGAAATGCATGTCAAAATTGATTAAATCGTAAACTTAAAAATCTGAGCATTTCATAGCATGTAAATTATACTTTAAGAAAAAAAATCCCAGACCTTAGTAACGGACTAAATAAAATTAGGATGAGAGGGCAACGAGTAAAATCATTCAAGTGAGTTTTGGTACCATTAACCAAAATGGAAAGGTCATTTATGAGAGAAGAGATTCAGTATTTAATACACTAGTGATTATATATTACAGGTAGATAAAAAGACATTTAGAAGGCAAATAAGAGACGTAAACAGTAGTTAAACAATCCTGAAAAACGTAAATTTGTAAGGACACATAGAGCAATGAACAAAAGACTTAGGTAAAATGCAGTAGGAAGCCAATAAGAAAAAAGGAAGGTTAGAGAAGTGGAAACACTAGTAAAATGTCACAGAAACCAGGAAGAAGAGTTAAGAATAGAATACCACCATCTCTGAAATAAAACTCAATGCTTTTAAAGATCCAATGAGATGAGTGAGGATATTCATTACATCATAACCCGAAGTTTTGAAATTGCCTATGACGGTGAAATTTTTTTGTCAGAGATTAAAGGTAGAAACTGATGCTTTAGTTCACTTTTTTGAAAAAAGTGTATTTATCAAAACATGTATTAGTCAAAGGAAAGCAAGTTCTGTGGGTCCATTTGAATAACGTAGTACAGTTGACCCTTGAACAACATGGGTTTCAACTACACGGGTCTACTCATATGTGGATTTTTTTCAAGTAAATAGTGTACAGTACCGTAAGCATATTTTCTCTTTATGATTTTAACATTTTCTTTTCTCTAGCTTACTTTATTATAAGAATACAGTATATGATATATATAACATACAAAATACGTGTTAACTGTTTATGTTATTGGTAAGGTTTCCAGTCAAGAGGCTTTTAATAGTTAAGTTTTGGGAGTCAAAATTTACACGTGGATTTTCTACTGCACGGAGGGTCGGCACCCCTAATCCCTGTATTGTTCAAGGGCCAACTGTAGTATTTTTCAGCTTCTCTTTTTTCAGACTTCATTAAATCATTCATGAGAAACATTCTAGTATAAATTTAATTTCTCTCAGGTTTATATTTTCTTTGGAGATCACTATTTCTTTTTGGCATACTCTCAAAAATGCTTTCCTAGAAAGTGAAAAATTGAGTACACATGCAAGATAGCAGATTCCCCTCTCCCTCACTACTCGGAATCCAAGGAAGCAATTTCTTTAACTGATTACTATTAAAGAGTTAATTCCATTTAGGGATCCAGCATGACATTATACTTTTGATAAATACTGTTTAATATGATACTTGTTTTACTTTGCTTCTCATTGTCCCCTGTATAAGATCTATTTCTATTGATACAAGAGTTTGGCTGCTCCATAATGAAATGAAATCCTATAGCTCTTGTTCTTAATCATACTCAAGGAGATCTTTGGGTAGCTGTTGTGTGATGAAAAAGCAGGTGGCGAACAGATTCTCACACTATCAATTTTTGAAAAGTATTTCCTATGCCAATCTGCATGGATCCACATCTCCATTACCATCCCGCCTTGAGGATGAATGATGACAGGGTGATCCCCCACCGTTCTACACACCGTTTCTGCTGCTGAAGAGTAGCGTTAGAGGCAGATTCTTGCTGCGCCAATGCGCCCTGAAGTGTGGACATGATCCGCCCCTGCCTTAGCGGTTGGACATTTTCTTTACTCAGCTCCCACTCATCTCCCTCCAAGGACATGGCTTCACTGTAAAGAGAGAAATAAAAGTAAATTTCATACTTACACGTATATGTAAGTATATATATAAACATATATATGTATAAGTATTATTATATCACTAGATTATTGTAAATGTTTTCAAATAAGTGATTATTCATGATCTTTGGGCTGAATATGGTGGGCTGGCACATGAGTAGTGTTCTTACACTCCTAAGTGTCTGAGCCTTTCTGTGACCTGGATTCCAAGTTTATGGCTGTAGTACTGCCTAACAGAAGAGAGAATCTAACTAGGGTACTGTGGACAGTTATAAGAATAAAGTTTAAGGCAGGAAGAAAAGAAGGGGAAAAAATTATAAATTTGGCAAGGTAGACAAAAAGCAGTTCAATGCTTACCACTAAATGCATCATCTCGTTAGTTTAAAATTAGCAAACCGGGGTGCCGGGGTGGCTCAGCCGGTTAAGCATCTTACTCTTGATTGAGGCTCAGGTCATGATCTCAGGGTTTTGGGACTGAGCCCCACGTTGGGCTCTGCTCAGCATGGAGTCTGCTTGTCCCTCTCCCTCTGCCCCTCCCCTTGCTTGTGTGCTCTCTCTCTCTCACTCTCAAATAAATAAATAAAATCTTTTTAAAAAAATAAGCAGTTTGTCAGACTAACACCCCATGTTTCAACTGGCGACTTAAAACTGAAGTGTATATGTATATACAGGTAGCCCAGAGCAGAAGCAGACAAAAATACAATTTACTGGTCACAACTGCCTCCGCCCCCCATTCCATCAAGCCTACTGATGGGGAAATTCCCACAAGTTTTTTGGAGGCAATCACCATATGGGGTATGTGCTCTGAACTTCAGAGCTCTGCAACTGACAGATAGAAGCCTACTTCTGTCTGAGAGACACCATCTCTGGGCTTAAAACAGAGAAACAGGCACTAATCTTCAAAATAAAGTGAAAGTTACATGTGACCTCAGTCTAGATGAGAGCTGAAAACACTCAAGAAGGTAAACTGTAAGTGATTAATAATTTAGGTTGTAACTACTCACATCTTTTTAACCATATTGTGTGAATCTTATAATTGTAAGGGCCTTGTCATTTATTTTCACAACCCCGATGGTCTAATATAGGATCTGACTCTAGTAAGCACTGAATAAATGTTTGCGGAGTTCATCTGAATGTCTTCTCTTGATCTTGAAATAGCAATTAAACTACCTCAGCTAATGTCCCAAACTGAGCTGGGACTGCTCCCCTCCCTCCTTGCTCCCCTTGCTTCCTTCCAGACCTGCTCCTCCCACAGTTTTCCTTCATCTCAAATAAATGGCACTTTCATTTTTCCAGTTGCTTACCACTAAATGCATCATCTCGTTTAGTTTCCAGTTGCTCAAGCCCAAATCACAGTGCCAACCCTGACACCCCTCTCATTATCCCCCACCTCCAGTTACCTGGCAAATCCTACTAGCTCTACCTTCGAAATAGATTCAGAAATCAACCTCTTATCTTCTCCACTGTTTCTAGCCTGGCTCAAGCTAATATCTTCTCTTGCCTGGATTATTTTAATAACCTCATAACTGGTCTCCCTGCTTTCATCCTTTTCTGCCTTAGTCTTTTCAACACTGCAGCCAATGATCCTATTGAAACTCATATCAGATCCTGTCTTTCCTCTGCTCAAAACCTTCCACTGACTTTTGAACCAGAGTAAAAACCAAGTCTTTACAATCTCCACATCCTTGCCTTTACCTCATCCTTCATTTCCTTTTACTCTTCTGGTTCACTTGGCTCCAGCTACTTGCCAGGTGCAACTCCCTCCCCCAACCCTAACCCTCCAAATTTCTGTACTTCCCCCAGATACGTGCTTGACTAGCTCTTAAGTTAACTTCAAGTCTTTTTTTTTTTTTTAAGATTTTATTTATTTATTTATTTGAGAGAGAGAGAGAGAGCAGAAGCAGGGGAAGCGGCAGAGGGAGAGGGAGAAGCAGACTCTATGCTGAGCAGGGAACCCAACGCGGGGCAGTTTCCTTCAAGTCTTGACCCAGATGACACCTTCTCAGTGAGGCCCCCTGTTCAAAACTGTCTAAAATTGCACCAATGCCCCTGCTCCCCATCGTTTTAGTTCTTTTCATACTGACCATCTAGCTTTTAGTTTATTGATCTTGTTTACTGTCTGCTGCCCCCACCCTCATCCCACCCCAGAAACTAAATTGCACAAGGGCAGGGATTTTTGTGTCTTTTGTTTATTTGCCATATTTAGTGCTTAGGAGGTAGTCAATAAATATTTGTTGCACGAGTTAAAGAGTTCTCCACATGGCATTTATCTAAGTATTGTGCACCCCATAATGAAAATGCGTAGCTTGGGGTGCCTGGGTAGCTCAGCAGGTTAAGCATCTGACTTGGCTCAGGTCATGATCTCAGGGTCTTGGGATGGGGCCGCCCCCCCCCCAAGGGCTCCCCACTCAGCAGGGAGTCTGCTTGTCCCTCTACCCCTACCCCTGCTCATGCTCTCTCTCTTTCACATTCTCTCTCAAATAAATAAATAAAATCTTTAAAAAAAAAAAAAGCATTCAGAATTCCAACCTAGAAGAACTGATATGTATTTATATAAGGAAAAGCAGCAAGCATGCAGAGAAGGGCTTTTTATATTTCTAAGTATGCCATTGACATGGAAGCACCTACCATTTGTTTGGCACTTATTTGGAAGCAGTTACTTTACACATACTTTGAATTCATCAGCATTTTCAGTATTTAAAAAAAAAAGATAACTGTGATTTTATTTACAAGATTACAGTATGATTTCAATTTAAGTAGCAATTTATTATATCTCTGCTATCCTTTTTTATTTAAATTCAATTTAATTAACATATACTGTATTATTAGTTTTAGAGGTAGAATTCACTGACTCATCAGTTACATCTAACACCCAGTCAGTGCTCATTAAATCAAGGGCTCTCCTTAAAGCCCATCACCCAGTTACGCCACCCCACCCCCCACCAGCATTTTCCATACTAAGATGAGTCCAAGGTCAAAGAGCCAGCAAATGGCTGAGCGGAGATACACAGACCACACTATAAATTCCAAATTCTTTGTGCCATTGGGGTCGCACAGACTCCTTTGCTTTGAAGCTGGGTGCAGCAGGGTTCTCACGTGCCCTCACCCCACCGAGGTCGATGCTAACTAACCCTGTCTTCACCTCCGACCCTTGCGCCCAACTCCAGCAGGAAGGAGGCTCCAGCCGGGCCGCTGTTCTCCCGACCGTGTTCCTCTGGACTGCTCTGAGCGGAGCCTCTGTCACCGGCTACACCATCCGGTCTCGCAGGCACAGCTCCCGGCAACCTTTCTCGGGTACCTACCTCAGGGCACCCCCTTCCTTCTTCATCGCCGCCATCCTGCATTCCCGGTTCAGGCCCTCGTCCTGCCGCAGGCCTTTCTTCAGGGCCGCAGACCGCCTGGGCTTCCTTCTGCAACTTGCCCTTCGAGGTAACGAAGCGACCAGAGGGACAAAAGTTTGCACCTGCCTCCTTGGCAAACCAGCCACCTCAAACCCTCCAAATTTCAAATTTAACGGTCCCGCGCGGCCAACGTGAATACGCCCCTCCGCCCCTTCGTACTCGCGTATCTCGCTCTCTCCGCCAAGGAATTCTGGGGCTTGTAGTTTATCCCAGGTTTAGTCCACGCAGTCGCGATGCATAATGGGAGTTGTAGTTTCCGGGGAGTCCGTGGCCGCTCAGTAGGCGCAGGTTGAGGCAGTGTAAATTCTCTGCAAGTGCTCTAAAGCAAGTCTCTGAGCCCATCGAGGGATATTTCAAGCACCAGAATTTCTTTGATGTTTTGAGCATAGAGAGATACCTTTGAGTGCTTGCCCTTGGCTTGAAACTTCTTGGGTGGCTGGCCAGGCTGAGATCACCCCTTGCTGTCTGATTCAAGTTGCTCCCACGTCTAGAGTTCTTAGGGCACCCTGACCCAGCTGTTTCCTGTCTAATTTTGAATTCAGAAAAGCTGGACTCTAGTTCTGTGAAAATCGTAACAAGTGTGCATCCTTAGGCAAAGCCATATAGTCTCTCTGACCTTCAAATTTCTCATCTCTACTGCACAGTCCACAGGCAGAAAATACAGCTATGTCTCATCTCCCAAGGTTTGGCGTCTTTTCCTCTTCAGGGCAGCAGCCTTCACTGGCACTGGACTCTTAGTCCCCGTTCCAGTTTCCTGAGGAAGAAAATATGGTGGGCTCAGTTGTGGCCAGGGGAGCAGGGGCTTTTGAACAAACCCAGGTACGAGGGAGTCATCCTCCTGTGAACTTGAGGGTGGTGAGAGGTGGCAGTTCCCAGAGAGGGGAGCTGGGAGTAGGTGTTCATTGCTCCTTGCCTCTTGGTTCTCAGATTTCTCCACCATTTTTTTTAAGATTTTATTTTTAAGTAATCTCTACACCCAACATGGGGCTCGAACTTACAACCCCGATATCAAGAGTTGCAGGCTCTACTGACTGAACCAGCTGGGTGCCCCTCCACCATTTTCTCATACTATGTAAGCTCTTCTTTCTTCCACATCATCAGGACTCTTGATTGCAATGGAATGGGAATCCAACTCAAACTGACTTCCTCAGAAAAGGGAGTTTATTGGCTCATATATGAAAGACTTCAGATGACACTTAACCCAGGACTCATGTGGTGTCACCAGGACTGGGACCCTCTCCATTTCTCAACTCTGCTCTTCTTTATGTTAGTTTATTGTCATTCTCCATTGAATAACAGCTATAGGACTTTGTCTTTCCAGGTTCAAGTTCAGACTCAGAAGTCAATCTCATTTGCCACGCCCCCCTACCCCCCAACCCCACCCCCCCCCACCCCCATCATTGGAACTAGCAGATTCAGGGCTCTAATTGTTCAAGCCCAGATCATGTGTTTCATCTTGGGAGGAGAGAGGGGAAGGGGTGGTTCCCTACAGGAAATTTTGGTTTCTCTTTACTTCTAAGTGTTTTACATCCAAAAAGACTTCCTGGATTATGGGAGAGATGATATATGGGATTCTC
Organism: Leptonychotes weddellii; assembly: GCF_054177405.1. Classification (NCBI taxonomy): domain Eukaryota; kingdom Metazoa; phylum Chordata; class Mammalia; order Carnivora; family Phocidae; genus Leptonychotes; species Leptonychotes weddellii. The sequence goes on along the minus strand of NC_138377.1, from coordinate 73,251,839 downwards.
TCTTTGGCTCATTTTATCTCTCACCTCACACCAGTACTGACCTAGCCCCTCATTTCCTTTCCCCAGAGTGTCCTGTTCACTTCCACAACTCCTTAATTCCGTTTGCTTCCTATAAACCATCTTGGAAGATGTAACGTTTGCTCTTTTGATCTGTCTTGCTCATAACCTAGTCAGAAGCTCCATAAATTGTGGTACAACATGGAACACTTTCAGGCTAAACTTTGCTTGTTTCACCAGAGAAGGGAGACAGGTTTTTTTTTTAAAAAAGGTATGACAGAATGTGCTGTATGGTCTTACTGGGAAGGCGAGTTCTTGTTGGGCTGGACTGTGGCTGAGCGGTGATATGACCCTCAACAGCACTCACTGATCGTGAAGAAAGTCAGGATTAAGCTCATACACATTTCTGGTCCAAGGAGGGTAAGACAGAGGCTCAGCCTGAGTCCTTCAATGTGCCGGGCATGGTGGGACACAGAAGATGTGAACAGTGAACCAGACACAGCTCTTGTCCTCTAGCAACTTCAGGCTAGTGGGAGAGACAGACAAATAAACAGGTAATTTCACTACATTGCTGCCACAACCAGAGGTAAATAAACACAAGAGGCCATGGAGGCACATGGAGGACCTTCCAGCCCAGGCGTGGGGGAGAGGAGGAGGTCAGGGCAAATTTTGTAGAGAAGATGGCCAACCTGAAAGGTAGGGGAGGTTTGGCACAAACTATTGAGCAACACAGACTGAGTCGCAGCTGAAGTTTCTCTCTAGTATGTGTCCACTTCCTCTTCATTCCCCACTCTCTCCACTGACTTCCTGTACCCAGAGCTCAGCCCTTTAGACCTCCGTGTCGGCCCACTAAAACTTGCCTGTCCTGTGTGCTGTTCTCTCTCACCTAGCTATCACATTGAAAACAGGAACTAAGTCACACTGAGATGTTAATAGCAGTTAATGCTTTACTGCAGTATTTTCCATATCATGTTCTAAGATGTTAGCAGATGTTACAGGGGAATAAAAGGTGTGGTTTTCAAATAAGTTTCTGAAATGCTGACTTACATGGGTATCTTTACTGAAAGGCTCCCTCGAGCCTTTAATATGCCAACGTGCACTTTGAATCTCTAAGGGAAGGTACCCCTTCCCTTTTAGTTTTCTATTGCTGCTGCAACAAAATACCATAAACTTAGTAGCTTAAAACAACACAGATTTATAATCTTACAATTTGACATGTCAGAAGTTTGCCTCGAGCCTCACTGGGTTAAACAAGGTGCTGATAGGACTGTGTTTCTGGAAGCCCTTTGGGAGAATTTGTTTCCTTTTTTCCAATTTTTAGAGGCATTCACAAGTATTCCTTCGCTGGTGGCCCCCTTCCGACATCTTCAAAGCCAGCAACACACATCTGTCTGATTTGGCTTCTGTATTACCATGTCTCTTTCTCTGACCATAGTCAGGAAAATCTCTCTGCTTTTAAGGGCTCATGTAATTATATTGGACCCATCCAGATAATCCAGGCTAACCTTTCTATCTCAAAGTCCTGAATGTTAATCACATCTGCCAAGTCCCTTTTGCCACAGGTTCCATGGAGTAGGACATGGACATCTTTAGGGGCCACGATTCCGCCTATTGCGGGGGGTGCTAAAACATCTTGGTGTCTCAACTCATTTGGCCAAGCTTTTCGCACATCTTTCAGAACAGACTTTTGGGCTCTTTGTATTTTTTTTTTTAAAGATTTTTTTTTTTTTTTATCTGAGAGAGAGAATGGGAGACAGAGAACATGAGGGGGGGGGATCAGAGGGAGAAGCAGACTCCCCGCTGAGCAGGGAGTCCGATGCGGGACTCGATCCGGGGACTCCAGGATCATGACCTGAGCCGAAGGCAGTTGCTTAACCAACTGAGCCACCCAGGCGCCCAGGGCTCTTTGTATTTTAACAGTCAGCCCCAGGAGAAGAAAATTCATAAAGGAATAAACCTTAATGGTGGAATTTCAGGCACAGTGGCGACTGGTAGCAGTTGGGGACTAGCAAGCCCTGCGTTTTTACACATTTGCTTTACATGCAAAGCCATACTTAATCTGCATTAGTGGCTGTTAGAGGGATTTAGTTGTCAGAAAATCTATGACCTCTTGCTTGGTCTTGTGGAGATGTGTGTGTGTTCTTGATTATCAAAGGTTGATTTCCCCCAATTTTGCCTTCGTGGATTATATGAAATCCTACTTTAGCAGGCTAACCACTGCAAAGATGAAAACCTCTGGGTCTCCCCAGGGAACCCTTGGATGGCCTGATTGTTTACTGTGTAACCATAAGAGGAAGGAGGGACTGTCTGGGGGTGGGAGGAAGGTCAAGAGAGACTGAATGGGGGTGTGTATCTTCAGGGCCTGAAGGAGACCACATCTGGGAAAGCAGAATCACCCTGCTGGCCTTTACCCCAGCAACAGATCAGCCAATCAGGGCAGGAGCTGCATCTTGTCTTTACCAGTGATGAGGTGTCTTGAGGTAGAAGAACCAATGAGAAGGAAGCATAATAATCCAAACCATCTTGTGTTTGCAGGAGGAAGGGAGGTGAAGGGTGAAAAGATGCATTAGCCCAGGGCTGGGGACTACTGGCAGCTACCCAGTTGCATCTCACAGTAGCTGTTGCTGACAGGGAATTAGGGAATGCTCCAAGGAGCTGGGCTTCTCTCTCTTCAATTCCATGGAAACTCTTTTCTGAACTATGTTTCTGCTTTTCTGCAGAACTACCCTATTTTTCATGGGTCTTCTCAAACCATTGGAAATTGCCTGACCCAGAGTTTCCATACTGATATATGCAAAAAATATACATGCTGAACAAGGCAATACCAGGTATCAACTTTTCTTCAACTGGCAGAAAAAACAACAACAACAACAAAAGGTCGGAATGGACCACAAGCTGAGAACTGGAGCAATCATACGGCAGGGCTGTTGAGAAATGGGGTAAGATGCGATGCTCAATAAACTATGTAGCTAATAGGAAGTACACATTTGGGCTGTTTTGCCCTGCCATTATCCTGATCAGAGTTTTGTGCTCCAGGAAGGCCTGGGAGAGCACTGGGGGGCTACTCCGTGTCTGGACATCAGCACCCTCCCAGCAGGCTCCAGCAGAGGTGAAATATCCTCCAGTGGCCTCAGAGGTAGAGCCATCAACCAGGGAACTGAAGCAGGAAAGGAAGAGCGTGGCAGATGCTGGGCAGTAACTGCGGGGATGGCTCGTTGATGAGCCCAAGAGCTCTGGAAGCTAACCAGACCACCTAGGGGAGGCTGTGAAAGGGGGGCTGAATCCGGACCACATACTTAGGTGTACAAATTATGCCATGCCCAAGAGCACCCATCCAGAGGCACAGATGGGACACTTTTTCCTGCTTTGCTCACTCAGAGGAGGCACTTCTAAAAGTTTTTCTGCTCAGAGGGGCCTCCTTTTTCTAAGTCACGGAAAGCACCGTGTCTGCTCCCTGTGGCCCTGGGCCTAGCGGATTTTATGGAGGAGCTAGTGGAGTCTTCCTCACTTGTGTTCATGTAGCTCCACAGCAGTGAGGCCTGTCTATCCTTATGTGAGGGGGTGGTGATCCCATGATAGGTGAACAACAGTTGGGATGGTTCTTGGCAGAGCCACGCAATGTGGGGAAGCTGGCAGGAGGATGGTGTGGCTGGGGGTGGGTACGTTGGTGCTCCCAATGCTTCTCTGCCACTCAGGCTTCCTTGTTACCCCTCCCAGATGTTGTCTCCCGGGGCCTGGTGCAGACTGTAGAAAGTTCACTTCTGACATTCTGAGAGGCCCAGCCATGGGAGGCATTCCTGGGCTCTGCATGGCTCTTCCAAGGAAAGGCCAGAGGTCAGGGGACCACAGGCTGGAAGAGGATGGGATGTTGGGAAACAACTTAGTTTGGCTGGATGTGGGAGCCAACATGGAGCTGTTTGGATCGCACCGTGAGAAGTTGACCGTGGCTAGAGTGGGATGATTCAGAGAAGAGTTAAGTGAGGTGAGAAGCTATTTGGCCTCTGTTCCAACTCTACCCTCCTCCCTCCCAGCTTTTTTTTTCCCCCCTGTCTGAAGGTGTGGGTCCTCCCCAGGATTGGCCAACATTCTTCCTTTCTTAAAACAATTCTGAGTCTGAGGGCCAATGGGAGACCTAAATTTGGGAACCTTCTCGAGCAACATTAGAGGAATTCTTCTCATTTCAGAATCTGAGGCTCACTGCTGGGCTTGAACTTGCCAGTGATGCGAACCCCAGTCTCTTGAGCCAGGACAGAACCACACAAGCTTCCCTTCTCCCACAGAGGTCTTCGGGACGCATTGCCTCTAGGCAGTTTGAATGCCTTTCTTCCAACACAGGCTCCCAAACTGAAGCAGGGAGAAGAGAGTCCAGAGACAGGCAAAGTGTGAAAAACATCTTCCCCTAAGAGCCGAAAGACAGAAGTGGATTGACCTGATCCTGTTTCTGAGTTTCCATCCAGGCCCCCTGGGAGGAGTTAGGGAAGGCAGTGGGCATCCTGAAAGCAGGGACAGGGAGCCAGGCTAGCTGCAGTCCCTGTGTTTTCACCAGGGGAGCGGTGGCATTTGAGAGGCTGGCTTCTGCCGGCGGAGGGGGGCGGGGAATGTTTGCCAGGGCCAGACAGGCAGTGGACAGCATTAGCCACGGGGCTGTCGTGGGGCAGACCCCACCACCCAGACAGGTCTGAGAGAGGTTTATCCCTCCAATCTATGGGCTGCCGTTTCCTCCACAACTGCAAACGAAGAGATTGGATCTGCTGGCTCCTCGCAGCAGCCAAAGGCTCTGCCCCCCACCGCTCTCCTGAGCCCCCCCGCCAAGAATGGGTAAGAGCCACAAGGGGGGATGTGGCAGCTCTCACTGCTCATCAGATCCTCAGGACCTGGCCCGAGGCAGGTGCTCAATAAGCACCAGTTCACTGAGTGACTGACAGAAATGAAGAAAAGAGAATAGTGAATGCGTGACACTGTTGCTCCCAAGAGGGGTCTCGGAAAGTGCCTAGGAGTTATTCGAAGGAAAGGAAGGGCTTTCTAGCCAGAAGGAACCACACGTCTAACACAGGTTGGCAAGAGAGTAAGTGTTCTGGGGGTCTATGGGGCTGCAGGGAATCATAATGGTGGAAGCTTGGGGTCGGTGTGGGGGGATCTGGCCAGGGAGGCCCCAGACTTGCTGTGCCTGGCCAACAGAAAGGTTGGAGGGCAAGCTCAGCTGCTTCTGCTCCCAGTGTAGGGTGGTGTCTAGCTGCAGCCTGGAAGCTGGGTCTCTCCCCCGCGGGTTCTCAAGTTTTCCAGCTATGCATGGAGCCACCTATCTTCTTGGCTGGGGGAAAGCCTGAAGATTGTCCCAGGTGAGAAGGGGACAGGGCACAGAATGGGTACCTCCCCCGTCCCACCTGGATGCATTCCCTTCCACACCTCAGACACACCTCTCAGATGCCAAGCTGTTTTCACTCATTTGCTTTATCCTGATGAGGCCATCCATCAAGGCTGCCAGGACCAGGGGGAACTGCCCCAGCTGGTCTAACTGGTTGGGCGGCAGGTCACAGCTCCTGTCTCTCCCAGAGGGCTCCCTGCTCCCCTTGCTGTGCCCAGCTCTGACGCATTCCCGTTGGCCCCGGGGGACCAGTGCTCATCCCTTGGCACCATAGCCCTCCCACCTTGAGGATGTGATGAAGGGCACGAGGCTGTTTTCACTTCTGCATCTTTCCTTGCCTCCTGGACGTGTCTGCAGACTGAGGCAGCCCTACTGTCAGACAAAGTGCTCTCTCTTGGGGACTGGGGAGCGAGCGCTGTGGGCATTTAATAGGGATGGGACAGGGATGTCCTGCAAAGCGAAGGACAACCCCACACAACAGTGGGATTGTCCCACCCAAAATGGCAGTAACTTCCCCCACTGAGGAACGCTGTGTCTGGGCCCACTTTATTCAGAGAAGCAGAATTTGTGTAATCTCTGCAGCAGAGCTTCTCAAACTTCATGAATCGCCTGGGGATCTTGTTGAAATGCAGATCCCGATTCAGCAGGACCGGGGTGGGGCCTGAGATTCTGCATTTCTGATGAGCTCCCAGGAGTGCAGGTTGCTGCTTCAGGACCACACTGTGTCTCGTGAGGCGGACGGCACAAATGTACATGCATGGGTGTTCCTTTAGGTCATTTGAACTGCAGAATTGGTTCGACTGGATATTGCCAAATATTTGCTCAGATTGGTGGCTTTCAAGCAGGAGTGGTTTTTGTCTCCTCCCCAGGAGACATTTTTGACTGTCAAAACTGGTGTGGGGGGGGGCAGGGACAGGGCTGCTCCTGGCATCTGGTGGGTAGAGGTACACTGTTAGACATCCTACGGCAGACAGGACAGCCACTCACAACAAGGAAGGATCCAGCCCGAAGGGTCAGTAGTGCCAGGGTTGAGAAACACTGGCTTAGATAAAATTTTAAAACAATGTGAAATACATGTGTGTGCCGTGTGACTTCACTGCAAGTGGGTGACCCTGGCCACATTGCCAGGAACACATGTCATTGCCTGAAGCTCAGGCCTCTCTGAGCGTGAACGTATCCAGCCAGTTAGAAATCAGAAGGACTGGGTGTGCTCCCAGAGAATAAACTCTGGTAGTGGTTGTGATACTTTATAAGCCTTGGAGATCAAATTTTAGAAAATCAAGGGTGGGTAGTGGGATGGCAGGGGGAGGGATAGGACATAGGAGGAACTCATAGGTAGATATGAGTCTGTCCATATTTTAGTCCTAGCCCTGGGTGTTCATGGGTGCTTTTTATATTGTTTTGAAATAAATAATTAACTAAACACAAATAACCACAAAGGTGGGCCATGCCTGGATCAAAGAAGAGAGAGGGCTATAGACCAAGGACTGAGATTAATCCAATGTACCTGGGGTTAAAAAAAAAGAAAGAAAAAGTGAATCACTTAGGGTGAGTGACTAATAATAAAGTAATGCCATTGTACTTAGAGCAAAAATATCTGTGAGGGGGAGAGAACATGACAGGTGATGCAAAAAGACAAAAGTAGGTGCCCTGGGAAGAATGCCACTTGCCTCGGCTCTGACTCTGTGCGCAGTCCTACTGGAGGGGGGGATCTGGAAAGCATGGAGGACAGGGTCTTTCCTCTTCTGTTCAGCTTCAGCCTTGCAAGGACCCTGAGGACCACCCCCTGGAGTGTCACAGCAGAAGGCCAATGGCTCTGGGCAGCATCTTGACAAGCTGCTGCCCAGAGGGACCTCCCATCAGGCCGCTAGCCAGGATGTTGGCCCCATCCCTGCCCCTCTGTCCCTCTGTGATCCACAGCCTGGCTCCTTGTGCTCAACTATTCTGCTAGACACACAGGAACAACTGATGATTTCTCTGGTGGCTTTCTGTGTCCCCACAATTCCCCACTGTCTCTATGTCCCCTCTATTCCAGTTATCCAGGCTCCTTGCCCCCTCGCTATTTCTCACAGAATCTCAACTGTCCCAGAGGACCTGGACAGTATACTTGGTTTCAGACTTTCTTTCCTATCCATGTCAAAACTTACCTCTCCTGTGTGCCCCTTCCCCAGACACTTTTTTCTGAGGGTGGCTAATCGTAAACACCAGAGAACTTTCCTCAGTAATGCCAATGGGTTTTTTATTATGATAACCTCCACCTGTGGTGTCTTTGCATTTTGATGGGAGATATCTAGACAGCTAATGTGTCGATCCAAAGAAATAAGTCCAGAGGTGTTCCTTCGTCTGTGGTGCGAGTTAAGAATCACCGAATGTCAGAATGAGAAGAGGTCTTGGAGATCTTCCAGTGCAGCTCCTCAGGTGCCAAGCCAGGAACCAAGGTTCAGAGAACTTCTTTGCCCAAGGTCACACGGCGTCCTGGGGGAAAGACTGAGAGCACCACCCCACTCCCACTCCTCTATTTTAGTCCGTCACTTAGTCACTCAGCCAACAAAGCTTTATGGAGCGTTTGCTATTGCATGCCAGGTACTAACTGGGCAGTGGGGTCACAAATAAGATGAGATTCTCATCCCAAGTCATCCCCCGTTGAGTGGGTGAAGACAGCCAGGTGGGAAAGAAAACTGCAGTACGTATGATGGGGTCGTACTTCCACAGAAGTATCGTGTGCAGCTTGGCCACGTGGAGGCGGGGAGAAGCTTTGAGGCAGCTGTGGAGAACTTTCCAAAGCAGTTTTCTGACTGTGTCTAGGGTTTCTCCCCATGACACCGAAGGGGGAAATGGGGCCCCAGGCCGTATTAGGGACAGTGGGTTTTTAACTCCTTTCCATCCCCATTCTCACCTTTAACTGCAGACACTACTGTGGCCCAGCTTGTCTCAGTTACCTGTTCACAGTCACCTTGGGCCCATGGGCATCCCAGGCCAAGTTAACTTCACGGCAGCCATCGTATTCATGGCTTACCCAACACCAATGCCTCCTGCTCTCCCTTGCTAACAAGATCATTTCCTGTGATGATGATGTGCCCTGCCCCAAGCAGTAGCTCACAATTTTCTCAACCCAGTCATGACAATTCCTTTCCCCAGTCTCTCACTTCCCTTGCATCTGAGAGTGGCCATTTGATCCAGTTGTGACCCAAACAGAAGTCTAGAGAGGATAGAGGTGGTAGAGGCACAGTTGGCCTGGCCCTTCTGCCCTGCTTCCTAACTTGGAGATAGATGTGATGTCTGGATCTGGGCAGCCTCTTTTGACCAGGAAGTGAAAGCAGGAAGATAAGAGCCAATATGCTAAGGGAAAGCAGAATGGAAAGGCAGGAAGAGCCTGGCTGTGTGACAGCATCATGCAGTTTTTCCTGGGAGGGAAAACAGTTCTAAGGAAAAGCAGTCATCAAGGGGAAGCTGATGAATATGCCATTCCAAAAAAAAAAAAAAAATCCACCATATTATCACATCTCATGATCATCAGCCAGCTCCCCAAAATTCTAACCTTACCATGGTTGCCAGGAAGCTGAAGGTGAATGAAGAGCTGATCGTTGAGTTTCACCAGTTATGAATGTGAATCACAAATGGATTTGCGCTAGTGATATTTTTAGAGTGGCTTCGTATAATTTTCATTGAATACTTTGTATATTGACTCTTCACCCTGTTAACAGCTTGGTTTGACTTAAGAAAAATGTAAAGAACACACTGTTTTGTTTTGTTTTGTTTTGTTTTTGCTTTGGGGAGGTTAAATAAAGGAAGATGGATGGTTTCATTAAAAAAGAAAAAAAATATGGTCTCACCAACCTGGAACGGCTACCCCCAGACTTCTCATTATGTGAAAAAAAATTACCCTGTCTTGTTTAAGCCACTGTTTGTCAGGCTTTCTGTTACTTGAAGCAAAATTCATTCCTAACAGAGATATCATCTGTTAATCAGTTGGGGTCCTAGCAAGAACCAGTGACACACTGTAAGTGAGACTTAACAGAGGGATAATTTACAATGGCAGGGACAGGATTAAAGGGGACCAATAAAGGATGGTGAAGTACTCAGGGACTAGCAATAGTGGAAAGCTGTTACCCCTCCTTCTGATGGGGTAAGGGTTGGAGTTGTTCCTGGAACCCATCGAGAATTACAACAATGAGAGAGCCTGACAGGAGATGTGGCTGAAGAGAGAAGGACACAGCCAATGACAAGTATGACACCATTGAAGAATAAATACTCCACCATCTCTCTCTTCCCATTTCATGACCCCCTAACTCGGGCCTCCCAATAGCCAAACCAACTGGCAGGCAGAGGGCAAGAGCACTGGTGGCTACAAGCCCTCTAGGACACTAGCGGGAAAAGAGTAGAGAGAGAATGAGATGGGGCAAGTGGGCCATATGGAACATGTCATCCAATGCAGGTTTGTTTGGGGTTTTTTCCAATTTTTCCATTTTATTTTATTTTTTAAAGATTTATTTATTTATTTATTTGAGAAAGAGAGTGTGTGCGAGCAAAGGGAGGGGCAGAGGGAGAGGGAGAGAGACAAGCAGACTCCCTGCTGAGTGCAGAGCCCGCTGTGGCTTGATCCCACTACCCTGAGATCACGACATGAACGGAAAGCAAGTTGGCCGCTTAACTGACTGAGCCACCCAGGTGCCCCAAAATTTTATTTTTAAGCACCCAGCATAGGGCTCAAACTCACAACCTGGAAATCAAGAGTTGAATGCTCTACCGACTGAGCCAGCCAGGTGCCCCTCTAATGCGGGTTTGTGATTTACTCCCTCGTTGTGGGATAATGCTATTGAAAACAAAGAGTCTGCTTTGTAAGCTGCCAGTGGTATCCCTGGTAGAGCCTTCTCCTGACCACCCACACTGATAATGAGAGGTACATCAAGTCACCATGTAGCCCTTATTTGACTTGGCGGCCGGGAGGTTAGATGTGAAATGTTGCATGCAGCTGCAATAATTTCCTTCAACGCACATTTTCTGGAAAAAACTGTCACCCCATTTTTATGATATGCCTCTGATTTGTTTATCCTTGCTTGCATGCTTCTATCATTTATTTGTCATTGACCGTAAGTTGTCTCAAATTATTATTATTATTATTTTTTAAGATTTTATTTATTTATTTGACACAGAGAGACACAGCTAGAGAGAACACAAGCAGGGGGAGTGGGAGAGGGAGAAGCAGGCTTCCCGCTGAGCAGGGAGCCCGATGCGGGGCTCGATCCCAGGACCCTGGGATCATGACCTGAGCCAAAGGCAGACGTTTAACAGCTGAGCCACCCAGGCACCCCTCAAATTATTTTTGGAAAGAAGTGGAGTGTGAACAAGAAGTCTTAACATACTTCTATCAGCTGGGATTAGGTTTGGTTGTGGGTGACAGATAGTCAAAATAAGCACGGTTTGAACAAGATAGAGGCTCTTGCTCTCTTAAATGCCTGCCTGCGGGTAGGCATGGTGGCTCTGTGCCACAGAGTTCTCAGGGGCACAGCCATCAGGGGGCTTGGCCGCTCGGCCCTCTGGTTAATCATTTGCCAGGAGTGGGGCCCGGGCAAGTGAAGGGCCCTTGGGCCGAGCAGAGATGCCAGCCCCAGGCCTCAGCCCCTTAGCTAATCCTAACCCTGTTATCTCCGGCTCCACCACACCTGCTGTAGAGAAGTCCCTCCCTAAGGCCCAGGAACCCTCTGGACACCTGGGCTCCAGCAATATTTGGGGCTTGGATGGATTTTGCCTCCTACCTTGGGGAAGAGCATGTGATAGTGGAGAAAGGGAAGAGAGAGTTGAATCAGGGTCCCCATCAGCCGCCATGGAAGGAGAAAAATATGGCTCCTTCAGAGGCAAAGGTCCAGCCCGGGCCCCCCGGGAACGCAAGTCTGGCCTGTCATTCCTTGGAAAGTGACATCCTCGGAGGACTATAGCTGAATTGTGCTGGAGCCAGTCCCCACGTATAAGAAGTCAACCTACAATGATACAAATAGTCAATGAGTAGTGTGGTTGTAGTTTTAATTATCATTAATGAATTACCTTGCCTTGGTGTAGTGTCCTGGCTTCCTGGTTTCTCCACTATACAGTCCCTGCTGTCTCCCTGGCCCACGCAGGAGGGGAAAGTCTAATACCATGCTGCAACTATCCAGGAAGTGTGTGCCCTGTCCCAAGCCCGGCTCCTCCCCAGCAAGCGGCTTTGAGTCTGCTTTGGGACAGGCCTGGCTGGGGCTTGGTGTTGTCTTCCACCTTGGATCAGCCCCAGAGTGCTTCCTGGCCCTCTCTCTACCCTTCTGGAGCTGCCTGGAGGCCAGGCTGAGCCTCCCAGGCTCCCCACAGAGTCCCAAGCCCAGACCCCTACTCTTTCCGGTGCTGGGTACTAGTGGTGTGTCCAGAACAATCAGGGTGGTGCAGGGGCAGAGAAGGAAGGCCCCATGGGGTCAGGGCAGGGGCTCAGGAACCCCACCCTTCAGCCTTTGCCGTCAGAGACTAGGAGCTGTACCAGGTGACCACAGAAATTGGTGTCTAAAACAGTAGTCACGATGGGTAGTGAAAGGGGTTCTTTTTTTTTTTTTTAAAGATTTTATTTATTTATTTGAGAGAGAATGAGATAGAGAGAGAGCATGAGAAGGGGGAGGGTCAGAGGGAGAAGCAGACTCCCTGCTGAGCAGGGAGCCCGATGCGGGACTTGATCCTGGGACTCCAGGATCATGACCTGAGCTGAAGGCAGTCGCTTAACCAAGTGAGCCACCCAGGTGCCCCGAAAGGGGTTCTTTTAATAATTTTGCTCACATAGCAGTCATGTATTATGTGCTAGGACTGTCCTAGGCAAATCTGGACACAGCCTTCCTAACTTTGGGCGTGGTATCAATCAGACCCCCCCACCCCCAACACTGGCCCTCCATCCTGCTGTGTTAACAGTCAAGGTTAACTGCCACTGTTGTCAGCAGCCAAGTGGTGGGCCTTCCTGCTTGTTCTGCCTCTTGGGGCTGAATCACCAAGCATGCAGTCCTGCCAACTGGCCCCTGATGATGGTTCCAAAGCTGACAAACCAGCCCTCCTCCCCCCTGACCCTCCACCCTGTGCAGAGGACGGGCCTCTTTTCTCTTCATTCCTCACGCTTTGCTGAGGGGCCCAGGGGGGATTCTATCTTCATGGGGAGCCATCTTCATGGGGGGAATCTCAGCTCCAGGGAAAGGGAAGAACCATGGACTATTCCAGAAAGTACTTGGCCCAATTGTGAGTTTGGTGTTAAAGGGAAGGTATTGGGCCTGAGGAAGGAACTTCCAGCTCTAAAATCCCACGATTCTATCTATGATGGTTCCTGCCCTGCACAGATGAGCCTGAGTGATGAGCCTGACAGTGGACTTAGCCCTGCATCACCACGGCGGGTATTAAACTTAAGGTTGTACCAAAATCTGCACCTCTTGAAACAGGCCCTATGTGAAAGAAGCAAGCAGGGCTCCATGCTTAGAAATGACAAGAATTCAGGACCAACCCACAATGAGTTATACTCTCTCTGGCTGCCTGTCCGCTCTGCTTGCATCTCCCTTTACAAGAAGGGTCCACTCCTGGGTCCTCATAACCTCCTTCTGATGTACTTCTCACTCCTCTCCTGGAAGCTCCCCACAGCGAATCCTGGGTCCTCTTTACCTATGGGAAAACATCCACACTGGCCATGTCATGATGGTGGTCTCTTCCTGTCCAGCAATTTCCATCAGAGTGGACAGAAGTGAGGACCCCAACAGTATATTCACCTGGGTCATACAGAAGTTGGTTTCATCCATACTCCCCCAAGTTTTTGCATACCCCCAGCTCTCTCTCTTGCCAAATGCCCTTAGACATTAAATCTGTCTGGTGGCTTGAGGTTTGCCGTCTACCATAATCTTGCACTTTTGGATTGAAACCAAGGAAATCATCGCTCTGCTGTCCTTTTTGCTGTGCTTCTCTTATAACACTTCTCTCCCTCTCTCTCATGCTATATTGTCTGGATTTTAAGTAAAGTGAGGGCAGAAGCGTTGTCTTTTTCATCTTTGAATCTTCTGCAGCCTTGCTAATCAGAGTGTGGTTTGCATTATAATAAGAAGTCCAGGGAATTCAGTAAGGTATGAGCCTCATTGTCCTAGGCATCCAGCACAGCACTCTGGAAATGGTGGCTTGAGCCAGGAGGTGGGTGTGTATATGTATGGATGGCTAGAGGCAATGCACTTTTGAAATGACATGTTTTGTGGGTCTGTTTTACCGTCCCAGTTAAACCATAAGCTCTTCAGGGTGGGAACTATGTGGATTCCACACATTTCTCCCAGCTCATATTCAGTTGCCATTGCCCAGGGAGGACAGGGCCTTGCATGTGGCCTTGGGAACCTCTTTGGCTCCAGTTACCTTGTCTTCTGCCTCTAATAGATGGCCGGCAGAGGAGGAGAGAGATACAGGGCCTGACACGGGGGGCCAACAGCCCCCAGAGGTAGGGGACCTCAGTACACGGAAGAGTGTTTATGATAATAATTTATAGAGATGGTAGCTCCTTCTCCTCTCTCTCCTAGTCTCTGTCCATCATCCACCTTCTCCTCTTTTACTCTCCAGCTCCCCTGGCTGCATGGTCAAGACCTCAGTGACACCTGAACCCTTCATTACACATTCCACACTAGTTGTGGCTTTTTAGTAAATAAAAAGGCTGTGATAAGGCATCTGGCACTTGGTTTTGTTACTGCTCTTGACAAGCTGCAGTGTTGGGACAAAGGCCTTCCAGGCTCAAGCCAGGGAAGAGTAAGCACAGCCCAGATCTGGCATGCAAGGATAGACAATGGCCTTGAGGCCACGAAAAAGGAAAGTAGGAGTTGCTCTGGAGAGAAGGTACAAAATAAAATAAGATAGTCAGGGAAGGTCCCCTAAGAAAGTGATGTTTCAGTAAAGACATAAAGGTTGTGAGGAAATAAGCCATGTGGATAGCTGTCTCCCATTTTGCTATGAATTTTTACTGGTCCCATATGTTCAGTGTTTCTTTGTTCCTCCTTTTATGCTTGCTTCTGGATTGATTACTTGGTAGTATCCCATTTTGTTGCCTCTTTCACTTTGTAGCTAGATGTCTGTTTTATCTTTAATGATTGCTCTATGGATTACGATGTGCATCTTTAACTTCGTACAGTCTACTTTGGATCTACATTATATCACTTCACAAATAATGTGAGAAACTTATACTTCCATTCACCCTTTCCCATCCTTTGTCTATTACTATCATCTACTTTACTTCTGTGCATATTAAAAAAACTCCATAATACATGGTCATTACTTAGGTTTAAATACTCAGTTGCTGGGGCGCCTGGGTGGCTCAGTCCTTAAGCGTCTGCCTTTGGCTCAGGCCATGAGCCCAGGGTCCTGGGATCGAGCCCCGCATCGGGCTCCCTGCTCCATGGGAAGCCTGCTTCTCCCTCTCCCACTCCCCCTGCTTGTGTTCCCTCTCTCGCTGTGTCTCTCTCTGTCAAAATAAATAAATAAAATCTTTAAAAGAAATAGTCAATTGTCTTCTTAAATAAAGAAAATAGTCTCTTCTATTTACCCACATATTTACCATTTCCAGTGCTTGTCATTGCTTCTGGTAGTTCTAAGTTTCCATCTGAGATCATTTCTCTTCAGCCTAAAGAATTTCCTTTAGTTTTTCTTGAAGTACAGGGTAGAAAACAGCAAGGAGGCTGATTTGGCTGGAGCAGAGTGAAAGAGGAGAGGAGGAGGAGATAGAATCTATGGGTAATCAGGCGTCAATTAGGCTCACTCTTGTAGGCCACTGCAGACTTTGGCTTTTAATTTGAGTGAGATGGGAAACAATTGGATGGTTCTGAGCAGGGGAATGACACTATCTGGTATGGGCGTTACCAGGATTGCTCTGGCTGCTGGGATGAGAAGAGACTATAAGGGACAAGAGAGGCAACAGGGAGGCCGGTTTTTGCAACAATCCAGGCAAGGGATAATGGTGGCTTGGGGGGTAGCAGTGACATAGTGAGAAGTGCCAAAATCTGGATACATTTTGAAGGCACAGCCAATGGGGTTTATGGACAGATTGGATGTGAAATGTGAGAAAAAGAGGAGTTGAGGATGACCCAAAAGTTTTGGCCTGAGAGACCAGAAGGATGGAGTGGCTGGTTGCAATGGGGAAGATTAAGGTGGAGCAGACTTGTGGGAAGTGTACCCTTTAGTCATCCAAACAGAGATGCTGAGTAGGCCTTTTGTCTGCAGTTCAGGGAAGAGAAATGGGCTGGGCTCATATATATATATTTTTTTGGGGGGGGGTGTATAAGTGAATGAGTAAATGTGACACATCTTTGTTTCAACATAATAATAGCTAATGTTTATTGAGTGCTTACTCTGCCAGGCATTGGACATTATTCTTACATTCTTACTCATTCCATCCTCACAACAACCCTAATAGTTAGGTTCTATTATTATCATCCACAAAAGGGGGTGTATTAGTCAGTCTGCTAGGGCTGCTTTACAAAAGGGCTTAGACAACAGAAACTTATGAGTGGCTTAGACAACAGAAACTTCTTTTCTCATGCTTTTGGAGGTTGGAAGTCCAAGACCGAGGTGTCAGTCAGGGAACTCACTGGCTGTCAGTTTGGTTCCTCCTGAGGCCTCTTGCCTTGGCTTGCAGATGGCTTTTTCTGTGTACACATACATCCCCAGTGTCTTACGTATGTCTTAATCCCCCTCTTTTTATAGGGACACCAGTCAGGTGGGATTAGAGACCACCCATATGACCTCACCTTAATTTAATTACCTCTTTCTACATACAGTCATATTCTGGGGTGCTGGGAGTTAGGGCCTCGACATAGGAATTTTGGGGTGGAAACAAGTCAGTTCATAACAGGAGGTATGGAGAGATTAGGCAATGTTTACAAGGTCATGCAGCTAGTAAATGTTGGAACTAGGATTTGAATTCAGCAGGTCTGAGTCATAGCCTACTTTCTCAACACAGTCTAAATAGTCTCCTGAGCAAAGCTATTCATACCTTGTTATAGTTTATTCTTCGCTCGTAATAGCATACTCTACGCTTTCCCAATCCTTTATCTGAACCCTCGGAGCCAGATACTACGGGTCACATGCCATGTATTTAGCTACCACCTTCAGTAGGATCTGGGCCAGCACTCCATAAGTAAATACTGATTTGGCAGAAAAATGTAGTGATAACCACCAAAAATGAGAGAAATCATGAATAGCTTCACATCATTTTAATAGGCTTTGATGCCTAATATGTTACACATGTGGCGATTTTTGTTTTTGTTTTGTTTTTTGTTCTTAGGTTTTGTTTTGTTTTTGTTTTTTAGATTTTGGAGCTTTGGGATTTCAGATAAGAGATTATGGACATGCACCTAGAATTCTCTTCATTGTGGCTCTAACTGTCCTCCTTAGGTTTTATACTCTATTCACCAGTTGTACTTAATCACTTAGGAGCCACACTCCACTGAAGCAGTCTTTCCCACAATGGCCAACTAAACATGTGTTGTGTGAAGCCCCTTGCAGGAGAGGGGGATGGAGGGCAGTAAAGAAGGAGGTTGGGGCCCATGGCTTTGATCACAGGAGGAAAAGCCCATTGGTCCTTGGGAAGAGGTTGTGGCTGAATGTTACCCCAGAGAAGCTGGAGCACCTCCTATAGGGGAGGCCACAGCCCCTTTCTCCAATCAATAGCTGATTGTAACAGGGCCTTCTGGTTACCCCAAAAGGATTCCAATTGTGGACCTGCAGGCCTCAGGGCAAACTGTGGGAACCCAGAGGGAGAAGGACACTTTCCATAGCATTCCATATTGGCAGCTGCCCTCTTGGCCCAAGTGTGGACAATCCTGTGAAGAGAGAAGACCCCTACAGCAATGCCATGTGGGTGGCGCTGGCCTGAGGGTCACATAGGATCTAGAGACCTTGCCCACAGGGCTCTGCCCTGGGGACACCAGGTAACTCAAAGGTTTAAAGGCACTGAGCTCCTTGAAAGTGAAATTTGGGCCCAGAGTCCAGGGCAGTCTAGACTTTCCTGTAACCTGGGGGAAGCACAGGCCCAGCTGTGGATACTGCCCTATGTGGTGTCCCCTCCCACTTCCTCCAGGCACTGCCTGGCTTCTGGGGCAGAGTTTTGAGTGACAGCCTATTAGATACAGAGAGCCAGTAGAAATGCAGACTTTAGAACAATCTGTCTGGCTTTTCCAGGAGCCAGACTGCTCAGCAATGGCCAGAGAAGAAAGGGCTCTGCAGGTCTGGGAGGACAGTGTGACACTTCAAAGGGTGTGCTGTAAAGGCTGGTGTCCTAGATCAGGGCCAGATTCTCCCACACTCCCAGGTCTGCGCCTCTGCCTGCCTCCCTGGAGATTTCCTTACAAGGCTCCATGCTGCTGGCATGCTCCTGCATGTCTGCCCCACTGTAGCTGCCCTGAAGATTCTCCTGAGGGGTGGCCACTGCCTACGGGGGGCCCCCTCTTCCCACACTGGCGAGCTCTCTGCAGCCTGAGGACCTTATGGGGCTCAGGCCTGCCTTAACTCTGGCTCTCAGGAGGGAGTCACTGAGCCACGGCTTCCCCTGGATCTGAAGGGAGAAGAAGGAAGGGCAGTTGGATCTGGATCTGGAAGGGAGAAGAGGGGAGAAAGTTGGGAGAGCAGAGATCAAGGACACTAGGTCTCTGTTGCACTGGGGTTCTGGTCTTCCCCGGAGCAGAGCCAGCAGCATGGTCTGCCCTGTGGTCATGTCACCTGTTTCCCACAGGCCAGTTTTTAATATTGGGGTTGATTGCAATCACCACTGGGCACCGTAATTAATTCATTGAGTATGTTTGCTTCTATGTGTATGCAAATGTATGCAAATAGATTTGTGGGAATCCCAAGAGTCCTGGTGTTATTTTTGTTCAGATTCCCAGGCTGGGAATGTGGGGTTCATGTGGGTATTCGTGTGGGCTGGGGACATTTAAAAGATGGGACCATTTCCTTTTTTAAAGAAAACAGCTCATTTTCCCTCTACTTCCTTTTCTTCTTTCTTTTAGAAATTCAGCCCTAGACTCCGTGAGAGAATGGAGAAATGTGAACCCAAACCCAAAAATGAAAGCCCAGAAGAAAGGCCCAACCCCTCATGGGAATGGGTCCAGCCTGCGAGGCACTGTCTCCCCCGTGAAAAAACAGGATCACAAGACTGTCATATTATTTTTTACATTAATAATTCTAGAATTCAAATAAACTTTATGTTCTGTTACTTGAAGTTCTAAGTTATGTACTGGGAATGTAGATTATAATTGAAAGCGGGTTAAACCACAAGTTTGCTGCAGCCCCAGCTGGGGAATTATCAGAGAAATATTTAACATGTAAATCTTACTCTGTTCTTAATTAGTAATAGCTCTGGAAGACACAGACACTGAGTCACAGGGACACTGGTGGTTCTCGGGGGGTCACAGAGGAGACTCGGACAGCTGACCGATTATGCCCCTGTCACCCCTTCCCTTTTCTGGGAAAAGGAAGGGAAACAAACATTTCCTGAGCATCTATGTGGTTGGCAACATGCTAAGGACTTGCATGTTTGTCATCTTGTTTAATCCCCATTTTTTATAAACAGATGAAGAAACTGGGACTCTAACAAGTTAAGTAATTTACAAGGGGCACAGCAGGATTTCTGTGTCTAAGGATTCCAAACCTCACCCTTCTTTCACTACTAGCTACTTCCCTAAAACAGCCTATAGCAAAGGAAGCTTCTGCTTTACCAGCAAGCCCAACTAAGGAGCCTGGTGGCTATTCTCCCTAATTTCAAGCAAGGTTAGAGGTGAAAATCTACTGCTTCCAGAGGCCTCATTTTGTACAACCACTTATATAGGATGGCGCATAGGCCCTAGGTTACCCTGGCTTCCATTTTACGTCCATATTTTGTTAAACTGCTGGATCAAGGACCACACTTTGAAAACCACTCTTCTAGAGAGACTCCTAAGGCAAAAGCAACCGTTAATAATAACTACTACCAGGACACCTGGGTGGCTCAGTTGTTAAATGTCTGCCTTCGGCTCAGGGCATGATCCCAGGGTCCCGGGATCGAGCCCCTGCATCGGGCTCCTTGCTCTGCGGAAGCCTGCTTCTCCCTTTCCCACTCCCTCTGCTTGTGTTCCCTCTCTCTCGCTGTGTCTCTCTGTCAAATAAATAAATAAAATCTTAAAAAATAATAATAACTACTACTATTTATCAAGTACTTACTATGTGTCGGGCACTTTGGTGTCAAGCATTTATATACTACAGTTTCATTTATTCCTATACTAATCTTATTCTGTATGATAAGATTTTTAGGTAAATTATATGCTATTTTTATAATGCTACAGTTATTTTGTATGTGCTAGGTTTGATTCCCCAACTAGAACATGCACATTCTGAAAATTTGGCCAATGTTTTTTCATTCTTTTTTTAAACATTTTTTTTTAAGATTTTATTTATTTATTTGAGAGAGAAAGAGACAGAGAAAGAGAGAACGTGCATGAGTCGGAGGGAGGGGAAGAGGGAGAAGCTGACTCCTTGCAGAGCAGGGAACCCTACTAGGGGTTCCATCCCAGGACGCTGAGATCATGACCTGAGCCAAAGGCAGATGCTGAACCAGCTGAGCTACCCAGGCATCCCTGTTTTTTTCACTCTTTTTCTGGACCTTCTTTCTTATCCTGTGGTTGTCACACAGTGCTGAACACATAGTAATAGTTATGATTTGTTGAGCATCTACTATGTATCAAAGCACTCTGCTAGGTGATTTTTATAGTTTATCGCAATTTCTACTCCCCAAAAACCACATGAAGAGGGTACTATAATTATTTCCACCGGACAGATACTATAAGTAAGTTCAGAGAAATTAATTTACTATTCCCAAATCACCAGTAGGTGCCAATGCTGGGATTTGAATCCCCATTTGTCTGAGTCCGAAACCCTGTTCTTATCCTGTTATTCTGGCTTCTTAACTGATTCACAGCATTATGTCTGGCCATCTAATTAAATCCCCAAGAAGTGCTGGCTCCTTTTTCAATGCCCCCTGGGTGTGAATGGAGCTGAGAAGTGTTTGCAGGGGTGTGGGGGAGGTATCTTGATGACTTGGGGATGCTGGCTAGAATGGAGGGAAGGGTGCTAACCAAGACCCTTGGCCTCCGCAGCTTTTATTTCCCCGAACCACAATACCTGGCACATAGTTGATGCACAATAAATATTAATTTAATTTAATTTATTATTTAAAAATAATTTATTTTGTTATTTAATATATAAATAACACTGATTCCCTGTACCTTATAGTACTGGGTTATATACTGTTTTGCATTATTGTCCTCTATTCCTTCTTCTGTGTTAATTGTACCTCCTCAAAAGACTACAAAACAACAAAAGATCAGCAAACTGACATTAGGAACACACAAAAAGGATTATACTAGAAGTGGAATTTGTCCCAAGATTGCAAGATTGATTCAGCATATACAATCAATGAATATAATACATTTGCAATAAAATAAAGGACAAAATCATATAATCATCTCAATAGAGACACAAAAAAAGCCTTTGACAAAATCCAACATGTTTTTATGATAAAAACACTCAATAAACTAGGAATAGAAAGGAACTTCCTCAACCTGATAAAGGACATCTACAAAAACCCCAGAGCTAATGTCATATTTAGTAGTAAAAGACTGAAAGCTTTTCCCCTGGGATCAGGGGTAAGACAAGGATGTTCACCTTTGTCACTTCTATGCAACATTGTACTTGATGTTCATTGTACACGGCAGTTAGGAAAGAAAAAGAAATAAAAGGTATACAGATTAGAAAGGAAGAAATAAGACTATGTCTATTTGCAGATGACCTGATTTTGTATATAGAAAAGCCTAATGAAACCTCAAAAAAAAAAAAAAGGGGAAAAGAAACCCTAAGAGATTAATAAATGAATGCAGCAAGATTGTAGAATACAAGATCAATGTACAAAAATTAATTGTATTTCAGTATACAAGCAATGAACAATTTAAAAATAAAATTAAGAAAACAATTTTATTTGCGGTAGCACCAAAAAGAATAAAATAGGAATAAATTTTGACAGATATGCAAGATGTGTACACTGAAAACTATAAGACATTATTGAAAGAAATTAAAGAAGATAATACATGGAAAGACAGCCCATGTTCATGAACTGGAAGACTTGATTTTGTTAAGATGGTAATACTCCTAATTGATTTATAGATTAAATACAATACCAATTGTAGTCTCAGCTGGTTTTTTTTTTTTCTTTCAGTAATTGGCAAATAGATCCTTAAATTCACATGGAAAAGCAAGGAACCAAGAATATCCAAATGATCTTGAAAAATAAGAATAAACTCCAAAGAGTCACACTTTCCCATTTCAAAAGTTACTATACAGCTACAGTTATCAAGACGGTGTGGTACTGGCATAAAGGAAAGACCTATAGATGAAAGAAACAGAACTGAGAGTCTGGAAATAAACCCTCAAACATAAGGCCAATTGATTTTCAACAAGTCTGCCAAGATTATTCAATGGGGGAAAGAATGG
The DNA here is from genome assembly GCF_054177405.1 of Leptonychotes weddellii. Classification (NCBI taxonomy): domain Eukaryota; kingdom Metazoa; phylum Chordata; class Mammalia; order Carnivora; family Phocidae; genus Leptonychotes; species Leptonychotes weddellii. The sequence continues at coordinate 73,229,953 of NC_138377.1, read as the reverse complement.
AGGCGCCTGCGTGGCTCAGCAGTTAAGCGTCTACCTTCGGCTCAGGTCATGATCCCGGGGTCCTGGGTCCAGTCCCGCATTGGGCTCCCTGCTCAGTGGGAAGCCTGCTTCTCCCTCTCCCTCTCCCTCTGCTTGTGTTCCATCCCTCGCTGTGTCTCTCTCTGTCAAATAAATAAATAAAATCTTTAAAAAAAAAATGGGAGAGGGGCGCCTGGGTGGCTCAGTTGGTTAAGCGACTGCCTTCCGCTCTGGTCATGATCCCGGAGTCCTGGGATCGAGTCCCACATCGGGCTCCCGGCTCGGCGGGGAGCCTGCTTCTCCCTCTGACCCTATCCCCTCTCGTGCTGTTTCTCTCTCTCTCTCTCAAATAAATAAATAAATAAAATCTTTAAAAAAAAATGGGGGAAAGTGGTCTTTTCAACAAATGGCGCTGGGATCACTGGATATTCACACACAAAAGAACAAATTTGAACACTTTCTTTATACCATACACAAAAATTAGCTTAAAATGGAGCCTAAATATAAGAGATAAAACTATAGAACTCTTAAAAGAAAACATACGACTGAATCTTTGTGACCTTGGGTTAGGTAATGGTTTCTTAGATATGATACTAAAAGCATAAGTGACATAAAAAGAATAGACAAATTTAACTACATAAAAATTAAAAAACTGTGCTGCAAATGACATCATCAAGACAACACATAAAAAGACAACTAATAGAATAGAAAGTATTTGCAAATCACATATTTTGATAAAGGACTTATATCCAAAATATACAAAGAATTCTTACAACTCAACAATAAAAAGACATATAACCTAATAGCAAAGTGGGCAAAGGATTTGAATAGACATTTCTCCAAAGAAGATATGTAAATGACCAATAAAGCCATGAAAATATACTTAACAGCATTTGTCATTAGGTAAATACAAATCAAACACACAATGATTCTTTAAAAGGTCAAATATAAGGGTGCCTGGGTGGCTCAGTCGTTAAGCGTCTGCCTTCGGCTCAGGTCATGATCCCAGGGTCCTGGGATCGAGCCCCGCATCGGGCTCCCTGTTTTTCTCTCTCAAATAAATAAAAAAATAAAATCTTAAAAATAAATAAATAAATGAAAGGAGTCAGCTACAAAAGAAAATATAATATATGGTTCATAGCACGTAAATGAAATGTCCAGAATAGGAAATCTATTAGAGATAGAAAGTGGATTGGTGGTACTTGGGCTAGGGAGGGCTTGGGGGGAAATGGAGAGTGACTGCTAAAGGGTATGGGATTTCTTTTTGCGGCGATGAAAATGCTCTAAAATTGTGATGATGGTAGGACACCGGGGTGGCTCAATAGTTAAGCGTCTGCCTTCAGCTCAGGTTATGATCCCAGGGTCCTGGGATGGAGCCCCGCATTGGGCTCCCTGTTCCTCTCACACTCCCCCTGCTTTTGTTCCCTCTCTCACTGTCTCTCTCTCTGTCAAAATAAATAAATAAAATCTTTTTAAAAAAATTAAAAAATAAAAAAGTATATAATAATATAAAATAAATATAAAATATAAATAATATAAAATATAATATAAAAAAATAAAATAAAAATAAAATTGTGATGATGGTTACAAAACTCTGAAAATATTTAAAAAAACGTTTGTTTGTACACTTTAAATGGGTGAATTTTATGGTAAGGGAATTACATGGCAGGCAGTGGGAAAGGTAGCCAAGAGATGTGTCTTATACCTCATGGCTTCCTTAATGCTCCTATTATGGCTTGGGGCACATAGTATGTGCTCAATAAATAATGAAGTAATCATGATTTCAGTTAAACTTATTGGGGACATGTAGAAATAGGAAGAGACCCCCATTGCCAAAGAACCAAAAGAGATCAAACAAAACAATGTCCCTCAAACATAAGACTAAATTATTTTTCAGAAATCACATTTCAAAGATAATGGCACCCACTCTTTTTTCAGTACCAAAGAAATGGAATACAGAAGTTCTCTGCCTTCAAGGAATTATTTGAGCAATAAACATTTTAGCAAACCTTCCTTCTTGCAGACAAGGAAAGTGGTAAGCTGCTTTTCAGGGAACTACATTCTAAACCCAAAGCCACATCAAGATTCTTTTTTTCACCTCCCCTCTGAGAGTTGACCTAGTCCAAAGGCACAGTGAAGGTCATAGTCAATGACCCTGTCTCAGAGCTGATATAAGCTGGGGAAATAGTTTCTCCCTGACGTTAGTAAGAATTTATGCCAGGGGCTTATACAGAGGTCAGTTTCGTAAGAAGGGTTAGGAATGAAAAACTGATTCTACTCCGAAGCATCTGGGAATTTTTGATATTTTCTCCAGCTGTGAAGTCCAGGATTGATCATGACATTTAGTTTCTCCATCAGAAGTTTACATAGCCTCAGATCATGCTTAGGAGTCTATGAAACCTGGAATAGGCTCCATAACCTGGTCTGATTTAGGGGTAGAGCTCAGAGTTGAGGTCCCCCTTCATTTCTTAGAGGTGTATTACATCTAGCACAGGTTTAGTGACCCTCGAGCCTTGGGAGAGAGCCTCACTGGCCCTATCATTACCCAGTTTCATGTTGCAGTTTGACTTTTTTTTTTTTTTTAAACAAAGTAAACCAGTATTGGTAATTTCAGGCTGGGCTGGGACCAAAAGAACAACTTGATATTTATCTAAAGCATTGTTTCAGGTGCCCTTACCCCCGCTGAGGATTAAGTCAGGTTAGTGGTGCAAAGAGCATCTGAGAGCTGGAGAGACCCATATAGTGGTCACTGGGTTAGCACAGTGCTCTCGCTCTCTCTCCCTCTCTCTGGGTGAAGAGACAGTGATAACCCCACTCCCAGAGCCATTTCAAATGTCACTCAGACTCAAACAAACCATTCTCAAATGGGGATGATAATATAAAGGAAGCAGCCTTTTTACACAGATTGACTTCTACTGAAATGTTGAACGTTTTACGAGTCCCTTTTCTGAGCTGATGGTTGCTGCTTTGGAGGAGAGAGGCCAGACAGAGGTGCCAAAGGCAGGAAGAAACCAGGGTAGGAAGAGAGATTAAGGAAATAAAGAAATAGTGCTGCAGGGGGGGAGAGGGAGAAGGAAGTTGGCAGAGAGGGACGGGAAGTCCAGGATGTGCAGGAGCAGAACTACAGGGCTGAGGACCTATCCTCGGTTCCAGAAGACTTCATGGTGAATGTAGGAAGGAAAACAAAGCCAAGTGCAATGTGTCTGCCAATCTAGTGGGCTCCAGACACCACAACAGACATCTTGGCTGTGTTGGCAGGCTCTTCAGCACCTTGGCCCAGACACACCAGTACTCATCCTTGAAAGGCAGGTGCAGGGTAATGGCGGCTGCCTGGGGCTTGTCTCCTGCAACCAAGAGGACTTTTTCTCTGAGCCCTTGGGATCTCTGACCGGTTGATCTCCTTGGCTGGCAAAGCTCCTTCAGCCTGACCTCCCCACCCCCATCTGGCAGCATTCAGAGAAGAGGCTCCCGTTGGTCCCGTACAAATCCCATCGAAGCAACAGACCACAGTCCCTTATCCAGGCGTGCACGTTAGCCTAAACCCACAGGGCCAGGGCAGGGGTAGAAGATAAGGCCGTGTGCTACGTTAGGCAAGGATAGAAGTAGGAACTGAAAATGTGCCCCAGGGCCGATGCCGGGCTGCTGGACCGCTTCCTGCGGGGTGATGCAATCGCTTCTGCCGCAGGTGGTGGTGGTGGTGGGAGTGGTAGCCACTGAGAGAGGCTGGAATTTACCTCGCTAGGCTGCCTCAGGCTTCGCCTTCCTGTTCTGGGGGCGCAGGGGACAGCGTGTTATTGATGGGGGAAGGGGAGTGAATACCGCCGGGGCGGGGAGGGGCTGGGTGTGCCTTGAAGGCAGTATATGCAGGGGATGTGAGCACTGACTTTCACGTCACACAGATCAGCCTCAAATCATGGAGCTGTTGCTGGCTGCCTGTCTTTGGAGAAGTGACTTTAGATTCCGTGAATGTAAAATGGCACTGATGGTGATGGCTCCCTCTTGGGGTTGTTTAGGATTAAGTGAGCTGCCTTTTGTCTGGTGTCTAGCATTCCGCAGGTGCTCAACAGGTGGGAGTTGTTTGGATTATAACCCAGGGACCTCTGGCGGAATTGGGACGAGAGGCAGGTGTTGTCCCCAGAGTCCTAGCCCAGCCAAGCCAGCAAGGTGTGCCACCTCTGAATCTGCAGGGGTGAGGACATAAGTGTGGTGGACGGCGCCTGTCGATGGCAGAGCTGGGAACTGAACCCAAATCTCCTCACATCTTTCTACTCCACCTGATGAGGGGTGGGCCTTGGGAACAGGGAAGAAGTGGGGCCTCAGACATGTCCAGGATATCCTTGTGCGAGGGAACGCAAGACCGCTTCCAGGGAGTTTCAGCCTCCCTGGGAAATCTGTTTACCTTTAGCTTGTCCCGTTGCAGCTCTCCCTGACAGACCTTCCTCCTGTCCCCAGTTTCCCTTTGAGATGTGCATATGAGGGTTCGTGTTTGGGGGAAAAGGGCATGGATATGCTCAAGGATGCCCCAGGGATATCTGTACCTCCAGCCTTTGACGTGGAGCCTAGCACATGGCAGATGCTCAGTAGATATTTGATGAACTCACACCTGGGTGATGGAGCCCCTCTGTCTTTGCCAGATAGTGACCCTCTCCCACTCCAGGACAGTAAGGACTAAGGGTTTGGCTGGGAAACAGATGATCCAGCTCATCTTCTTGGTCCAGATCCTCTTGAGCACCAGATTCAAAACCTGGGAGGCTCTAGACCCAGGAGGGACTGCTTCTCAGCTCTTACAGGTGGCAGGTTTCCTCAATAGCAATCGATCATTCTCTAGCCTGAGCCGAACATTTCTGAGGTTTCCCTGACAATCCCAAGGAGAAGTATGTACTGACGTCCTGGTGTATCTTTGCCCAGGAAAACGACTGCGTCCTGGGTGAAGTAGAGTAAAAGGAGAGTATTTTGATTGGATTTCTTCATCCCTTGGCAGGATAAACCCTACTTCTTTTCCGTGGGCTGGGCATGTTGAGCCCTGGGCTGGGGAGGAGGGGGAGGGGGAGGGGAGCTGAGGACACGGCTCTGAGGGCCATGCTTGTAGTTTTCCTGTAAATGTGTCCCCACAGCCAGGAGGAGGGTGGTCTGAGGGTACCAAAGACCTGGCAGCATCACTTTTGTCTTCTAGGAGTTGGCTCTGCTGGTGAGAAGAGACTCGGTTAAGACCAGCCATCCCAAGTGACAGACACAATGGAGATAGAACATTTATGGAAATCCTCCACTGCAGAGTTTTTTTCCCCACTCCCCAACATGAAACTATTCATATTTTTAAAATCTGGAAATGTATACTTATTCATTCACTGAAAACTGAAACTGAATGTGTGCTAAATGTCGTAAGTCATGGGATCCTGGACTTCACCTTATCTTTTAGGTTCCACTGGGCTTTTGCACGGCAGCCTCACTTTGCATCTTCCTTTCCACCCAGGTCTGGGGCTCCAAATGTTTTCTCTTTAGCACCTGCTTTTTCTGTTTACATCCCACTGAACCAGTGATTGGCAAGTAGTGAACTCATTGACTGGGAAATCAAGTCTCTCCACTTGCTTACCCAATTAGCAGAAACCAATCTGTCTATTCGGGTATATTCTCTCTCTCTCTCTCTCTTACTTGTAAACACACACACACTGCAACTCGGAAGAGAGCGACTGTTCCTTTGCAGACAGATGGAATGATGCTCCGAGAGATAATTTCACTCTGTTAGAGCAATACCAGCAAGGGAAGGACACTCAAATCTTCCAGGTTCCTGATCTTTCTTATGGACACGATCCCTCCTGGAGGAAGTTAAGAGGCAAGAGGATCAAGCACTATGGACTCCCCCACCAAGACCCCCACCATAAATCAGTTTCCAATCTAACCCCTCCCTGGGGGTTGAGTTACAAACCTCAGCAACCCCCGGGGCAGCCTGCCTGGTAATTCCTATTATTCAGCTGTCAGCTGGTTTTTAAAAACCTCCCTTCCCAGTGATCCAGTTACCAGAGTTTTAGAGCCTATTCCTTGTCTCAGAGAGAAATCCTATAGCCAGGTGAAACAATGGAGAGGGTTGCTGCCTGCTTTCTATAGGGAGCTGGATTTTCTCTTCTGTTGAAAGCAGCCTCCCCTTAACTCTTTGTGTCCCTCCCAGATCGTTGGTGCCTTTCAGAGCAACTATGCCTTTCTCTGGGGACCCTCCTTCTATAGCCAGCATCAGTCAGCAGAGGAGAAAACAAATTGGGGCAAGGGGTGGGAAGAGAAAGAGAGAAAGGAAATTCTCCAAAATAGACTGCTGTGGCCGCAACTAGGGTTCTGCTGTTGGTCAGGGATTCAGTGCCCAGACCTCCAGTCAAGCAGGTCCTGACGCTGCTGAGCCCTGTGCTGGAAGGGGAGGAATGGTACAGAGGGAGGGATCTGCTTTGACAGTGATGAGAGGTGGGGAGTGAGGCTCCTGACCTCCCTGACCCCTTTATCCCTGACAGTCTTTTCTGGTCCCTGCAGCTCAGAAGGCTGGGCCCCTGCTGCCTGACCCTAGAGGCTGAGAGCGCAGGAGGCCAAGCCGCTGCGTGTCCTTCAGAACCAGCCTGAGAGAGGCTGGGAAGGCCTGGGAGAGAGGTCTTAGAAGAAATGTCACTAGAGGGTGTGACCCTCCTCCCACCTTGCAAACTATCCAGACCCACTAAGATGATCTCTTCTGCTCCCAGCCCCATTCCCCTACATTGGTGATTTTTAAACTTTTATAGGATCACAGGCCCCTTTGGGAGACTGTTGTAAGTAAGCTATGGAGCCACCCCTCAAAATATTTGTGTGAACCCACATACACAATTTAGCCAATTTCAGGGGTTCAGAGACCCTAAAGCTGAGGAGACCCTGGTGAGTCTGGCAAGTACATGGAGCCCAGGTAACAATTCTGCTCTACCATCTTCCTTACCTTGTGGACCCAATTCTGCCATGATGAAGCAGACAGAGCAGTTGGAGCTTGGAATGGGGATGGAGGCTGAGAGGGGGGGAGGTGGGAGATGGAGACGTGGGGGTTGGGGGGCGGTAAGGAAAATGAGCATGACCTCTGCCCCCTAGGGCCTGTGCTGCCTGAGAAGAGAGATTCAGAGCTGCTCTGTCCTTCGGTTCATTCTTGATCCTAAGTAATACCCATAGTCCTCACTGGTCAGCTTGAGACATGGGTCCAGGAGGAAAGCCATTCAGAAGAGAAGGATGGAAGGAAGGAGGGGAAAGAGGTCTGTGCCTGGTGAATGTGGTGAGGGCTCCCCAGCGCCCTGCATGGAAGCTAGGCTTGGTTTCCTCATTTCCCCACATGTGGCATGAATGTGAGGTCACCCTGACCAGGTGACACTCCCTCTTGGCCAAGCCTCCTGGTAAAATAATATATCTCCTTTTGGCTCCAGCACCTCTTTCTGGACATCCGTCAGCTCCTGGGGACTGGGCTGCTGGCCAGCCTCGACTCTCCCCTCTTTCCCTTTTCCCTCTTCTCTGGACTTTGGAGATGGTGTTTTCCTGCCTTAGCAACCCCAGCCGTCAGTCAAGATGCCTGGTTGGCTCTCTTTCAGATGCGCTTTGAGGGAGCTAAGGAAAGAATGGGTAGGGGAAAAGGTGCAAGGAGACTTCAGGCTCCTCTGGGCTGAGTCCCAGCTCCACTTAACTTAAATCTGTCTGAGTTTACAACCAGAGACAGCAGCTTGGTGGTCAGAGGACTGTCCATCCCTACTATCACCGGGGTCAGGCCCATCATTGACCACCTAGTCTGTTGCAGGGACTGGCTCGCTCTCACTGATTTCTGGCTTCTTTTATCTTTCCTAAAATGCAGGCTTGGTCAATTCACTTATCTTCTGTAAAAATCTTTGCTGGCTCCCTTTTGCCTCCAGTAGGGATTCTCCAGCCTTGCCCTGCAGGGACACCTATGTACTCTGACCTGAATCTACCTGTCCATGACCACCCTTCCCAAATCCTGGGGTGCACCCAAAGACCCCTCCTCCAGCCTGCCCTGCTCCCAGGACAGATTGTCCAGTTCAGCACTTTATTCTGCTGCCCTAGGCCTGGGCTGCTTTATTTGGTCTTCCTTATTGAAAAATTTCCACATCCTTCAAGGCCCAACTCAAAAGCCATCTCCCTGAAGCTTTCCGTTCTGAATTTTTCTGCACCTTCCAGCAGTCATTGTCCCTAAAAATTAAGACATTTCATGCGGCATTCGGTTATTTTCAAATCTTCCTCCCTGAGTAAACTATAGGCTCCCTGAGGACAGGCACCAGGTTTTTGGCTCCTCACCCAGTATCTGGCACAATGTAGGTATTCAATAAATGTTTGTGAAATGGCCTGGGGACTCCCTTACTGATAGTACGAGATCTGCAGTACACATCTCTGGATGATGCCATAAACAGGATGGGTGTCAACTGCTCACGCAGCCCCTGCATTTTTTATCTTTCCTCTCCTCAGCCAGATACTTATTTTCTAAGTATCCACGCCCACTCAAGGAGAGGACATGAGAGTCCCTTTGGAGGTGTTTGATCTGAATGTCACTCGGTAACAGCGCCAGACGCACGTGTTCTCATGCTTCCTAGAGATTTGCGCCGGGAGTTCATTTCTGACCCGCTAGGCAGGCGGGAGGGTGCTTTGCCACCAGGCCGGGATCCACAAGGACCCACACCTTGCACTCGGTGGACGCCGCCCGCCCCATCTAAAAGCTTCCTGCCTCCTCCTACCCTCCCTTTCTGGACGCTCCATAATTATCAGGCCATTCCGGAGAAAGAGAAGACAAAAGTCACTTTGGCGCCCCCTCTCTCCCTTCTAATAGGGAGGACTCGGGGACTCTCCGGTCCTTCCCGAGCTGGCGTTAGGAACGGAACCTGCGCGGACTATGGCTCTCCAATTGCGTTTCTGACGGGAGCCGGAATTTCGCTCGGCCCCTTGCGATGTTTCCAAGGGAAGGTTCGTACATTCGTGACCGTCCCTGGCAGCCGCCCAGCCCGGGACTTGGGGCTCCGCTCGCCATTGGCCAGCCGTGGGCGTGACGCGCCGGAGGCGGGGCCTCATCAGCTGTTTGCGGGATGCCCCGAGCGGGCGTATTTTGGAAACAATACCGCGCGGTGCACAGTGGCCTCCTCCCGCGCCAGCCAGCCAGCTGCCGCCGCCGCCCCTGCCCGCGCCTCCCGCCACCCGCCGCAGCCCGGTGAGCGCGCGGGCGGCCGGGGCCGGCCGGAGTTGGATCGCACCTCCTCGGGGAAGTGAGGAGAGGAGTCGTGCTGCGCATGGGGGCCCGGGAAGGGTTGGGCTGCGGGCGTCTAGGGTGACCATGAAGGACTGGAGCGCTTGGGTGCGGGAACGGGGTGCAGAACCCTCATCTAGGTGCGCTGCTCCACGAGGGAACTTGGGGGTAGTAGCATTTCAGACAGCAAGGAGTTGGGTCCAGGTGGACAGGGAACCTGCGGTTCACTGCTGAGCAGACCTGGGCTCCCGAGAACGGCCCGGCCTCTGGATCTGACTTTGGGGTAGGACAGGGAGTTGTGGGGCGTCCAGCCTCCCTGCGGAGTCTGAAGGCTCCTCTCCTTAACAGCTGGGCTCTTTCCCTCCTTCCCAATTGAGTCTGGGCGCCAAGCCCCCGAGTGCTCGTCACGCTGGACCCTGGCGCGGAGCCCTGGCATCACGACTCGGAGGCCGAGACTCTCTCCTGGAGTCACCCAGGTCTGCTGTGTGTCGTGTGGGTGCGTGAGTGTGTATGCATGTATGTGTGCGTTCCGAGATTTTAACTCCTATCGAGGTTCAGAGTGCCTGGCTAAGCACTTCTCCTAGGAGGAGGAGTCTTAAGTTCAGCATCCCAGTTACAGCCCTTGGGGGCTGGGACGGCTCCAGCGGGCTTTGATTCCCCTTGCTAGGAATAAAGCCTTCCTGGGCTGTGCTCTCAAGAAGTGTGATCCTCCTACCAGTTTGGACATCACCCCCTCAGCTCAGGCGAAGGGGAGAAGAGGGTCTCCTTACCGCATCCCGGTTTACACTTGACTTTGCCCAGCACCCCTCTGGAGGCTCCCGCGTACAGAAGAGCCACCTGCAGTTCCTGTGGAGAATGGGTAGGGTCCCCAGGGCTTGCAGAGACACACCCTATGGCTGCATTTCCCCACAGTCCAGTCCAGGCAAGGGTTGAACTTTGGGGCTTTGCTGGGAGGGGGAGGGGGAGGTGACGGGCTTCAAAGGAAAAACCAAGACAATGACTGCTGCTTGTGATTGGCTTTGGAGGGCCCCTTCTTAGGCTGGGATTGCCAGCTTGGGGAGAGAAGCCTGAAGGGCTGGAGGTGAGCCCCTGCCAGGTGACTGGCAAGACAGCACTTGGTCCTTTCAGCCAGAAACTTTGTTTCCTGGTGCTGATAAGCTGAAGATCTCCTACCCTCCTTTGGGAAACACTTTCCAAAGAACAGCCTGTGCCTGTTTGGCCATCCAAGCGGGGGTCTCCTCACTCACCAGGGAAGAGGGCAGAGATGGGGTCATAGATAGCTCACGGATAGTTGGGATGGAGGGAGGGTTGAAGCAAGCACCTCAGAGAGAGCTTGCATTTAGGGAAGCCAAGATTCTGAATTTAAGTGAGATGCCTTTAAGTACTTTACCAACCCACAGACCATTTGGCTTGTTCTTCAAAGGCAAGAGACTGGGAGACAGAATTCCCAGGGGATATCTAATTGAATCTGGCAGTGACAAACAGTATCTCTCTGTATCCTTAACCATTCAGGTAGTTGCTGCTTCTGGCTGCCCCAGGGACTCTTAACAGGTTCCCCTGGGTGTGTGTGTGTGTGTGTGTGTGTGTGTAGGGGGCTGTGTTGGGAGCTCAAGATGCTGGGTGGCTCCAAGCTTAGATTTCCAAGAGCCATCAGGTGGAGCAAGAGGAACTTCTTTATGACCAAGAAACTCGTATCGACAACCTGAGTAGTACAGAGGCGGTGAGTGAGGTCACAGAAAGAGGGCTGAATTTCACTTCCTTCTGTGAGGAAGGTTACACCAGTCTCAGGTTCAACGCTGACAGGAATGCTGGGCTGTGGGGAAAGAAGATTGAAGTCATGGACACTAGTGAGTAGGCTGAGCTGGGGGAGGCTGGCCACATGCTAGATGTTGGACCTACCCTCTCGGCCAAGCTGTGGTGGACAGACAGCTCTCCTCTGCTGGGAGGGCAACGATTAACTTGGGTCTTTCTGCCCTCTCTCCCAGGACACGCTTACCACACCGTGGAGCCTGTTTGTTGTGTTGAGCAAGCAGGGGGTGGAGACTAGAGTAGATGGGCATCTGGGCGGGGCTTAGCAGGTTTGGAGGGAACCTGGCTGCCCTCTGATTGCTGGCTTTTGTTTTTGCTGCTCAGCTGGGAGCTCAGCTCAGACTGAGAGGAGAGCTGGCTGGTTACTCCTCAGGGCAGTGAGTGAGTGAGTGAGTGAGTGAGTGAGTGAGTGTGTGTGTGTGTGTGTGTGTGTGTGTGTGTGTGGTGAGCACTGTGTGTACAGCCAGTCACAGCACCCTCTGCCCTCCCACAGCCACTCACAGGGTCTAGTCTTGTTGACATTTCCCCAGGTGTCCTGCATGCTTGTAGCAGTTGATCATACCCCTGCTATTGCTCAGAGTCAATAGCAGTCAGACTTCGTGACCAGAACCAGCCTGGGTCAGAAGAAAAGGCCAAGGTAGGGGGTGGCTCTGGGAAGGCCCAGGGAAGAGGTATGGCACATCCTTGAACAGCGAGGCGGTCCTCACTGTTTGGGGAGGGGTGTCATCCTTGGTAGTATTTTATCACCGGGTTATCTGTCCTCAGTACCTGGCCCCACTGCCCCAGGTAAGAAGGAGAAGCAGGACAGAAGAAAGGGGAGGGGGGATCCTTCAGGTTTGGCCTGGGTAGAAGCAGCACCCCGGAGACCTGCTTTGCGCCCTAACAGGGGAGATGGATCCGCCTCAGTGTGTGGAGGAGCTAGAGGATGATGTGTTCCAGCCAGACGACGGGGAGCCGGGGACGCAGCCTGGGAGCTTGCTCTCTGCTGACCTGTTTGCCCAGAGCCAGCTGGACTGCCCCCTCAGCCGTCTGCATCTCTTCCCTCTCACCCACTGCTGTGGCCCTGGGCTTCGACCCACCAGCCAGGAAGACAAGGCCACCCAGACCCTCAGTCCAGCCTCCCCGAGTCAGGGTGTCATGCTGCCTTGTGGGGTGACCCAAGAACCCCAGCGACTCTTTTATGGTGAGTGCTCTTAGCCTCAGGACTCCTCCCATAGAGACTGGGGGAAAAGAGGGGACTTCCCCTCCTCAGACCTGCACTTTGTTATTTCCTTCCCCAAATTAAACAGCAGGGGCTATGGATTCCTAGACTCTTGTCACTCTTCTTCTCTGCCTGTTATTGCTTTTCACTTGTGCTCCTTGGGCACCAAGAAAGGCAAGTTGCTATGCCATCACTTCTGCCTTTTTGTCCCTTTCTGCAGGGATCCTTGGGTCCATGGTGCCTTTTGGGGTTGGAGAGAGGGTACCTGGGCCTTGGGCTTTACATCCTGTGGCCCAATGAGTGGCCCAGGCTTTTGTGTCCTGGGAGTGATATGCCTTCCATTAATTGGCCGAAGTGGCCCTGGAGAAGGTTGGGGGATCTGTGACTCGCTGTTGACACTGAAGGGAAAAACCCAGCCCTTTCTGGAGGGAAGGTTCCTGAAGGCAGAAGGTGTCACTTGGGACTTTCTGTGCTTGGAAGGGGGAACTGGAGAAAGAGGTTGGGCCTGCCGGGGCTCAGTGCCAGCTGAGGGGCTGTTTCCAAGACTCAATCAGACAAGCCCCCTTCATTTGTGGGCTTAAATGGTTTGTTTTATGAGTAACATGCCCTCCTCTGGCAAAGGGACAGGGTTAGACACTCAGTCGGCTTTCTTCTTTTAGCACAATAGCTTATGGAGGGAGGGGGAAAAGGTTCGGAGGCTGTCTTGCTAGGTCTGAGGTTGCCTCTTGAGGAGCCGCTGCAGTTATTCCTGGAGGGAGCTGCCCGGTACTTCCTTGGGGAGTCCGAAAAGATGGATAAGGCCGGCCAGCAGGGAAGAGGGAACAGAGGGAGGAGGCAGGCGGGCACCCCTAGCGGCAGCCCGCTTGCCAGCACTTGGGTAGGGTGCAGCGCAGGTCTCGAGGTCTTGCGGTCTGGCCTGGGGCTCCTCCAGAGAGGAACTTGGCTATCCAGTGGGTCTAAGGAGTTTTCTCTCCCTCGTTTTCGTACCATTGCCCAGAGCTTCAGGACCTGGGCCCAGCCAGGGGAAAAAGTGAAGGCACATTTTGGTTTTCTCTTTCTCCCGCCTTGCTTTGCTCAACCCAGGAACTCCGGAGAGCTGCCTCCGGTGCTTTTCCAGAGAAGAGCTTCAACCTGCTACTGCATGAAAAATAAATTGTGGTCAAGCACAGCTTGGTAAATAAAGACCGAAGGCTGGCAAGTTCCCCCACACATACGACTTTTGCCCTGGCACTGGCTGTGAAGGGACAAGGCTAGGACCATTTGCTCCCTCTGAACATCAGCTTTTAGATGCTTGGGCAGCCAGGCTGTCCAAATCTGGCAGCGTGCCCGATAAAGGCCTCGGGCCCCAGGTGTCAGCCGGGAGTGTTAGGCATGGAGTGGATGGTGCAGTTGGGGAGAATGCTGAGATGTGGGCCCTCTGTCTTTGCAGGCAACGCTGGCTACCGGCTCCCTCTCCCGGCCAGTTTCCCTGCAGGCTTGCCCCTTGGGGGGCAGCCCCCTGAAGGGCAGTGGCAGCATCGAGCAGAGGTACAGATTGCCCGAAAGCTTCAGTGCATTGCAGACCAGTTCCATCGGCTTCACATGCAGCAAGTAGGCACGGGGGCTTGGGGTGGGGCGGGGGGAGAGTCTGCTGGGGCTGGGGGGCTCGGACCTGCCTCAGCAACTCTGTCTCTGCCAGGCCCCGAGGATATGGTCCCAGGGTTAACTGGATGGGCCCAACTGGCTGAGCACTCTTGCCATCTCCGAGCTCCAAGTTGGTTCTCTGCCCTCTCTCAGCTCAGGCTTCTTAAGAGCGGTTTGTCCAGTGGTTTGTCAGGAAATGCTACCATCTCTCCTGGGGAATGGGGTGGCTTTCTGCAGCCTTGTTTGACACACTGTGTCTGCTCAAGGCCAGGGTGGGAGACTGTACCTCCCAGACCCAAGGGGAAGGTTTTCAGGGTGCCGGAGTGAAACCGGACATTTGGGGGTGCCTGACTTGAGGGGCAGTGGGAACCGGGTAACCAAGGCCAAGGGATGGGCCTGAGTCGGGGAAAGTGGTGGAACCGGTTGTAACCTGACACTTTCCAGCTGGGGAGGCTGCTCCTCATTGTCTCTGTCTGGGAACCGGGACCTGGGACTCTGGAGAGTATACCTCAGAGAGTCTCTCCAGACTGGCGGCCGGGCGCTTGGCCGGCAGCCTGGCACCAGCCCCGCCGGGGCGGAGCATCGCGTGTCAGTCGAGCATGTGGCAGAGTCCATCAACAAAGGCGGCGGCGGCTGGCAGGCTCGTGCTGGAGGAGCCCTCTGTGCCACGGGCTGGAGGCTGCCCTGCTCTGCAGCCGCTGTCTGGGCCAGCCCCCAGGCACTTAACCCTTCCTCTCTGGGCTGGCTTTCTGGATGGCTGCCAAGGCAGGGAGAGGAGCCCAAGGCTGAATCCGTGCTCGTACAACCACCATGGAAGCAAAGGCATGCCACCTGGAAATGAACACGGTCCCTACCCCGGGGACCGTCCTAGCGGGCTGTGTGTGTGTGTGTCTGTGTCTGTGTCTGGAATAAAGAGAATAAATAACTCATCACAGTTGGGCAGACCCTGAGTTTAGATGGGTAACTTCAGGTGATCAGAGTAGGTTTGACTGAAGGGCCAAACCATTGCCAACACCAGGGGAGAGAGAAGTTGTCTTTTGGTCTCCTGAGAACAGACCATCAGGGGTTACATATGGTTAGTGCCTTCTGCCAAGGAGTTCTGAGAGAAATCTGGGGCCAGACCTGGTCCTGGATGGCTCTCCCAGTCCCTTAGTGATCTGGAAGAGAGGGGGGCCCTATGCTTAGGTAATAAGGCAGCCTAGCTTCCTCCGTTGGCCCCTCGCTCCAGTCCCTAGTCCCTCCTTTGATTGTTATCTGGAAACTTGGCTTCAAGTCTCCCCTTCATTCCATGTGTGGACTTGCTCTGATTCTGGATTTCCGTCTCTTGGCCTCCTTCCTGCCCATTCACTCTAGCCTGGTTTTACAGGCCTATGGCTGAGACCAGCTCACAGCTTCCAGTCCTGGTGCTGGAGTTTTTGGAGGGCACAGTGGCTGTGAGTCTCCTAGATTCATCTAGAGGACTGTCTGGAAGGCAGCTTTCTTCATTCCCAATTGACCTGATCTCTCTCAACAGTTGTTTCCCAGAATATTTCTCCATCCATTGGTGAGCCCCCGTAGGCTTGGGAGCAGGCTGGGAGGACAGGACTAGAACATAGCCCAGGGCCCTTTCTTGATGACTCAGTCCTGAACGAGAGGAGACAGCCCTCATCCCAAGGTCTGACCCTGCTCATTGCTGCTTGGCATCATTTCCCCCAGTCCAGGGCTGCCTTTTTGAGGATAGCTTTCGGCTATCAGCCAGAGCTACCCCAGCCTGGGAGGAGGGGCAAAGCAGCAGAACCAAAGGAGAACCATAGGAGAATCTCCCCTGCAGTGTTCTGCACCTCACCCCCTACTGGCTCCCAAGTCCCCTGTGTCCCTGTGTCCCTCACCCTCCTGCCTGCTGTCTACTCCTACCTCACAGTGGCGGGAGCCAGTCAGCTAAGCCTTTCTAGCCCAGAGCTGGTTTTCCCAAACTTTCCATTACAGAGAACCAGGCTTTTGGTCTGTGGAATCCTCTTGCTTTTAACCCTGTCCTCCCCACTAACCCTGCTCACAGACCTTGTCCAGGAGCTCATCCTGCAGGAAGGGCTAGGATAAGAGCCACGGGCAGAAGGAGCACCAGCATGCAGAGGAACTTTTAGCAGCTAGCTTTAAGAAGTGAGTCGTTTTCTGACTTTATTATATAAACCACAGTCTAATATTTCATATCTAGAAAGTACTGTTGTGACTCCTACATTCTTTTCTTTTCTTTCCCTATTCCCTTCCTTTGCAGGCAGGGACACTGAGGTACTAGGAAGGAAGCGGTTTAGGATTAAATCTCTAGGCTTTGAGTCCAAAGTCAGAAGGCCCAGGTTTAAATACCAGCTCTGCTACCCACTAGCCATCAGGAAGGCACTTGACCTTGTCAAGTCTAGCTCCTCCTCTGTAAATTAGAGCTAATACCACAGAATATTATTGTGAAGGTTAAGTGAGAAAATACCATTTAAAGTTCTGGGTACACAGTAGGTATTCTTTAATGCATGTTTCCTGTTGTCTGTCTAGAAGCCTGATCATCCCTCACATTTGTTCTTGTCAGTTCACCATTTCCCACCCCTCCCATCAGGCTGATCCCTTAGCAGAGTTGCCTCCCCTGAGCTCCCTCCACCTGCCCTGCACAGAGAAATCAATGTCCAAGCTGTTCACTTGTGGGCCTCGGCCTTGTACATTTCTCCTCAAAGAATGATGATCAGTCCCCCATCGATATAGGCCGAGTTTAGGGAGCCAGGAAACACAACCCAAGAGGCAATAAGTTGTTGAGAGGGCTTGGCCATTTCCTTTCTCCTCAGATCTGGGATGGTGTCCCAAGGCCAGACAATGGCCCTTGGTCCCTGAGTCCTGTAGGTAGTGTGAGCATTCACTTTTGGTCCCTAGTTAAGGACCTCAAGTAATTCTTTTTCTGTGTCAAGGGAACACTTCTTCCTAGGAGATGTGGAGCAGAGGGGGTGGGGGGTACCATGACGGGGTAGTGCGTTGTAGAATGGCATTATGGCCAATTGAGTGCATCAACATGACCCCCAATTCAAAAGGTTGCAAATTGTACTGGATGTTGGATCTGGATTTTTGCCGGCCACATACTTCCTAAGGAGCACGTGGGTGGGGTCTAGCCTGGTTACCCGAGTGATCAGTTCAGGGTGGCTCCTCTGGATGGAAAGGCAAGGATTTGAAGGCAGAATATCAGTGTCAGTGAGGTGCTTTTTGTTGGCTCTTTGGGTCTCCAAAGCAGCAAGAGAGTTGGAGGCCGGGCGTTTGGAGACAAAAGCCTTTCCCAACCTGGTCACACGCCCCACCTTCCTTTGACTGGGTCAGGAGTGGAATGGTCCCCCTTTTTTTTTTTTTTTAGATTTTATTTATTTATTTTAGAGAGAGAAAGAGTGGAGGGGCAGTGGAGGAGGGAGAGGGACAAACAGACTCTGCTATGGGCCCTGAGCCCAATACGGGGCCCAATCTCACGAACTGAGATCATGACCTGAGCTGAAATCAAGAGTTGGTGATCTGCTGACCAGGGTCTACCTTGACTCAGGCTCTGTGAAGGTACCCTGGTATTTCTCTGTCTCTCCAGCTTCTGCAGTGAAGAGGAGGTACAGGTTTGCTTCCTCACTGTGTTCATGAGCTGCTGGAGTCAGAAGGTGTGGGTTCTAGTTTCTCTCCATTCCCCCTTCCGCGGTCTCCTCCAGTATGGGCCTAAGAATGGACAGTAGTTGCTGTCCCCTCCTCTTAGGAATGTCTCCTATCCCAATGGCACCATCTTGAAATTTATGGGCGGTATTCCTAGGCAATGTTAAGAAGCCAAGAATCCTCAAAAAAAAAAAAAAAAGCCACTGTAGACCACTGAGTGAGTAAAGCTACAAGCACATTGGAATTCCTTGAGTTGGAAATGGCCTTTTCACTTGGACCAGGAGTGGCTTCATTCAGAATAGTCCGATTTGGAAATTCTCTGAATGGTAATTAGACTTTCTGGAAAATGAAATCTGAGGAAAATGTTAGCCACTCACTAGAAACTATCTTTTGTTGCAATATCACAGAAAGGATCCTAGACGTAAAGGCAGACCTGGGTTCAAATTTCTACCTCTGTCCCTTATGAGTTCTCTGTCTATAGGCATGTCATTTAACTTCCCTAAACCTCGATTTCTCATACTTACCTAGCAGAGCAGATGTGAAAGCCCAGTGGAGATTATAATATATATAACTATTAAGGTGTGGGCGGTTTAACACTTTGAGAAATGTGCCAGAAGATGATTTTAGGATTTTGCTTGGACCTGTCTTTATAGTTCTTAGGGAGCTCACTTGGAAGTTGTACCCAGAGTGGTGTTTACATCTGCCAACAGCCTGGATCCTTTGTTCAGGGGGCCCTTGACTGCTTCCTGACCCTTTGGGATGCCCTCCTTGTTGCTGAGTGGTTTGCGGGGCTCAGACTGTGGCTAATGAGGTTGTTCAGACCCTAGATGTGGCAGCCCTGGGCAGGAGCCCCAGACATTCACCTTAGAGTGAGAAGGTCCCTGTGGAGCCAGCCTCTGTTCCAGCAGTGGGAGGTCTACCTAGGAGGGTGCCTGGGGAAAAGTGAGGCTGGGGGAGGGGCCGTGGAGGGCCGCTGTGCGTGAGAGCCAGGCCGGGGCTTGGGGGCCCTGTGTTTGCTCTGTGGCTGGCTCTGTTTATATCGCTCACTATATTTAGCTTCTGAGTCATCAGCGTGGCTGACTAGAGGCCGAGTTCCCCACACAACTCTGCACCTGACTACTCTCTCTTCCAGGAGAAGGGCCTTGTAGTTCCGGAGAGTTCATTCCCTCCTCACCAAGCTATAGGCCTTGGGGATGGGAGTTGGCTTTTTTTTTTTTTTTTTTCCTTAGGGGAGAAGGGGGGTGATGGGAGGAGGGGTTGGGAGAGGCACAAGAAAAGAAGGATGAAGAAAAATGTCTGGTTTGCCTTTTGATCCTGTCTGACAACCAAGAGGGCATGTTCCATGACCAGAACGAGAACGGTCAGTGTGTGTGGTGAGGAGGAGGGTCCAGCCTTCTTCCACGCTTAGCTTGCCTTGTCCTGGCTAGGGGACTGGCTCCAGGCAGGACAAGAACAGCCAGCTGCCAAGGCCCCAGTTTGGGAGTCAGAGCTTTGGGGGCTCCTTTTCCACGATCTCGTAGCCCCACAGCAGGTCTGCCGCCCCTCAATCCTCTCTCTCCCTCACCTTCCACCAGAGCACACACACCAGGATTTCTTCCTGAGTTCTTAAGAAGTTGTCCGGTAGTTCGATGGAGCAGTTCTCTGAGGGAGCCAGAGCCGTCCCTGTGGGAAGCTGGGTAAGGGCCCCAGGAGTGGCAGCCTCCAGAGGCTGTGGAGGTGCCACACGGGGCTCTGGGGATATGGGTTGTGCACACAGCCCTGTCCCCCAGCCCCCAGTGGCTGGAGCCAGTGGCCCACAGTTGCATTAGAGGAAACCCTCCTGTCTTCGACTGAGACCCGGCCTGCCCCGCGCTACCCTTTCTTCCCGGAAGAAGTGATTGGTGTCGCCATGATGGCAGCCGGTGGCTTCAACGTCCTATTGGCACGGCTGACTGCCCTGAGGAAGCTCTTGGCAAGGGGCTATTTTTTTCCTTCTCCATTTTGCCACGTTGCTCGTTCCTCTAGCATCTGGGTCAGAAGCCTTCTTAGGGCAGTGGGCCACTGGACTCAGCTTGGCCGCCTGGAATTCTGAGCCCAGCTGCCTCTAGCTGTCTTGGCCCATCTCAGAGTGAAAAGTCAGGGATTTCCCCAGGACTTCATAAGTCTGTTTAGAAGATAGCACTCCTGGGGCAGGCGCTCTGAGGGAGAGGATGTTGAGGGAAGTGCTCAGCGAGCTTAAGTGGGGCGCAGGTTTCCTTGTCCTCAGCATGGGGAGTGAGCTGCTTGCTCGGCACAGTCACCAGGCCCATTGCTTTACATGGATGTTTCTCACTGGATCACCACAGCAACCTCGTACCTCTGGACCCCGTTAGCCCCATTTTGTAGGACACCGAGGCTCAGAGAAGGGAGACAGCATGCCCAAGTTACGCTGTAAGTGACTGCGCTGGGAGCCATACGGATCTGACTGATCCTAAAACTATGGTCTTCCCACTGTGCAATCTCTGCTTCCAGGCAGCCCCTGGAAGACAGGAGTGTGAGGGAGCGCCCACTCACTGCCCTGACCTCCCTCTGCCTCCCATAAAACTTACTTCTATGCTCTTGTTGTCTTCCGTTCAGATTGTAAAACAACTGAGGACAGTTGACATCTTGCTCATCTTTGTGTCCTTCATAAGTCTTAGCCGAGTTCGGGGCTTGATAGAAGCTTGCTGCATTGAACAAAAACATCTTCTCAACTTCTTTCAAGTGGAATTTTCCTGAAGTCTCTCTTATCTCGGTGTTCATGTTCTCGGTGCCGAGGCTCTCTCCCTCAGCCTCGGCCAGGGTGGGTTTAGACTATGATGGCTAAGGGGAAGAGGTGGGAAAACATCACTCTGGAGAGAGTGTTTCTCCCTGCAAAACAGGGTATAGGAAATTCTGTGTTTTAAAGAAACCGAGTGTGGTTTCAGAACATGATCTGAAGTTATAATTTCAGAGCAGTTTTAGCTTTATTTCTGTTTGATCTTCAGTTAGCCCTGCCTCTGGAAGGTTTATTTTTTTCTGGTCCACAGCATCCTTACTAAATAGTTAATGATCTGGAAACAATGTCTTTAAACATACGAGGGGAGCAGCTCAGTGGTGATTCTCTTTGAAAAGTTAGTGCTACTTGCCATGATGTGAATGAACACACTGTAATAATTCAGTGGAAAAACATAGCTCTGGAGTCAGAAGTCAGGGGTCCGAATAACCCCCCACCCCCCAACTAATGTGCTTGGGGGAATGTTTCTGAGGCTTTACCTCCCCATCCGTGAAATGGGATGGATAATACGTGTCCTTCCTGTGTTCCAGATCTTTGTGAAGAGGAAATGGGAAGATGGGAAGGCACTCTAAGTATGAGATATTATAAATTGCTGTCTGTTTGGTAAATTGGCAGGGTCCTTTTCAAGCCTGGCCACAGTGTAGGCTTGCTCTTTGCTCTAGTTCTTTGGAGGTGAATTAGCTTTTGCTGGAGCATCTGGAACACGGGTGACACACAAAAGCCCCCAGAGGGTGTGAATTGGATCCAAAGGGAGAGAGGCCGAGGGAGATTCTTATCCGGAGAGGGGAGGGAACACTCTTTGTCCTGAGGGCAGAGGCCACGTGGGATGAAACAGAGTTTGATTTGTGTAATCCAACCTTGTCAGATGCTACAGCCAGCTCTTTAAAAAAAAAGAAGAAGAAGAAAAAAAGTCTTTTACTAGTTGGGCCTCTCCTGGGGCAAAAGGCTGATACCATCACATGGAGTACATCTTTAGACCTGGCCAGACATCAGTTGTTCCTGCCCTCAGACAAGTGGGTTATCTTGCAAGGCTGACTTTTCTGTAGTCGGTCCACTGTGCACTTGCTGAGTACCTACTGTGTGCCCCGGCGTGCTCCCCATGACACAGGATGCGTGGCTGTGCGTTCAGTTGCTCTGCCTTATATACAGCGGGGGTGACTCGAACCCTTGTCAGCTGGCTGACCACAGCAAGAAAGTGGAATGGAGAGGGGCGCCTGGGTGGCTCAGTCGTTGAGCGTCTGCCTTCGGCTCAGGTCATGATCCCACGGTCATGGGATCGAGCCCGGCATCGGGCTCCCTGCTCGGCGGGAAGCCTGCTTCTCCCTCTCCCACTCCCCCTGCTTGTGTCCCCTCTCTCGCTGTGTCTCTCTCTGTCAAATAAATAAATAAAATCTTTAAAAAAAAAAAGAAAAGAAAAGAAAGTGGAATGGAGAAAGAAGAGCCCTAGGTCTCTAATGCCTGTCTGTGCTCTCTTAACTGAAGAGGATATTCTTATCCACCATGTCAGATCCCATTCTCTTGGGGCATTCACCTCTATTTTTTCCCCCTATGCCTCGGTCCTACCCTCTAAACTCTCAATTTGAGGCCTTCCGGTGTAAGCTTCAATTCCCAGCAGTTTCCCATCCCCTGTCCCTCAATCCCTTATCCCTAAGGGCACCCTGACTGTGCCTTCTTAGAACCCCCACTTTTTGCAGGTTCCCAGGCTTAGAAGGGTGCTCAAGCTGAGTCTGGGAGAGCTGGGCCCTGCTCTGGGGATTTGCACTCACTGAGCTCAGGTTCTGTGCTCTGTGCTGTGCCAAGTGCCTGAATGTCAGAGGCCAAGCATACTCTTTCCTGCTTCCCCCTTCCTTCTCCCCTGCTTCTCCACACCTTCTGCTGGAAGGATCCATGTTCTCTGGCGTTTGGGTGTCTTTGTGTACTTCATCCTGTTCAGTGAATGTTGATTTCATTCCTCCTTACTGTTTCTCTCACCAGCCTCCCTTCACGTCCTTTTTCTTTCCTTTCTGGTCAGGCCCTTTTGTTTAATTTTTTTTTTAAATATTGTTTTTATTGTTGTTCCTCATAATCAGGGCATCCTTTGATAGTTTTGGTGTGAGGCAGCTTGGTTGAGGAAGAAGGTCTTTTGGGGGCTGACCTGTGGCAAGAGAAGGCTAAGTGGAATTTGTGTGGCATCTGTTTGTGCCCAGAGCAGGGGCTACCGAGGCTGAGGACCGGTTACCAGGCCCTGCTCTTGCTGGTCTTGCTGCTCTCATGGCTGCCACGCAGCCAGCTTAACTCCGTACAAGGCAGCCTGGCCTCCAGGCTCACCCAGACCCTCCAATAGGCTGGCTGGATTCAGCTGTTGGAGCTCGGAGTTGTAATCCTGAAGGTAATTGTGGATGACAAACTTCACATCGTAAACCTTAGGGTCGGAAAACTCCTCCGTGGTTTCCAGATGCCTGTCTGTGGCCTGGCTGCCTCAGAACCACCTGGGCAGGATTTACCTCTGGCTTGGCCAAGTCATTATTCTGATGGGAAGAGATTGAAAGAGACTGAAAAAAAAAATCCAATCATGAAGTGTTTTCTTCCAGGCTATAGGATCACAAATGATTTTATTTTCTTCTCTCTCATGTCTTGTGTTTTCCAATTTTTCTACAGTTAACATGTATTACTTTGATGACTAAAATATACAATAAATGTTACCTGTGATTTAAAAAATGTCACCTGGGGCGCCTGGCTGGCTCAGTCGGTGGAGCATTTGGCTCTTGACCTCCAGGTTGTGAGTTCGAGCCCCGTGTTAGGTGTAGAGATTACTTTAAAAAAATGAAATCTTAAAAATAAATAAATAAATAAATGAAATTTTAAAATGTCACCCAGAGAGTTTGTTCAACGTACAAATTCCTGGACCGCTTCCCTGGAGATTCTGACCCAGTTGGTCTAGGTGGAGCCCTGGGACTCTGTATTTATAACAGCACGTCAGCGGATTCTGTGACACGGTCAGGTTTGGGAACCACTGATCTCATACCATGCCTGCATTTCTCTTATAAGGGAAGTGAGGACTCACAGACAGGCTGGTGGGAAGCCGCTGCCGACAGCCAGGTCCTCTGATTCCTGGCCCAGGGAGACTTCCTTGCCGATCCACGTACCCAGAAGCCTGTCACAGGCAGAGACGTGGGACTTGGGTCCTTCGCGACGGTGGGCCTATGGGCACTGCCTCCTGCACCTAGGCCTGCCTGTGTTTCCCAACAAGACCTCAGCCTTCCACTCTGACAGCACTCTCTGGCCCGTAGCTGCTCTGGGTCCCCCAACACGCCCAAATGATGGGAGCGAGGGTGCTGCGTTGCCCCATCCCCAGACACCTCAGGGCCCAGGAAGTAACCCAAGCAGCAGGCAGCCTCCATTAGGGGCATTTGGGGAAAAACTGAGGCATACAGAAATGGGATTGGCCCAGGCCCCAAATCATAGAATTGTGATCTCCTTTTCTTAGCCATTGAACTATTTTGATATGATTTAGAGAAGGGGAGGAGAGAGGGTCTGCTTTGGCATAAAGGTATATGGTGGCGCTCAGAGAATGATGATAATGGGTAAGGACATTGCTCTAGGGCCAGGTGGTCTGGAATTCAGTCCAGTCCCTGCCACTTAGTAGCCATGTGGCCAAGTTATCAAACTCTTTCAATGTTCTCATCTGTAAAATGGGGATGATGATATATAACAATCTCATAGCGTTGTCGAGAAGGGCCAAAAGAGTTTAATGTGTCTCCAAGTCACCTGGGGATCTTGTTAAAAATGCACATTCGGATTCAGTAGATCTGTATTTCTAGTAAGCTCCCAGAGGATGCTGACGCTGCTGGTCCACGGACCCCACTTTGAGAAGCAAGGATGTAGAACACTCAGAACAGAGCCTGGCACACTCAGTGTTACTATTCTTGTCATGACTGTGGTTGTTATTGTTACTTGGCCTTTTCAAACAGGCACCTGAGGAGACTTGGAATTCCAGCAGACTGGCCTCTCCAGGGACCAGTCTTTTCCTGGATTTTCCTCCCGTTCCGCCACATGACCTTTGCACCTGTCCTGGGCAGCAGCTGGGGGGCGGGAAGCAGGAGGAGGGGTGCCCAGCCCAGCGGCTGCAGGCAGGCCCGAGCCTTCAGGTTTTGCAGCTGAGTCCGTTTTCACGCTGCTTTACTCTAACCAGATTTTGTTAAGCCGGCTGTGTTTCCTCTTTTTACCCATCTTTGTTTACAAAACACAAGGCAGCCATCAGTCTCCTGCATGGTCTGCCAGGACTCCTCTGTGGCACACCCCGATTTCCCCTCCTTGCAGTAGCCGGGACTCCAGCTTTCTGGGTGGTTTTCCAGCCTCCCTTCCGCAGGGGCAAGGAGCACGCTGTTGCCCCAGATTGGGGGGGGGGGGCGTTCTGTTCACCTGCCTCGGCAAGGCCCTGAGGTCAGCCTCAGTCCGCGGGTCACCTCTCTTCCCTTAGTGGCCCAAGGTGGCGGGGAGGGGAGGTGCCACAGAACCTGCACGGTCGCCTGGGGCAAAGTCCGGGAGGCCAGGGCCAGCTGCTCCCACCAAGCTCCGAGGGTGCGGGAGACCTAGGCCCACTTTCCATTCTGCCCCTGACTTAGCCTGTCCCCTTCATCGGAGACGTAGGGGCCGGGGCAGTGGGGTTAAAGACAGCCCACGAAGGGCCCCGGCTCTGCTGTCAGTTCACACGGATGCACTCACTGTAGGGCCACTGCCGTGATCCTGGTCCAGCCCATGCTGGCTTCTTCCTGCACGCTGGTTTTTTATTCCCCTATCCATCGAGGACCCCGTGGAGAGGGCCCCAATCCAGTCCTCCTGCCCTGGCAGACAAAGAGAGAACAAAGACTGCCTCTTCCAGCACCCCAGTCCCTTCGGGGGGCCTCCGCTGGCCCCTGGGAAAGGGTACCTGTGTGGGCGGGGCACCAGCCCCAGTCCTGGGAGCCAGTGACCCCTGACCTTTGCCCCCAGCGTCCCTGCCTGACAGTAGGACCTGGGATAACCTCCAGAGAGTAGTGTGCATTCTTTGTTTTTGTTTTGTTTTCAAGTATGTTCTTGCTTAACGTTTAATTGGCTCCAGTCAGTAGGAAAGCGCTCCAAGAGGGATTATTTATGGCTTACTGTCAAGAGCAGCTATAAAAAGGGCAGCACTGAGCTGGAGATGCTGGGAAGGGAGAGAGGGCGGGTGCACAAGTGTGTGTGTGTGTGTGTGTGTCTGTGTCTGTGTCTGTGTGTGTGCGTGTTTGCACTGGATGAAATCAGATTTTTGCTGCCTCAGCAGTGTGGTTTAAATTGAAGATTAACCCTTTGACCTTCACAGTGTCAAATCACTTGCAGATGGAGGCTCCCCCCCTTTCCCCCTTGTTCTCTGTGTTACTTTGGAGTTGGGGGAGCGAGGGGGGCACTTCTCTTTCTTTCTGAAGAAAGTTTGTTGTTCATGCAGCTGAGGTTTGAGGGGCTCAGGAGCCAATCTGATTAAAAGCAGCACTTGGCTAAACTCTGGAAAATCCTGCAAGCAGGGGAAAAAGTTTAATCCTCTTGTGCACAGTGCATAAAGAGCCTGAACTTTTCTTTTTAATGTTAAAACTGCAATTGTTTTTTGGAGAACTCAACTATCTCCCCCTCATCGCCACTCTTCTCATCTCCCCCCCCAACTCCTCCCTCCTCTTCTCAGTTTGCTGTCCTGATGGGATTAAAGTGCTGTCCCCAGACTCGTTTATCTGAACTTTTATTGGGAATGATAAGGACCCGGGAGTCATTGAGGCTACAGGCTATGTTTAGAAATTACATTGATTTTTTTTTTCCTTTCTAGCACCAGCAAAACCAAAATCGAATGTGGTGGCAGATCCTCCTCTTCCTACACAACCTCGCTTTGAATGCCGATGAGAACAGGAATGGGGCAGGTCCCAGGTGAGGCTGGGCTGCCCTCTTTGTATGGGGCACCCACCGCAGGAAGGACATCGGCGAGGACTGACACTGTGTCTTGTGAAGTTTGTTCATTGCTGTTTTGCGTTTGCATTTTCCAAGTTTCTCTCTGTGTACATAAGACATACCCCAAGCGGGGCCTCTTTCCCTGTTCAGGACCTCGACCAGGAATGAGGGCCTTTGTCAAACACTGTTGAAGTTGAGGCTGATAGGTCTGTGATGTGGGACCTCCCAAGGGCTCTGACAAGTCTTCAGTGAGCTGTTGTTGAAGATGACCAGGTAGTGATGTTCTCCAGCGAGTGGACTGTAGTTTTCCCACAGGAGCTTGGTTAAGAACTAGGAGACTGGATTAGACTCCTGGTCCCGCCAGCGCTCTCTTGGCCTTCAACCGTGGTCGGGCCCGAGATCTGCCAGTCACACTGCTTTCATCCCCCAGGGCCTCGGCCAGGGGCTTTCCAGCTGAGCATGGCAACTTCCACTAAGGCCAGTCATCCAGCTCCATATCTGGGTTCTCCTTTGGCCCAGCCAGTGCCTGCCCCAAGGGCTCAGGGATTCTCGCCCAGCTCCTGTCATCTCCAGCAGACCTCAGGGAGGGTTGGGTTTCTACAAGGACCCCTCAAACGTGCCGCAAAATGAACCAAACTTCTAGGTAGGCCTCGAGTCTTACTTGCTCCCACTCGGAGGCCCCAGGATTGGTCCCGAGGTGCAGGACCACTGTCACCTCTGGGTGCCTGGGACTGGCCTGGGTGTCCACCACAGATGAGCCAAATAGCCAAGGAACGGGCCATAGCCCACAGCTTGTGCCTTCGTCAGCTCTTCTTTGAAAAGACCCAGCCAACAGACTGCTTTCCTCCCCCAATATCAGCACTCTGGGGCACACACGGGGCAGGATTACCGTGGGGCTGGGAAATGTGGTGGCCATCCCACCTGTGAGAGTCAGCCCGAGAGGAACCCAGACCCCTTGGTTTCCTTGGAAACAACATACCTCCTCCCGCTTATCCCCATTCCTTTTTCACACCTATTGGGATACAGGAAGAAGCCAGCGCCATGGCTTTGTCAGCTGAACCGTGTCTTTTGGAGTAACAGACAATGATTAGAGCGTGCAACCGTCAAAGCTGGGTACACATTTCCTGGCTTCCTTCAGCTTCCAGCTAGGCCAGAAGGGCGTGCTCTGGAGCTCAGCAGGCTCGCAGCTGCCTCTGAACTTCCCTTCTCTCCCTGCTGTGGCACTAATGGAGAGAATTTAAGGCAGCCAGGCTGGCAGCTCTGAAAGCAGATGCGGCGAATCTGAAAAGACACAGGGAATCTGTTAACCAGATACATAGAAATTAAATTATAATTTTTGCCTATGTAAGAAATGATAACATTGGTGCTAACATGAAGCAAGGCCCAAAGAAAAGGTGGCTTCCCTGGGCAGAGAAGACCTCAGGGCTACCCAAGGAAATTGGAGGAGTCCAAGTAGACTCTCAAATCTAAACAAGCCCAAGCTCCTCCAGTTCTACAGACAGGAGGTCTTCAGGAAGCATTAATCTACTGGATGTACAGTTGGGCAGGTTGTTCACTGCACAAGGGCACCTGCCGAAGAAGGTAATGGAAGTTAAATCCAGCTCATGCTATGCCCACTAGGCTATATGCCCTAGTTTGGGGCTACGTCTGCTCAGAGGAAGGGGTGCCTTTCCTAATTTGCATGAAGGTGCCATATGGGCTCAGTGGCCCCAAGGTGAAAGACCTCAAACTGTACATTAGCCTTTGTTTTGTTCTGCTTGGATGTTCTGGAGGTATTACCTCTTCTTGGCTAGAATTGTATTCTCAGGGTGTGTACCATGGTTTGTCTGCTAAGAAGATGGGTTCCTGCTTACAAGGAGGAGCCCAGGGAACAGGTGAAGACCAGCTCCGGGACACGCTGACCATTGTGAAATGCAGCCTTCTTTGCGTGTCTCCACACCATTTTAGGACGTGCATTGGACATGTGCCATTTTCCCCTCTCCTGGACCAAGGCAGTGACAGGCAGGCTGCTGGTGTATGCTCGAGTGGCACACAAGAAAACCAGGATTATTTCTGCCAGCCACTTTGAACCCCTCTTAGCGGACTTCTGAGTGAGCTGAGTGAAAGAACAAATAAATGGTCCAGGGCCTCAATGCTGAGGCAAAGCCATCAGCTTCAGAGATCTTGCCAGGCCCAGGCAGGATGTCCTGTGGCCTGCCCCAAGAACTGAGCCCAGAGTTTGACAAGCCCACCTGAACACTGAGCCTGGGCCCAGATGGAGGGTGGTCTGACTGCACCATCTCCATCTTATGGGAAGCCAGGAACTCACTCACTATCCTAAGCCAGCTGGGGCACAGTTTAAAACCCCCTCCTTCTCCCTTTTCCCCAAAACACCCAGGAGGTAAATAGCTCCTGGAAGAAGAGAGGTTCCTTCTGGCTGGCTGGTTTTAATTGGCCTAGTGATCTAGACTGGCCCCTGCCCCCTCTGTCTGGTGAGTTGGTCTGAACATTCCTCAAGTCCAGCCTCAGGAGACACATCCCTCTCCCTGGGCCCCCATCCCCCATCCCCCACCCCCGGGAGCTTGGCTGTCTCTAGTTAGGGGGTGGAGAATCAGATTTGGAGGGAGGGAGACTCTGACCTGGCTCCTGACCTGTAACCAGCTGAAGACTTGTGGAGTTTTTGTGGTTTGCTGAGGGTGAGGGGTGGGAGAGGGGCTGGAAACCTCCCTCTTATTATAGAAAAGCCCCAGAGGGAGGAAGCCTGGTAGTCAGGGTCAAAAGAGCCCTTCAGTTCAGAACCCTAGAGTTTCTGGAAGCTGGCAGACAGAACCAGGGAGAGAACCCCACTCAGGCCAGACAGCTGACTCCCTCAGTGAGTCAAAGGACCCGGCGTGGCCTCCCTGCCTTTGCCTGCTTCAAAGTTTGGGCTGCTGGAGGGCTGTCCCCATGGCCTTTTCTTGCTCAGTGCAAGGGAGAGAAAGATCACCTCCCAGTGACCTCCCCAAGCCCTGAGGGGTGTGGGTCCATGTCTAGAGCTTATGTGGCAGGCATGCTCCAAACAGTCAGAGGGGCCCAGCTGACTTGTCTCACTGTCCCCAGTGGCCCAGCCTCATCCATGGGGTGGCTCCAGCCTGGGCATAGAAGGGGGGGAGCAGTGTTGTTTGGGATGGTCCAGCCACGGCCTCCAGTGGGGGCTGGGGAGCCACTGCGCCTGCCCCGGTCAGTAAGTAGCCCACTGAGAGCTGGCAAGCTTGTGCCATTTGGTGGACTTGATGAAGAGGGGGTATGGAGAGTGGAGAGCAGCAAAAACAAAAAGACTTCTGCCTCCAGGGCTCTGCGGGGCTTCTGGGAATCAACGTTCAGCCTGGGCTGCAGGAAGCTGCAGGGCCCTCCAGGTGCAGGCAGATCCTTGGTGGGACGCTGGACCTTGGCTGGACTTGGTCCAGGAAAGGGTTAACTTACCCGCCCTCGAAGCCTCCTGGGCACACTGTGGGCAGGGGCACCTCGGCTGGCGGGGACTTGGAGCTTTGAGGGAATAACACAGAAAGCCGAGCTCTTCCAAAGATGCACCAGCCTTGCAGGCCACGGGAGCTGGGAGCCGGCACCCGGGTCTGCCCTGCCCCCTTCTCTGCATGGGTGGCCAGCACCTCTCCCTGTTCTGTGAGCATCGCCCAGTGGGCCGCCCCATCCCTGGGTCCACAGGGGCTGTCAGGGGGAGACCCAGTGAGAATGTAGCATTTTGTTTAGCCCAGGTTAGCTGTCCTGGGTTCTAGGCACTCTGCCTCTGGGAGAGAGACAGGGAAAGAGAGGGAGGGAAATGGGGACCCATTGTTTTTTAACCTGTACAGAATACTTGGCTTTCTGTTCTTCACATGCATATGTGTGTGTGTATATTCTCCCCCATCAATTGGTACAATTTTTAATAAAACCATTTAAAGCAAAGCCGGTCTTTCTTTTTCAAGGTGTGATAAAACTCCAAGGGGATCCCTTAGGGAATTAGAGACTCCTGACTTGTTTCTGGCTGCTGTCCTGAGTTAGCCCCAGGCTCCCTGCTTTTATCAGGATTTCCTTTCCTCTCTGGGAGTGGAGAGGAGCCCTGCTGACTTCACAACAGCACAGGAGAGGCCCCATGAGGTGGAAAGATCCGGGCTTTGGATCCAGACCTGGATTTGGATCCGGTTCCAGCTTCCACCAGCTGAACGATCTTAGGCAAATTGTGTCCCCTCTCTGAGACTTCCGCTCTTCTGTGAGTAGGTCAGCGACACCTGTCTGCAGAATAGAGGGGAAGGGCGGAGGCCCTCCGCAGGGGCAGCCTCGGGGACCGAAAATGCCTGGCAGCCCCTCCACCGCCCACCCCCCACTCCCTTGTCTGGCTGGGCTTTGGCTTCCTTTTATCAAGGTAGCATCTCAGGAGGGAGGTATGCTAGTTGGAGGGGGACTTCTGGTTTGCCTTTCTTTGTGGATTAACAAGGTGTCTGACTCAAAAGGGTAATTTAAAGCCCTTGATGGAATTCTGAAAATCCTCAGAAAAAAACCACTTCTGGTCCTATGAGCAGTGAGCTGCGGGCCAAAGGGCCAGCTCGCCTTATCCACCTTATCTGTGCGGGGTCTCCGTGATTTAGGAGGCCTTCAGCTCTCCGAGGGCCAGCTTTGGGCTCCAGTTCCTACCCTCACAGACAATGGAAGCTTTCGTGTCAATTGTCGTGCCTTGCCTCTTCATTTTTTAAAAATATTTTATTGATTTCATTTATTTGAGAGAGAGAGCATGAGTTGGGGGGTGGCAGAGGGGGAGGGAGAAGCAGGCTCCCCACGGAGCAGGGAATGATCCCAGGACCCTGCGGTCATGACCTGAGTAGAGGGCAGAGGCTTAACCTACTGAGCCACGCAGGTGCCCCTTACCTCTTCATCTTATGGATGAGTAAACTGAGGCCCAGAAAGGGGATGTAATTTTCTATATGGGCTTTTTAAATAGCTGAGTCAGTCTGAGGGGGCTGACCCCATCCACCCAGGTTTCCATTTGGAAATTGCAGTGCTCTTGCCCAGATCTGCAGGGAAGCCAAAACTTGTCTATTTTTAATGCCAAATAACTGTCTCTTGTCCTGTAAAACATGGCACTTCTGACCACTCTATATTTGGACGGAGAGATTTATTTTTACTGGAGTGTGGTAGAAGCGGGGCCTGGTGCCACATCCGGATGTTCTTGTACATTGCTCGCGCTGGGTTGTAGTCGAGCCCGTTAAGCAGCTCCTGTGAGGTACACAGGGAATTAGTAGGTGATTGGTGAGAGGAATGTCTTTCAAGTCATCCGCGGCTACTTAGGGTAAGGCTGCACTCAGTTGCCCAGGCTAGAACCCTCAGAGCTCACCCTGTCCCACCTTCTCCCTCCCTCTCTCTCTCTGATCCCTCCAGAGGAAGTCCCTTGAGATGGTAAAGGCACAGCTGCCTAAGTTTGAACCCAGGCTCTGCGGCTTACCAGCTAAGTGGCATTGGGTAGGTCATAGAGTCTCCCTTTGCCTCAGTTTCCTCATCTGTAAAAGGAAAATAGTACCTACCTCATCAGGTTGCTGTGAGCATTAAATGTGTGAATACATACAGGGGGCTTACAGTAGTGCTTGGTACATGTTAGGTTTTCCATAAATGTTAGCTGTGAGTATTATTAATAATATTATTGCTTTTATTATTATCATCTGTAGGCAGCTGATCCATAAGCTCTGAGCATTCTTACTCAGAAGGGTCTCTCTCTCTTTTTTTAAAGATTTTATTTGAGAGAGAGAGAGCATGAGAGAACACAAGCAGTGGAGAGGGAGAAGCAGGATGCCCACCGAGCAGGGAGCCCGATGTGAGGCTCGATCCCAGGACCCCGAGATCATGAGCTGAGCCAAAGGCAGACGCTCAACCGACTGAGCCACCCAGGTGCCCCTCAGAAAGGTCTCCTGCACCAATCCTCTTACTATCTCTGCCACATTGTCTTAATATACCTCTTTTTGCCTGGATAACTGCAGAGTCCCCTAACTGGTCTCTTTGCCAACCCTGGCCCTCCCACAGCACATCCTCCGTCGCCAGGCGAACTTTCTCAAAGACAGACCCAATCCAATCACTCCCCCCCTGGAAAAGTTGCCCTAGTGGATCACGTCCACATTCCTTATCCTGTCTCTCCAGCTACTCCCTTGTATTAGTATTCTGTATTTGTCTTCTTATATTCGCGTTCTGCACAACAAATTATCCCAACATTTAGCAGCTTAACACCACTAACGTTTATTATTTCACAGCTTCTGTGGGTCAGGGCTTCAACACCCAAGGTGGCAGCTTTTGTTGAGAGGCTAATAGTATGGTGGGGATTCCTGGATCCTGGAGCAGCCCTTTGATTTACATGAAGTCAACTATACAAGCTCAGCAACGGGCGTGGGGAGGGAATGGGAAATGCGTGTAGGGATACAGTGCAGCAGATGAGTCTCCTGCCCTCCACTCAGCGAACGCGTGCCTGGACTGAGTGTGACGCGGGAACACGCATGACAGCCCTTCCCGGGCCTCATATCACACCAGCATCTTATCACGCTCAGAGATAAATTTTTCTGGTCCGGGATAGCCCTAAATGTCAGGGGTTTCCTCCACTGCTCAACGGAAGCAACAGAACTCTCTTCCAACCTGAAGGAGAAGCTGGCTGTCTGGAATTTCCTGAGAAGTGATGGGTCTGCTTGTTACACTTCAGGGGCATCGGAATGGATTTCCAAGGGCATTTTCTACTTCGCGTGATTTTTGCCTTACAGGAGGTCTTAGAGCCAGTTCCTGTGAAAAACGAGACTCTAAAAATAAGATATAAAAAAGAAAAAATAATAAAAATTAAAATAAAAAAAGAGGGGGCCCTGGGTGGCTCAGTTGGTTAAGCGTCTGCCTTTGGCTCAGGTTATGATCTCAGGGTCCTGGGATCGAGTCCCGCGTCCGGCTCCTTTCTCAGCGGGGAGCCTGCTTCTCCCTCTTCCTCTACCCCTCCCCCTGCTTGTGCTGTCTCTCTCTCTCTCTCAAATAAATAAATAAAATCTTTAAAATAAATAAAAATAAAGATAGAAAATGAGACTCAATCGGACCACTCAACCCAGCTACCCTGCCCTTAATCCCCTACTTCCCGGAGGGGAAGTTTTTGCCCTCCTGAATGGGCAGACTCAATGTGGAATTGGAATTGGGATTGCCCTGAAGAGGGGGAGGAGGGTAAGGGATGGAAGTGGTGTCCTATCCTGCTTTTGCTGCCGTTCAAAGGTCTCTGGCTCCATGCTGCTCTGCAGGTGGGTCTGTCACTAGCATTTGAACTCATGTCAAGCCCTGCTCACGAGAGAAGACAAGATCCACTGAGTGGGTGCATGGTACTGCCTGAGCCCCTCACCATGAGTGACACATCACATCAAGCCCATGCACAGCTTCAAAAGAAACAGGCCGTGTGATCCCTGCCCTCAAAATTAGGTCGCAAAAGAAATCCAGTTGCTATGAAGCAGGGGAAACCCTACCTGACTAGGATTAAGGAGGCTAGGTTTTTAAGCTGACTCTGTCCCTAACCGCCTCAGTGACTTTGGGCAGGGACCTGACTTCCCCTCTCTGGTCCTTGGTGTTCTTCCTCATCTATAAATTGGGGTAGGACCAGACTGCACACCTATGACCCACCCAGCATTTTACTCAGCAGTCTTTGCTGGGTCTTGAACTCTTGAGATTCTGCTGGAAACTATCTAGGAATCTTCTCTTTGGGAGGTGGCACAGACTATAGAGACTCAAGAATCTAAGGTTTCAGGAAATTTATTGAGTCTCTTCATCTGTCACTTGGTCCCCAGGTTTAAGGACTCTAGTTTTGTTGCAAAGGAAAATAAAAAGAATGAGAACGACAAAAACTTAGAAACCAAGGCAGGCGCTTCCCTCATTCTGTCACCGACTTTGCTTATACCACAAGAAGTCACCTTTCCCTCCTGCACCGTTCATCCTCGCCTCCGCCTTGAAGGAGGCTGGCGCAGTTCCTGGAGGCGCTTGTGTTTCTCGTGCTGCATTCTTGATTCCAGGGATGCACCCTTCTCCACTGTCAGCACACCCGGAGACTAAAGCTGTGATCACGGTCTGGCCTTCTGGAGGCCACCACCCCAGCCCAGACGGGGTATCTGTGGTCGTCTTTGCAACCCTTCTAGCTTATCCAGGTTGAAGCAGGGGCGCTGAGCCTGGTGCCTTTCTATAAACTCAGGGTGGTAAGAGGCTTCTGGCTCCGATGTTCGTGCTGAATGAGCCGGTAGGAAGCAATCAGACGTTGAAGGTGAAGGGGAACATGGCCTGTGGCTGTCGGAGACCCAGAAGCTGTCAAGGGCAAAGGCCTGGGAGCTCTGTGCACCCCAGATAAAAGGTTCTTGTTTTTCACCTGAGTGAGTCCAGGGTTCTGCTCAGTGATCCTGTCTTTGAAGTGGAGAGGGTTCAGTGCCTGGTGGCAACCTCATTTCTAACACATCGTTACATTTGCCAAGTGCCCTGGAGCACGGGGTACGACTTCATAGATACACAGGCTCAAGTGGGCTGGGTGCTGCTTTAAACAGTGACCACAGAAAAACCCATGAGCCCCCAAGTCCGGAAGATCAAGCCTTGGGTCCCTGAGCCCCTTGCCTGAGCCCTAGGGCTTGGTACCGCCGCGGTATGCTGCTGTTTATTGCCGGTCCGGTCCGTGCGCATAACTTCAGTGATCCCTCCTTGAAATGTAGAGAAGAGCTGGTGACATCTTATTGGCTGGAGAAACTGAAATCCACCTAGAAGACTGGATTTCATACCCTTAGCACCACCTCTCACCACTGGCAATCATCACTTATCCGTTTTCTTTTTTCTTTCTTTCTTTTTTTTTTTTTAAGATTTTATTTATTTATTTATTTGACAGAGAGAGACACAGCGAGAGAGGGAACACAAGCAGGGGGAGTGGGAGAGGCAGAAGCAGGCTTCCTGCCGAGCAGGGAGCCCGACGCGGGGCTCGATCCCAGGACCTGAGCCGAAGGCAGACGCTTGATGACTGAGCCACCCAGGCGCCCCTATCCATTTTCTTGACCACCAATGGGCAATGGTATGTGAATGACTGTGTGCATGTCTAGATAGACCACAGGCTTCTTCCTGGTGGCAGGAACTGGTCTGTCTCATTGCCCACTAGATCCTCACTATCCAGTAAATAACTTGACATTTGCGAGATGCCCAGAAATCTTTGTAGAAGGAAGGAGTGCAGAATAACAGAGGAATGAGGTGAGTATCGAGGGATGTTCCTCAAGATAGGCTATCCACCCCCATATTCATTTCTGAACTCTTTCTGAGGAGTCCCAGTGGGCCCCGGCTTTTGAGTGGCTAAATCAACCTTGTTTCCTTTTTCTCCCCCAGCCGAAGTCTGGAAGTCAGATTCTGCAGACTTTCAAAAGACTTGCCTTGCTCACTGCAGGAAGATTCAAAGCAGCAATATGGGGGGAAGGGGCGGGATTGGGGAAAGGGCACCCCCCCACCCCGGCGCTGCAACAAGTGGGCCGTGAGCAGTTTAGCACGGTGGACCAGGCAGAGGGCCACCCGCCTCACTCAGGGCTGGCCACGGGCGGACCCCAAGCTCCCCAAACGTCTGTGGGTCCTCAGCACCGTGGTGAAGGGTGTTGCCAATGGCTGTGGGTGCCTGAGGGTGCAGCCAGGGTGGGCTGAGTCAGCAGCCTGCTAGCTTCCCTCTGGCACTGCTCTGCCAGCCACAACCCTCCCCTTCCTGAACAAGGGGCCGCGAGGGGGAGATGTGCTGTGGGCTGCTCTGGTCCCTTCTCCCGCTCACCCCAGCCATCCGGGATGAGAAGGGGGGGAGCTTCGAGGAGCAATGGCACAGGAACAGCCTGCAGTGTTCAGAGATTAGGACTCCAAGGAAGTTCTGTCGGGGAAACTCCCCCTCGGACACTGCTCTTGCTTCCAGTAGCTTCGGCCTGCCTCCTCCCACCCCCGGCCATGGGAGTACGTGTGTCCCTCTGCAAGCCATGGCAGCTCTCTTTTATTTGGAAGCGCTTGGCTCCCCCAGGAGCCACGGGCCAGAAGCTCCCCCACGGAAGCCTCGGAGCCTGACACAAAGAGGTAGCCTCTCCCCAGTGGTCTCCTCTCGGACCCTTGAAACCCGGGTCAGCGCTCTTTCTCGCTCCCCCTGCGCGTAGCCTCAGGACTGCCAATCGCTGGCTCCCGGCACACAAAGGCTTCTCTGTTTCTGGCCAGGCTGGAGTCACATGCTTTCACTCTTAACCCCAGAGCTTGAAAACTAAACACCCACCCTCTTTGGCCCCAGATGACCCTGTTTACGTCTGCAGAGCCAATGGCAAACAGCAACAGTAGTGAAAACTTCTGTCGGGAGGGACTTCTCGGCTATTGGTGTGAGAGAGCAAATCTTCACTTTGTATAACGTGAGGACTTTAAGAAGTTTTGGGAAACGACTTACAGGGGGGAAAGAAAAGGAAAAAAAGGAAGCCAGCAGCCTGCCCCAACTCCCCTGTTTTCTAGAGTATCTCTTACCAGAGACCCCGGGGGCTCAGGATAAAGCTCGAAATAAACAGAAAATGGTGAGCAGAGTGTTCATGGCTGAGGGGGAAAAACAATCTGGATTTTCTTACTGAGATCCTCCTTTGTTTAACCCTTAAGGAGGATATTTTTATGAAGGATATTCTCTTCGCTCCATGTCACTGAAGATAGGAAAGAAAGATTTCCTTCCTTGATTTCGGGGAGGAACCTGTGGAACTACGGAGGCTTCTGGAGAGGAGGTCTGGATTGATCCATTTCAAAGTTTTGGGTCAGAAGGACTTGCATTTCTGTTTTTCCCTGAAGATGTCTTTTCTTTCAGTCTATGTGGTAGCCCGTGTTAGTTGTAAAGGAAGTCAAGTTTCCTTTGATTGTTCTTACCCCGATCAAAGTGGTAGAAATTGAAGGGAAAACACCAGAGCCCAAAAATGCTGGTAACATTGGAGATTCCAGATTAGGTAGCAGAGCTGGAGCCAAGCGAGCCAGTTCCACGGCCTCGTCCTCATCCTCGGGGTCAGTGAAATTCTCTAGGCAGGTAAGGGCAAATGAGTTTCATCTGTAGTGAGAAACCAGCAGCCAGCTGTGTTAAGAAGGATTCTGATGCTCCATCTAGGCTTAGCAGAAAAGAGTGCCATGACTAATGAGCAATGTCTGCTGGACACGGAGGAAATAACAGTACACATTTGCTACCCCTGTCCTTCCTAGTATCCTCTCAGAAAGTTAGATTATTGTACGTATATGAAGAGAAGTAGCAAAATGGGCAGGAGGGAATGGTGCACAGGATGAGAGATGATGTAGCTTGTGAAACATTGTATTTAGTCCTGCACCAGTAGGTGGGCCATGTGACAACAAAATACGAATGACCAATGAAATATAAGCAGAAATGATGTGTGGTGTGTCACCCCCAGGCTGGGGCAGAAAATGCCCTTGTGCCATTCTTTACTCTCTCTTCCCATGTTCCGTGATTGAGGAGGCACCTTGTTCCGGATAGTACAGCTACAGCGTGGTGTCAACTGTCACCTCGGGTCTCGGAGGACTATGTGGAGTAGAGCCCCCAGCCAACCTGGAATGAACAGCCCACATAAGAGAGAAATAAACCTTTTTTGTGTTCACTGGAATTTCGGAGTTACTTTATTATTGCAGTATACCCTGCCCTATCCCCGCTAACATAGTTACCAAGGAGGACAGTTTTTTCTTTTCTTTTTCTCTTTTTGTTTTCTTCCCATATTGGAAAAAAAAAACAAAACACCTTGAAAATCAATTCTGGTGTATGTGAGAGTCGCCAGTCCAAAAGACACCAATTTTGAAATAGGGATTCCAATTCTGCAAAATAGTGAAAGTAATTTGAAAGTATAAGCAAAATACAAATATAGTATATTTTAAACATAACTTCTAGTACTAGCACTTACTCTACCAGTATTACCATCACTGCCTGGGGCCAGACAGGATGGCAAGAAGGATCACTTATGGAAAGGAGAAGAAAAGACTTCAGTTGTTAGCCCCAGGCTTTTGATTTTCAGAGCTTGTTCCTACTGGCTCTGGGCCTACTGTTCACTTTGTCTCCTGTCCGGTCTTACCTATTTAGTCCTATCCCCAGGTCCAGGGATCTCCAGGCTGGAGAAATCTAGATAGAAAAGGTAAAAGAGACCGTAGCAGTTTAATCATATGTCGAAGGATTTCTTAGGGAAAAGTGCCAATTACCCCCAATCACAATTAACAAAGTATTTCCATGCCAGGATCTATTCACCAACCTCTGCCAGAATGTTTGTACAGATGGTTCAGTTTACACATTTTTTAAACACAGGGTTTATTGATCAGTTTTCTCCTTTTCTTCTCAACTGCTGTTCTTCCTTCTTCCCACCACAACAGTGAATATTTGCGCTACTGTGCAATTGCCCAATCTATTCTCCCTCTGCCGTGGGCCACTGCCCATCCCCATACTTCCAAGGCCTGTGCGGCGTTCACCATGATTATAGCCATTGAAGATTTTGTTCCTTATTCTTAGGTTCTATAAATCTTTGCGTCTCTGATGATTTTTTTTTTTTTTAGGAAACCTTCCTGTAAGTGCAATTTCTGGGTTGGAGATGGAAGGAACGATAACTGCTATATTAGAACCCCCCCCCCCCCCGCCAAATCTCAAAGGTTTAACACAAAAAAAGTTTCTTTCTCACTCACACATCTGTCTAATGTGGATGTTTGGTGTTGAAGGCCTTCAACATGGTGATTCAGGGATCCAGGTTCCTTCCAGTTTGTCACTTGGCCAACTTCAGCACGGACCTTCAGAGCCATTACAGATGGGGGAACAAGAGGGAGGAGAAGGCACGTCTGCTCCTTAGCCACGTCTGCTTGGAAATGATACACACCACCCCATTCATTTTCCATTAGTGAGTCCTAGTCACATGGGACCGTGCTTCCTGTAAGGGGACCTGGGAAATAGAGTCCTTGGCCGGGTGGGCACTTCCCACCATCATCCACACGCTATGGAAGGGCTCAGAATTGGTGTTCAGCCAACCATCTCTGGCCACAAAGGGCATTCCAAGTCTGTGTGTTTTAATTCCGCAAGGAAAGTCCCATGCTCTTTTGGGTCACACGATTGACTAAGGTGGTTACAATTTCACCACTTACTTGATCCCCTCCTTCTCTCATCACCAAGCTCAAAGTGAATCACTTTGATTCTGATGGTGTGACTTCCTGCCCTGTGTCCATCTTTCCCCTTCCACTTTTACCCAGTGTCTTGACAGTCTTGCTTAGTGGAAATTTCCATCCTGTCTCCTCTTCCCTTTTGCGGGGCAAGAAGTAATTTTTGCTGACTGCCCTCATTTACAACTCTGCCCTTCTCCTGCTCCAGGGTGCCCTCCCCCTTTCTCCAGAAGCTGAACAGCTATCCCTCTGCCATTTGAGCCTTCTCCACAGGCCTTACGCTTTGGGGTCTCCTTGGAAACCATCCCCCTCCCTATCTTTTGGGATTTTGATTTTCAGAGCCTGTTCCTACTGGCTCTGGGCCTACTGTTCACTTTGTCTCCTGTCCGGTCTTACCTATTTAGTCCTATCCCCAGATCCAGGGAGTGTGCACAGTTGGTCTCTGGCTGGTTTCAGTGCCGATCTTGAAAGGAAGACTTAGAGCTCTGAGCTGATCTTTGGGTCTGGCAGGCTCTCCTGCAGTAGGTGGTTATGTCTGGCCTGGTACTTCTAGCCACCTCCCCCCTCCCCAGATCCTGTTGACTCATTTTAATAGGGAGGAAAGAGGGAGAGCAGGGACAGAGGGACCATGTTAACTGTGTCTGTACACTTTCCTGAGCAC
Organism: Leptonychotes weddellii; assembly: GCF_054177405.1. Lineage (NCBI taxonomy): Eukaryota > Metazoa > Chordata > Mammalia > Carnivora > Phocidae > Leptonychotes > Leptonychotes weddellii. Next base: position 73,189,932 of record NC_138377.1, on the reverse strand, counting down.
TACACTAGGTTTTCTGGGGCAGTTAGAATTGACCGAGTACAATGCTGAGCAACGCTAATGCCTTGGGAAAACTGGGAAACTCCTGATTTGGGCCAGGAGTGACTGCCCCACATTGTCAGCTCGAAGAACCCTTCCAAGACCCCTGGGATCCAAGGTTCTTCCCAAGGAATAACCTCAGCCACTAAGCTTCACCCACAGGAAGGCAGCAGGTGGGCAAATTCCCCTTTGTCACCGGCCACTAGGAAGTGTGCCCAGGGGCAAGTTCTGAAGAATCCATCACCTTCTTTCAGAATTGGTGACTTGCAGGTGGTCTAATAAGAGATGCTAATGTTCTTCTAGCCCCTCTCTTTCTGAGCTTCTCCCTCAGAAAAGCCTCCGAGAGTCTAACTCCACACAGGGTATTGGCAAAGAGATGACACAGCTAGGAGTTGGCTGATTTCTGACCTGCCTCATACTTCAGCTGCTCTCCCCACCTGCTTTCAGGATAACCCTCAGGAACTTTTTTTGGGGGGGGAGGGAAGAGGAAAGACACCAATTTCCTTGAGAGAGGTGGGGCAGGGGAGCAGCCGAGAGAAAGCTGTTCTGTCTGGAAAGGAAGCCAGAAAGGAAGACAGAGTCTCTTTGAACTTCTCTCACCAAGCTGACAGGAAAATTGCAAAAACACCATCAGACTGCATCAGGATGCAAGGGAGCAACCAGGAAGGCATGGCTCCTTTGAAGGCTTCCCGCTCTGTGTGAGGTACAGCGTCTGGAGGGGAACACCAGATGCCGTGAGGCGCAAACCCGGCTGCTGGGACCGACCCCACACTGGAAACAGGCTCAGTGGTGTTGTTATAGAATCCCCCACCGTCCCCGAAGCCAGAGCAAAGGTGCATGTGAGAAGCAGAGGCTGATGAGCTTCTCCCGGGGAACCAGGGAGGACCAGGCAAGGACCAGGTGAGGAACACAGGGGTCTGCCAAGAGGAAGGGGAGTCAAGCAAGGACAAGGGCCATCCTGGGTTCCTGGGGAGACTGTGCCAGTGAGTCCCAGTAATGATCCAGAGGGACCGGTACCCTAGGCAGGGGGACTGGAGAGGTGGGGAGTATGAGCAGAACTCTCTAAGTCATTTGTGGGACACAGTGCAAAATGAAAATGCAGGACCCTGGTCAAAAAATCATGAAGAATTTTTTAAAAGATTTTATTTATTTATTTGATAGAGAAAGCATAAGCAGGGGGAGCGGGAGAGGGAGAAGCAGACTCCCCGCTGAACAGGGAGCCTGACGCGGGGCTGGATCCCAGGACCCTGGGACCATGACCCGGGCCGAAGGCAGATGCTCAACCGACTGAGCCACCCAGGCGCCCCAAAATTATGAAGAATTTA
>NC_138377.1:73162476-73188471 GCF_054177405.1 Leptonychotes weddellii | reverse complement strand
GGTGTGAGGTATCTTGTGTGCAAGCCTGCAAGCTCCTATGTAAATGGACGCCAAAAAGATGAGTCCAGGCTGTAGAAGTGAAGGCCAGGAGTGGGGGGGGGCGGGGGGGGGGCGGGGCTGGGAATCCACACTCCCTCAGGAGTCTTTTGGTTTTAAAAAATATGGGAAAAATAAAGACTCTCCATTAACAACACGTTTTTAACTTTTTAACAGGCCTTCACATCTCTAAATCCATATAACAAAGGTGACAATTTTATGAGCCAAGTTATGCATAGCACATTTTATGTTCCTAAATGATCTAAGTGATTTTTGTAGGTCCTTAAAGGACACTAAAAAAGTAAGTGTAGTGGAGGAGAAGAGAATTGTGCGTATTTTTATTTCTCCATCAAACGACCGTATTTCTTTTACAGAAAAGTCATCCTTCTCCCCCTGTTCCTCCTTTTGTCCAAAATGTCTGGACATTTCTCATTCCTGGTCCAGACCAGTTTTGTCTGTGACTTGTCACTGTGTCTTCTCTGGTAGTTTGGAGACCCCGACTCCCCAGTGTGGTTAGGGCTGGTGTCACTTGGTGGGCCCCACAGTCTCCCCACCCTCAGGTGGGCAGTTATCCCCTATAGCAAACTCCTTCTGAGAACAGAGCTCATGGAAAAGTGAAAGATCTGGTCCTAGAGCTTGAGGAGGGAGCCAGGGACGCAGCACTAGAGGGGGCGTGACAAAGAGCTGCTTGTCTTCTGCTGTCCGTGGTCCGTTTCGACTTCCGTCTCTGGGTAGGGAGGTGAGAGGCAGGATTGTATCTGCTTCCTCGGGCGGGATGCACCTCTCCATCTGCAGCTCTCCACCTGCAGCTCTCCACCTCAGGGAACAGGGACTGTCACTCTGAGCACGTGGCCACGTGTTTTCTCTCCTCAATGGGACTTCTCAGAGGAGAGATGCACCCACCATCCCCTAAAATTTGGAGACCCTGCCCAGTGGAAGGATCTGTCTCCCCTAATGTCAGGCCAAACCAGTGAAACCTTTGCTCAGCAAGACTGTGAGACCATGGATCTTGTCAGAATAGGATGAGGGGTCAACTTGAGGACACCCGTGCGCTGCCCAGGGGAGACTGTCCGAGGAGAGTCTGGGAGCTAGAAGTAAACTTAAAAAAAGCAAAGCATTTCCTTTCCACCCAGCCAAGCCCTGCTTCTAACAGCAACGCCAACAGCTTCATAGCAGAGAGACTTAGGAGAGCCCTCAGGTTGGCTCCCCCGACACTCCTTTCCACTCCCCTCTTCAGGGCCGCAATGCTGAGGTGGACCAGAACCAGGGGCCCTGGAGAGTTTTTGAGGGACAGGAAAAGGAAGGCCCGCTGGGGCCTCAATCTGAAGGCCAGAAATGAAGCCTGCCTCACCTGCTCTTCCTGCTGACAGACGCCAGCCAAGCTTAGCAGCCTCCCTCATTCCCTGCCACTGCCCCTCCCCCACCCCCAGTCTGGGGCCACAGAGCAGCCTGGAACAGGAAGAGGCCCTATCAGGGACAATCCCCCTCTGGGCAGGACCAAAGGTCAGGGCCGAGGGTCTGGGGGCCCAACGGGAGGCCCTTCCCCACTGGCGGTGACGGCAGGCAGCCCGCGGTGGGAGTGCGCCCGCGGATGGCAGCGGGCCCCAGGGGCAGGTCTCATGCCCTCACGGCCAGGGTGACTGAATCTGCCAGCTGTGGGGCCCGCCCGTGCCAAGTCTGCCCTGGCTCCGTCTAGTCGTAATCGATGCTGGCGCCAGGCCAGGCCCCCTGCCAGCTCGGTCACACTCGGCTAAAGCGGGAGGCCCAGCCCATTAACTCCTCGCCAAGGTCCATTGTCTGGGTCCCTGCCCGGTGGTTTATTTACGCGGTTTATTTACTCCGGGGCTGGCCGGACGGCCCGCGCTGGGAGGAGGTGGCGGCGGGCAGGGCGCGCAGGCGGGGAGTGGGGCTCCAGGCTGCTCGCGGGGAGGGGCCAGCCGCGGCATCCAGAGCCCCAGGGCAGGGCACGTTGGGAGGGTGGCTTTCTTTTCTTTTCTTTTCTTTTTTTTTTTTTTTGAAGCCACATCAAAGATTCCCAGTAAAGTCAGAGCGGGACAGATGCAGTAGACACGGGATCCTTAACTCCCAGACAGTGGCCTTCAAATCCTCTACAAGAATTTTTAACATTACATACCCTCTTCTATTTTTTTAAGTTGGCATTTACACTTTTCATCACCAGTTGAAATAGTTCTAAAGGGTATGCTTTCTAGCACTCTATACATTGTTTTTTTCCCACTGTCTATGTGCCTTGTTTTGACTCTATATCCTATATGACAGCCATTATGAAAATTCAGAGAAAAATGAATATTGATATTTTAAAATAAAGATCTTTAATATCTCTTTGAAGTGTCCAATGGAATCTAAATATCATAGCCATTTGGTAGCCTCCATTATCCATTTAAAAAAATAGAGAAACATCCTAATTCTTTAATAGCTGGAAATTTATATTGTTCCTTCCACAAGCTTGTATTTCCATTCCACTCTGTTACGGATTTTCTCCACAGGTAATATATTTTTCATGACTGAAAATCTTTCATTGAGTAATACATCAATAAAAATGTTTAAGTTAAAACTTCCTTTGTTCATAAAGCTGTATTAACAGGGACGCCCGGGTGGCTCAGATGGTTGAGTATCTGCCTTCGGCTCAGGTCGTGATCCCGGGGTCCTGGGATCGAGCCCCACATCGGGCTCCTGGCTCAGAGGGGAGCCTGCTTCTCCCTCTCCCTCATGCTCTCTCTCTCTCTCTGTATCTCTGTGTCTCAAATGAATAAAAAATCTTAAAAAAAAAAAGCTGTACTAACAATTTTTGTTTTGATTTTAGTTGTTACAATGATTAATACTCTATTGATGAGAGCTATGCAACTAATTGTCAAATTTGACAATATTAAACATAAAAAGTAAATTTTTATCAGAAATGCATCTCTAAATGAGATGGGAAGGGCAGATTCTCTTCTGCGTAAGTGTGCATATATGTAGATGACCATTGCTTATTGCTAGACTGAAGGTTCAGTGTCTATTTCATTCCCATGATAGATTTAAACACTGAGAAACCTTGTTCATACAAGCAAACAAACAAATACATAATAGATGGAAACCAATGAGTTTTGTTATAGAATGCCATTCGATTCTTTGAACTTCCAAAATATATGCCTCATATTATTATCACACCTTTTTTAATGATCTGCTGACAGTGTGATGAGCCCTTCCATTTGGTTGAAAGCAAATAACTAGAAACCACCTGACTTGCAAAAAGACCTGTTACCCCATCCTTAGAGCCCCTCAAGGTTTCATACCTGCTCCACAATGCAGTGCCCCCAGCGGGGTTACAGTGAGTGAGAGGTGCAGCTTTCTCTTGGAAAGCTCTGTTTCCTCCAGGGGGTGTGAAAGGGCACGCCTTGTCTTAGGTGCCTTTGTAGGAAGACCACTTTTAGGAAAAAGCATAGGAAATGGAGGATCAGAAAATGGATTCTCTTCAAAATATCTTGATTCACAACTCCTGGGGTATAATAACCCAATTTTATGACTAAGACTGAAAGTTTACTTGAGGACCAGAACTTACATTTTGATTCCTCTGCTAGGAGTGAGCTCCAAAAACCAATATGATTTAAATACACAGATGCCTGTGGTCACTGCTCCAATTCTTCCCGGCCCTCAGACTGCCCTTAGCAGAGCTAACTGCCCTTCCTCAGGCTCCTACCTGCAACCTGCTACTCATCATTACCATTTACTGAGGGTCCCTTCAACTAAGGGAGGAAAGCAGCTGGAGTCTGGGAGAGACCCTGTTCATCCGAGTTAGAACCATTGTCTCTCTCAGGGTCCTAGCGAGGTAGTTTCCAACCAATTGGCAAATATTGAGAGGTGCCCCTCCCATATATTTATATATTTATAAATCAACAGGTACCACTGTCAATCCATTTATTGCGTGGTTTAAACTTCGAGATTTTGCAAACATAAATATATAAATAAAATAAGATAAAGTTTATTTTATTCCCTACCCCCATGGATTGCCTCACGAACCTTCTTTAGAACGAGATGCCCTAAGAGCTTTCACTCAGGATTGCTCTCAAACCCCAGGGAACGTGTGGGGGAAGGGCAGGAGGTGGTACTGGAACCTTCCCTCTGGCCCTTTCCAAAGCATGACGCTCCACCGTCCTCCAGCCCATATTTACTAAGATCCGGCGCCAGGCACTGTGCTGGGTTCTGAGATTACAAAATGACATGATCTCCTATTGCACAATAGTTCAAACAGAGTCAACACAACTGAACTATACATTTAAAAATGGTAAAGATGGAAAATTTTATGTTATGTCATTTTTCCCACACACAAAAAAAGTCTCTGCTCTTAAAAAGATTATGGAGTAGTGAGGGAAACGGAATTTGCTCATTGGTTTATCCAGCAACTTTTAATTAATGGAGTTCCAATCATGTCCCAGGCCCTGTGCAGGTGCTGGGGAGAAGCCTATAAGCAAAACCAGGCAACGTCAGGCTCTTATGGAGCCGACCGTCCACGGCCCAGCAGGAACGTGCATCCACACTGCCCCAAACAGTAACTACTCGCCACGCGTGGCTGTTTAAACGCCTTGAAATCAAATAAAATGTCAAATTCAGGGCGCCTGGGTGGCTCAGTTGGTTAAGCGACTGCCTTCGGCTCAGGTCATGATCCTGGAGTCCTGGGATCGAGTCCCGCATCGGGCTCCCTGCTCAGCAGGGAGTCTGCTTCTCCCTCTGTCCTCTTCCTTCTCGTGCTCTCTGTCTCCCATTCTCTCTCTCTCAAATAAATAAATAAAATCTTTAAAAAAAAAAAAAAAAAGTCAAATTCAAACCCCAGTCTCGCTAGTCAAATTTCAAGTTCTTGTCAGCCACAGTCAGCTAGTGCTGCTCTATTGGCTAGGATAGCTAGAGAACGTTTCCAGCATTGCAGACAGCCCTAAAGCACCGAGTGTGGGCAATGCCATGGACAGGATGAGTCAGATCATCAGGTCACGCCCCTGTCAGCCTTTCTGGTGCCTTGATGGCAATTTGTAAAAGATTTTCCCCTGGGCTGATGCAGCTCCATGCCAGGGATAAGACTTGTGGAGCAGAGTGCCGTCCTGGGCCTAAGAGAAGTCAGAGTCTCGAGAATAGGAAGTGTAAATTACCGTGTTAGTTACCAGGTCCCCAGAGGTAATAAAAGACTCAGGAACTCCGAGTTATGGTCTAATCTCCTCTCCAGCCAATGTACCAGGCAGCCTTGCTCATGCTGTTTTCTCAGGCTCTCCCCATCTCTGCAACTGAATTCCCTTCATGGCCCAGGTAAAACACCACCTCCATGTTCCCCACAGCCTTTCTTGAGCCCTTTATGGGGCTGATTTGCATTTATTGAGCACATACTGTATTCGTGTTATGGGTGGGCCTGGGCAGCAGAGTATGGTGATGCAGCCACAAGATGAAGATGGAGGGACGCCTGAGTGGCTCAGTTGGTTAAGCATCTGCCTTTGGCTCGGGTCATGATCCCGGGATCCTGGGATCAAACCCCGCATTAGGCTCTCTGCTCAGCGGGGAGACTGCTTCTCCCTCTCCCTCTGCCTGCCCCTCTGCCTACTTGTTCTTTCTCTTTCTCTCTCTGTCAAATAAATAAATGAAATCTTAAAAAAAAAAAAAAAAAGATGAAAATGGAGCCTCTAGACTTTCAGTGTAAGTGGTTTTAAGTCCCAGAACCACGTGGCTGGCCACAGTAGCTTCGCCATCATCAGTACACTCTCATCAGGCTCTGCACCCGGCACACCTCCTCTCCTGACCTGCGACTTCTCCTAACTGTGCCTGACCCGTCTTTGTCCCCACCTCCTGCCTCGATTCACACATCAAAGACCAGAAAAAGACTCACTGAAGGAGTTATTGTCTCAGTTATCCAACTTGAGAAATGGTGAGGCTAAGCCTCCCTAGAAGTCTCCAGAGATTCTCTAAAGAAGCTGGAACGTAAACAGCCACCTACCCAGCCTAGCTCTTCCAGAAGACAGAGACATGGGCCGGTCTCACTCTTCTATGCATCAGAAAATCCACCTCTTCTGGGTGAGTTTCAGGAAGGGTAGGTACTGCTGTCTGAGTTCTGGAGTGATGGAGATGTATCTCAGCAAAATACTTCCTGCAAGCGTCTGGCCAGCTGCCTCCTCCAACCTTCCGGACCTGCCCAGGGTTAGACGGTAATTTCTTCTCCTGTTTTCACAGCTGGGGCCTCGTGTGGGCAGCCTGAAGGCTCGTCCCGGCTTGGATGCTGGGGGTGAGTTGGCCCAGTGAGGAGAGAATCAGTGTTGGAGTTGGGCCTGGGTTCGGATCCTGATTCTGCCACCAGTCAGCCCAGTGAGCCATGGGCAAAAAACTCAACCCCCTTGAGCCCTTTCTTCTTTATTTGTAGAATGGACAATAGTACCTACTTCACAAGTTGTTGAGGGACCTAAATGACAAGAAGTCTCCAATGTATGGTTTAGAGCTTAAGATCCTGGCTCTGTCACTTACTGGCTGTGGGACTTTAGGCAAATTACCTAGATGGTCTGTGCCTCTGTTGTCTTTTTACATAGTAGGGGGACCCTAGCAGAGCCGAATTTAGAGGGTTGTTGTGAGGAGTACTTAATGTCTGACACGTGTTGAGAGCTCAGTGAGTGCAGGCATTTATGATCTCACGTTTCCAACAAATGAGGTAAGCAAGGTAGCTACTGCTACCCCTTCCCAGTGGATCAGGTAGGATCACATACTTGCTGTTGGTGAGACCTGAATGAGAATCCAACTCCCCCACATCCTAGTCCAGGCTTCAGATCAAGCCCCTTGTCAAGACCTTGTGCTGGCCGGTTCCCTGGGCCCAGCCCCAGGCTCTCAGAGCTGCTGGATCGTGAACAGCTCATCCCTGAGCCATGGCTGCTGGCTTTGTTCCCTTTTGGAGGGCCTGGGGAGGCTCTCCATGTCAGTCTGTGGCTTTGTCACTTGTCCCTGCTAGAGTCTTCCCCACTGCCTGCGGGAAGTGTCCTCTCCTTACTCATGCCTGAGGTTCACTTCAATGCCCAAGGGAGGGCATGCCTAACCCCCTTGGTTCCTTCGGGATTAGAGCAGCCTGGGACAGTGCGAGGAGCATTTGGAGCCAGGGAGGGGGAGGAGGGTGGGCCTTGGCTCTGGGTCCCAGCTATCCTCACAGCAGGAGTGTGATGAATATAAAGTGAGGGCCTAAGAAGCATTAAGCCTTGGCCAAGTGATAAGGAGGCTGAGACAGAATGGTCAGGAAGAGAAGGAGAGAAAGACCAAGATTTTCACAGGTAGTAGGGACATCCTCTCCTTTCCATTTCATAGATAAGGAAAATTATGTCCATTTTGCCTAAGTTACATAACTGCCTGTAAGAAAGGTTGGGACAGGGCGCCTGGGTAGCTCAGTCGGTTAAGCGTCTGCCTTCAGTTCAGGTCATGATCCCAGGGTCCTGGGATCTAGTCCTGCATCGGGCTCACTGCTCAGCGGGAAGCCTGCTTCTCCCCTTCCCACTCCCGTTGCTTGTGTTCTCTCTCTTGCTGTGTCTCTCTCTGTCAAATAAATAAATAAAATCTTAAAAAAAAAAATGGTTGGGACAATTACTGCCTCTTGAGTGCCCACTTAGCTTTCCTTACAATACTCATTGCCCCCTCACCTCTCATTCTGAACAGTTGGTACCTGGCAAGGCTTCCCCCCTCCGCCACCCAACATGGCTGCCTCACTACCACCCAAGGGCCCACCCTGGAGGAGGAGGTAAGATGAGAACAGTTTCCCCACCTTCCCTTGAAGGACCATCCCTTGTGTCCCCCATCATCACCAGAAACCTGAAAATCTTGGTGATCCTCATCCTCCAGACTCTCATTCCCATATAACTCTGTAATTCCCTAAGCTGACCCTATGCCCCAAATCCTTCACTTCGCTTCCTGGAACTCATAGTTTATTATCAGCAAAATCTCCCCACATATTCAACCTTTGCTCTGAAAATTCTTTCACCTTCTTGCTCTAAGGGAAACCTCCCTGGTCCCCAAAACACAATTCCCTTGCAACCTCCTCCTGTGGTGTCTACGTCTTCCCTTACATTCCTCACACCAGCGTGCCTAGAGGTGGGGAGTTACCCTCTTTGCTCCTGATGGCTATTTCTAGGACTTTTCTCCTTCCTCCTCCCACTTTTAAAACTCCAACTTCTTTGAAGGCCATGCCATTAGACCAAACCAGCCACCATCCCTTCTAGTTATAGACATTTACATAATCTAGACCATTCCCACTCATTCACAGAATACTCTAGTGCCGGGCTCACAATCTTCCTCTCCACAACCACTCCTTCATTCTTTTTCAAGATGTTAACATTCATTCTTTCATTCAAAAAATATTGTTGAGTACTTGTTCATTGCAGCAGTACTGTTCTTAGAATTGAGGGTATAGGAGTAAACCAGAGAGAAAATGTCCCGGCCCTCGACGTTCCTACATTCCCACAGGAGCAAAGACAATTGCAGATAACTAAGTGATGCATAATATCATGTGAGGCAGAGATGCTATGAAAAGCAAAGAGGCAGGTGAAGGTGTGGTGGCAGGGGATGAAGGAGCTGTCTTAGAGATGGCAGACAAGAAGGTCATCGACATGGAAGACCCACCCAACACCTCTACCACTGATGCGTGGTCTGTGACCACTTCTCTTCACCAGACTTCTTCCCTCCTCGGCCACCCACTCCTATGGCTGTAGCCTAGAACTGGGCACTGCTGAATCCCCACTCTCTGACCACCATCTCTTGTGTTTTAGTTCATTTACTCGATTGCCTCCACTCTGTTTTTCGGTCCCCTTCGGGACCTCCATTCCACCAAACTCACCCTCTTTCACGGTCCGTCCTTTATCTCCTCATGAACTTCCCTCTCCAGCTTGGATTCTGTGGCCTGTGGCAGTATCGTCCCTTTGCACCAGCCTTCCCCTCTCTCAGCCCTTTCCCTTCAGTTGGACTCTCCTGACACACCTCAACCTTGCTTAACCCCAAAGCCCTACCTACTCTGCACCTGCATCGAGTAACCAAACATCACTGGGGAAAATTCTCAGCCGTGCTGACTAGCCACACTTTACATTTCTGACCACAAACCTCAAGTGGGCACTCAGCTTGCCCAGAGATCCTATTGTGTTTCTCTACTAAATTCACTGCCCCACTTTCCAGATGAGTGTTTCACATCGTCTTCTCTCTTCTCCAACCCCCAACACCTCCTCCTTGTTCCCTACTGTTGGCTAACCACCTCCCTTCTTATTTTGCTGAGGAAATAGAGGCTTGTAGGAAAAGTGTTTGTTATCTGGACCCTCATCCCTGCCTTCCTTTCTCACAATGGATGGCCTCCCCTCTGGGTCTGGGCCAGCCACTCCACTCACGCACCAGATTCCAATCCCTTCATTACTCAACGACTTTGCCCCAAATCATCCTTCTCCCGCCTGTGCTACACGGCTGCCCCTCTCTATCACATCTTTCTCATCAGTGTCAAAACGTGCTATCATCTCTCACACTTGAAAAAACAAACTCTATTTTGACTCTCTTTAGCTCCTGCCCCATTTCCTTCCTCCCCACGTCCTCACCCTCATTCCCGCTTAGCCCACCGCAGCTAAGCTTTTGTCTCTGCCACTCCATTGAAACTGCACTTGTCCAAGTCCTCAATGGCCCCCCTGTCAGCACATCCAAAGGTCAGTGTCCTCTCATCTTATTCAGCCACGGAGAAATCGCTCCTCCTTGAAACCTTGGCGTCCAGCACGCCACATGGGCTGCTTTCCTCTGGCCTCGAGGGCAGCTCTTTCTCGGGCTCCTCCTCTCCTTGATATCTCAATGTTAGCATGGTGCAGGGACTTCTTCCCTATTACGGTCCCTCCCTTGTTAGATGCCATTGAGAGGCTGGAGCCTTCCAGAGACAATGGGGAGCAGAGTAGAGGAGAAAGAACAGCTCCAGCTCTGGAGCCCCTGCCTCGGTGGGAATTGCCCTGATGTGCCAGACGATGTAGTTGGTAAATAATCCTCTGTGCCTCAGTAAGATGGTACCTTACATGGGCTCTCCCCAAAGCAGAGTGAGACAAACGCTCACGTGTGAGTAGGTTTTTGGGGGAGAACAGACCCAGGGAGCAGGAGTGAGGCAGAGGAAGAGTGAAACAGGGATGGAAGGCTGCTGATCAAAGGTGTGGGAACAAGGTAGCCGCCTATGGGTGACTGCTGCTCAATCCAGGAACTTCGAGAAGCTTTATGAAATGTTTCAGAACCTGTGGGAAGAAGGAGGGGTACTTATCCATTGGCTCCGGCCAAGTTATCCTGTGGACAGGAACGCCCCTGCACTTCTGGGTGGTTTATGTGTCAATGCCAAGTGGGTTTCATGGACGTCCCCCATGCCGTGGTGTCAGGAGGCAAGAGACATGTGGAGGGACACTGTAAGGCTGCATTTGCACGGCACGGGTCAAGCCCTGGGCAAAACTGGTAACCGCAGCAGTGGCTGGACCCAGGAGTGAGATGGGGGGCATCTGATGTGCCCAGTACAGACAGGAATAACAATGGAGCCCTCCTCATAGGCCTGCTGGCCCTTAGCGTCTGGCCGTCTCCATGCTGGTGACTCTGACCCTGACATTGCCCCTGCCTAGTAGACATCTCAGAGGCCTATCTTGTCCGAAAGAGAGCTCTGATCCCCTGTCTGTCCCCCACCCCAACTTGTCTTCCAGTCTTCTCCACTGCAGTTCAATGGCCTGGATTCATCTCTCTCCCCCACTTCTCACATCCAATTTATCATCAAATCTTAGCTCCAGAATATACCCCAGTCTGACCTGCTCATTAACTTCTGTCACAAAGCGACCACCAGCCCAGGCCAAGTGGCCATCCCCTCTGGCTAGCCCACTGCGGTGGCCTTCCAACTCTCGCCCGCCTCTGCTCTTGCTCCCTTATAGTTTATTCTCCCCCAGGAAACTGAATGATAATGTTACTCCCCTGATTAGAGCAGCCCTCCACTAGCTTCCCATTATCATTTTTATTTTTATTTATTTGTGTTTGTTTTTAAGTAGGCTCCGCCCCCAGCATGGAGCCCAGTGTGGGGCTTGAACTCATGACCCTGAGCTCAAGACCTGAGCTGAGATCAAGAGTTTGACGCTCAACTGACTGAGCCACTCAGGTGCCCCTTCTCATTATCATTTTTAAATAATGGCTTTATTAAGATATAATTCACATACCATACAATTCGCCCATTTGAGATGTACGATTCAATGTGGTTTTTTTTGGCTATTCACAGGATTATGTGACCCTTAACCATAATCAGTTTTAGAACATTTTCATCACCCGCACCAAAAACCCTGTATCCACTAGTATTCCCCGTCCATTTCCTCTCAACCCTCCCAGCCCTGGCCTAATCTACTTTAGAGACTAATCTACTTTCTATCTTTATAAATATGCTGATTTTGGACATTTCACATAAATAGAATCATGCAGTACGTGCCTTTGTGACCAGTTTCTTTTTCTTGTTATTCTTAGGTTAAGACCCAAACTCCATGGGCGCCTGGGTGGCTCAGTTGGTTAAGCGACTGCCTTCGGCTCAGGTCATGATCCCGGAGTCCCTGGATCGAGTCCCACATCGGGCTCCCTGCTCGGCGGGGAGTCTGCTTCTCCCTCTGACCCTCCCCCCTCTCATGTGCTCTCTCTCATTCTCTCTCACACAAATAAATAAATAAATAAAATCTTTAAAAAAAAAAAAAAAAGACCCAAACTCCTTGCTGTGGTCTGGTGCCCACCTGAGGCCCCCCAGCTTGCTGTCTGCCTCTCCTGGTCCACCTCCCCCAAACTCACTAATTGTGTTGTGGGCAGGCCCCACTCCATCCCCCTCGGGACCTCAACCCTTGCCTTGCCTTTGCCCTGAAGTATCTTTCTCAGATCTGTGGATGGGCTGCTCATGATTCAGATGTTTGCCCAAATGTCACTTCCCTTTTTTCAACCCCACCCGTTCCTACCCCTTCCCCTTATTATCTGAAATGTTTATTTCTTTGTTTACTTACTTGTTTACTGGCTTTATCCTCCTGTAGACCCCCTCCATAGTGCAGGCATTTTGTCCTGTTCACGCCTCCTTCCTCAGCACCTAGAACAGCGCTGGGCACGCAGTTGGTGTTGGGCCTTTGCTGCACAAATGATTGGATAATGCTCCTCCACAATTCCTCCCACTCACTAAAACTCGCGACACACCTTCAAAGCTACGAGTTGTTCCTTCGGTCTAATGAAAACCCTCTATTCTGTGGTTTACATTTATTCTTTTTCTGCTGGATATTGTGGTCCTCGCTCATGTATACTCTCCCTCCCCATGCACACACACCAACTAAATTCACTTCCCTCAGGTTCTCCTCAGAGACTCTCCTCTTGGAGTCCCCTGGGGAAGGGTACCCTTCTTATCGACTGTGGGGGTTACTGCTCCCACACAAATAAAACACCATGGTCTGGGACCCCCAGTCCTTAGCTATCTGTGCACCATCATCGGCCAAGCAGAGTGTTCAGGGCTCCTGCTCTGGACTTGGCCTTTTCCTTACCTCACTGCTTTGGAGCCCTGATATTGACTCCTTCCTTTCTCTTTAAAAATCTCAGCCTGGTGGGAAAATAGGCCTTTTCATGCATTGCTGGTGGGAATGAAAACGGCACAACCTCTATGGAAAACCTCTAAGTTTGCACAAACCCTTGGACCCCGGTACCTATGCACATGTGAAAGGACACATCGGTACTGAGTGACAGCAAAAGCCTGGGGACTGACCACCTAGTGCCTTTAACAGAGGAGCGCCTTAGAACAAGGAACACTCTGCAGCTATAAGAAAAAATGGAGGACCTTCTGTGCGTGGATAGAGAACAATCCCCAGAACATATTATCAAGAAAAACCATGATTCTGTAGTACCTATGGAATAGTAAAGAGAAAGACTAAGAAAATATATTTACATAAAGAAATACTGGAACGATATGCAATTCTTTTTATATGGGGAATGGGAACTGTTAGGGAAAAATTAGAAGGAAGACTTCTCTCTGAGATTTTTATGTCATATTGGAACCATGTGACTGTATTACATACTTTAAAATAAAGTAAATATATAAAAATATATCGAAAGAATCAGAGTCTTATTTGAGGGGTTCTCATTTTCGAAGGACTTTAAGATCTCTCTTTCAAGACATTGGAAGTGCTCAGTAGTCACGTTTGGGTGCTGATAGTAACCCCCCGGAATGTTGGCTGTGAGGTGAGCTCACCAGGGACCGGCCTTGTTTATTCATCAGTGTGTTCCCAGCAGCAGCCCCACAGCCGGCACAGAGTAGGCGCTCACTAAATACTTGTTGAAAGAAATACAAAGTACATGCACGAATAGAAAGAGCCCTAAGTCAATAACAGAGCATTTTGGTCTGGGCGAAGGGTCACTACCGATATAAAACAGTCAAAATGGATGAATCTGAGCAAGGTGAAAAGCCATGCCATTTATTTACTTATTTATTTTTAGACTTTATTTATTTATTTGAGAGCGAGAGAGAGAGCATGAGCAGGGGTGGGGCAGCAGAGGGAGAAGCAGACACCCCACTGAGCAGGGAGCCGGATGCCGGGCTCCATCCCGGGACCCCGGGATCATGACCTAAGCCGAAGGCAGACACTCAGCTGACTGAGCCACCCAGGCGCCCCAAAAGCCATGCTGTCTAAATCAGAAGCCGGAAGGGAGCACTCCAGCTGTGTGCCATAGCTCTCCCAACCACAGATTTTCTGGAATGTTCTTGACACCTGCGCCCTGGACAACCATAATGAGTAAATGCCAAATATAGTGTAATAACAGCCATGAAAGAATAAATAAATAAATAAATAAATAAATAAATGACCCAGCACTGTCAGGGTCACCTCATCATGGGCCCTGTCAAGCTAGCTCCCTCTTTTCAGCTCAGCGTTGTCTCACAGGGCTTTGCCTCCAGATGCCTGAGGGCAAACCGTAGCGGGCATCTGCCTCCCAGCCAGAACTCCCTGCTCTTAGCCACATGGCACTGCAGCACATTGGCCAAGCAGAAGTCTGGAATATACAATGGCCTCCTGGAACGGGCATATGTGGTTGGCATGGGTTATACCCCGTCAGGTTACGAGGGAGCCAAGAGCAAAGCTTGCCTGGTGCCTGCCCAGCCGTCACCCGTACCTCCCCTGGGCCTTGCGGCCACCTTGCAGCAGGCCTCTTCCTCAGGCAGGGGACTGAGGGCCAAATCCGGGCTTCTGCTGGGCCCTCTCTTCCCCCTCCTCCCCACATCTGACTCAGGGGTTTCTGCAGATGGGTAGCTCTGTTTCCTTTCAAGCTTCCTTTGCCAAATCGCCCTCCCTCTTTCCATCCTGGGTGGGGGAGTTGTCTCTGAGGGGGAGCTGGGCTTTTTCTGCAGACTGGAGGCCACCGAAGGCCTGAACCAGAGGCCACAGGGCCTCACAGGGAAAGTGTTGAACTGAAGCAATTTGCCTGGAGCTGGATGTGAGATAAGCCAGAGCCCTAGGCGCTCACTGCCTGTGCCTATCAGATTCCTACCTTCCCATTCTTCCAGCTCCTAAGTCTGGGCTCTGGACCCAAGGGAACAGCCCTCAGCTGTTACCTGGGGTGGAGCGCTCCATATGGCCTCAGCCAGATGTCCCCCAGGGATTCGGATGCATGCCCAGAGGCCGTGGGTGAGGCACTGGGCAGTTGGGCAGGCTACTACCTATGGGCTGAGCCTCGGGACCCCCCTCCGTCTTCCTGGGGAAATGGCCTAGCGGGAAAGCTCCTATGCTTTTTGCTTCATTGCCTCATGAGTAGTGTTCAGAGATATCCCTGGAGCACATCTGTCTGGCCCAGAGGTCAGCTAGGTATCAGCCCAGGCTCTGTGGCAGCCTGCCCTTTTCTAGGCTGGACAGGGAACAGAGACGGCCAGGGTCCTAGCATGGTGGGTTCAAGGCTGTCTTGACCAGCAGAGTCCTGGCTCTGCCAAATCTCACTTCCTCCTCTTCCTTCCTGTCCTTCCCTCTCACCTCTCATACTCAAGTCACCCTCTCCTTCAAGAGCTCGGCTCCTCCCCTTCCCCAGGGGGACCGTCAAGCCCACACTAATGAGGCCATCAGCTTCTTCCAGAAGTCAGCGGAACTGGAGCAAGGGAGAGGCTGAAAGGCCCCATGGAGAGGGTCTTGGCCACCTCCCAAACTGAGTCCCTGCCTTTGGCTCTAGCAGAAAGCCCAGCAGACCCCTCCCGGCTTTGGTCACTCAACCAGAGCACTCCCTGTGGCCGGTCCAGGTCAGAGGGCTGCAAGACCCTCCCATGCCAGCCCCAGCAGCCTGACCCAGGGTGAGGAGCCCCTCCCAGGCGCCTCGGGCCAGGGGCCTCTCAGGTTCCCTCCAAAGGAGGGGGCTGCTGCAGAGCCAGCTGCAGCTGTGGGAAACCACACACCGCAGCCTGCAGGTGCAAGGGGCCTGGGGGAAGGGGAGAGGATTAACTATTTCTTGGGAGCAGGCCTTCTCCATTCCTTCCATTCCCTGACTGTGGCTGCCCAGAGACGCCGGTTACCGTGCTTGGAAGCGTGGGCTGGGTACAAGACCACACAAAAGTCAAAGAACTTTGTGTTCTTTGTGATCCAGGGATGTGAGAGAAAAACCCCTGCCCGAGAGTTCCTGAAGCCTGCAGACAGACGCCAAGGCCCCATCACTGACTCTGGCCCAGCTTCGGAGGCCACTGAGAAACCTTGGGTATCATGTCCCTTTTCGTGTCTGCCTTCCCATGTCATGGGACCCTCCTGGGGAGAGGTGAAGGAGAGCCTCATCTTCAGAGTGCAGCTCACCACACCCCCCAGGTGGGTCTGCCAACTGAGGACCCCTCCTAGGGCTGCCTCAGGGAGCTTTAGGCCTGGCCTCAGAGGAGGGGCTGGGGGCTGAGCAGGCCTACTCCCACATAGCCCAGGGCTCCCAGTGGTAACCATTAGTGTCGAGTAAACCATGGCTCGAGTAAACCATGGCTTGGACACTGCTCTGGGGTTGTCGCAGGGGCTGGAAGCCATTCAAGGGGAAAGCTTTCGCATGGTTCCCAGAAGGGTTCCTTACAGCTCTGCCGGTCCCCAGAGGTTCGTGTGGGGCTTAAAGCTGCCCATCTGCCTGCCTGCTTGCCCAGGTTGGTCTGACTTCTCATCTCACCACCCAGGTGCCCAACAAAAGCAGTCTTCCGGCAAGAGGCCCAGAGGGTGCAGGATCCTGTGGGAAAGGCCAATCTTACCTTTGTTTTAAGCAACCCCCCGCCCCGCTCCTTCTTCCTGGTATATATAACTCATCCTCCTACTCTCTTAATCTTCCCTAAATGTGAGAAAGGTGACATTTTCGAGGACGAAGAGAATTCATTCTGCAACCGTCTGAGCACCCACCACTTGAAGGCTGTGCTAAGGCTTGGAATGAAGGTTGTGCTGAGGCTTGGAACGTAGACGTGTCCTTGCCCTTGGAGGAGCTCACAGTCTGGTGGAGTAGACATTCACACTCT
This sequence comes from Leptonychotes weddellii, assembly GCF_054177405.1. Taxonomy (NCBI): domain Eukaryota; kingdom Metazoa; phylum Chordata; class Mammalia; order Carnivora; family Phocidae; genus Leptonychotes; species Leptonychotes weddellii. Next base: position 73,171,949 of record NC_138377.1, on the reverse strand, counting down.
GTTCAGAGAGATCAACAGTCATAGTCTATTCAGAGACATAGACATTCACACTCTATTCAGAGACAGGGCTCTTCAAGGGAAGGCACCAAGTTCTTCAGGGACAGAAGAGAGGTCAGTAATGAAAGTCTATAGAGAGCTCACAAATGTTACACAGAACACAAAGAGCTGGTTGAAGCAGAAAGGGGTAAGGCAAGGTGCTTAGGATCAAACTGGGGAGATAAGAATTGAGTCACAACACAGGGCAATAGGGGACTGACTGACCCAAAGGGCGTTTGGAATTCAGAGCAGGGTAACTTCCCTCTGGGGTAATCAAGGAAGGCTTCTAGAAGGAGGTGGCATTTGAACTGGGCAGAATGACAATGGGCTAAATTGAAGGAGGGCAGACCAAATCATAGGGGCCTTGGTGCCAATTCAGAGACTGGGGGATGCCTCTTCCATCTCAATGAAATACCTTGGGGTAAATTAACCATATTAATTAAACAAGATGAAAGATTCTATCAAGATACTAAAATCAAGGAGTTGTCTCTCCTGCTTTTCCTCTGCCTCCATTTCCGGGAGGGAGGGGGGATTCCTCCTTCTCCTACACATCAATTTCTGACATAAATTTGCCCCTTCCTACCTTTCCATCCTCAGCTCCACTTTATTTGCCCTACAGGAACAGTCCATTATAACCATAGTATAATAAAAATAATATATTTGGTCTTTGTCCCCCTTTCCTGGCACAGAGCTTCAAAAACCCTTGTTATTTCCTGAGTAATAGGAATGTCTTTTGTTATTCATAACGAGCCCTTTTCACCATCCCTGTTCGTGCTAAGAAGATGACTCATGGTGGGCTCTTGGATAGTTTGAAGGGAGGGGCTGGCCCTGTGGGAAAGACACTGGGAAGGAAGGCTGGAAAGGTGTGATTGGAGGGCTGGAGATTTCATCCCTACCCCCCTCCCAATCTCCCTCCGGGCAGAGGATGGGACTGACAGGGAGTTCACGCCTGTGGTCAATGATTTAATTAATCGTGCCTATGGAACAAAACCCCATATAAAAACTCTGGACACTGAAACCCAGAGAGCTTCCTGGTTGGTGAACACACTGATGTGCTGGGAGGGGGAATGTGCCCAGTTCCACGAGCAGAGGGCAGGCAGCCCTGCCCTCCCCACCCCCACACGTTCCCTATCGGTCTCTTCCCTTTGGCTGTTCCAGAGCTGTATTTTATAATAAAGCTCTAATTATAAGTATAGCACTTTTAGTGAGTTCTGTGAGTCATTCTAGCAAATTATCAAACATGAAGTGAGGCAGTGGGAACCCTGAATTGTAGCCAAGTCCTACAAAAGGGTGGGCAGCCTGGGGACCCCATTTGTGTCTGGCATCTGAGGTAAAAGCAGTCTTGGGGACTCTGCCCTTTAACTTATGGGATCGGACCCTAACTCTGGGGGGTTATGTCACAACGGACACTGAATCAGATTGCAGGACACCCAGTTGGAGTCAGAGCTGTGTCAGTACAACCAAAGGGGCCTCCTTATAACCTTCCCATAAATCCCATGTACTCCTAACCCCTCCTCTTGCCTGAAATGGTGCTCTCACTTCCCACCTCTGCTATCTGGGGAGCCTTTGTTTTTCCAAGCCCTTTCTTCCCTTCAGAGCCCACCTCCTTCACAACTTGGTACCGGAGGTGCTGCCTTGAAGCCCATCCTTGTAGGCAGAGGTCTTCCCTTCCTGCTAGACCACCAGTATTTCGTGGTGGAGCTTGGCGAGTGCCTCGGGCCAAGGAGTGGCTTCGTAAATGCTCCTTGGCGAATGGGAGCTGGGAGCTGGGAGCGGGCTGCCCTGAGTGAGGAAGGCTGCTAGCCTGGCCAAGCAGTCCTGGAAGATGAAGGCCTCTACTGCAGGCCTCTCCACCTCTCTCCTTCCTCTGTTTCTGTGAGCAGCAGTGTCTCGGGATGGGCCAGGGCTGGGCAGTGGAAGGCTCTGGCTCTGGAGCTCCCAGCATCATTGGCCTTGTTGGTAAATATAGAGTTTTGGCGTCTTGTCTTTTGTGATTGCCAGTGCACACCCAGGTCAATAAACGCACCCCCTCTTATTGTGTGTGTGTGCCTATGTTCATGTATATGGATGCACACACACACACACACACACAGGTGGGAGCATGCCAACCCATGTCTACATTGCTCAGGGCCGCAGTTGAGAAGCACTAAACATCATCTTGGTTTGGCTTTCCTCTTCTCTCCCTTTGCTTTTTGCCAGCATTGGTCTTGGCAGCGTGCAGCCTTGTAGATTACGGCCAATAGAGCCTGGCGTGTTCCCCCTCTCCCACACCCTTGCCCCCTCCCTTCTACTCTACACACTCCACCCCGGGCTGAAGCTGCCTCCAAGAGGTTGTGGTTCCTTTTTCAACCGCCCCAGACAGAGTCTCTTTCACCTAAGCCACATAGGTAATCTGGTGGGAGGCCAGAGAGCCTGGATGAGCAGGTAGCAGGTCTGTGGGAGCTAAACTGGGCTCTTCTTCTCAGGGGCTGCTGGGGCCTGGGAGGTCAGTGTGGAAGGTCAGAAAGTAAACCAGATGCATTTAGGAAGTCCAAGGCCTTTGCCACACCGCCTCCACAGGGAACTGGTCTGAGCCAGCAGGCACAGAGGCTTCGGAAAAAGCATGACTTCTGTGATATTTGGACCCCCACCTTCTCTCCCTCTTCCAGTCTCCACCGCCTTGTAAAGCCTCTCCCAGCATACTCTAGGTTCAAGAAAGGTAGGCTCTTACCTATTATAGCATCATGAGAATATAAATGTTCGTGCCAAGATTTAGTTTTCACTGTGGCCTGAAAGGATCCCCAGTTGAAGGAATCTTAAGGAGCAGCTTATGTGGGGAAGAGCATTGGGAAGGCTGGGATCTTTCCTTCCTGGTTTCCACACCCCACCACGGTCTCCTTTCAAGTGTGCCCCTTCTCCCAGCTCATTCCAAATTGGCAGTGAGGGGCTGTGACTGAGGAATGAACTCAAACTATCCCGAAGGATTCAAGCCCTTCACTGAGCATGGGAGAACCCTCTATAAAATTAGATCTTCTTGAGGTAGTTTCAGTCCAGCAACCCACATCTCTTTATCATGGGGACCTGCGGAACCCAAACCATTCTATCTCAGGTCCTAAACTGAATCCAATTCCATTTTCTGTAGGCCTCAATCGGCCTCCCATTCTGGCATCTCTCCCCACACCCCCCAAGCAAGTACACAGCTGCCTCGGAGCACCTGTTTCTCACACCCTAAACCTGGACAGACCCCAGAGCTCACCAATTCCAACTCCCCACGTTACAGGGAGGAAAGGGAAGTCCAGCCCGGGGCAGTGACATGTCCATGGTCACACAGCCACAAAGTGGCAGGATTGAGAGTAGAACTTAAGAATTTTGACATTTAGCCAGTGTTCTTTCTGCAGACACTCTGTTCACAGTTGAGGACCTAATTATTTTTGTTTTTTTTAGGTCCTAATTTTAGAGATGTCACTGGAAGTCCCAGGATGAGGTCCTTATTATGAATCAGTCTCGTTTGCCCCCAGAGCTCTTGTTTTGGGTTTTGTTGCCTCAGTGAACTGCAGCAGGACTCCAAGGGAGGAGGAGGAGGCGGGGGTGAGGCAGGCTGCTGAGCCGTGTCATGGCTCCGCTGGGCTCCCAGCCTGGGCTGATGGGGGCTTGTCCAAACCGACCTGGGGAGCAGGTGTGGGCCCTCTGTCCCCAGAGCTTCTCAAAGAACAGTTTGTTCTGCAGGGGCTGCAGCCGGGGTGGAAGGAGAGTGACAGACACCAGCACAGCCCTGGAGCCTGCTGCAGCTGCTTCCTGTTGTCAGAGGGCTCCTCGACTGAGGGGCTGAGCTCCTGGGCACCCCCACGCCCTGGCCTAGTGCTCCATGTGGTCAGTTGCCTCAGTGGGCCAGCCGCATGCCACGGACACAGAGAAAGACGGTGTTCAAGGGGAGAGAGCACAGAGGAAGGAAGAAGCTCACGGCCAGGCACATTTCCAGTCTCATTCCTGTGCAGACAGGGTCCTGTTCCTTGAAAGTACACGTGCATTCCTGCCTTGTCTCCCATTCCCTGTTGTGAAGACCTTTCCCGCCATCTCTGCAGAACTGTCCTCCCCATCCTGTGGCCCCCCCTCGGCCTTGTCCACAGTGACTGCCCCTGCCTTCCCACCAGCCATATTGGACTGTCCAGCATGAGAATGTTGGCTCCAACCTCACACTACTTTGTTCTGTGGTTTGACATTTTACCTGGGTTTGTTTTGTCTCTTCTTTAAGACTTAAAGACAGGAGAATTTGGGTCCCTAACCGCTGCCTCCTTCTTCAAACAAGATCCCTTAGAGAGCTGAGCTCAGAGCTGACCCTACCCTAAGGGCACAATAAATCCCCACTGACGGTCTCAATGTCTCTGACTTGATTCCCGCCTGAATTGCAGTCACCCCAGACTAGGGTATGTTGGGAGGAGAAGGAGGACGACCTGGGCTCCCCTCCCCAGAATTTTCTGCCCGTTAGTCATGATACCTCATTACAGGAAGCTGACCAAGGCCTTGTCCCTCTTCCGGCTTGCTTCCAGGTTCCCCTCTGACTGATAAGGAGCATGTTATGGGGCTGGCCTGAATGGAGCACCTCCTGCCCTACAAAGAATTTCCCCAGTGTGACTGCTTGCAGGTGCGTGGAAGAAGAAAAAGGGGTGGGCACCTGCCAGGTGGCCCCCACGCCCGACTCCAGGGCACCGTTCCCAGAACACTACCAATGGGAGCTCTCTAGCCTCGGTCTTCCTTCAACCCAAATCTCACAAGGGGCCTGGATTACTCTCCCCAGGGGGTCTAAGAGGGGCTGAGGTAGGGGTGGAGTGAGCAGTCACCCGGGACTCTCAGCCCAGCGCTCTTCCCCCCATTGTGAAATGGCCTTGGATGAGGGCCAGGCAGGAAGCCGCCTCCTATGGCCTCTAATCCGAGGCCTGGCGCCCAGGGTGTGAGGATGGGCCCCAGGCTCTTCCTTCCCAAGGGAAGGCCCAGGCTGACACTGAGCCCACCTGCCAGCAGACAACCTGAGCTGCCCTTGGCTGATCAGGAGGGGCCCATGCCTTCCCTTCTGCCCTCCCATTCCAGCCCCACGGGGCATCAAAGGGGTATAAAGGGCAGTGCAAAGTGCATGGTCCTGGGGCTCAGGGCTTCCAGGCTCTACTCTGCTATTACCAAACTCTGTGATCATGGGCAAGCCAATTTCCTTCTTTGGGCCTCAGTCAGTTCTTACTTGTGAATAACCAGACGGTAATGGGTTGGACTAGAAAGATCTTGGAACCTCTTGCAGTTTGATATTGTGACTCACTAAAGTCAGTGATTCATTGATGTTATTAGCAGGACTTGGCTCAGATCTGACAGTGCGTCTGTTCATTGTGTTTGTCTGGGTTTCCTTATATAAATCTGCATCTGTTGGTCTCTCAGAGTGGTGGAGTGGGCTTTCCTGGACAATCAAGGTTAAATGATGGCAGAGGCCAAGAGATGAACAGCATCTGTTACTTTTGGGAGTTAGGACACCTGGGTAATTTGTGCAGAAACTCTTGCTATATAATTATCTGTCCTTGACTTCCAAGGCAGGAAATTTAAAATGTTGGGACCCCTACTCATCATGAATAAAGGGGCTCCTCCTCCTACACACTAAACCCATGAAAGTAGGGGGAGGAGGGAGCCTGGCTGGGACTGATTGAGCAATAACCATGCCTGCTTTTCTTGGTCTCGGTTTCCCCTTGTATATTATGGCATGTGGCGGCCCTCTCCTTCCTGAGGTTTAGCAAGGAAGGAAATTATCGATGAGAAGGGGAGAACCTGTTAAAGGTCACTGTTTCATGAGTCCCACCACTGGATTCTGTACACAGCAGACCTTCCAGGCACATGGACCAGTGGTGTAGTCTATGGAGGTATTGGGAGTTCCTTTGCACATCCCCAAAATCCCAGCACCTGAAATCCCATTAGAGTCTTTTCTTTGTTTAACGTTGACTAAGTTTCTTCCAAAAATGGTGTGTGAAGTATGTAACCATCTGTCATGAACCTGTTAACATGATTAAGCCACCAGACGGGTTGCCTCTGCATGGCTAGCTGAGGTCAGGGAGAGACTGGGGTTTTGGTGAGGGTAGAGGGGAGGGTGTTTTAGAGGACTGAGTATTTGTACTCAGGGCGCTGCCTGAGCAGGAGGGGGGGAAATAATGATGAAGCCCAGCCTTCCTACCATGCTTTCTCACTTATGAAGTGCTTTTATATACATTATCTCTTTTAGCTCCACCATAACAGTGTGAGGAAGGTATTCCCATTTTACAGTGGAGGAAATGGAGACCCATAGGGTTCAAAGAAGTGACTTTCCTTCAGAGAGAGCTAGAAAACGCTGTGTTGGTCTAGAATCCAAGGATGGAGGACCAGACAGCAGGATTTTGCCAGCACATGTGGTGGTGGGGTAGGGTGCAATCGGGATGGGGCTTGGGATAGGGATCCACACCAACAAGGAAGGAGGGGATGGTGAGAGGTAGAGCATGGAGTCCCAGGGTTTTTTTTTACTCAACCAAGAGTTGGCCCCTTTTCCAACTTCCCTCCCTCTCTCCATCTCCTGCCCCCCTCTCAGCACCTCTTTGGACATCTGAAAGGCCTTATCTTCACTGAGCTGCTGAAGGCAGTGCTCATTTGCCTGTTCTTCTCTTGCTCAGAGACCGAGCAGCAAGGTAGGAGGCTCTGAAGGCAACTGGCCCAGATTCAGATCTCCATTCCACCTCTTACTAGTGTGTGACCAAGGCATGCCATTTCACCTCAGCCAGAAAATGAACATAAAACAATACTTCACTTCGCAGGATTATTATGAGGGCTCGAGAGAGAATATATTTAAAGCACCTAGAAACGAACCTGGCACTTAGTAAATTCTCAAAAAATAGAAGTGAGCTATTATCTGAGAAAAAATAATCCCTCCCCTAATGCAGAACTCAGTCAGCTTCCCGTGACCCCAGCACCTAGAATAGTGCCTAGCACAAGTTGGTGCTGATTTAGTCCTTGTTCAATGATTTGATGAAAGTTTCTATCCATTACATAGAAACCTCTAGCCTCAGCAGAAGTGATTTTGAAAAATAATGAGTCTTGGGTGTTCTTATGGTCTGAGGTGATGGGACAAGGGCTGGGAAGGCTGGGACGGCCTGCAGCTGTGCTTGTCTGGCAAGGTCAGGGCGTCCCCTGCTGGCCCCAAATTGCCGCTGCATGCAGGCCCCGGTGGGCTCTCTCGCCCCTGAGATGCCCACCTGGAGGGAGGGCATGGTGGCATTGCCTACTTCTCCTATCTCACCGTGAGTAAGGGGAAGGCCCGTGCTAACTGCTGATACTTGTGGGTTCTGGAAACTTCCCTCGGGCCCTCAGGAGAGAAGCAGTAGCTCTCATAATTTTGGAAGCAGAAGTGACCATCACAATCTAGTCTAAGTCCTTAACTAATGGTGAAAAAATTTTTAAATACATATTTTGGGTGCTTCCTGAGTCAGCTCTTTACATGGATAATCCCACTGAAACCTGAAAACAACTCTTTGGGTAGGTACTATGCAGAGGAAACTGAAGATAAGTAACTTGCTCAAGGTCCCACATAAAGTAAGGGGCCAGCGGCTGACCCAGGTCCCCTGGCTCCCAGTCCAGGGCTCTCATGCTGTCTCTCCAGGACACTAGACCCAGGACTTCACTGGAGTGGCACAGGCAGAGGCAGAAGTCCCTGGAGCCCAGTCTCTCAAGAAGATACCCAGTGAACACTTGTTGATTGGCTGACTGGAGGAAGGAATAAAGGAATGGTAGCTCCAGGTGTCTGGTTGGATTTGGTCCAGGGAGTGTGACTGCCAAGGCTACTGGGAGGATATCTGCTTACATTGGATGCACAGACTCCCAAGACAAACCCTCATCTCACCCCTGACTACCCCTCTGGCCATCTCTAGGATGCTTCCTCCAGAGCTAACCACCTCCAACAGATTCAGGGGCTCTCCAGGCCTTAGGACCCCACTTCTGTCTCCCTGAACCCAAACCCACCCATTGCCATTCCCTGCTGCGTTATGTTGATTCCCTCTCTCCTTTCCCTCATCCTGAGCTGACTTCAAGTCAGCACAGTGGGGCTACAGTGAGGCGGTTCAGAACCTGGGGCCCTTCTCAGAGTGAAACTGGAAACAGGCAAACTAACACAACATCTGGCAGGGTGGGCACTAATCCATGCATATTGTGCTGTGATCTGCGTCGGTGGGATGAATCCACCCTGACAAATAGGAAGGGGAAAGGGCTAATTCCCATCCTAAGTGACTGGGGTATAATAATGTATACCATAGCTCATTTACTCCTCCCCATGGCCCAGTGAGGTAGGCACTTGAATTACATCCCTATTTTACCGGTGAGGAAATTGAGGCACAGAAGAATTTAAGTAAATTTGGAATAAGCAAAAATAAATAAATAAATAAAAATAAAAATTCTTGCCTATGGATATGCAAAAGAATTCCACTCAACCGTCCTCTGTTGTTGAAAATTCGATTTTTCTTCCATTACAAATTCATTTCAATATATCTGCTCTATGAATATGCCTGCTCTTTGGATTCTCCTTTGAATGGGTTGCAATATCTACCCGGTTCCCTCATTAACAGTAAGGTAAATAGGGGCACCTGAGTGGCTCAGTCGGTTGGGTGTCCAACTCTTGATTTCGGCTCAGGTCATGATCTCAGGGTCGTGAGATCGAGCCCCATGCCGGTCTCTGCACTCAGCAGGGAGTCTGCTTGAGATTCTCTCTCTCCCTCTCCCTCTGGGCCTATACCTAGCCCCCACCACTTGTGCGGGCAAACTCTCTCTCTCTCAAAATAATAATAAGGTAAATAGATCTTGAATATGTGTATGAGAGTCACGACTTCACTTTTTTTTTTTTTAATTATCTTTTAACAGGGCTCATGTAATTTGCCTCCAGTCACTTAGACAAGAAGAGGTAGAGCTGGGATTCAAACCCAGGCAGTCAGAACATGGCATCTGTGTTTATCACCTTCACCGTATATTCCGGGCACCGCAAAGCTTAATTACATTAAGTAACTGCACCTGTAAATTAATCAACTTCAACCTAAATAAGACCCTTGACCCTACTTCAAACTCTAGCCCTAAATAAAACCCAATAAATAAAATTGTAGTCTGTCTGAGGAAAGGACACATGTGACCAGAGCATTTCGGAGAGATGATCTTTGGTGGCACAAGCAGGACAGACTCTCCTTTAGGCCCTTAGGCCCCTGTGCTGCTGAGGAGCTCGGGGGATTTTTCTCTCCCAGGTTTTCCATAGCAGCTAAGGTTAGTCAAGTAGATGCCGGTGTTCTGTGCTAAGGGGCTCCGTGTTGCTCTTGGTGCTGCTTGGGCGTTTGCTGAAGGCCCTAGGATGTGGGAGGGGATTTGGGAGCCATTTTTATTTCCCATTTCTCCTGGGGGTGAGGGAGAAGGAGCAGGAAGGTGTCTGG
>NC_138377.1:73140159-73161976 GCF_054177405.1 Leptonychotes weddellii | reverse complement strand
TAACTAATAATACAGGTGATATTGGGATGATGGCAGAAATCAAGGTGGTGTCCAAATGACGGAAGGTGGCTGGTCTATAAATAATAACACTGTTGTTTATTACCGTTATTGAGCATTCATTCTTCTTTTTTTTAAAAGATTTTATTTATTTATTTATTTACTTACTTACTTACTGGGCGGGCATGCACAAGGGGGGGAGGGGCAGAGGGAGAGGGAGAAGCAGGCTTCCTGCTGAGCAGGGAGCCCGATGCAAGACTCGATCCCAGGACCCTGGGATCATGACCTGAGCCGAAGGCAGACACTTAACGACTGAGCCACCCAAGTGCCCGTTGCGCATTCAGTCTGCCAGCATCAATGCTATTGACATATTCTGTAGTGCTGTCCAGTAGAATCTATGACAATAGAAATGCTCTATATCTGCACCATCCAAGCCACATGTGGCTATCGAGTCCTTGAAATGTGGCTAGAGAGACTAAAGAATCGAATTTTTTCTTTTAATTTTAATTAATTTAAATTTTTGTATCCATATTTACCATATTAAACAGAACAAGCCTAAAGGTCTTAAATTTAGTATTTTATAAAATCTTTACAGCATCTATGAGTAAGTATTATTGTCATTTTGCTGACGAAGAGATTTGGAACCTTGAGAGGTTGCCTGAGGTCACATAATAAGTAGCGGAGGCGGGATCTGAACCCAGACCCACTGGACTTCAGAAGAGGTGCTCTTCGTCACTTCCCACAGAAAAATAGAGCCCAAAGAACACTCTGTTGGTAGTTGAATTGTACTGGCCCAAGTGTGATGCTAAAACTGGGTGGGTATTTCTATTACTAGAGTAATACTAGTACTCTATCAGACGTGGGTATTTCTATTACTAGAGTAGTTTGTTCTGTTATGGGACAGGCTTGAGATGTCATGCTGGATGGCTGGCATGACTAATGACTCTCGAGTGGAACTGAGGTGTGGCTGAGCCCACGGGAAGCAGTGAGATAGGTCCACATTGAAGGCTAATCCCGATGAGGCTCCAGATTGAAGGCTGGACTCCTTCCTGGGAGTCCGCAGATGAATAGTGGCCTCCAGTGCTCCTTAAGGGCAGGACCATTTCCTTCACCCTGGTGCCCCCAGCACCAAAATCATGGCTCCACAGAATATTGCTCAATGTTCCATGAATGATAGAAGTTCAGAGCACAGTGGTCATCATTTAGGCCAACACAGCACTGTACCTGGTTCCACCTAAATTCATGACACAAATATCAAGGGGGCCCTCATATTCCCTGGCAATCTGACAACACATCTCAAATATGTTCACTCGCTGATGATTTCATACTTTCTTTCAAGCATACCCTTTGCCCACTTCTCACCCTAGGCTGTTGATTTTGTGTAGCAGACCTATGCTGGCTTTTGGTTCTCTGGGATCTGAATCTCTTTGTAATCCCCCATTGTGTGGGTCTTGGTGAAAAGCAAGTAAAATAAAAGGGTCAGAGAGTCACTCTCTCACCTGCCCGCAGGACTTGGGCTCAAGCATAGACCTAGGGTTGGCCAAACTGAAGCTCCCAGCTAGGACTCTGACTTCTGAGCCAGTGATACCAAGACCCAGGGCTTTTTAGAGGCTATTCATAGTGGTGGTCATCACAGAGTAGTCCTGTGCTGGCAGGCCTAAAGGAGGGGGACTCACCAGACTGTTCCCATCTGTTCTAGTCTCATGACGTATGAGACCCCAATTTTTATGTATAACTTTGACCTCTTTCCTGAGCTCCAAACTTGTATATTCAGCTGCTTATTTGATAGTTCTACTTGGACATGTGCAATATAATGATTTAAAAGAAATATATATTTGGTCATTCAGATGACCAGAATATATTTCTCAGATGTATTTGCTCTTCATACACAGTTCCTGAAAACACCTCAGAGCCATAAAGGCGAAAAGGATGTCTTGTTATTAACATTTATCATATCCTTTAATAAACTGAAACTGATAAATATGTTTCCCTGAGTTCTGTGACCTGCTCTAGCAAATTAATCGAATCTAAGGTGGAGATTGTTGGAACGTTTGGGCTAGTGACTAGCATTGGCAGTGGGAGGTCAGGGAGCAGTCTTACAGGACTGAACCCTTAATCTGTGGATTCTGATACTATCTTTGGGTAGATAGTGTCAGAATTGCTTGGTGTTGTGTACGTGGCAACCTCCCACTGCACTACTGACATTGGAATTGGGTCTGGGAACCCTAAAAGAACAGGTAATATGCATTTCAGATATTACATGACCAAACAAAACTTTTAATCTTCCTACAAAACTTTTTACTTCCGAGGTCTTGCTATCTTAGTAGATGGCACCACCATCCACCCAGTTGTTCAAATCAAAAACCTTTGACTCATTCCCAATTTCTCTTTCCTTCTAATGTTCACATCCAATTGTGCATGAGTCCTGTTGACGCTACCTTCTAAGTATACCCTAACCTGATTGCAAATGTGCTTGCACCTGGACTTTCGCAGTAACCTCTGTGGTAGCCCCTCCCACTCAGCCAAGATATCTGTGTCCAAATACTGGGAATCTATGAATATGTTACCTTACATGTTTAAAGGAATTTGCAGATGTGATTAAATTAAGGATCTCTAGATGAGGAGATTATCCAGAAAGGCCCAGTGTAATCACAAGGTCCCTATAAAAGGGAGGCAGTAAAATCAAAGTAGTAGGAGATGTACTGGAAGTAAGAGATTGTAATGATGGAAAGAAGGGGCCACAAGCCAAGGAATGAAAGTGGCTTCTGGTAGGACAATGAAACAGATTTTACCCTGAAGCTTTCAGACACAAGGCAACCCTACAGACACATTGATTTTAGATTTCTGACCTCCAGACATGTAAAATAACAAATTCATGTTGTTTTAAGCCACTAAGTTTGTGGTGATTAGCAATAGGAAGCCAATACAACCCTCTAATTGGTCTCCCCATTTCCTGCCTTGTCATTCTACAGTGCGTTCTCCATACCACAGATGGAGGGAGGCGGTGCTTTTAAAATGTAAATTAGATTGTCACTGTCCTCTTTAAAACTTCCTTAACAAGCTTCTCTTTGTGCGTGGAACAAAATCCAAACTTAGCATGGCCATAGGCCCTTTATGAGCTGGTCACCTGTTACCTCTTCAAGCTCTCAATAGTCTTTCACTCCTCCTTGTGGACCCAGAGCAACTTGTCTCCATTGAGGCCTTTGTTCTAGCCATTCCCTGTGTCTGAAACACTGTCCCCAGATCTTTGAATGGCTGGTTCCTTTAGCTTTTGGCTCAAAGTTCTGCCCTAAGAGATTTTCCTGACCCCAACCTCTCTCTCATTTGTATCACCCTGTTGTCTTCACAGGGCTCATCATTATCTGAAGCTATTCTTACTTATTTCCTGCCTATTCCTTTAACCCAAGTTAACCCAGGAAACCAGGAACTTCGCTTATCCTGCTGTATCCTCAACCCCGGCAACAGTGTCTGGCTCAGGCGAAGAGGCCCTCAGTAAAAAACCCTTGCATGATTAAATGCTTGACTTCACAGAGGGCCTGGGGTTCAAGTTGGCTACCGGCAGAGCAGGGCCTGGAATTCAGGTCTCCTGCCTGAATCCAGAGGTGAAACCAAGACTGGACTCCAGTCCCTCTTGCGAGAGCTGGGCTCAGCCTTTATTTAGGGCACTAGCCTGGTCAGAGTAGATAGAAGGAGCGTTCAGAGGACCGCCATGGGAACTTACTATAATGATGACAGTGATAATGAAAACAACAATAACAAAGGCAGTTAATGCTTATGGAGCACTTTCTGTGTGCCAGGCACCATTCCAGATGCTAAATTAATTTACTCTTCACAACCACACTCTGAATTGGATACCGTTTTTATCACAGGCTCAGGAAACGGAAGCACTGAGCTGTTAGGTAATTTGCCCAACATACAACTGAATATACTATAGGTATACTACAGGTCTCCATCAAAGCCCTCTTTCGCGCTCCCTCGCTCCCTCACACTGACGCGAGTGAGAGAACTTCTAAGCTGCTGAAACCCCTGGCCCCCCGAAGGCCCTAAAACCGGTCAGTCTACGCGGGCGGGGAGAGGGGTGTGGCGCAGAGCGCAGGCGCTGGCGGAGGGAGAGGAGAGAACGGAGGCAGGGATTGGTGGAAGAGAGTTGAAATCTAATAGCGGAAGTCCCGCCCACTCTGGGCGAAAGCTTCCGGCTCTAATTGCTTGGGCCCTATGCTGACGCAGGGGAGCCAGCGGTGCCGGAATGGTGCTGCTGGAGAGCGAGCAGGTAAAGCCGGAGGGTCGGCTGAGGGACGGATATAGTTTGGGGCTTAGCTGGGGGGCCTCTGCCTTCTACTGCGGGAGGGACTGGGACTTGACGGGGCGAGGATTTGGGACTGCTTAACGGGGCCCGGCTTGTGTTCCAGTTCCTGACGGAGCTGACCAGACTCTTCCAGAAGTGCCGGTTGTCGGGCAGCGTGTTCATCACACTGAAGAAGTGTAAGCAGCTGTAGACGCGGCAAGGCCAGAAGGAATTTGGGAGGCCGAGCAACGCCCCGGCCGGGGTGCCCAGTGTCCCGGGGTGCCCAGTGTCGGGAACCGAGGGCGGAGTCTGTCTGCCGCGCATCCCCGCCTTCCCCCATCTTCCTCCCCCCGTACTGGGAACATTCAGGGCTGGGGGACCTGAGCATTAGGGAATGTGGCGCGTGCGACACCCCAGCATTTAGCTACCCAAGCTGGTTCTGGTTACAGTGTGCACCAATCAGAGAGGGCTTCTTGCGGGGGAGGGGGGGGTCAAGGATCCCAAACCCCCGCCACCATTAGTGAGATTTCATCTGCTTTGCAATTACTGTGTTCCCGTTGTGGAAATGGCAAGTAGTTTCCCAAGGTTTGGCCAAATTTGATGTAGTTAACAGATCTAGAGCAGTGGAGATGAATTGGGTATCGTCTTCATATCTCCTCCCTACTTATTAACGTCTTGTCTACCTGTTAACGTTGTGGCTCTGTTGACCAGGATGTTTTTCATGCAGATGATGGTCGAACTAAACCCATTCCAAGGAAAGGTTCTGTAGAGGGCTTTGAGCCCTCAGACAACAAGTGTCTGTTAAGAGCTACTGATGGGAAAAAGAAGATCAGCACTGTGGTGAGTTGGATTCCTGATAGTACAATTTTGGAGAGGGAAGACTTGAACTTAACTGAGGTTGGGCATATCTGAACCAGGTTTTTGTAAGGCTAGTAAGGGTGTAGCTCCCCAGCTGTTTCAGGATCAGGGCCACCTTTTATTACCCTAGTAGTAGGAAATTCAAGAGCAAAATTAAGTTGAAGAAGCAAAATTCTCGTTGGTTCTACTGAAGTTTTTGTGGAAATAAAATTAGCATATTAATCCTTACACATGGTGGCATTGTAAGGAGCAGTTGGCATAAATATTTGATTCTTAATTCCCTTACTGGGTTGGGCCTTCAATGAACAGTTTCTTGGTACCAGATGATTTTACTTGTAAGCTGATAATTTGCTTGAGTTTGTGGTTGACATAGCAAGCATGTAGCTGTATATTAGGCCTGCTACTGACAAACAGAGAATATGAATTTAGTCAGCAGCCCTAATGTTCCCTTTCAAGGTGGAGGTTGAATGTGGTAAAGCAATAGACTTTCTGGATTCTGAATGAATGCTTCTTTACTTTGCTGGAGCAGAACCAGATTGCTCTTCAGTCACATCAGGATAGGACATTCATGAGAATGTAGACCATAATTAGTTGATAAGTCTCCCTTTACCAGTTATCTTGAGAGGACTTTTATAGTAAAGCAAATGTAATGTGGTTTTATTTTATTTATTTTTTTAAAGATTTTATTTATTTTTTTAAAGATCTTATTTATTTATTTGGCAGAGAGTTAGAAAGAGCACAAGTAGGCAGAGCAGCAGGGAGAAGCAGGCTCTCCGCTGAGCAGGGAGCCTGACGTGGGTCCCAATCCCAGGACCCTGGGATCGTGACCTGAGCTGAAGCAGACGCTTAACGGACTGAGCCACCCAGGCACCCCAAACTTATGTGGTTTTAAAAAATGAACTTGGGTATCATGAGATGTGAAAACCTTGGGAATCTTCAGAAGTAGAATTTCTCTTGTGGTAGCTTGCATTTTGCTTAAATATGCCTGAATTAATGGAAGGTAGGTTTAAAATAAGATGAGGAGGGAGTAGTTTAAATATATCTTGCACAAAAGATTAAAATGAAGTTCTCTGACCTCTCTGGAATCCAGGGAGAAAGTCAGTGCCATGTGTATAAGAAATTTCAGAGGTGAGAAACTTAACTTCTTTAGGAGCCCCCTTCTGCCTCTTGCCCTTCTTGGTACAATTCTTATGAGGAAAAAAGTGCAGAGCTGCTTTGCTTCTTTCTCAGGCAAAGTAAAGTGGAGAAGAATAGCTGTTAGTGTATTATGACCCCTGAAGTTGGAAAGATGTATTTTAAAGATTATGATGTTGTTGGGGTGCCTGAGTGGCTCAGTTGATTAAGTGGCTGCCTTCAGCTCAGGTCATGATCCTGGGGTCCTGGGATCGAGCCCCACATCGGGCTCCCTGCTCAGCGGAGAGCCTGCTTCTCCCTCTCCCTCTGCCTTCCTCTCTGCCTACTTGCGCTCTCTCTCTATCTCTCTGTCAAATAAATAAATAAAACCTTTAAAAAAAAAAAGATTATGATGTTGTTTTAATGGGGCTTTTGAGTTATTGCCTGTGGTGAGACAGAGGATTCCTATATGGGTAATAGAGGTGCACCTTTTTTTTCTTTCCCTTTTCCAGGTGAGCTCCAAAGAAGTGAACAAGTTTCAGATGGTGAGTTTCTGGTGTTCCCTGTATGCCCTTTCTCAGGGCAAGAGTGAGCACAAAATTGAACACTGTGTCAAGAATGATATTTCTTATGTTTTGCCAGTACTTTGAGTAAAAGCTGCCAGGGTTTGATTTTTTACTTTCAACACTGGTATTGTCTTCCTTTTTAGTTTTTAAAGGTAGATTTTGCATTCAGCTTCAGATTTGTTCTATCTATAGTATAGTTAAACAAGAAGTTGCCTATAGTTTTCCCTTTTTGGTTAAAAAATGTCGGAAGCTGCTGTAATGTGAGAGTGTTTTCCTTTTACACCATTTTGCATAGGATACAAATATCCCACGGTATTACATGCTTTATCAGGTAGATAGCCTTTCTAATATTGTCTACTCTAAATTCATTGTGGAAATGGGGGCAGCTGCTCCACCGATTTGCAACTCTTCCCACTAAGTTCGTGCTGTGTGTCTTTTAGGCTTACTCAAACCTATTGAGAGCTAACATGGATGGGCTGAAGAAGAGGGACAAAAAGAGCAAGAGTAAGAAGAGCAAAGCAGCACAGTGAAGGGCACCAGATATCCTTCTTTGACCAACTAACTACCGAATTACTATTTTTCCTTTGGTTATTACTTTTGGCCACAAAGCTAGGTTTCTGGTTCCCCTATAGAAACTTTTCATGTGAGATGAGGGTCATTTTGGATGGAAGAAGGGCTGCAGTGTTTACAGGATAGTTGTAAGAAGCCAAGTTTATTTTAGAATTGGCTGATTGGTCTGTGTTGTATTGTTGTATATCCTGGGATTATAAAGTCTCTGTAGCCATCTGTGTGACGAAAAATGGATCATTAAACCTGTATTTATCTGCACTGACGATCTCTTATTTATTACTTTTCCCACCCCCTATTAATGGTTTCTGGCAATAATTACTAATTCTGGAGTGTTATGATTATGAATAGGCTTTACCCCTATGTTCTAGGTTATTGGTATTAAAACCTGACAGTTTGGGGCACAAGGATGGCTCAGTCGGTTAAGTGTCATACTTTTGGTTTCGGCTCAGGTTGTGATCTTAGGGTCGTGAGATTGAGCCCCACGTTGGGCTCCAAGCTTAGTGCAGAGTCTGCTTGATTTTCTCTGCCTCTCCCTCTCCCTGTAACCCTCTCCCCCACTCATGCAGTCTGTCTCTCTCAAATAAAATCTTTTTTTTTTTTTTAAGATTTTATTTATTTATTTGAGAGAGAGAGACACAGATTGTGAGAGCACGAGCAGGGAGAGGGAGAAACAGGCTCCCCTCTGAGAAGGGAGCCTGACATGGGGCTCAATCCCAGGACTCTCGGGTCATGACCTGAGCTGAAGGCAGATGCTTAACCAACTGAGCCACCCAGGCACCCCTCAAATAAAATCTTAAAAAAAAAAAAATGACAGTTTTATAAAAAGTTGTATTCTTCCCAACTGGCTGTATAATTTAACATCCTTGTTCCTTTTGCAAATTTGAATGCATTCTCATAGCCAAATGAGACTTTGCTTAATCACCTTAAGGATAAGCACATTACAGAATCAGCAGGAATAATGATTCCAAGTTAAATATGATACTGTATTTCTTTAAGCCCTTTGGTTGGGACATTTTCTTTTTGGGGGATGGGGGGAAGAATATTTTACTTTTTTCAAGAGCGCAGGTTGCAAGATGGGTTATTGGGTAATCTCTACTAGATTTCTTAATACCTGCATCCAAATGAAAAATTTTTTTAAAATTCCAGTATAGTTAACATACAGTGTTACAGTAAGTTTAGGTGTACAACATAGTGATTCAGCAATGCTATCGGTACTCATCAGGATAAGTGAATTTTTAATCCCCTTCAACTATTTCACCCATCTCCCCACCAACCTCCCCTCTGATAACCATCAGTTTGTTCCCTATAGTTAAGAGTCTGTTTTTTGGTTTTTCTTTGTTTTTGTTTTGTTTTGGTTTGTTTCTTAAATTCCACATATGAGTATGAGAACATGGTATATGTCTTTCTCTGACTTACTTCACTTAGCATTATACTCTAGCTCTGCCCATGTTGTTGCAAATGGTAGGATTTCATTCTTTTTTATGGCTGAGTAATACTCCACTGTGTATAGTTATACTACTTCTTTATCCACTCACCTACTGATGGACACTTGGGCTGCTTCCATAATTTGGCTGTTGTAAATAATGCTGCAATAAACCTAGGGGTGCATGTACCTTTTCAAATTAGTGTTTTTGTATTCGTTGGGTAAATTCCCAGTAGTGCAATTACTGGATCATATGGTAGTTCTTTTTTAATTTTTTGAGGAAACTCCATACTGTTTTCCACAGTAGCTGCACCAGTTTGCATTCCCACCAACAGTGCATGAGGGTTCCTTTTTCTCCACATCATTGCCAACACTTATTTCTTGTGTTTTTGATTTTAGTCATTCTGACTGGTTGGAGGTGATATATATCTCATTGTGGTTTTAATGTGCATTTCCCTGACGGGTGATGTTGAGCATTTTTAATTTGTCTTTTGGCCATCTGTATGTCTTCTTTGGAGAAATGTCTATTCATATTTTATGTCCATTTTTAATTGGATTATATGGGGTTTTTTGGTGTTATGTAAGCTCTTTATATATTTTGGATACTAACCCTTTATCTGATATGTCATTTACAAATATCTTCTCCCATTCTTTAGGTTGTCTTTTAGTTTTGTTGACTGTTACCTTTGCTGTGCAGAAGCTCTGTATTTTGATGTAGTCCCAATAGTTTATTTTTGCTTTTATTTCCCTTGCCTCGGGAGACATATCTAGAAAAATGTTGCTATGGAAAATGTCAGAGAAATTACTAGTTGTGCTCTCATCTAGGACTTTTGTGGTTTCCGGTCTCACAATTAAGGTCCTTAATCCATTTTGAGTTTATTTTTGTGTATGGTATAAGAAAGTGGTCTACTTTTCTCAACACCATTTGTTGAAGAGACTTTCCCATTACATTATCATGCCTCCTTTGTCAAAGATTAATTGACTATACAATCATGGGTTTACTTCTGGGCTCTCTATTCTCTTCCATTGATCTGTATGTCTATACGGTCCGTACTATACTGTTTTGATTACTACAGCCTTGTAAGTGTATCTTAAAATCTGAGATTATGGTATGTCCCAGCTTTTTTTGTTCTTTCTCACAATTGCTTTGGCTATTTTGGTTTCTTTTATGGTTCCATACAAATTTTAGGATTGTTCTAGTTCTATGAAAAATACTGTTTGGGGGCGCCTGGGTGGCTCAGTCGTTAAGTGTCTGCCTTCAGCTCAGGTCATGATCCTAGGGTCCTGGGATCGAGTCCCACATCTGGCTCCCTGCTCGGCAGGAAGCCTGCTTCTCCCTCTCCCACTCCCCCTGCTTGTGTTCCTGCTTTCGCTATCTCTCTCTCTCTCAAATAAATAAATAAAATCTTTAAAAAAAAAAAAAGAAAATACTGTTGGTATTTTGATAGAGATGGCATTAAATCCGTAGATTGCTTTGGGTAGTGTGGGCATCTTAACAGTATTTGTTCTTCCAATCCATAAGCATGGAATATCTTTCCATTTGTTTGTGTCATCTTCAATTTCTTTCATTAGTGTTTTATAGTTTTCAGAGTATAGGTCTTTCTTCTCCTTGGTTAAGTTTATTCCTAGGTATTTTGTTATTTTTGGTGCAATTGTAAATGGGATTGTTTTCTTAGTTTCTCTTTCTGTTAATTCATTGTTAGTGTATAGAAGTGCAACGGATTTCTGTATATTGATTTTGTATCCTGCGACCTTACTGAATTCATTAATCAGTTCTAGTAGTTTTTTGGTGGAGTCTTTAGGGTTTTCTATATATAGTAGTATCATGACATCTGCAAGTAGTGAATAAAGTTTTACTTTCTTGGGGCACTTGGGTGGCTCAGTTGCTTAAGTGTCTGCCTTCAGCTCAGGTCATGATTCCGGTGTCTTAGAATTGAGCCCAGCCCCGCATCAGGTTTCCTGCTCAGCGGGGAGCCAGCTTCTCCCCACCTCCCCCCAATGCTCATGTGCTGCTCTCTAATAAACTTAAAAAAAAAAAAAAGTTTTACTTTCTTACAAATTTGGATGCCTTTTATTTCTTTTTTTGTCTGATTGCTGTAACTGGGACTTCCAGTACTAAGTTGAATAAAAGTGGTGAGAACGGACATCCATGTCTTTTTCCTAGTCTTATAGGAAAAGCTCTCATGTTTTCACCATTGAGTATGATGTTAGGTGTGGGTTTTTCATATATGGCCTTTATTATGTTGAAGTATGTTCCCTCTAAACCTGTCTGTTGAGGATTTTTATCATGAATGGATGTTTTACTTTGTCAAATGCTTTTTCTGCATTTATTGAAATGATCATATGTTTTTTATCCATTCTCTTGTTGATGTGATGTATCACATTGGTTCATATGTGCATACTGAACCACTTTTGCATCCCAGGAATAAATCCCACTTAATCGTGGTGAATGATTTTTTTTAAATCATTATTGTTGATTCAGTTTGCTAATATTTTGTTGAGGATATTTACATCTATGTTCATTAGAGATATTGGCCTGTAGTTCTCTTTTTTTGTGGTGTTTTGTTTGTTTCGTTTAAGTTGCTCCAAGCCTAGCATGGAGCCCAGCGGGGGCTTAAACTCATGACCCAGTGATCAAGACCTGAGCTGAGATTAGGAGTCAGATGCTTAACCAACTGAGCCACCAATGTGCCCCATGTTGACTTTTTTGATTACTGATTTAATTTCATTGCTGGTAAGTGGTCTGTTCAAATTCTCTATTTCTTCCTGATTTAGTTTGGGAGGTTATATGTTTCTAAAAATGTATCCATTTCTTCTAGGTTGTCTTAATTGGTTGGCATTTAATTTTCATAGTATTGTCTTATAATCCTTTGTATTTCTGCGCGGTTATTTCTCCTCTTCCATTTCTGATTTTGGAATCCTTTTTTTTTTTTAATGAGTTTGGCTAAATGTTTATCAATTTTGTTATCTTTTCAAAGAACAAGCTCCTCATTTCATTGATCTTTTCTATTGTTTTAGTTTCTTTTTCGTTTATTTCTGCTCTAATCTTTATTATTCCTTCTTGGTTTGGGGTTTTGTTTATTCTTTCTAGCTCCTTTAGGTGTAAGCTTAGGTTATTTGAGAATTTTCTTGCTTTTTGATGTAGACCTGTATTGCTGTAAACTTCCCACTTACAACTGCTTTTGCCACACTCTGAAGATTTTGGACCATTATATTTTCACTTTCATTTGTTTCCATGTATTTTTTTGTTTCCTTTTTGATTTTGTGGGTGACCCATTCACTGTTGAGTAGCATGTTATTTAGCTTCCATGTATTTGTGCTCTTTCCAGATTTTTTTTCTTTTTTTTTTAAAGATCTTATTTATTTGGCAGAGAGAGAGAGAGAGCACAAGCAGGGGGAGCAGCAGGCAGAGGGAGAAGCAGGCTCCCTGCTGAGCAGGGAGCCTGATGCAGGGCTCGATCCCAGGACCCTGGTGTCATGACCTGAGCCGAAGGCAGATGCTTAACCCACTGAGCCACCCAGGCGCCCCTCTTTCCAGGAAGATTTTATCTTGTTGAGTTCTAGTAACATAGCATTGTGATTGGAAAAGATGCATGGTATAACTTATTTGTTGAGGCTTGTTTTGTGGCCTAATATGTGATCGCTTCTGGAGAGTGTTCCATGTGCACTTGAGCAGAATGTGTATTTTGGTGTTTTAGGATGGAATGGTCGGAATATATCTGTTAGATCCATCTTGTCCAGTGTATCATTCAAAACCAGTTTCCTTGATTTTCTGTTTGGATGATCTGTTAATATAAGTGGGGTGTTAAAGTCCCCTACTGTTACTGTATTACTCTTGATTACTTCCTTTGTTATTACCTGCTCTTTGTATTTGGGTGCTTCCATGTTGGGTGCATAGTTTTGTTACATCCTTTTGTTGGATTGTCCGTTTATTATTATGTAGTGCCCCTCTTCATCTCGTTAAAGTCTTTTTTTTTAAGATTTTATTTATTTATTTGACAGAGAGAGCACAAGCACAGGGAGCAACAGAGGGAGAGGGAGAAGTAGGCTCCCCACACTGTGCAGGGAGCCCGACGTGGGGCTCAATCCCAGGACCCTGGGATCATGACCCTGAGCCGAAAGCAGACGCCTAACCAACTGAGCCACCCAGGTGCCCCATGATTTTATTTGAGAGAGAGAGAGAGACTGCGGGGTTGTGGGGAGGGACAGAGGCAGAGAGGGAGGGAGCGAGAATCCCAAGAAGACTATGTGCTGAGCACAGAGCCCAGCACGGGGCTCCATCTAATGACCCTGAGATCACGACCTGAGCCGAAACCAAGAGTCAGACACTTAATAACCCAGGTGTGACCCAGGTGCCCTAATATTCTTTGTTTTAAAGTCTATTTTGTCCCATGTAAGGATTGCAAACCTCCCCCCCCCCCCGCTTTGTTTTCACTTCCATTTGTATAAGTGCTTTTCCATCCCTTCACTTTCAACCTGCAGGTGTCTGGGACTGAAATGAGTGTCTTGTAGGCAGCATGTTGATGGGTCTTGCTTTTTTATCCATCTATCACCCTTTGTCTTTTGATTAATCCATTTGCAAAGTAATTATTGATAGTTACATACTTACTGCCATTTTGTTACTTACTTTTATTTAAATTCGAGTTAGTTGGGGCGCCTGGGTGGCTCAGTCATTAAGCGTCTGCCTTCGGCTCAGGTCATGATCCCAGGGTCCTGGGATCGAGCCCCACATAACGCTCCCTGCTCAGCGGGAAGCCTGCTTCTCCCTCTCCCACTCCCCCTGCTTGTGTTCCCTCTCTCGCTGTCTGTCTGTCAAATAAATAAAAGCTTAGAAAAAAAAAAAGAGTTACTTATGGTTTGGGGCACCTGGGTGGCTCAGTCGGTTAAGTGTCTGCCTTTGGCTCAGGTCATGATCCTGGAGTCTGGGGATTCAGCCCCACGTCAGCCTCCCTGTTTAGCAGGGAGTCGGCTTCTCCCTCTCCTGCCCTTCCCCCCACTTGTGCTCACCGTCTCTCAAATAAAAAAAATCTTCTTTAAAAAAGTCACTTATGACAAACAATGAATCATGGAACACTTCATCTAAAACTAATGATGTAATGTATGGGGATTAACATAAGAATAAAAAAAAAAGTCACTTATGGTTTGCCTCCTGTTTTTATTTTTCCTTCCCTTCCCCTATGTTCATGTGTTTGGTTTCTTAAATTCCACATATGAATGAAATCATGTATTTGTCTTTCTCTGACTTGACTTAGCATCCTACACTCTAGTTCCATCCAGTGTTGCAAATGGCAAGGTTTCATTCTTTTTGATGACTAATACCCTGTTGTGTATATATACCATATCTTCTTCATTCAAAAGTTGATGGAAATTTGGGTTCTTTCCATAATTTGGCTATGGTTGATAGTGCTGCTATAAACATTGGGGTGCGTATGCCCCTTCAAATCAGCGTTTTTGAACCCTTTGGATAAATACCTAGTAGTGCAATTGCTGGGTCGAAGTGTAGTTCTATTTTT
The DNA here is from genome assembly GCF_054177405.1 of Leptonychotes weddellii. Taxonomy (NCBI): domain Eukaryota; kingdom Metazoa; phylum Chordata; class Mammalia; order Carnivora; family Phocidae; genus Leptonychotes; species Leptonychotes weddellii. Next base: position 73,147,651 of record NC_138377.1, on the reverse strand, counting down.
AACTATTTTTTTTTTAAAGATTTATTTATTTGACAGAGAGAGACACAGCGAGAGAGGGAACACAAGCAGGGGAAGTGGGAGAGGGAGAAGCAGGCTTCCTGCCGAGCAGGGAGCCCGATGCAGGGCTCGATCCCAGGACCCTGGGACCACGACCTGAGCTGAAGGCCGATGTTTAACGACTGAGCCACCCAGGTGCCCCTATTTTTAACTATTTGAGGAACCTCCATACTGTTTTCCAGAGTGGCTACACCAGTTTGCATTCCCACCAACAGTGCAGAAGTGTTCTTTTTCTGCATCCTTGCCAACATGTGTTGTTTCCTGAGTTGTTAATTTTAGCCATTTTGACTTGTGTGAGGTAGTATCACACTGTGGTTTTGATTTGTATTTCCCTGATGATGAGTGATGTTGAACATTTTTTCATGTGTCTGTTAGTCCTTTGTGTGTCGTCTTTGGAGAAATGTCTGTTCATGTCTTCTGTACATTTCTTAACTGGATTATTTTTGGGGTGTTAATTTTGATGAGTTCTTTATAGATTCTGGATACTAGCCCTTTCTCCAGTATGTCATATGCAAATATCTTCTCCCAGTCCGTTGGTTGCCTTTTAGTTTTGTTGCTTGTTTCCTTCATTGTACAGAAGCTTTTTATCCTGATGAGGTCCCAATAGTTCATTTTTGCTTTTGTTTCCCTTGCCTCTGGAGATGTGTCTAGTAAGAAGTTGCTATGGCTGAGGTCAAAGACTTTGCTCCCTGGTATGTCCTCTAGTATTTTGATGGTTTCCTGTCTTACATTTAGGTCTTTCAACCATTTTGAATTTATTTTTGTGTATGGTTTTGTTACTTATTTTATGGTTGTTTTTGTAGTTCTTGGTTTCTTTCCTCTCTTGCGCTCTTCTCTCATGTTTTTGCAGGCTTTCCTTAGTGATATTCTTTTCTCTGTTTTTTGCCTATCTATTACTGGTTTTTGATTTGTGGTTACCATTAGGTTAGTATCTAACCTCTTGAGTATATAGCAATCTATATTAAGTTGACGTTCACTTAAGTTTGAACCCATTCTTTATTCCTCTCCCTACCACAATTCTAGGTATGTGGCGTCATACTTTACATCCTTTTTTGCTGTTTCTCCCTTGATTAATTTTTACAGATATACTTAATTGCTTTGGTGCTTCCTACTTTTCTTGTGCCTGTTATGATTTTTCCTGTCCACTGAGTCCTCTTTAACACTTCTTGTAGGGCTGATTCAGTGGTCATGAATTCCTTTAACTTTTGAGAAACTCTTTATCCAGCAAGGCTATCATTCAGAATAGAAGAGAGAGAGTATTCTTGGCTGCAGGCTTTTTTCTTTAAGCACTTTGAATTTATCACGGCACTCCCTTCTGCTCAAAGTTTCTGCTGAAAAATTAGCTGATAGCTTTACAAGGGTATGTAAGTGTTTTCTCTTGCTTTAAAATTCTCTTCATTACTACTTTGTGTCTTGATGTGGATCTTTTTGGGTTGACTTGTTGGGGGTGGTTTGGGCATTTCCTTAGTCATTAGAATTAAGGGAAAAACATGGCTATTGTCTTGTGTTCTAGCTCCACAAAACCTTCAGAGTTAAGAGATTTGCAACTTAAAAGCAGCAGATATATGAAAGCATTTATTATGTTCAAAAAGATAAATTTATGTATTATACATGAAAAACTTACAAAGCTCAACTTTGTAGGACAGCTTCTTACAATGTAAAGTTAAAATTACAATAACTGTACAGCATTTCGTAGTATAAGTTCCTGTCTTAGAACAAGATAACGACCATTCTTTAGGATTAAAATAAGATCCGGTAGTAGTCATCTCTGTAGCTGTACAGGAATAGCACAGACACCCTGCGAAAGAGTGAAGGTAAGATCAGTATACTGGGTGGTGAACAAAGTTAAAAACAAGTTATTTTTAGAACACTTAACTGTAAGAGTTTAGTTTAAAAAAAGATGGAAGGCTAGTGACTGAAAAAAATGACATGTTACAGAAGCTTTGACTGGCACGGGGTCTGTATGTAAGGCCCTACATAAGGGGAACCCCGGTCACCTCACAGGTTTTCTGGTCGCCTTTGAAGCAGATGGCAACATGAATGACCGGCATTCTGACAAGAGGACCTGCAGCAAAGCAGTCACAGCAGTTCCCTTTCATGCAGACACTGCTAGGAGTTACCTGGGTGATGAAAATTTTAAGTGGGACAGCTACTCCTGGCAATGCTGTGTTTTGTTATTGACAAATTGTGACTGTGATTCATAGTCCTGAACAAGATTTACTGATATCAAGTGCAGTTCTGACATAATGGTTTATCAGCCATCAAACCTCAACAAGACAATAAAATGTGTCACTTTAAACCCCTTGAATTTTAACCCATATTGAAACCTGCACTACTTTAGCAGTAACTTACTTTTTTTCCACTTTGATCTTATAAATTTCATCACAGACTAATTTGAGGTATCTCTGCTTTGGCAGGCGTGACAGCAGCTGCTTCACGGTTGTGTTAAATGCCTGTGCGTCAGCATCCCACTGGGAAAAAAGAGATAAGACTTGGTAACAGTTACTAATGTTTATTAACTGGCTTTTCCTGGGTCACTGATGAAATGCCAGTGCCATCCCCCCGTGTACTGAAAATAAAATCAGTTATAGATAGAAGTGGTGGGGCGACTGCTGGGGTTCTTCCTTTGAAGCATCAATTTTCTTTACAGCAAGACTCCTTATTAGATCCTGATTAGCAAAGCTGCAGCCGCAGTGTGCTACTGTGACTTTAGACCAGTTATTTCTGCCCATTCATTTTGTGGAAAATGGAAATAACACCTCTGTGTGCCTCCATCTGAGTGGCTCATAAAGCAGTAATAGCCAGCACAGTGGTATATATGCTTATTTACAAGACCACAATAGAAAATGTATGAAATGTTACTTCGGGGGCAAAGTTCATCTATTTCATCTAATTTAATTGAAATGCTCTGGATAGACAAAGTATTCTTTAATAGGATGTTAAAAAATCCTCTGCAGCTGTGATTATAATTCATTATCTTTGCTATTAAGAATGCTTATTCACGCAGCATGAACACTACATCAAAAACTAATGAAGTACTGTACGGTGACTAACATAATAAAAAAAAATGCTTATTCAAATTTTATAAAGTTACTAGGCTATTTGATAAGAAGGCTACCCATTAAGAACTTTTTAAATCCAGTATGGTTAACACGCAGTATTATTAGTTTCAGGTGTACAATACAGTGATTCAGTAATTCTGTGTATTTACTCCCTGTTCATCATGAGAAGTGTACTCTTTAATCCCCATCACCTATTTACCTATCCCCCCACCCACCTCCCTTCTGGAAATCATCAGTTTATTCTCTATAGTTAAGAGTGTTTCTTGGTTTGTCTTTTTATTCCTTTGCTCATGTTGTTTCTTAAATTCCACATATGAGTGAAATCATATGGTATTTGTCTTTCTCTGGCTTATTCCACTTAGCATTCTAGTCTCTAGCTCCAACCATGTTGTTGCAAATGGCAGGATTTCATTCTTTTTTATGGCTGAATAATTTTCCATTGTGTGTGTATATATTTGTGTGTGTGTATATATATATGTGTGTATGTGTATACACACACCCATCCCCACATCTTTATCCATTCATTTATCAGTGGACATCTGGGCTGCTTCCATAATTTGGCTATTGTAAATAATGCTGCTATAAACATAGGGGTGCGTGTATCTCTTTGAATTAGTGTTTTGTATTTTTTGAGTAAATACCCAGTAGTGCAATTACTGAATTGTAGAGTAGCTCCATTTTTAACTTTTTGAGAAACCTCCATACTATTTTCCACAGTATTTGCACCAGTTTGCATTCCCACCAACAGTGCACTAGGGTTCCTATTTATTTCTCCACATCCTCTCCAACACTTGTTGTTTCTTGTGTTGTTGATTTTAGCCATTCTGACAGATGTGAAGTGATATCCCATTGTAATTTTGATTTGTATCTCCCTGATGAGGAGTGATGTTGAACATCTTTTCATATGTCTGTTGGCCATCTGTATCCTTTCATGTCTTCTGCCCATTTTTAATTGGATTATTTGTTTTCTGTGCTACCCATTAAAAATTTTTATATAATGACCTCAGTTTTTACAAAAATATCTTCCATATAGTTCTAGATCTATATAAGCTTCCCTAGTTGAAATGAAGGTCTGAGGCAGCATTGTATAGTAGTTAGGAATACAGATTCCCCTAGCCTGCCTAAGTTCAAATCCTGGCTCTGCTAGCATTACTAGTAGGTTGACCTTGAGTAAGATATTTAACGTCTCTTCCATACTCCATAAAATGTAAAATGCTTTGGCTTCTGTTTATCTATATAATGGGCATAACGGTAGCTACCTCTCGAGGTTGTTACGATTATGCTTAGAGCAAGGCCTGCCAGAGCCTGACACACAATAAATGTACAAGGTGTTAAAATAATCTCTGAAACTTAGAAGTCACTAGAAAAGTATGATTCTCTCAAAATCTGATTTAGTAATATCTATGTCACATAAAAGGAACATTAATTAAATTCCTGGAACTACCCAAAAGTATCACTAAGAAAATAATGCCATTTTCAGTTATGTTTTGGCAAATTAACAGCAAAGCTTTGGAATTTTAAAGGCCACAATGCACAAGAGCTCATCTTGCTTACCTCTAATGATAAAAACTGTAAGATTGTTTCTTTGGGTAGATCCACCTGTTGATACACAAAGATGTATTGTCATCTGTCAGGGGACCTAGGCAGCACATACTGACTTGTCACAATAGTGTCACCCTGGATGGAGCAACATGCAGCCGGGCTTGCAGAGTCTGGGACGCTACTGTGCTCTATCAAATCAGGCACACGTACGTGAACCACGGAGAGGTAAGAAGATGTCAACACTGGTGAACAGATACCCTCAGAGGCTTGATGCTGCTGCCATACTCCATGTATTTTTAATAAGGCAAAAGTCTGAAGCATTTTAGAAAAATGGTGATTTTGGTTTTTACTCACCCTGCCCCCCATCTTTCAGAGGAAGAAAACAGGAGAAACAAATACAAAACCTTTCATTTTCTCCCCAGTTTTTACAGATTTAGATTACATGTGGTTCACATCAGTGATAAAAGGCCTGCATCCCCATACTGTGCACAGGGAGCAAAAATGCCCTGACCTCTGAGGAAATGACTTTGATGACAGGGACACAGGCAGTCCTCAAAACGTTAAAGAGAGCAACTTACAGCCAAAATTTCAATTTCACTGCTTTTCTGATGTAAGTTGGCAAGGGAGGTCTGAAGTCGTGTTTGTACCTAAACAAGAAGACGACTTGTCAGAATTCAAAACCTGTCAACACAAACCATCTTTCTTGCCATTTTATTTCCTATTGTAGTAAACAATCATGAGTGACAAACTAAGGCCTAGAAGGGCTCCCAAAGATTATCTAAGGACTTGAAAAGATGAGTGCCCAGCCTCTCCTGATCTCGAGATTTTATAGCCTGATTTTAGATTTTATTTATTTATTTGACAGAGACAGCTAGAAAGGGAACACAAGCAGGGGTAGTGGGAGAGGGAGAAGCAGGCTCCTGGCTGAGCAGGGAGCCCGATGCGGGGCTCGATCCCAGGACCCTGGGATCATGACCTGAGCCGAAGGCAGACGCTTAACGACTGAGCCACCCCGGCGCCCCTATAGCCTGTTTTGATAATTTAATAACCCACCTACTTATTTCTTTATAATTTGAAATGACACCTAAAACCTCAGAGCACTGAAACTGCATGTGGAAGCATGGGGATTTTGGTATTAAGCTAAATTTGGAAAAAGGGGAAGGTGACATCAATGAGGACATGGAACTGAAATATGGTAATAGATGAATGCAGCAGAAAGATGTCAAAATAAGTTGCCATCCACTATACTGAGAAACAGCTAGGAGTGCATACAAAAATGAGGTAACTTAATCTTCTGTATTTCAATCTAATCACATTTATTTTAAAGATTTATTTATTTATTAGAGAGAGAGAGAGAAGCAGACTCTGCTGAGTGTGGTGCCTGGCTTGGGGCTTGATCTCAAACCCCGAGATCATGACTTGAGCTGAAATCAAGAGTCAGGAAACAACCGACTGAGCTACGCAGGTGCCCCTCTAATCCCATTTCTAAATAATGACTGCTCTAACACCCTCTTGCCAAGTGAGGCCAGTGTCCTGACTGAGCTCATTAGCTGGAGGATTGCCCTGATCTTTCCTCCCTATTTAAATCCTTCAGGGATCCCCCCTCCAGGAAACCTTCATCTATCATCCAAGCAGACACTGATCTCCACCCTGCCCCTATGTCCAACACTCACCTTCAGTGTATCTAATTCAGCATTCTGTTATTGCTCTTCTGTTGTTCTCTAACTGTATACTACATATGCTTCTAAGGTTAAAAGCTCTTTGAGGATTGGGGGGCCTGGTGGCTCAGATGGTTAAGCGTCTGTCTTCGGCTTGGGTCATGATCCCAGGGTTCTGGGATCAAGCCCCACATTAGGCTCCTGGCTGGGCAGGGAGCCTGCTTCTCCCTCTCCCTCTCCCCCTGCTCATGATCTCTCTCTCTCTCTGGATCTCTGTGTCTCAAATGAACAAATAAAATCTTAAGGAAAAAAAAAAAAACTCTGAGGATTGGGGCCATGCCATATGTCTTTTAAATTTTACGTGGCATTTCACACAGAATCAGGTAGATAGCAAATACCAAAAACATGTATGCAGGGAGAAACCTGCCTCAAGTCTTGGAATAGATCTCTTCTGCTTTGTTAGAACAGAAACAAAGCAACCCTGTCTGCCATTAGATCCAGATCAGAAAGTCTTTGTTTATATCTAGTAATTCTTTTTTTTTTTTTTTTTTATATATCTAGTAATTCTGACAGTAGGTACTTCTAGGTGCCCATAATGTACACGGACGCCTCTTTAGAGGACAAATGGGACAGAATCCTAACACCAGAGAGATGCTTAAATTTTCAGAAGCCACCAAGTTAAGGAAGTGGGAAGAAAACTCTTTCCAGGAAACCGTTTCTTATCTTCTTTCCTGTTTTCTTCCTCCTTTGTAGCTTGACATTAGAAAGCCGAGGAAAGTGTGTACCTGAGTTTCATACCGCCGCCTAGTGTTGGCTGACAGCTTCTCTGGGGCTATCACACTCACAATGGGAACAACTGCTGCTCCGTGGATTTCAAACAAACCTGAAACAGAGAGTTGAAGAATTTATGGTCTTGGGACCACAGAGACGGCAGAGATGTAGAATCCACTCTGGTGTGATTCTATGGGCTAGATTCTGTCTGGGCTGTTTTCCATCTCTGCAACTAGCTGCACTTGACCTTGAGGAACCCAGAACCCTAACACCCAGCAGTTTTAGTGCTTCTGTCGACTCCCAGCCTTCTCTCAGGTGGAAGTGGGGGTGGAAGGTGACGAAAGCATAGGGAGGCTATATGAGTCACCAAAACCTCATGAACCTAAGGGAAAAAAAAAAAAA
>NC_138377.1:73100160-73139659 GCF_054177405.1 Leptonychotes weddellii | reverse complement strand
AAAATGTTTATATAACCCCTGCCCTGCTCCAGCCAAACACCACAGTAAAAGGTCCGCCCCCACCAGCAAAGGCTGAGTGGGGGCCCACACCTTTACTCAGATGTAAGGGGCCCCCTTCTCTCACCAAGCTCCAGCTGGGTAGCATCAGAGAAGACTAAATGGGAGCCAGGACTTTTCTTATCTGCCTGGGGTAGTGCTCCCTATCCCCCAAACAGTGTCAGGAACTGAAGGATTACAGACCCTCACGTCCACCCAAGCAGTAACGAGGCCACCCTCCCTGTGGGGGTGGTGCCCAAGGCGGCTGAGTGGGAGGCTGGAACGTTCCCTGCTCTCCAGCAGTCTCCTGCCACTTCCCCCACCCCTCACCATAGTACCAGTAAAGGCATGTGGGAACAGGAACAGGGCACCCCTCCCAGCCTAGGGATGTTGAAGCAAGCAGAGTAAGGAACCTGAATCTTTACCCTCGACCAACAGTAGCAAGGTGGCACCTCCTGCCCCTACTTGTGCTTTCAGGGGAGGCCTGCTAAACCTAAAGATCTAGCTAAGCTCCAGAGTCTCATAATACTTAAAATATCCAGGGTCCAAGTGAAAATCACGCATCATGGCAAGGACCAAGAAGGTCTCAAAATGTGTAAAAGACAATCAACAGACAGGATGACACAGATGTTGGAAATATCTGACAAGGATTTTAAAGCAACCACCACGAAAAGCATGACAAACAGGCTTGGGACAAAAAAAAAAAAAAAATAGAGGCGCCTGGGTGGCTCAGTTGGTTAAGCGACTGCCTTCGGCTCAGGTCATGATCCTGGAGTCCCAGGATCGAGTCCCACGTCGGGCTCCCTGCTCAGCAGGGGGTCTGCTTCTCCCTCTGACCCTCCTCCCTCTCATGCTCTCTGTCTCTCATTCTCTCTCTCTCAAATAAATAAATAAAATCTTTTAAAAAAAAAGAAATAGAAAGTCTCAGCAGAGAAGTAGGAGATTAAAAAACCTCTGGATGGGCTCAACAGCAGAATGGGGAAAACGGTGGAAATAATCAATGAAACTGAAGATGAAACAATAGAAACCATTCAATCTGAAGAAGAGAGAAAACAGACTGTAAAGCAGAAGGCCCCAGAACGTCAGGGATATAACAAAAACTTGAACATTTGTCATCAGAGTCCTAGAAGGAGAGCAAAAAGAGGGTAAGACGTAAGAGATATTAGAATAATATGCCCGAAACATGCCTTTACCGGTACTGTGGGGAGGGTGGCCTCGTTACTGTTTGGGTGCAGGTGAGGGTCTGTAATCCTTCGGTTCCTCCACTGACACTGTTTGGGGGTGGGGGGCACTACCCCAGGCAGATATAAAAGTCTTAGCTCCCATTTAGTCTTCTCTGATGCCACCCTGCTGGGGGGCTTGGTGGCGGGCCCACACTGGAAGAGGACTTAAACCTCTAGATTCAAGAAGCTGAGATAATCCCGGGCGCCTGGGTGGCTCAGTTGGTTAAGTGACTGCCTTCGGCTCAGGTCATGATCCTGGAGTCCCTGGATCGAGTCCCACATCGGGCTCCCTGCTCGGCGGGGAGTCTGCTTCTCCCTCTGACCCTCCCCCCTCTCATGTGCTCTCTCTCATTCTCTCTTTCTCAAATAAATAAATAAAATCTTTAAAAAAAAAAAACAAAAAACTGAGATAATCCCAAAGAGTATAAATCCAAAGAAAGTCATGCCAAGACACGTCATGATCAAATTTCAAACTAAAGACAAAGAAAAAAAAATCTTAAAAGCACTGAGTGAAAATCAACTTTCCTATAGGGGAAAACTCAAACAACAGCCCATTTCTCATCAGAAACCAGAAATTTGGGTCAAGTACAACAGACTTTCTTCTTCTCTTGAGTTTCTCAGCGTTTGACAGTTGAAGCAAAAAGCCTAACACTGTCTGATGTGGACATCAATGTATGGAGAGCAAATATTTAAGACAATTATATTATAAATGGCAGGAAGGGTATAGGGACCTCTAGGGAGGTAAAGTTTCCATACTTCACTTGAACTAGTAAATGTCAGCACCCACGGATCTTCATGGTGATAGAGGAGCATATCTGTATCTCGGTTGTGGTGGTGGTGACGAGACCCCACACACACAGTAACAATGGCACAGAGTTATATACATACAGTGTACCAACGTCCATGTCCTGGTTTTGATTATTTTATTCTAGTTCTGCCAGATTTAACCATTCAAGAAAATGGAGCAAAAGGTACGCAAGATCTCTCTGTACTATCTTTGCAACTTCCTGTAAACCTGTAATTATTTTAAAATAAAAAGTCACAAACACTACAAATGTGGTCCAGAGTATTTTTCTATTCCTAGCTAAAAGGCATGCAGGTGTTCAATTATACCACTGGTTCAATTTTTCTGAAGCTTTGGAATATTTCAAAACACCACCTGAGAAAGAAAGGAAATTAAGCCAGACTAAATCAACCAACAAATCCGGGGTGAGCCCTCACCAGCAGGTCGTATCTGCCACCGGCGGCAAGGATTTCCGATACAGCCCTCTGCCTCCGTCTGATGACTGCCACAAATTGGAAGATGACTCCGTTGTGCTGTTGTACCTTGTAAACCAAGCCCAAATTGATCGAGACCTGTGAAGTACAAGCCCACGCAAACATGTCAAGGGCATGGTTTTCCATGGGTAGCATCAGAGCAATCAGGAATATGTCTAAGTATAGCCTGCCAGGTGAAGACTCTGTTCTCTTCAGGAATCAGCGCTTGGCTGAGGCTAACTGACATCGTCAGACTTGCCGTACCATAGGAATTGTGATGCTTGCAAGGACGTTCTGATTGAAGCCAAAACCGTTACTAGAAATCCAAAATGGGGAAAGCAGAGTTCTGGCGGGGGGAGAAAACGCGTCCTAGCATTAACTCAAAAACCCCATTTCGCCCTGTGCAGGCACCACAGACCCACAGGGGAATCCAGCGGTGGCCCAACCTGTAACTTGATGCCGAGTTTCTTCAACAGCCCGACAATCTCCTCTAGGTCTTTTAAGCCGTACTTCACCAGTTGGGCAACGCCTGTTTTCTGTTTTATTAATGAATTTATTGCCGGTGTTAGATCTTGCAAATCTCCCTTCTGCTCGATGAATTTGTAGAGTCGACACAGCTGGAAAGCAAAGAGGCACACTTAGCTTCCGATCCCCGGCAGGGAAGACACACTCCACACAGTGTTCAGACACACGGGGGACAGAGCGGGGCTTCTGCACCGCCAGGAGCAGGGATTTTGTGGTCAGAGGCCGTTTTAACCTTTACTGGGAACCTGACTACGGATTACCCTTTTCCAGCAACTCAAAAGCACCTCACAGGAGTGCTTTGGGCACCTACTCCCAGTGAATGCTGCCCCCAGCAGAGCAGTCCCTTGTACTAGCTGAGCCACCATGACAATATTTCCAAGCCAGGATTGTTCTTTTTTACCTTCCTCATTCTCATCAACTCCCGTTCCTGCAGGCACAGAAACGGGGAGGGTGGTGGGGGGACACACAGGAAGGCAAAGTCTGACTGGTTCTAATTCTCCTCTGAAGTAGCCAGAAATTCCCTCTGCTCCCTTTGCTTGAATCATTCCTGTTTGGAGCCTTGGGGTGCCACTCGGGTGTCACCTCCCAGACAGCCCCCTGATCCTTCCCTCCCTCTGGCTCACACCTCCATCCCAGCTCCCAGCCGCTGTACCCATCGTCTTCCACACGAGGGCAATGGCTAGAGATGATCTGTGGGCCAGGCCCAGTCCCTGGCACACAGCAGGGGAAGCAGGAACTACGGTCTAAACCAGAAAGAAATTTCCACTCGAGCTCCTGGGAGTTGAACAGAATTATAGCTATTTTAAGACTATATAAGCATAACCTGGTTCAATGATAAATTGGCACATGGAAACAGAGCTGAATGAAGACTCAGCTTATTTCAGTTTAATGTAAGAATCATACACCACATGTATTTTTTTAAATCCAAAAAGTAATAATCTCAATTTCCTTACTATATTAAATGTTTTTCTTCTTAAAAAACTGTTTCTTCTCAAATTTTAACATTAAATTACCCCATTAATAAACTCCCAGAAGCACTAGAGTTGCTCTCTCCAGATAAGCATCTTCACCCCATCATCAACAAACTCCATGTGACTTTGGACAAGTCACAGCATCTCTGGGCCGGAGGTGCCTCATCTGTAAAATCAGAACACTGGGCCAGACACTGGCTTGCACTATTTCTACTTCCTTTTCTAGTATCTTCAGAGTTCCATTTTTATATAATGACAGCACCAAATGTCTTTATTAGGTGCTAATTTTTTCATTTTTAAGCTAATCAAACATACAACTTTGATGCTCATCATGAGATAACCAGAGGTTTAACAAAAAGAAGATTTTAGCAACTGAGGCAGCTATCGTGTGCAAGTGTGAAATATGTTTGAAATGTGACATTAGTTCAAAGAACCTTTTGGGCCTGAGCCTTCAGGTAAGGAACCACCAGATTGGGCAGTTTCTTGAGCAGATTCTTCATGCTATTTATATATGGAACTATTTCTGCTCATAGGTATGTGTTGTGTACTTGTCTAGAGAATTATGTAAATACTGTGCTTCATATTAAAATATTTTATCACTGGTCACTTAATATCCATTAATATCTCCTCCTCTATGTAACATCTAAAATTTAACCTGGCTTAATTTCTCGAACTCCTAGGCTGTGTCATCTGGTTGACTCTCCCTAACTGACTGCATGCTGACTGCTATGAGCTGCAGTGTGTGTGTGCAAGTTTGGTTAGAGAGCCGAGGGTAGACAGATGCTGCACGGAGCCCCCCATGGCTTTTTAAAAGGCCAATATGAATTAAGTTGGAAGCAGCCTGTGGAGTCTTCAGCTGACTCCTTTATGCCTACAGCACTACGTCCACCATACTGTAGGTGTGTAGGTCAAAAGAATGAGCATTTCTGCCTGGCCTGTGTATAGTCATATTTTAATCTATCCTATACATGAATTTGCTGATCATCACAGGATCATGTAATTGAGTGCCCCACCAGGGCTAGAGGGCTTCTGGGGAAGTTTTAAAGAAGTATCTCTTCTTATCTAAATATTCAGGAAAATGTCAGAAATCCCCGTTGTCTTCGGCTATCCAGTGACTCCATGAAGTATGGGTTACTGCGCCAAGATTAGAGACCTATCTGATGCCTGCTGAGAGAATAGGACAAACCTGCGTACCCCATGAGATAGTCCTCATTGCCACTGGGATCAAATGTCAGATTTTAGGGGTAAGAAATGTACCAGAAAAGCAGGAGCTTTAATTCAACTCTGATGTGTTGGAAGATCGGGGGGTAGGGTGGTGGGGGAAACCCAGATGGATGGGCAGAGCTCTGTGCCTCATTCCAGTCCCCTAGGATCTATTTCAGAAGAGGACAACCAGTACTAGACCCGCTCGCTCAGCAGGAGGCTCTGCCGAGCATGGCCCGCACAGGGCGGGAGAGCAAAGCAGCTGGTGATCCAGAAAGAACAGGATGATGACCCCACGGTGAACAGCAGCATGGAGAGGCAGGCTTTGAGCCCAGCGCTGGGCTCTCTTCCCCTAGTCCCCGAGGTTGCCAAGGAACCTATGAACACGTAAGGGAAACCTGTCTGTGAGGAGCTGTGGAACAGCCCAGCCCTGCCTCACTGCCTTGAGAATCAGGGTTCATAAAGTTACGGAGAAAGCTGTAAGAGCCCCATCCCTGGGTACTTACACTATTAGACGACAAAGACAGATTACAAAACTTGGCTTCCACTTCTCTCCTCGTCAGCTTTTCTGTCTAACGCGGAAGAGAAAGGGAACAATAAGAGTCACCAAATTTGGCCCTGAACATAAAGATGCTCTCCAGGCACATTCCGACAAGTATATACCCTCCATTTTGGACAAACTGCTCCTAATCATGAAGGATGGATTAACTCTGTGATTAGAAAAATTCTTTTTCCAATTCACATAAAATTAACATTTGTCTTTTTTTTTTAAGATTTTTAAGTAATTTCTACACCCAATGTGGGGCTCGAACCCACAACCCCGAGATCAAGAGCTGCATGCTCTACTGAGCCAGCCAGGTGCCCCTAACATGTGTCTTAGAATATGAAAACTCCTGACATAAAAGAATTAAAAGGGGGAGGCTGCCCTTGCTGAATGATGAGGCAACCCAGAGCTGGGCAGGCCGAACCAGGGGGGTTCTGTCTGGATGGCGAGGGAGTAATGGATCCGTGTCCCTCTGGCAAAAGCCGTGCGCTGACAGGCAGTTAGCCTGTGGCTGTGGGATATGAACAAGGATGGCGTGCAGCCCCCCTGCACAATCGCTGGGGTTCTCGCCAGCGTCCGACGGACACACCGTGTCTGCTACTGCCAGCAGCAGCCACACTGCCGGGGGCGGGGACAGACGGTAAAACCAGGACCCCTGTGTGTACCTGCCGGACGAGAGAGAAGCGACTTAGGCTTCTGGTGTCTAGAAAACAGTAAGCCTGAGGCGCCCGGGTGGCTCAGTCGGTTAAGCGTCTGCCCTCGGCTCAGGTCATAATCCCAGGGTCCTGGGATCGAGCCCCGCATCGGGTTCCCTGCTCCGCGGGAAGCCTGCTTCTCCCTCCCCCACTCCCCCTGCTCGTGCTCTCTCTCTCTTTCTCTCTCTGACAAATAAATAAAATTTAAATAAATAAAATAAAATAAAATTTTCAGTGACTCCCCTCCAGGCTCAGCACACTTACCGTAGAGTACCTGCACACATACTAGAGAGCAATGAGTACTACGATTTGGCTCAACTGGGAAGAGTAACTGGAGGGGCTGCTGCCCCGGACCCATAGGAAGCAGGTGCTAAGGCTCCAGCCAAGGGCTAAACTTTATTCTCAATACAATCACTCCCTCCAACTGTTTTTTTGTGTTGTTTTTTTTTTACTTTAGAGAAATGAGGGAAGGAGATAAAACTCCCCACTCAGTTCTATGGTTCCGTCACTAAGAAAACACTTATGAACTATTATCATCCTTCAATATCAAGTCGAAGTAATTAAATGCTTACCACGGCATCATACAGAATAACATAGACTTGACTGAGTTTATCTTCTGGGATCCCACAGTGTAAGAGGATTGCTTTCAATAACGTGGTATGGTTCAAGTAAATACTGTAATTTCTTTCCTAGGATACAAAAAGAAAAATTATGGGCGCCTGGGTGGCTCAGTTGGTTAAGCGACTGCCTTCGGCTCAGGTCATGATCCCGGGGTCCTGGGATCGAGTCCCGCATTGGGCTCCCTGCTCTGCGGGGAGCCTGCTTCTCCCTCTCCCGCTCCCCCTGCTTGTGTTCCCTCTCTCGCTGTGTCTCTCTCTGTCAAATAAATAAATAAAATCTTTAAAAAAAGAAAAATTATTAGTTTCCCCATAGAAGCAGTACAGGTACCTGACCAAAGCCAGCCCCTTGTCACCAACTTACCATCCAGGCAGGGGACTGTGGAAGGACTGAATTTTGGCATATTGCCTCCTAGTTTATTTTCGCATAAGCATGCCTTTTACATTGTCATAATCAAAGAGTGTAATATAATCAAACCCTTCATCATACGTATCTAAACCACTTCGGTCCCCAGCTCTGGTGAAAAGCCTGAATGAGTCCATGCAGACTTCAGCAAGGGACAGCACAGGGGTGAGTAGTCACTGCCATTCAAGGACGGGCTGCGGAGCAACCGCGGTAACCGGCGAGCGCTCACAGAGTAGCGAGCGGCGAGCTGAGCTGGGGGCAGAGGGCTCTACAGAAAAGGGGCCACCTCGGCTCCGCCCTCGAGGAGCAGGTGGCCTCTCCCCTCGAGGGCGGGGAAGGTGGGGAAGGAAAAGTGGCCGGCCAACCGATGAGGGCGCAGGCAGGCTCCCGGGGCAGAAGGGGCGCCCACCGCGGCCGGGAAGGCAGGCCTTCTGGACGAGGAAAGCCATGACAGGCACAGCAATTGCGGGGGGCGGGGGAGCGGCCCCGTGTGTGGGACCCAGAGGCAAGGCCTGAGGAGAGCCAGCAGTTGTGCTAGAAGCAGTCTCCACTGGCGAGGCGGGATGCCGGCTCGACGCCAAGTGTGAAGCTGGGGAGCTGAGAGCCAGGGCGGAGCGTAGGAGGGGACCACAGAGGGTGCGGAGCAGGGTGACCGTGCTAAAAGCATCCTAGGAATCTGAGCTAATTTCTCGCACCGTGGAAGAATGGGCAGAGCAACGACACCCTTCCCCCAAAATAGATGAAGACAAAACCCACTCCTGTCAAGGCAGGGGTGAGAGCCTGAGAGAAACCCACAAGTAACCTCATCAAACTCTTCTCCGTTATCCTAGTAAAATGTGGCCCACTGCCGGCACCAAGTGAGGGGCAGTTCTGTTGTAGTCATGCCCCCCCCCACCGCCCACCCCTGGGTCAAGGACTCGAGCGGGGCGACCTCGGGACATCGGACCCTGGAAAGTAACCTGAAGTGCCGGGAACTCCTGGATGATCTCACAGATCGTGTAGATGACTTCGGCAGTGGGCAGAGAGCTGTTGGTGGTAGATGTGACAATATCGAATGCACATTCCAGAAGCTCTTTGGGATGAAATCGGTCTAACTTGCGAGGTCTGAACACGCGCTCTATGCAGTATCTGGAGAGAGAAACCCAGAAACCCAGGTCACCGCTTACTGGAATCACATACATGCAAGAGATCGTTGAACAAGAGAAAAGAAACAGAGGAAAATTAATCAGTGGTATAAGCAAGAGACCTTAAAGACAGATTTAGGTGCCAGTTCCTAGGGGGGCCACTATTAAACTATGGGGCTTCATTTTTTTTTCATGTCTGAAATAGAGATGAAATTGCACACAAGAAATAATTTTCCCTTCAGTACTTGCTCTCTACACAGGGATACACCTAAGGACCATGACTATTAATTAATTGTTCACTTGCAGCTGAGAATAAAAGCACAGAAAGAGCTCTGACTTCGTGCGAAGGAAGGCTTTAAGGTAGGGTGCCTCGTTGGCAACAATACTGCTCCGATTTATGAAGATCTCACTGCTCGCCCTCTGCAGGATCTGAATGTACAGAAAACCCTTCCCCACTGCTAAGTGCCCGGAGGCCCGGGGCGTTCGGCACGCCTCCTGGGTTGACTCCATTTCTCTACAAACAGCTTTTGTTCAGTTACCTGTGGAAGCAGGTTTCACACAGAGACCGCCGGCCATTTGTCCCTCCAATTAAGTTTTAAAAGGGGCCATGTGGGATCAAGACCAGCCATATGTTTTTGTCAAGCCACCATTTGTGAAAATAATCAGTTCTGTTGCTCGGGAACATTAGAAGGCAGAGAACAGACGGCAGGAGCTTCAGGGTACCTAGCCCCCAACAGCTACACGTCCGCTAAAGGGAAGGCTAAGAGTCTTTGTCACCCCGCAAAGGGGTACTGTGGCTGAGCACTGGGACCATATTCCAAGCTCACTACTTTAAACCCAAAATTCAAACCCCAAATTCATTGCTATTTAAGGATCACAGATGATACGACATCCTTCTCTGGTCTCTCTCCCACATCCACCAAATGAAACCCCCACAGTTTCGTACCGTTTCAAATTCAAAATATTATTTCTTGCCACGTATCTTGCAAAAGGAATCTGAAACACAAAGTTTCAAGGGTCAACGTCAAAATGTGCCAACAACCCCTCCTTTGGGTTTTTTTTTTTTATTAACAGCTTTGTTAAGATATAACTCACATACCACAGAGTCTGCCCTTTTACAGTGTACAACTCAGTGGTTTTAGTATATTCACGGAGTAGTGAACGGCTCACCATTCATGTTCCTGAAATGTTCCTGAGGTGGTCCGTCAGCAGTAGATCCCACTGCTGAGCACACCACCAACCTTACTCACTGCAGCATTTCTTAGGGTTTTAAATTTGAGAAAAATTCACTTTTAATTAAGTATGCTCTGCCCAATTTTATGATGCCAAGTTAAAATCAGTGCAAGTTATCTGGTTACCTGTGACTTTTTCCCCTTTATCTGTTTTTTCATTCCCCGCCCCCCCCCACCTCCCCTCTGGCAATCACCAGTTTGTTCTCTGTAGTTAAGGGTCTGGGTTTTTTTGTTTTCTAGATTCCAGACAGAAGTGAAATCATACAGTGTTTGTCTTTCTCAGACTTACTGTACTTAGCATAATACCCTCTAGTTTTATCCATGTTGTTGCATATGGCAAGAGTTCATTCTTTTTATGGCTGAATAATATTCCGCTGTATGTATATACCACATATTCTTCATTCATTCATCTATCGAAGGACACTTGGGGTGTTTCCATAGCTTGGCTACTGTAAATAATGTGAATTATGTAAATAACTGAAATGTTTTTTCAAGTGTCATTTATGATAATGCAATCAAAATGGGTCTTCTCTATTATGGTGAATTCCCTGATTCTCCCATGGTCTTCTAGGTGAAATTCTTACCCACCCACTAATAATAACCACAGCTTATGAAATTACTGTCAGATTGTCCCAAGAGATCTAACATTGTACCATTAACTATGGATCAAATTCTTAAAGGGTACTCACTTTTTTTTTTTTTTAAAGATTTTATTTATTTATTTGAGAGAGAGAATGAGAGACAGAGAGCATGAGAGGGAGGAGGGTCAGAGGGAGAAGCAGACTCCCCGACGAGCAGGGAGCCCAATGCGGGACTCGATCCCGGGACTCCAGGATCATGACCTGAGCCGAAGGCAGTCGCTTAACCAACTGAGCCACCCAGGCACCCAAGGGTACTCACTTTTTATTTGGGGGGAATGTCTATTAGATCACAGAATGCAAGCTGATGTTTAAAAATCTACACTTTAGGGGTGCCTGGGTGGCTCAGTTGGCTGAGTGTCCAACTCTTGATTTCAGCTCAGGTCATGATCTTGGGGTCATGAGATCCAGCCCCGCACTGGGTTCCATGCTCAGCCGGGAGTCTACTTGAGATTCTCTCTGCCCTCCCTCTCTCTCTCTGTTCCACCCTTCCATTCGTGCTCTTGCTCCCAAATAAATAAATCTTAAGAAAAAAATCTGCTCTTCAGTCTCATAATGTCTAAAGAATAAACAGCCAGTTTTAAGTATAGCAATTTAAATATTTTTATCCGTCCAATGGGTAAAGTTGAGATACCTCTTCTCTGCATTGCCTTATTATGCATGAGGCTGAACATTGTTCCAGAGGTTTATCAGCCCCGTGCTCTGAGAACTGCCTGGTTATATCCTTTGCTCATCTTTCCACTTGTCAGTGCTTTCTGTACACGAGGGGAATGAAACTCTTGTCTCATGCATGTACAAGACTGCAGATGGGCTCGTTAGCAGGCCACGCTATGTGAGTGGATAACCCATCAGAGGGAACCCTGGGGATCAGAAGCAAGCAAGCACGAACAGAATTCAGCACACCTCATTAGCAGAGGCACTTGCTGTTAGGAGAATTTAATTGTTCTCCGCATTAACACGTTAGGAATTTAGTGAAAATCTAGCTAGGTGAAGAAAACAACTGTGTTCGTTTGTCTGAGTTGGCCAGGGCAAGCCGCGGCGGTCACTCGGCAGAACTCAGCACCGGGGCGCAGATGTGGCATTGGCAATGCAGGGGCCCAGTTTCTAGGGTCGTAAGCACTTGTGCTGTGAGCCAGCTGGACGTACACAAGGTTAGATGTTCACTGAATTCCAGTGATGCTCTCGCCCCGGTAACTCCCTCAACAATGTGTTTCCTAAAGCTCATGTTTAGAATATAAGCCGAGGGGGAAAAGTGATGGCTAAGGGTAATCCACCCGTGGCCAGACACGGCATCTGGCCTGCCCCAGGGCATTCCCAGCCTCACCCGCAGGTCAAAAGGAAGCATCACCAGCATCCCGCTGTGGTCCATGAATAAGGCGGCTTCGTTGTGCTCATATATTTGCCTATTTTGGGGAAGCAGTAGTGGGGTACACAACTGGACAGCTCCTACACCAAGTCAGAAAAAAGTAACCGATCATCAAGTTCTCATTCTTCCAGGAGGCAACTGAAAATGAACACGGCCCTGACCATGAAGTCATCTGCTACTGGCCGCTGGAATCACTAGCAAGCAGTCTTCAGCTCTCTGACTCCACTAATGGACAGCTCATCTGAGGTCAAGTTTGTTAATCAGTCTTATTCCTGACTCCACAACCCAACTGTATTTTAGTAGCAAGTCTCTAATATTCAAATCGTAATATTCAAACGTTCTCCTCAACAAGCTGAATGTTAAAAATAAGCTTAAATTTTACATGAAGTCAAGTGCCTGGTACTGAATTTAAAGGTAAAATACGGGGACGCCTGGGTGGCTCAGTCAGTTAAGCGTCTGCCTTCAGCTCAGGTCATGGTCCTGGGATGCTGGGATCAAGCCCCACATCGGGCTCTTTGCTCAGTGGGGAGTCTGCTTCTCCCTCTCCCTCTGCCTCTCCCCCCAACTCCTGCTCTCTCATACTCTCTACCTGACAAATAAAATCTTAAGTAAATAAAGATAAAATATGGTTGCAGCCAAAATCTATTAACAGTGCTTTCTAGTGACGAAACAAAACACTCTTTGAGAAGGCCTATGATTTTTTTAAAAAGGACATACCGTGTCTTTTAAAAACGCGGACGACAGTGTCACACACGTGTTGCTGTATCTTGGATGTACGGATTGAGAAGCCCTAAAATATGACCAATTAACATGTCATCAAAGCCAAATCAAAGGGACCCCCTAAAATATTCATCTGTAGCTTGCAATAAGCATCACATTACTTATTCCCAAGACCATAAAAGAGACGTCAGCAATTAGTCCCCTTTTGAACATGCGCAGGGAGGGAAGAAAAGCAGTACATCCCGCTTTAGGAAGGCCACCTAAAGCTCCAAGTCCAAACTCTTCACCATGTTGATATATAGGCCTTTCAGAGAGCCAGTCAAATACACACATTCTCCCTGAGGATTCTCAGGGATACCGTGCAGCAATCAAACATTTAATGGCATCAGGCCTCCGCTCACATACTAAGGTGATCCACTTTATATATATAATATATAATTTATATATAATATATTTATTTTGTAGAGAGCTTTCCTTTCCATTTGTTTCTTATTATACAAGTAATACCATTTCACTTGAGAAAATTTAGAAACAACAGGCAAGCAAAAAGACAAAAATAAAAAAGTCACCTATAATCCTCTAAGTATCTTTCTACTGTTGCTAGCCAGCCAAAACTGGTCTGGCCCTCGAGAGCTATACCGATCTTCCACAAATCTTACCACTACTTTCTACTACTCTTTGAAAATTACATCAGTATTTTAAGCATACAGAAACATATAAAGAGCATGGCAAATATCTGTTGTTCACCCATCTCACTTTTCCAATTTTAACATTTTGCTATATCGTTTCAGACTGTTTTTGTTTGAAAAGAAAAAAAGAAAGAAGGAAGGGGAGGAAAAAGAAAAAAAAGGAAGAAAAAGAACAAGTTGCTGGCTATGCCTCAGAAACCATCTGGGAGCTTTTAAACAGAGACTCTTGGGGTGCCTCACACCTGGACATTCCAAGTCACCAGATCGGACAGAAGGACTGAGTGTTGGAATGGTCTAAAGGGCCTCCCAGGTGCACCTCCAGGGGCAGCCAGCGTTGGGAGCTACTGACAAGATGGTCTGGATCTCAAAAAAAAAAAGATGGTCTGGATCTCAGCTGGTTAGATGGTTTCAGCTCTGGGCAGCTGGGCCAGGGCTCAGTTTCCAAAAGCACTGCTGCTTAAACTCTTGGGGAGATGGAGAGGAGGGTGGGTCGGGAACTCCTTAGAGTTACATGATTAAAACCATGGCTCTGCAGGGGCCTGGATGGCTCAGTCGGTTGAGCATCTGCCTTCGGGTCAGGTCATGATCTCTGGGTCCTAGGATCAAGCCCTGCATTGGGCTTCCTGCTCCGTGGGGAGTCTGCTTCTCCCTCTCCCTCTGCCCCGCCCCACCACTTATTCCCTCTCTCTCTCAAATAAATAAATAAAATCTTTTTAAAAATTTTAAAAATAAAAATAAAATCATGGCTCTTCCCAGAATAATGCATATACGGACCTCAGATGAGAACCGCATGTTGGAGGCATTAAAGGAATCCATGAAAACTAAGGAACTGACTTGACCCTTCTGTGAACCGAGTTGCGCTCTCTTTTGGCAGGACAGCTGAAGCCCACCTTCGGCAAGTTGCTGTCGTAGGTGTAATCGATGGCTGGGGAGATGCGCTGGGAGAAGATCTGGGCCATCATGGTGCGGTAGGCCTTTCCGTCCACGTTGGCCAGGGTGTGGTGCAGAACTTCGTGCAGCTCTGACTCCTCCATCTGGGGTGGGGGCAGCAGCTCACTCTTGAGCAGTTCTGTAGCTGTGGGCCGCTTGGCGGGATCGTGGTTCAAAAGCCAGGAGATGACAGATTTCTGTAATGAAAGCCAGGCACGCTGGTGACCCGACGGCAACAGATGATGCTCTGGAATTCTGACAAGCTGGTGGTTGGCTCAAACCAAAGAAAAGACACCCTACTTCTTGCACGTAGTTGGTGCATTTTAATTGGTATTTCTGAAATCTCTGCATCTGTCATTTCCCCCTTCCCTGCACTTCATTATGGCCACATAGTTGTGCAACACTGTAACAGGGTGTTTCTTAAAAGGCAGAGACACTGGGGCACCTGGGTGGCTCAGTCAGTTGAGTGTCTGACTCCTGATTTCTGCTCACGTCATGATCTTGGGGTCACGAGATCAAGCCCAGCGTCAGCGGAGAGTGTTTGCCTTTCCTTCTGTTCCTCCTCCCCTGCCTCGTGCTCTCTTTCTCTCAAATAAATAAATATGACAGGGGCCCTATTTATATTTTATTGTTATAAACAACCAAAAAAAATCCTCAACTCAAGAACTACAAAGAAGCAGAACTTTGGCCATACTTATAAACACACAAAATACTGTCTAAAAAAGGGTGCAGAAACATAAAACAATTATCTCTAGATGCCTGATTTTAGTAGAAATTATAATGCGTAGCAGCTGCTGACATCCTTACATCTTGTTTTCATTTTTTCTTCTCCCCTTATGCTATCTGTATTAATGCCACTCCCTGGAATTCTCTTGATTTATGTTACTCATTTACCACGCCTTCACAGTCACTACCTCAATTAAGCAGGGAACTATTGGAAAACAACCCAAAGCTTGAAAGGTTTCTTCATGTGTCCTTAATTCTCTCATGTACAGTAAGGACTTAGAAAGAGAGAAATACTTGAGATCAGAAACATCTCAACTTTTAGGTCAAATTTATTAAGTATCTTCTAATTATGTGTTTTTAATACACTCTCTCCCAGCGGCCCTCCCAACGCTTACCTCTGTCTTAGGCTGAAATTAACACACATGTAAAGAAGAAATTAACACACATAAGAAAGGAACTGACAGGATACGGCTTTTATGAAAAGCTGTATTAAATTAAACTGGTAAAAATAATACCCTATTCAGCAATACAGACCCCATTACACTGCTCTCTTTCTGTTGTGGAGCAACACTCGTGTTATTCAGTATAGAAGCACTTTCTAGGCTGCCTCCTTTCAGATAAAAAGCAACGACCGTGATGTATTGGGGAGCAGGGGTTGTGGTCCAGGGACCAAGTCATTCCAGCCCAAACACACGGAGTACATACCTGTGAGAGGCGAGCGATCATTATCGAGAGAAATGGTTTGTACAGTTGCTCTCGTGTCTATAGCTTAAGAAAACAGACCCCACAGCTGCCAACATGTGGGACTACTGAGTAAGACTGACCATGTTACAGGGAGAGGCCTCTGAAATGAACATTTATTCATGACATCTGGAAACACAGGAAACAACTCCGTTCAAATCAATGATAACAGGGGCGCCTGGGTGGCTCACTTATTAAGCGTCTGCCTTCGGCTCAGGTCATGATCCCGGGGTCCTGAGATCAAGCCCCGCATCGGGCTCCCTGTTCTGCAGGGAGCCTGCTTCTCCTTCTGCCTCTGCCTCTGCTCCTGCCTCTCTGTTTCTCATGAATAAGTAAATAAAATCTTTTTTAAAAAACTCAGTGATAACAGCAAACTAAAGAAGCAGAAATGTAACACGGTGTATTATCCAGTGGTCCTTCACTAACAGAACAGACGAGGCAGAAGGGGTCCTTCTCGCCATAAATAAATGTCATGTTAAATACTACCGAATTATAGGATGCCAGTGCTGATATAAATAAAAGGTACTTAATCCTTTTATTTGACAGGTGAGGAAAATTAAAGTCTCGATTAGTTAAGTGACTCGTCCAACCGGATACATCACCAATAAGCAAGAAATTGCAAACTAATGCCATACTCTAGCTGGGTTTCTGTCCTCAACATTAGTGATTTAAATAAGGGAGTTTGCCTTGATTATAATTAAGAAAAGTCAGTTTCAGGAATAAATTTCCATACGCCAGGAGTACCAACCACAGAAGGCTTTACCACGACAAACCGCCAAGCACGAAAAAGCAATGCACACCAGAGGCACAAGACACAAATTCACTACCCATTATTCATTCAAATCAGCTGGGTGCCACAGACCCCATGACAGGAGTTACATACACGCATACTCAGATATTTCTAGCACGGAGGAGAAAGTATTTTACTTTAAAATACTATTAACATCAGACTGACTAGTCTTCCCCTTTACAATCTGAGCTACTTTAACTACAAAATGGAACAAAATTATAGTTTTAAATTGTATTTTTCTTTTCTTAAATAGTTCCAAGATTTCTCTAAAATAATGAAATCTAAAAGCATTCTCTTTTCCTCCGATAGCTAAGCCAAGGTTCCAAACAGCACTTCAAAAGCACAATGAACCACACAAAAGAACCCTGGAGTTTGCTAATTTTCTGTGCCAGTCCTTGGCATTTTTTTTTTTTTGGTGTGTTTCAAGTCCAATAACATTTTAAGCATTTCACCTTTTGATATTTTTTCCCCACACTGTTCCCAGGGCACAAGAGAATGAGTGGCAGAAGATGACTAATTGAAAAAGAAAAACAGTGATTAAAACCCAAGAGTGAAGACACTGTAATGAAACCATCAGAAAATTACCTGCTTTGTATGCTCTCCATCATCAAAGTCTTCTGGAAACTTAGGCGAAGTGGGCTAAAAGATTATAATATTCAAATCAGCAAGTGCTTGGCAAACTGCCACAGTGAGAGCATTTATTCCCCAGAGGTAAGAAAATCAAAGACAGAAATGAAAAGGTAAGACTCAAAGTGATACCTTCTTGAAACCCAATGCCCATTGTTCCAAGTACATACATGTTATTTTAATACAAACATGACCCAAATGACAGACTCGGAGATAGAAAGCACCGGACAAAGTATTTTAAAATCGAATGATTTCAGAGGAAGACAAAATAACTTTAGTAAACACACAGATGAAAAGAGGCAAAAAAACACCAAAGCACCAACAAAGAGCAAACAAAAACATTAATACTGAAACCTCTACCTGCTGAAAAGCTCTCACCTTTCTGTTAAATAAGATCTCAGTCATAACATGAACTTGCCAGTTTGGTTTTTTGATTTTTTTCTTTTTACAGTTTAGATATTCTTGAAATGAGGGAACAAACATGGATTTTAGACTAAAGAAAGGCACTTCATCCAGGACATAATTCTGTAGGAGCATTCCAAGTCAAGGCAAGGACATGGTAATCACTTCACTTATCTCCAAACTTTGTGAACACCACGGTCCATGCTGTACTGGAAATAATTCAACAGTTTTCAAAAATACCTAGAGGAGTGTTTTTAGTGTCGGCATAGAGGACTGTAGCTCAGGAAAAAGGAAGGCTCTTCGCATCTCTTGCTCATGAATTGCAAATCTCCATCACCCTCACCTGGACCTTCCTCTCTACTTTCATCCTAGTGCTGTTTGCAGTGGGCTTCCTTGGCCTCATGCACTGGTAACGTTAGTCCCTTGTAGTTTGGGCAATAACTGAGGCAAGGATTAATCCCAAGAGCACAGAGGGAGATTTCACTGGGCAAAAAAAAGTCGAGCGGCTGACATCTTCCTCAGACCCTTTTTTTAAAGATTTTTTTTTTTTTTATTTGAGAGAGAGGGAATGAGGGACAGAGAGCATGAGAGGGAGGAGGGTCAGAGGGAGAAGCAGACTCCCTGCCGAGCAGGGAGCCCGATGCGGGACTCGATCCTGGGACTCCGGGATCATGACCTGAGCCGAAAGCTGCCGCTTAACCAACTGAGCCACCCAGGCGCCCCTTCCTCAGACCCTTTTTAACGTCTGGGCATGGAGGTATTGTTTAGGCATTACCACTACATCCACTAAGTTGGAACCTTTAATTTCTAGAACTAAATATCCATTATCCTTATAACCTATTCCCATTGTTGCAACTATATTGGTATCTGCAGAATTTCTGGATCCCTCCTTTGTTTTAAAACCAAGGGAGGGGGGCCGTACCTGGTGGCACAGTTAGTTAAGTGTCTGACTCTTGATTTCAGCTCAGGTTGTGATCTCAGGGTGGTGAGACAGAGCCCCGCACCGCAAGTGGAGATTCTCTCTCTCCCTTCCCCTTTGCCGACCCCCCAGCCCCCACTTGCACTGGCAGGCACTCTTTCTCTCTCTCTAAAATGAATAAAATCTTAAAAAAAATATAGAAATATAGGTCATAGTAAGACTGCCTCTTTCCTATTATAAATACCAGAAAAATACCCTGCATTAAATTCTGATGTCCATGCTAAGATTTGGGTGCTAGAAATTGAGGCATTAAAATATCTGATACGTACATCTCTGAGTTGGTTGAGAACAAAGATCCTTTCCGAGGCCGTGACCATGGGGTGATAGGACATCTCAAAGAAGATAATTCCCAGACTGAAGAGATCCACTTTCTAAGGAGTAAAAGGAACTGTATTTAGACAGCCTTGAATGAATGAATTCCTTGATAAATGAATATGTCATTTATCAGGGAATTAGACAACGAGCACTGTTAGCTGGAAACAAGTTTGCATAAGGGAAAAACAAGCCACGCCAGGAAAAAAAAAAAACTTGATTTCTTCTAAAAAACAACAACAACACAGGTATAAAGTACAGATAAAATATTTGGTACGACGTCTCAACACTTCCCTTGAAAATTCATTGTCACTGGTTTAGCTATATACATAGACATAGAAAATTACTGGCTAAACACTGAGAGTAATCACTAAAGAGCGAGGACAGGGGTGCCTGGGTGGCTCAGTCGTTAAGCGTCTGCCTTCGGCTCAGGTCATGATCCCAGAGTCCGGTGATCGAGCCCCACATCGGGCTCCCTGCTCCGCGGGAAGCCTGCTTCTCCCTCTCCCACTCCCCCTGCTTGTGTTCCCGCTCTCGCTGTATCTCTCCCTGTCAAATTAAAAAAAAAAAAAAAAATCTTAAAAAAAAAAAATAAATAAAGAGCAAGGACAACTGAGACCTGTCAAAGGAATCTGCTTTGCACCTTTACAAATCATCTCGAAAGTGGAACGCAGACCAAAACCTGCTGTTGACAGCAGAGGTCAACTGCTGACTGCAAAGCCATACCCATGAAGACAGAAAAATGGCTCCACAGAGAGACCATGTGACTAGTCCTAACAGAACACGGAAATGCAACTAAAAAAGAAAAGGGGCGAGTCCGTGCAGAGTGTCAGGTAGGGAGATGCTGAGGCGAGGATGATGAGCAGAAGGCGGCGTGCCTGAGGTAGCCGGCACAGTCCTGCTGAGGGGAAGACTGTTCCCAGCCAACTGCTCACAGGCACACAAGCCACGTTCAAGGGCAACTCTGGCATGAATTTGGACTTAAGGATTAGTAGGAGAGACTCTAATTATCACCAGTGACCTCCCAAGCCTTAAAAACAAACATCTGCTGTGGCATTTCCTACACATTGGCTGTAGAAAATGTGAAACATCCAGAGAAGCACAAAGAAAAACAGCACTCACTCATCCCACTGCTCAAGGATATTTACTACTGTATGTCTGAGATAGCTGCCCCCCTCCCGAGGTTTTTTAAATGCGCGCGCACACACACAATAAAACTAGAACCATACATTTTGTAACTTTTATTCCCTTAAGGTAGCATGAATAGTTTTCATTTTTCTAAAACATGATTTTAATGACATACTGTACTCAATTACATGGAAGTCTCATAATTTATTTAACCATTTATTTTTAAACACCGGTATTTTTCACTGTTCTGAATAATGCTGTGATGAACCCCTTTCATACCCATCTTTTTGGATGTTGTTGTTTCCTCTGGGTAAATTTCAAAGGGGGTAAATGCTCAGGCAAAGGGTTGAAAGAGCCTCTAAGAATTTCCTAACATCTTGCAAACTGAACTCCGAGGAGTTCCCCGCCCACCACGCCCGCTGGGTATTTGGTGGTCTGTGTAACTCCATGTCACTGCCCAGCGCTTCTTGTCAGAACTGAAACCCATGCTTGGGTTTCACCGTGAGCCTTAAAATTATGCTCTGATGTGAACTGCCTGCCTAACATATTTTTGAAATTTAGCTTTACACTCTCACCCTAAGGGATCCCATCCGGTCTCACGGCTTTAAATCCCATCCGTGCGCTGATGACTCCCAAATGGATACCTCTGATTCGGACCTTTCTTCTGAACTCAAGTCCTGAGCCTTCAATAACCTACTGGACATCTCTAACTGGATCTCTCATCAGGCATTTCCAAATTAACATGCCCCCCAAAATGGAATTTTCCTTCTGTCTCCTCCTCTGTCTCTCCCCATCTTGGTCAACTAGCCTGCTCCCAGCTGCTCCACCAGAAACCTGAGCACTGTCCTATCATCCTTCCTTTTCCCAACATCTGCTCCACCAGGAATGCCTGGCAACTCCCTTCCATGTCTCTTACTCGAGCACACGTCTCCCCATTGCTACTGCCACCACTCTGGTTCCAGCTAGCAGCCACCCCACCTGACTTCCGCAAAGCCTCCAGCCGCAGATGGAGCAAACTCTCTTGCTCAAGACCCTGCGGTGGCTCCCCGTGCACACTCCTTACCATGACTAAGCTGGCCCTGCATCATCTGACCCCGGTCTTCCTTTCCAGCTTCACTTCATGCCTCTCTCCCCCATCGCTCACCACGCTGTAGCTGCTTGGACGTTCCTTTTGATCATCTCCAAGTGAGAAGGGAGTGCTCACTCAGAGTTTTCTCCTTATGCATGCTATTTCTTCTGCATACCCTTTTTTCCTCAGCTCCCAACTTCATGTGACTTTCCCTTCTTTATCTTTAAAGCCATCCTCTTGGGGAAGCCTTCTCTGGTCAGTTTATCTGAAGATGATGCCCCTATTTTTCTCTGGTCACTGGCGTCCATTTTTTTTCTTAACAATTTGTGATTATTTTATTTTTTTCACTTGTATATTGCCTGTTTCATCCACCAAAGGCTAAACTCCCCAAGGGCTGGAATAAGACACCTGTCTTATTAGCCAACTGTCCTGTTCTCTGTATTCCTGGGGCCTAGCTTAAGACCGAGATTAGTGCAAATCCTCTTTGGATGGATGGACTGTAAGGTCCTTAGCAACAGGGCCAGCTTCAGTGGAATCAACTCAATATAAGTGTGGATATCTATCAAGGGAATGAATGTTCCCTATTTCAGTTGGTAATTAACACCAAATGCTGTGATCTTGATGTCTTACTACTATCTCCCTCTAGAGACCTCCCCTTCCCAGAAAGCTTCCCCTTTACCTGGTTGTACGTGGGTCTACTGCTTCCCTGGACCTCTGGGCTTACATATAAAGCAGTACCAACCATCCCAGTCAAATGACCTGCGTGGAACAAGACAAAGGGAAACCTTTCTCATAATGGGGCTTAAGAGGTAAGGCAAATTTTTATTTAAAAAGCGGGGAGGGAGTTCTTAGGAGTGAGGCATGATCTGTTAACTGTTCACTGCCTTCAGAGGAAGGAGCAGCATGCGTTTCACCGAGGGATTAACGTGAAGTCACGTATGGCCACAGGAGGTCTTTGCTGTTGCAGAGGGGCGGTACAGATAGAAGATCCCAGACGTCCCAGGTCATGAGGTAACCTCACATTACTGTGTGGGGTCAAAGTGTAACTCTATCCATGAGAGCCAATTATTCTAACTGAAGCTCTAATTTCTTGAAATTTCGAGGAACAGTCAATATAGTGAAGAGGGGAAAAAACTAAAGCATGTTCATGATTTTGTTAATTTAACGAGTAATTGTAATCTGCTTTAGAATAAAATCTTTACAGATGAAAAACAGGTTTCGGATTAAGAAATTTTATACTGTGTGGCATACTTAAAATTTTCCTAAGAGAACAGATCTTATGTTGAGTGTTCCTGTCACAAAATTAAATAATAATAATAATAATAATAATTAAGAGGGCAGGAGGAAACTTGAAGGTTATGGATATGATAGATTGAGGTGGGTGGTTTCATGGGTATATATGTATCTCCAAGCTCCTCAGGTGGTATACATTGTATTTGCAGTTTTTTTATGTGCAAAAAAAAAGAGAAAGAGAGAAAATAAGGGAAGAAAACCTTTGTGGTCTCTTTTTAATCCATTAATTGAATACACAGTCTTCTGGATTTACCTGAGGGGTCTGATTTAATCAAGTGATCTGCCGTATCATCTTGCTTGCCGTCAGCCTAAAAAAATACAAGCCAGCCAACTATCACTATTAAAATGTTACGTTATGGGGCGCCTGGGTGGCTCAGTTGGTTAAGCGACTGCCTTCGGCTCAGGTCATGATCCTGGAGTCCCTGGATCAAGTCCCGCATCGGGCTCCCTGCTCGGCAGGGAGTCTGCTTCTCCCTCTGACCCTCCCGACCCTCCCCCCTCTCATGTGCTCTCTCTCTCAGTCTCTCTCTCTCAAATAAATAAATAAAATCTTTAAAAAAAAAAAAAATGTTACATTATTCCACAGGAATGGCCTCTCGATTTCTAAATCAAGACTGATTGAAAAACTACACACAGAAAACAG
This sequence comes from Leptonychotes weddellii, assembly GCF_054177405.1. NCBI lineage: Eukaryota > Metazoa > Chordata > Mammalia > Carnivora > Phocidae > Leptonychotes > Leptonychotes weddellii. The sequence goes on along the minus strand of NC_138377.1, from coordinate 73,116,773 downwards.
AGTAACTACAATAATGCTTTTTCTGTGCTCTCAACAGTTTTAGTTTAGTTAGCCTGCTAACGCGGGACTCCCCAGAAACCCCCCTGAGATCAAGAAGGTGAAGAAGGGCAGGTCACGGAGGAACTCCTCCTTCAGGGCAGAAAGCCCCAAAAGAGAAACCAATTTATTTTCACATTGCAAATGCCAAAGCAGAATCTATTTACTAGGAAGATTCAGAGCATATGAACAAGCACCACAAACTCACTTTCTAACTTTCCCACGGCTGTTCCCTGATGTGGGTCCATGTTTATTCCTCTCTCCTAGAGGCTGGTCACCAAATCTTCTCCACTGTCATTGCCAGCCCCTCTCAGATGGCCTTGCCTTTCTCAGCTGTATCCGTGACAGCACCATCTCACATACTACCCTGAATCACCACTCCACGGGCTCCTATCACAGGCACCACCATGCGTAACAGCATCTTTCACATTCTCAACGGCAGGCACTATTCTGGGGGCTTTACCTGTATTCTCATTTTATCCTGCTGCCAACTCTCGGAAGTAGGTTCTAGCATCAGGCACGTCATATAGTTGAGGTACCGGGAGGTTAACTAACCTGCCCAAGGTCACAACACAAAGTGGCGGCAGGGAAAGGATTACAGCCCTGGTCAGGGGGCCTCCTCAGCCTGTGCCTTTATCTACCAACTACTACAGCCTCCAGATATTAGGTTAAATTCTTTGGTTTGGGGATCAAGATGCCCTTCATAAGGCCCTTCCTTGGTCTTAGCACTCTTCAAAATGCCCCGCTGTTCTGCTCAGGACCACGCCCTCACTGTCCCCCTTCCATTTTCTCCCTCTCCACTCCTAACCTCGCCTTCAGTTTTGTCCCTATGGTTGTTCTTACCACTGGTCTAAATTTCTGACCACCCTTAGAATTAATGGTGTGTACTAGAGATTTTGTGCCTAGTAACTCTGACTTATAAGACTCTTCCTCCGGCACTTAAGGCCTGCCACCTGTAAGACTCCCCAACTTTCCAGCATCCTCACTGCTCCCCTAACGCTTCACAGTTTTAACCAACCAGACCACATGCTGGCCTCCCAACAGTCATGTCTGTTCACCCCAGGGCCTTTGCTTATGCTGTTCTCTCTCTTTCAGATCTCTTGCCCTGGTCTGCCTTCAATCTCAGCCTGCTGGACTCCCACCCATCCTTTAAGGCCCATCCAAAATGCTCATTTCTTTATATTGCCTTTCTGGGTCCTCATAACCACATGTCAATTTTCTCCTGCCTTTTGCTCTTATATCACTATTTCTCTCACTCCACGTTATTTTAGCTTTGCACGTTAAACAACTATTCTATAATGATGTCTAGGACTAGTTCTTCTGGTGTTCCATGGTTTTTTGAGCTCTATTTCCTTAAACTAACGAAAAGCCCCTCAAGGGTAAAGCATCTAGCCCAGTGGCTGGCATGGTAGACCAAACGACCAAATTATTTCATGAAGTATTATATGCCTTTGACCTAAATATCATCCACAAACCAATAATTTTATGTCTCTCAAGTGGAACATCCTCACTACAATGTATTCATCCTTTCAAAGCCTTAAGGATCATTTGTGGCTCACCCCTTCAGACTTGCAGAATTTCCTGGGGATTACAGAGCAGAGTTCAATCAACTCATAACCATGAAAGTGTTGCAAGACAGGATAATCAAGGCACCCGGGTCCATTTTTTAGGCATAGTCTAATCTGAAAAATACTCACAGTGAAGGCTAGATGGTCTGTCGCTAAACCAAAATCACCTATTTTTACATGGTCGTCGGAGTCCAAAAAAATGTTGACAGGCTTCAAATCCCGGTGAATCATTCCCTGATGGAAGAGAGCAAAGAACTGTTTCCCAAGCACAGTTTATGGTTCACCTGTTTCCTCATTTCAAAGGCCAACCTTTGCAGATGCAGATGAGGTCTTCTCCCTCACACTGGCCCAGACTGTCTTGGCCTCTCCACTTGCCCCTGACTGTCCTGCCAATGACCTTGCCACCATCTCCCCGTCCACCTGCTGGTGGTCCTAGAGAAGTCAAACCCAAATGGTTCCCTGGTGGCATCCAAGGGCCCCCTCCACCAGGTTCCCAATCTCTTTCTCTCTGTGGCATCACAAAACCCTGCTGCATCTCTGGTTGGGGAGACACACACCATTTCATTCCTTCTCCTATTCCTCTCTTCACACTATTTCCCCTGCTTCAAAAATTCTTGTTTTCTCCACTCACTTGAATTGTGCCAACAGTTCCAAGTGCCAACTCCCCTACAAAGCCTTTCAGAGTGATTCTAATTCAACTTGCATCCCCAGCACACACATAAGTGCTCAATGATTAACTGTTACATGAACTTGGCTTTCTGCCCTTCCTAATGGCATCCTTATGATGCTTACCGTTTCAGGTACTGTAATATAGGAAATAATTAAAAATAATAAAAACACTTTATTGTATGATCTCCTTACTGTTACATGAAGGTAAATTTTGGCTCCTTCAAAAAAGAACAAGTCCCTCTCAAGTATGGGGTTTGCTATATGCTTGTGCGTGTCTGCATTTCTAGATGTGGCACAGCATTACATACCCAGCAGATGATTAGCAGATGCTGAGCAAATTAAGATGTAGAGGAAGAGTGCACATGCGCACAGTTCTAGTACTCCGGGTGATACCCCAGTACAGAGTTCTAACGGCCATCATTAGAATTCACTTTGATTTCCAACCTTGCAAGCTTACCCCACCAAATCATTTATAAACTAGGTGTGTAAATTACAGTCCTAGCTTTTTAGTATAAATATAGGACAGTGAAAACATTCTAAGGTTAAAGAAAATTATGCAAAGGAAAAAAACGTATTTACAATGCCCAATGCATTAGATAATCCCATTTTTAAAATGTAAGTAGTGTTTCATCCTGAAGCTAGATCCATTAGCATTTACATTGTCATGACAATTTCTAGCTTTATAAATTGTGGTGAGCTGTGTTTCTCAGTCTCATCTCTACCCTTGCTAGATGACTTTCTGCCCATGGTCCTAGGAAGGACAGGACTAAGCCAAGTAGAATCAAATAACTGGGCCTTTATTAATCACACTCACTTTATTCTAAACAACTCAAGGAATCGCCCTTGCACTTTATGTGTGTTGAAACATTTCCACTTAACTCAGAGGTTGGAGAACTCTTTTTCTAAAGGGCCAGATAAATATTTTACACGTTATGGGCCATACAGTCTCTGTTACAACTATTCAACCTACGGCTATAACACAGACACAACCGTAGGCGATATGTAAACAAAAAAGCATGGCCCTGTTCTAATAAAACTTTATTGTGGACACTAAAATTTGAATTTCACAGAGTTTTCATGTGTTATGAAATATTCTCCTTTTGATTTTTTTTTTTTTATGATCCTTTAACAATGTAAAAGCTGGGCATCTTGGTGTCTCAGTTAATTAAGTATTCAACTCTTGATCTCAGCTCAGGTCTTGATCTCAGGATTTTGAGTTCAAGCCCTGCACTGGGCTCCATGCTGGGTACGGAGCCTACTTAAAAAATGAAAAAAATTTAAAGAAAATGTAGGGGTGCCTGGGTGACTCAGTTCGTTAAGCATCTGCCTTTGGCTCAGGTTGTGATCCCAGGGTCCTGGGATCAAGCCCTACGTTGGGCTCCCTGCTTGGTGGGGAGCCTGCTTCTCCCTCTCCCACTCTGCCTGCTTGTGCTCTCTCTCTCTGCCAAATAAATAAAATCTTTTTTAAAAAAATGTAAAAGCCATTCTTAGCTCACGGGCTGTATAAAAGCAGGTAGAGGTTGGTTTGACCCCATGGCCACAGTTTGCTGACCCCTGTCCTAACCTTCAATCTTTTCTTTGAACTTTGATACCTTATACTATTTTGTCTTTTGACATGTCTGACCTATAAAAATAAATTTCAATATGCCCATAACTTTCCCTCTGTTTCTGTTTTTCTCCAATCTCACAATATTTTTTTGTCATAAGTTTTATATAAACGTAAGTTTTCAGGCATGAAATGTTATAAAGTTTACTTTCTCATGGATATATGCCAGTCCATCCAGAATCTCTCGAAAAAGCCTCCAGAGTCTGATGGTGTCCTGATACAGCCCCTGGTCAATGGTGTCACGCAAAGTGCTCTTCTCACAGTACTCCATCTGGGGACAAGAACAAATCAGGCAGCATTTGATTGTATAGGGTTTCAATTGAGGTAGACAATGGCAATTAATGTAATCCTCCATTTTAAAACATGTACCGTGGATTTTAAGTAGTTAAAGGCAAGGCTTAGTTTTTTTTTGAGAAAAGAAACCAATAGTATTTGAAAAATTGGGGGGAAAGAGGCATTATCACAGCACCCCAACATAACCATTTTAATTTTTATTATTATTATTCATTAAAAAATAAGACTTGTTTAAAATTTTTATCATAAATAATTTATTTTTCAAATAATGAAAAAACAGAATTAAGTAAAATTTTATTTCTTTTACACGACTGTTTCCAAACCCAAATTTCCAAGAAAGGCTAATTAAAAATCTAATGATGTCAAGAGCCTTTCTCGTTTATACTTTGAATTATCGACAATGACCTTCAAGTCTAGAGCAAAACATTATAAATATCCAAACATCCAGGACAAGGCTCTTTCTCACCCCTTCTTAAATATTAATGTATCAGAAAACAATGCAGTATCATTTACATCTTCAATCAGCATGTAGCCTTTGATTTATGAAACTGGCCTATGGGTTTCAAACCAGTGCCAGAGTTGAGATTTCTCATGAAGAAGGATTTCACTGTTTTTAAAGAGAGGACCATCCCCTCATGCTCTGAATAACCACCTCCAGATTCTGACTCATCCTCGAGCCCTCACGAGGGCCGGTGATTACCAGACTGTGATCCTACCACACCTCCAGACTTACCTCCCCTATGTCCTTCTGACTCATAGCTGTCCAGAGACTGAATGCACGGAGTACAGACTTAACAGTTAGTGGTTTAGAGGACAAATGCTTTATCCTGTGTGTGAGTGGTACCTCAGAGATACTTATATTATGGAATAATTAAAAGCAGCCACCTAATTAGTCTCTTTGGAAACACTACACTTGTCTGAGGCTTTGCTTCTGGCACATACCTCTGTGTCTGACACTTAAAGATCTGCCTACTTACCGACAGGACTGCAAATACTCATAAGGCCCCATGGCCCTATTCACTTGCGGGGGAGGCAGAGTGTTCTTAAAGATGTGATTTCTCTTACTCTTCACAAGTCACTGAGATGGCTGGATGCGCACAGAATGCGAAAAGAAACTTGCCTGAGCGCTGTGACTGGGGGACCCAGGATGAGAACTTACACAGCCTGAGTCCGGAGCCCATAACCACCGCCCTATGCCATCTCCTGCTACTTGCTCTAGCCTCCTGCAACATCCCCACCAGCGACCACCGGGAGGGGCTGTGACCCGAGCCGCACGCACGCCAGGGCCTCACCTGGATATACAGGTAGTGCACGGCTTCGACGGCCGCCGATGGCTCACTTTCATGGCAACTGCTCTTCCCACTGCAGTCTTCATCCTAATCCAAGAGGAGCGTGGGGGAACTCATAAATGGGAGCTGAAATGGGACATGACCATCACCACCCTCAAGTCCTTTGTGCCCGCCCCGCCACACACCCGGACATCCTGTCGCCTCAGAGGGGAGGTCTGAGCAGAACGCAGCCACTGTCCTTTAGATGCTTCCAGCATTTAAAAGGCAACTGTGCTATTACCTGACTCTACTGTACAGTTTACAGGTATGTCACTATATAGCATAATGATGGGGGCAAATAAGAAATAGGTAGGTATTACAGTTGTGCGATCTACAGAAAGATTCCAAGTCAAGTCCATTCTTTCTTACCACGGGTATCTTTCTATGGGTAAGAAAGGAAGAATGTGTACAGGCTAATATTTTAAGGTTTCAGACTTAATGGACTACCTTTCTTTGCTGGTAGGCTTACTTTGGAAGCAGAAGATGAGAGATCCATCTTTAGCTAAATCAACTTAAATATGATGATATTACCAAAAGGCACACCGCCCTCTGGGCTGTACCACTGAGGGAAAAGCACCCGGCTGCCACTTAACTGTGACTGATCTTCTGGAATGCTTTTCCACACGGCTAGTCTATTCTTCCCCTACAGCTCATTTTCTTACTCTTGTTCCTTTTTTTTTTTTTCCAGTTCTTTTGGGGACGCCTGGGTGGCTCAGTTGGTTGAGCATCTGCCTTCGGCTCAGGTCATGATCCCACGGTCCTACGATCAAGCCCCACATCGGGCTCCCTGCTCAGTGGGGAGTCTGCTCCTCTCTCCGCCTGCCACTCCCCCTGCTCGTGTCTCCAATAAATAAAAAAAATAAAGTTCTTTCATTCTTCTCATAAATGTTTTTAAGTATTTCCCCTCAACACCACCACCTGGGGAAAAAGGACTGGGTGAGGAAAAAGCATTAGGTAGCATTTGGTGGTTTCTGATTTACAGTTTGTTTGTGGAAGCATTTCTCAACATTTTTCCTTTAGCAAAGGAAAAAAAACGCCCCCCTGTTCTGCAAACAATCAAGTTCTACTCCTGAATCATTTACATACCCTGGGGATTATCTGTAGAAGACTGTTAATCTCTTGGAGGCTTCCACTCATCAATTAGAATGCCCCTGGGATGTTGCCCTTAACTGAGCAAAACCAGGATTATAAATTTGGTGCTCTCATAATAATTAAATGCCTAACTAATGCTAAAATCAAAGCAGTTGGTTATAATTTATAATTTTTTAAAAGATTTTATTGATTTATCTGAGAGAGAGAGAGAGAGAGAGCATGTGCGGGGTGAGGGGCAGAGGGAGCAGCAGACTCCCTGCTGAGCAGGGAGCCCAAAGTGGGACTTGATCCCGGGACTCCAGGATCATGACCTGAGCCGAAGGCAGATACTTAACTGACTGAGCCAAACAGGTGCCCCTATAATTTATAAATTTAAACCAAATGGACTTTAAGGTGCTTTTAATAAAAAAAAAGGGGGGGGATTACTTCTAAAAAATGCAGGGGAATACATTCAAACCTTCCAATTAATTTAAGTGCTTATCTAACAGGGTGTACATGTAGACTTTTCTTTATCTACTATGAATACAGCCTTATAACTGCTTGTAATTCTGTTTTTATTTCTGGAAATACAGTCATGGCACTCAACCCCCTCTCATGGAAGTTTCCTCTACACCAACGACGGACACTCCTAGTTGTCAGTGCCATGCACCAGCATTCAGGGGCTCTGCTGGTCTGGGCAGAAGAAGATGCAAAACTGAGTGGGGTCCAAGGCCTGGAACAGTGTTTTTCAAACTTTTCAGACCATAGTCCACATGAAGAAATGTATTTTGTATCACACTCAGTTCACATACTCACGTGAGACATGGTGTACAAACAGGTTACCTTTCCTAGTGTGATGCACGGTCTCCACTCTTCCCTATAGCACTAAAATAGTTGGTTGTGGCCCTGAAAACTGATTTCATAGCCTGTTACAGGATCATGACTCAGTGCTAAAACACTGTTCTAGATGGTGGTTTATGAGAATAAATAATCTGGATTAATTGGTCATAGAGGACAACAGAACTCTATAATAAGGCTGTTTAATTACTTAAATCAATCCCTATCCCCAACCATATCAAGTACCCCCAAATCTTCTAGGAGATAGTTTTCATTTAAAGAAACAAAACAAAAACCAGCATGTCAATTTACTCCTCTCTTCTAAAAGCAGTTATGTTCAGTTATGTGGACAAATTAAGGCCCATAAATAAACACAGGCGTAGCATATACATTAAATAATCATGTTTCTATATCTGCCTATCAGAGTGAGGCTTTACTGTTCCACCCGGGGCTTCTAACAACAAACACTTGTTTTCTTACATGCCCACCCCTGATAAAACGGTGTAATTTCTATTTATATACTTACCTGATTCTGACTCTTACTGTTCTCATCTTCAAAGATGATATCACTGTCAGAATCTGAAGCAGGTCTTAAAAAGAGAAACAGAGAAATTATAAAGAAATCAAATTCCCTATTATAATTCCATAGCTAAGAGTTAAGATCAACTGTATCCAACTGGATAGGATGAAATCAAACAAGGAAAGTCAAGATGGATCTGGGTGGCTTCTGAGATGCACAAACTTTAGGATCTTAATTCTTGACTTTTTAGAACGGCAGTTGGCCCTATGTCAAGATTCCAGGTTAGTTTTTAAATGTACCAGAGTTGGAAGCCCTTATCCAAAAGAATGCTCTTTAAAAACTTTCTATCAATGGTACTAAGATGATGAGGTATTGAAAGGAATTTCTATTTTTCCTTTCTCCAGGGTGTGGATTTTGGAGATCTTTTAAAGACTGTAGGGAATAAATCCCTTTGGACTGAATCTGGTTCCTCTCTAAACACACAATTCTGTACCTCAACATGGTGACAGCCTGGGTTTCTAACAGAATCCCCTCTCCCGGGGCGCGGGCCTTGCACCCCCGCTGATGCTCTTACAGGAAGGGTTGGGGGAAGACGCCCTCGTGCTCGTCCTCATCGTCGTCCTCGTCCTCGTCGCTGCTGGAGCCCGGGCCGGCGGCGGGGAAGCGGGCGCTGGCCGAGCGCTCGCCCGATGTGCTCCACTCCACCGAGCTGAGGATGGGCGGGGGCGCGGCGGCCTCCAAGCTGCCCGGGCCGTCGGGGCCACTGTTGTGCGCTGGCGGCTGGGACGAAGCTCGCCCATCCCGTGCCTGGGGCCGTGAGTCCGAGTCTGAGTCCAGGGGCAGCATCCCCGGGCCCACCGGCCGCTCATATCTCTCGATCCAGGCGTTGTAGTAGCGCACGATGTTCTCATGGTGCAGGCGCGACAGCAGCGTCACCTCGCCCTTGATTCTGCGGAAGTGCCTGCTGGCCGGGTTGATGGGTATGCGCTTCACCGCGTAGCAGCAGCCGTCCAGCTTGTTCTGCACCTGCCGCGGGGAGGGGGAGGGGAAGGAACCCGGTGCCCGTCAGCCACTGGGAGCCTCGCAGACCAGCATTTGTAGCCTGTCACCCCATGCCCTCCCAGGGGAGCCCAGAGTTCTCAGTGAGAAGCAACAGCTACAGTCGAGAGCCACATAGTTCGACTTCTTACGCTGGATAAAGTCTTGACTGCCGAAATCTGTAGGAAACATCTCACCCCAAACGACACCAATAGTTAGTTTAACAAGAGACCTGGAGAAAACACGACCTCCATTTTAATCATTAATTTTACCGACAATTACATTCCTGCTTTTCCAGTATCACATCTGATATCTCAATTCTAAGAAATTATTATTTTAACCCTGTTTAAAAAATACTAATTATCTGGGCGCCTGGGTGGCTCAGTCGTTAAGCGTCTGCCTTCAGCTCAGGTCATGATCCCAGAGTCCTGGGATCGAGCCCCGCATCGGGCTCCCTGCTCGGCGGGAAGCCTGCTTCTCCCTCTCCCACTCCCCCTGCTTGTGTTCCCTCTCTCACTGTCAAATAAATAAAATCTTTAAAAAAAAAAAAATACTAATTATTTTTGGGGCACCTGGGTGGTACATTCCTTAAGTGAGGACTCTTGGTTTCGGCGCAGGGCATGGTCTCAGGGTCATGAGATCCAGCCCTGTGTTGGCTCTGTGCTCAGCAGGGAGTCTACTTGAGCTTCTCTCTCCCTCTCCTTCTGCCCCTCCTGCTCATGCTCACGGTCTCTCCCTCTATATCAAATAAATAAATCTTAAAAAAAAAAAAATACTAATTATTTTCTAAAGTCAATATGAGGTTTCAGAACTTTAGTTTCTCTCCAAGCTTTTTTTTTACACTTCAAGTCACTAAACACAAATTAAACTCCAAAAATGTTAATCTGAATACAACTTCTAATTCCGGACTTATCAAGCAGTGTAAACTTGGGCAAATGATTTAATTTCCTTGAAACTCCATTTTCTCATCTGCATGTACACCACTCCCCTCACCTCAGAGGTGACAGACTTTAGGATAAAATGCGTGAGGTGAGTAAACCACTTATGACCAAGGCCTCACTGAGCAACGGGCTCAGTAAAACGAGACTGGTATCAACACAATTACTGCCCACTGATTTTGTTTGTACTAAGATGTTCGTTACTAAGATTTATAACTGATGATATGTTTTAAGACCAGAATAATGTGATTAAGAACACAATAAAATAAAGACAAGTAAAATACAAGAGAAAGTTTCAAAGTCTCCACAACCTGCACAGAGACCCTTTCTCCTGGGCAGTCACAGGATGCCACTGGGTTGACTGAAGTTAACTTTTACAAAATTCTGCTCATGAGAACATTCTGGACCCAATATCAGGTCAACTGAGGTGATGAAAAGGAACAACTCCCATGGGCAGAGGGAGGAACTAGTTGATTACAAAATACAAAATAAAGCATCATTCTCATAGGTTTCGATTAGAATGAGAAAGGACTACTATAAAATTGAGTTTCAGATTACCTTTGTGTGGAAAGTGGCAAAAAACCATGCTTTTGAGTAGAACAGATATAGGTATGAATGCTGATTTATCTCTTACTGCATGTAGGTAACCTCATACAAATTATGTAACTTCTCTGAAGGTCAGTTCCCTCATCTGAAAAATGGGGATAATACTTATTTCGTAACAATTTCATGAAACTGAAAGACAAGGTTTGTGAGCCACCTGGCACAGAACCTGAAATATGGAACGTGCTCCAAAAAGCTATGGCCCGTGTTCTTTTACTGCTACAACATTAACAGAGTAGGAAACAGTGGTTAAGTCTTGGCACTGTCTTCGACCTTGAGTCTCAGAACACATCACAAATGCCTGGAGTCATTGACCGGGGTGTGGAGCTCACTACACTGCAAACTCCCAGGGATTCACTTATTACAGTGGAAAGGTACCTGAACCATAATGGGGCCAACTGCTCATGAAATGCCAGATGACTGAACAGAATGCCCTACCCTAACCCGGAAAGAGAGATGGAATGTGAGGGCTGTGGCCTCTCAGAGGGAAAAACCACAAGAGAACCTAGGAGCTTAAATTACTAGACGTTTTCATTAAATGAGCCTACTCATCATTTTTAAGTACTTGTAAGGAAATGGGAGTTTGATAATGTCTCACGTTCAAGAATTGAAAATACAAACAAGTTAAAGGACCTGATCAAAATTACGGCGAGAGTTAAAGGAATAATATATACATCAATCACCCACTCCCCTGAACAGCACCGGGATTACCCAATCAAGATATCTGCCACAGTAGGTCTATTTAACCACCTAACTATAATGTCTACACTTGCATGAAGAAAGTTGAAAATTTTCCATGATCCTCTAACTTCCTTTTGGGAAACTTAAGACTGTCTTTCTGTCCCTGATTACCACAGAAAAACTTTTTATTTTTTGGGTTGTTGTAAAAGACCTTCCACAGTAATACCAGTAACCCTTCCTAATAACACTCTCAGAATCCTCAACAGGCATAAATGCCCTCTTGATGGTGGGCCATTCTATTCTGTGAAAGGTAACATGTCTTATATGGATTTAATCAACAATATTAGCCTGGGCCTCCTAAAGTCAAAATCCTTAAATTACACAAGAACAGCTGAAATCTCCTTCTCAAAGGGCAGGTAATCATAAGTCACCCAAATAGACCAGAAAGCAGAAGAGAAAACCTAAGAACAGCACACCTTCATAACACACCACTGATTTTCTTTCTCAGTAACAGTTGGAAAGTGAAAGCTACTGAGACCATCTGGAGCCATTTCCCAGTGAATTCCACCTCAGCTCTAACCTTGCAGCCCTTTTATCCACAGCACCTCTAAAAGCAAATGGGACAAAAAGGACAATTTTCTTTCTGAACCACAGCACAGCAAAATGGTCTTGACGTAGAGGGCCTGGCTCCACTTGAAGCCCTGGGATAATCATGTGGTTTTCTCGTTAATGCACTGTATCAAGCAAGGAGGAAATGATGCGTTCTTAATGTGTCCACTGTGACTTTAAGTAAAGCCTTTAACTCTGCGAAGGCGACGAAGATCATAGTTTCAAATGGTCATATTTACTTCTCTCCCCACTCTCAAAAAAGAGCTCCCTAAGTCTGCGGAAAGGGAACCAAGAAGGAACTCAGAAGGGCCTGGGCACAACTCCGCAGCACACCTTGATGACAGCTCCGAAGGCTCCTTTGCCAAGAAGTTGTAATTCTTCAAACTCAATGAAATACCGGGAAAACGGTCTCTGTGTCTCACTGAAGAATGCGGCACTGGGTAGCTGTTTACTAGGAATAACAGTCTCAACATAATCTTGTCCTCCAGAATCTGAGATAAAACAAAATGGGAGAGGCAAACAAGGCATCAGAAAAATAGTGAGAGATGCAAAACCCAACAGCAAAGCCAGGGCTGGAAGAAGAGGACCCAACCCGTAGTTTGAACAAGGACCTCTTCCCTGGCACGGACCCTTCAACACTTTTCTTCACCTCATTCTTCTTCAAGTAGGTAGAATATACCCAGGTTATGGGCGGGGCTAAGTCAGACACACACACACACACACACACACACACACGGACCACACACAGACACACACACACACACACAGACACACACACCCACAGTAAAGGAATGACTACTCGATAGAGCCAGAACCCGAACCTGGGTCTCCTGACCCATCCCCAGCTCTACTGAGGTTCCTTAATCTGTTCCTTGAGCAGCAACAGGGAAATCTACTTCCGTGGCAGTAAGGTGACGGGACCAGAAGGGTACCTGACACTAAGAGAGGCTACCCCAACGGACACTCCAACCATCGAGGCTGGGAAAACCAGGACGGCAAAACAGTTCTGTGCACACAGTACACATGCAATGAATGGATTTATGTGCAGCTCAGCATAAAATAGATAAAAAAAATGATCCAGGCAGTCTGTTCCAGCCTTAGGCTTCTGCGTTCTTTCAAAATAATTTATGTCAAACAGGCTTTCAAGAAAAGAGTGGTAACAGACTCACCTTCAGGACTCTGTTCCAATAAAGACATTTTTGGCTGCAGACTGATAAAGCTGTGTTTCAGCAACTGCTGGGCATTCCATCTTTCCTTGTCATCCAAGCAAACACACCTCAGTGAGAGGGAAGAGAGAATCTCAGCGACACAGAAAATGATCACTGATCTCGTTAATCAAAGGGTTTATTTTTTATTTATGGGTCTATTTTAAGGTAAATACACATTAGAGAACTCATGTTGTTTATGGACCCAAATGCACTCTTAAGTGAAAACACGCTGAACACCAGGCTGGGTGTAAGTGGGAATCAAAAATATCAAAAAATATATAGTCTCTGCAGCGCCTGGGTGGCTCAGTCATTAAATGTCTGCCTTCTGCTCAGGTCATGATCCGAGGTTCCTGGAATCGAGCCCCGCATCAGGCTCCCTGCTCGGCAGGAGGTCTGCTTCTCTCTACCACTCCCCCTGCTTGTGTTCCCACTCTTGCTGTGTCCGTCAAATAAATAAATAAAATCTTTAAAAAAAAAAGACAAAAAATATATAGTCTCTAGGAAGACTTACCTCATAGAAGAATTTTTTTTCATGGGTTTAAGACAGCACAATTACGAATTTTCACGCCCACTAAATAGTTCAGTGACTTGCCATCCTACACTAAGCTTCTCCAGGGACCAGTGAAAACCAAAGCTTTCCAAAAGAAAAGCAAATCTGATGGCTGATGCAGCGTGGGGGCCCAATACAACAAACTTTGGATGAAGCCTGTTCATGGTATGATGTAACTTGGTAACAGTTACAGACTACTTTTAAAAAGTCCCACATTTTATCATATACTTCTTTTCATTCTCATTCCTAGAACCTTGTTTCTAGTAAGTGTAAGTCTTTTTTGTTCTTTAGTGAAGACAAGCCATACCTTTAACCCAGTGGTTCTTAAGGTGGGGTCCCTGACCAGGAGCATCAGTACCAGTATGACCTGGGAATTTGCTACAAATTCTATTCTAACCCTGTCCTAGTAAATCAGCAACTTTGGTGGTTTGGGCAGTAATCTGTGCTTTACCCTGCTGTCCAGGTGGTTTCTGAGAACCACTGTTCTAACTAATCTAAACTCTTTGACTTTTATGACAATGACCCAAGTAGCACCACTTGGTGGCACCTGACCCTAATTACCAACAATGAATTTAAAAGAACCAACCAACTTTCACTTATTTGTGGAACATAAGGAATAGCATGGAGGACATTAGAAGAAGGAAGGGAAAAATAAAGGGGGAAATCAGAGTGGGAGACGAGCCATGAGAGACTATGGACTCACACAGACAGACAAACAAACTGAGGGTTTTGGGGGGGGTGGGGGGGATGGGTTAGCCTGCTGATGGGTATTAAAGAGGGCACGTATCGAATGGAGGACTGGGTGTTATATGCAAACAATGAATCATGGAACACTACATCAAAAACTAATGATGTGGGGCGCCTGGGTGGCTCAGTGGTTAAGCGTCTGCCTTCTGGCTCAGTTCATGATCCCAGGGTCCTGGGATCGAGTCCCGCATCGGGCTCCCTGCTCAGCGGGAAGCCTGCTTCTGCTTTTCCCTCTCCCACTCCCCCTGCTTGTGTTCCCTCTCTCGCTGTGTCTCCCTCTGTCAAATAAATAAATAAAATCTTAAAAAAAAAAAAAAACTAATGATGTACTGTATGGTGACTAACGTAACATAAAAAAAAAAAAGCCAACCATCATTGTGAATTCTGTACTTATCACCTGTAGCTATAAAGTGGTGGCAGTAACTACCTTAAAGGGTAACATTATATTTTTTTATGTCATCACTAAAATGCAAAGCACTCCTAATTTCATACCTTGAAAAGGACAAGATCACAATAAAAGCATTTGTGTAAGATACTGGTTTTTTCCCCTAAATTTAAGATTATTTTTAATTACATCAGTAAAACAAAAAAAGTACAAATATTAAAACATTACTGATTATGATAAAGTCTTTGACTAAATCCCCATCTCTCTCCAATTCCTCTCCTCTCCTTTAGTGTCTGTCATTCCAGACTTGTTTTACGCATTTAACACAGTCGTATAAAAGATAGTTTTGTTTTGTGGATATATTGTGGATATATATTTTTTTATGACATCATCTTATATTATCCTCAACTTGCTTTTTTCATTTGCTCATGTAAAAGGTTCTATACACAATTCCACTGGTGGAGGGCTGTGGGGGAGGGGGGCCACCAAGCAATTCTCGAACGCCAGCTGGGTGGGTATCCTACAATTCAACTCAATTCTGACACTACCTACCTGGAGATAGCATCAGATCCCACAGGTTGAGGGCTCATTCCTTTAAGACTGCCCCCCAACCCCTTGAAGATGCTAATCGCAACCTTGCCTTCAACCAACCAGCTAGAGACCAAAGATTCCAACAACCCCCTCCTTGGGTTCAATTGGTCTGCTAGAGTGCTTCACAGAACTCAAAGGAACATTTTTTTTTTTACTAGATTACCAGTTTCGTATGAAAGGATATAGCTCAGGAACAGCCACCTGTTCCTGCAGAGAAATGCAGCATCTCTATGTGTTCACCAACCGGAAGCTCGCCAAACTCCATCCTTCTGGGTTTTTATGGAGGCTTCATTATATAGGCATGATTGATTAAATCACTGGCTACTGGTGATCGATTCAATGTCCAGTCCTTCTCTTCACCCCACAGGTTGGGAAGTGGGACTGGAAGTTCCAGCTCCTCTCTATTCATGGGTCTCATGTCAGCTCTCCGGGCAACCAGCCCTGTTCCTCAGGTGAGTTCCAAAACTCACCTCATTAACATAAAAAGAGGGAATGGTTTTAAGAGCTCGGTGCTGGCCAGGCACATGACAAAGCATCATTAAGTCTGTGTCTCAGTTATGTCAACTGCAAAACGTTAGTAAGAATAGCAGATAGAGAACAAACTGAGGGGTGATGGGGGTGTGTGGGGGATGGGCTAAATGGGTGATGGGTATTAAGGAGGGCACTTGTGACGACCACTGGGTGTTATATATAAGTGATGAATCACTAAATTCTATACCTGAAGCCAATACTACACTATATGTTAACTAACTGGAATTTAAATAAAAACTTAAAAAAAAAAAAAAAAGGCGGCATTGGGGTTTTTATTGGCCTCAAGTTTCCAAGCCAAAAAAAAAAGCTCTGTGCTTGAAACAGGGGTGAAGACCAAATATATTTATTATAAATCACAGTTATTACACATGTGTCTTAGAGATCTTTCCAAGCCCAGTACTTCAAGATCTCTTTGAGCTTACCAGAACTTGCTCACATTACATACACATTCTCCTATTGTTGGTCATTTAGATTATTTCCAGTTTTTCACTTGTACAAAACAACACTGCAATGAACATCCGTATACACATCCTGTTGGGTTTCTGAAGTCCACTGTCACCATAACTCAACTGCGCCAGTAATCAAGAAAATTTTAAAACCTACCTAGACTGGGGCGCCTGGGTGGCTCAGTTGGTTAAGCGACTGCCTTCGGCTCAGGTCATGATCCTGGAGTCCCGGGATCGAGTCCCGCATCGGGCTCCCTGCTCGGCAGGGAGTCTGCTTCTCCCTCTGACCCTCCTCCCTCTCATGCTCTCTGTCTCTCATTCTCTCTGTCTCAAATAAATAAATAAAATCTTTAAAAA